>NW_027526203.1:98983807-99583807 GCF_048455015.1 Haemaphysalis longicornis
CAACAGAGATGAAATCACACGAAACTAAATTCTGACCAAAGACATTTATCAGGTGCAGTGCATAAGCATTCGAAAATTCTGAAGTGGACGGCTTGAGAACACACCACACACCACACACCAGTATGTTGTGCGCCCCTAATTTCCAAAGGTCTCGCCGACTAAACTCCGTCATTACTTTTGAGGCACGGTTTCCTGTATTTTTTCCTGCTAATAAATTAAATAAATGGACAAACCAAAATATATTAAATCAAGAATATTTTCCACAAGGAATACCAAATAGGGCACGTTTCATGTCTCAAAGGTTACTAATAAAGCAAGTTACGCAGTGCCACTTCTTTTGTTCATTTTGAACACGTCACTTGGATACTTGACCTTTGGTGCTTTTGTCACAGTTCGAGACAAGAACCTGCGAACCTACGAACCTTAAAGCGTTTGGGAAATGGAATACTGACTTCTGTGCTGAATATTCGATGGTGACTACAGTCAAGCTGAAACAAATACTTTGAACGAGCGCTTTCCGGAATGCAAAGTTGTTCTAGGTGACTTCCACAGGGAGCAAGCTTCGCACCAATGGCTTGAAAAGAATGTACTATTATGAGCAATATGAAAGGGAACACAGGAACGCGTAGAAAACACCCTCAGACCCAGCTATCAGTGATACGCAGCGGCCGCCGTCGGAAACAAAGTGGAAATGGGACGCTGTTCTAGCAGCTGTTCCCATTCCCGCCGTGCGTCTTATTTGCTGTGGGACGATACCATATTATCGGCGAAATGACGTAAGCTGCTTCTTTGTAGAAATCACAGCGTGGTGGGAGTGCCAGAAGTTAGTAGAAGAGCGCCCTCCTTTCCCCTTTGTTTTTCACAGCGCCATCCGCGTATCGCTCCGAGTCTGTTTCGAGGCTGTTTGCCACGCGTTCCTGTGTTCCCTTTCATATTGCTCATAACAGTACAGTCAAAGGATGCTGTACTCATTTGCCTGAGAACCGAAATCGCAAATTTATCTTTCGGAGACCTTCAATGATTGCAACATTGAAGCTGAGGTCGTACATAGAATGCCAAGGGCTGGCCGTCAAAGACATGTAGGTAAGGGCATATACAGGCTCGACTTCAATGTAGCCAAAACAAAGTTTTGAAGAATAAATATCAAAACACCAACTGGGGGAAACAGAAATCGTTGATTACTTTTATCTCTGTTCGTGTAAAGAAATTTCTACCAGACAGTGCGACGCTGAACACGAGACCCCCTTCCGATGGGCACTGCCCCCACGGGTGTTCCGGCATGCAGTGCCTTACCGGAGGCGTCTGGCATCCCTGACACCTGACCTGGACCCCGAAGGGCCTCGACACACCTCAAAGAGTAGTGCTATGCTGACACGAACCTCTGCCACCTTCAGGGCCCTCAAATCATGCACAGAGGTGCCTACACAACATAGCTATAGTCGCCCGACTGCACCACAGCAAGCACACTCCACCACCCAGGAGGTCACAATTCGGCCACTCTTGCAGTCTTGCAGTTACTAACTTTGCACTACCACCTATGAGGTTAAATCGTGCCCTCTCCTCTTCTGCTTTTCCCTGAGGAGGGACTCTCTGTTTTAAAAGAGCACTGAATCGAAATTTCAAAGCCGAGATAACGGTGTGAAAGGCTTCCTCTGTATATGGACACATCACCCAGCAAGTTTGAACAGTGACCGTTAAGTACAACATTTTAAATCCATTCTACTCTTTGCGCACACAACAAAACTCAGAGCGGATACAATTTCGCAATCGGCAATTATTGACGCCACCTGCGCCTACTGGCCGCAACCTGCCCACGCGCTGCCCCCATGCTTCGTGTCCCAGTTTAGGGGCAGACGTCATGCAGCCCAAGTGCGTGGAAACGGGGACACCACGAGTGCCCTCCCGCCTCGGTGTTCGTTTAGTCGAAGCCAAAATAAACGAGGCTGCAAATATTCGCCTATGTTGCAAGTGACATTCTAGAATTAGTGGGCACTCATAAGAGCGAAAAAAATGTAACACGAAAATTTCACGTCAGCACTCCTCTCAAAAAGGCCCACAAAACTTTGAGGTGATGTACCCTGTGCGTGAAGTGAATACAAGCTGACATAGTCGAAACAATTACACCAAGTCAAGAGGAAGAGTGAAAGAATGGCCCCTGCTGCTTATGCAGCGTGGTGCACGTAACGCGGTCTCACCGGGACTGGCGTGGTGCTCGCCACGTTGACGGCAGGCTCCTTGGCAGTCGGACAACCTGGGAAATGACCACCAGTGATGCCTCAGGCTCAGTGAGACCTGCTGAGCCCATGGCCAGAACATTGGCCTCCTGGCCTCACAATCCCTGCCTTCCTCACTGGCCTCTGTCGCACAAATAAGCCAACCTTTCCTTCCCAGACACGTGCTCAGTGAAGGCTGTTCATAAGCAGGCACCACCTATCGCCAGAAGATGCCGCACACGAGCCCTGGAGTGCGTGCTCTTGAGGACACCAAGCTTGGCAAACGTGAGAGCAGAAGGGAGCCGCTGCAAGGTTTTCAGCCACGTGTGTACTTGCTCGAACAAGGTCTCCTTCTTGTTGTTTGCTTTGTCCCATCAGGAAGTTCCTGTTGTGGCTTCCTGTGCTGCTTCCACTGACTGGTATGAGTACTGACTTATTGCAAAGTACCGCCTGCCTTGATACAGTGGAACCCCCCCCCCCCCCCAACTTATGACAACACGCTACTTACGACAAATCACAGCGGTCCCGGCAAGCACGCCATAGAAACAATGCATTAAAACCCCTGATGAGATGACACTGGCAGTCCACCGTGGCGCGGAGAAGCTGCCGTTTTTCCCATCGTTTACACCGCTTCCCCGCCTCGTCTCGACCTTTCTTCAGTCTCAACCCCCGTATGACGCTGCTTGATGTGCAAAGGTCCACTTGCTGAACAGACGCAAGCAAACAGGCGGGTACTCGCGACGGCTCCACGCGGCAGCAGTACGCCGACGCGCAACCATGAGAAGTCCACGTACAGGTGGCAGGCGGACCGTGAATTTGAAGCTCCCACCGAGCTGCCCCCGAACGCGAAACCACTTGGCGATCACCGAACGCTGCTTTCCTTCCTCGCACGCTCGACCGAAGTTTCTCTTTTCACAACACTCTCTCTCCGCTCATTTCTCTGCCGCCTGTTGGAAGTTTCACACTCGCCCTTTCCCCTCTCACTTTGGTCAAATACGTCAAAAAAAGGCCAAATCGAAAAAAGATTTGGCCTTATCTCGTGCGCGAGGCTTGCGGGCTATAAATAGCGCCGGATGGCACAGGGGTCGCGTAGCGCGCGGCGCTTGGCTGGCCGGCTAGCTTGGATGCCGTGGAGGGGGAGGGGGCAAAAAAGGAGACGCTTCTTTTTTTTTCTAAACTTGGGATTTCAGTTTAAGGTTTGCAAATAACGTGATCACACGCTAAATATAGCAGTTTAAATAAGTTCTTAGCGCACCTGTCACGTGACACCGTTAGCCGGCATCCAAGCCGGCTAGCTTGGATGCCGTGGAGGGGGAGGGGGCAAAAAAGGAGAAGCTTCTTTTTTTTCTAAACTTGGGATTTCAGCTTAAGGTTTGCAAATAACGTGATCACACGCTAAATATAGCAGTTTAAATAAGTTCTTAGCGCACCTGTCACGTGACACCGTTACTAGGCAAGCATTTACCCACCCCCCAGTCATGCCTGGTCATACAACGCTTATGCACGGTCCCTTGAAAGTCATATTATCGGGGTTCCACTGTAATATCTGAATAGTGACAATGTGCTGTCTTGATTATTTTTTTCTTTTTTGCCGTCTTCAGCATTCTTTGACTCCTTCAATAATGCTACATTGCATTCTGTTTTCCGATTTACAATTAACTGATGGGGTGGTTCTCACAGTCAGCAGATACGAGTGCTCTCAAAGATATTTTAGTAGGGATGCGCGAATACTCGAATATTCGAATAGGAATCGAATAGTTCCTCCGCGAATAATTCGATTCGCAAATCGAATATCTACTATTCCATTTTTCGAACAGTCGAGTGGAGTATTCGAACGTTCCCTGGCTTTGCGAAAGTGAGAGATGTCGACGCACGCTAACGCACTGCTGCTACACCGTCTACTCGGCAAGTTTCATCCTAATCGCCCTTTCGACGAGCGCGCCTTGCAGAGCCCGTAAATTTTGTGCCGCTGCACGGAATAATCTGCGATTGCGTCGATAAGATATTTTTTTCAAGCCATCGCCGTCGACTCTGGCCGCCACTTTGAATCGTGCGACCGGATGTTTACATGTTAGGGCAGCTTCCGATAAAGACCGCCGCCGTTTTGACAGTGCTTCCGTTAATTCAACCTTCCGCTACATATTATTCACACTTCACGCTGCTTATGTGCTCCCGAAGAAGTGCCTTATCGTGGTCCATGATTGCTTTCGCGTCCTATTGTTCGTGCCTGCAAAGTGCTCGCTTCTGAGTTACGAGGGTCTGAATAGTCGTTGCCTATGATTGCAGTACAGCAACTCCAGTCCTCTAATGCAAGTCCGGGTTTTTTTTTTTTTTTTTTTTTTTCAAATGCGTATCGTGCCCGCTATGATTGCAGTACAGCAACTCCAGTCCTCTAATGCAAGTCCGGGTTTTTTTTTTTTTTTTTTTTTTTTTTCCAAATGCGTATCGTGCCCGCTATGATTGCAGTACAGCAACTCCAGTCCTCTAATGCAAGTCCGGTTTTTTTTTTTTTTTTTTTTCAAATGCGTATCGTGCCCGCTCCGGATTCCTGGAGTACCGCCAATGCGAGTTGAGAAGTGCGTTCTTTAGGTTGAAAAAGAATGTCATGTCTCCCGAACATGCGAAGCAGCTTCTGCTTTTGCACAAAAAACTATAAAAAATCGAGGCCTGTGAAAAAAATTTATATTTGATATTCGATTCGATATTCGGCTCTTTTTTCGAATTCGATTCGATTCGGAAGTTACTATTCGGCATTCGCACACCCCTACATTTTAGGAAGCCCTGAAGCTACCTTATTGGCACAATGTTCGGAATGCTTCAGTTAAGAATGTTTAGACCACAAATGACATAACACTTTCAGCAGATCTATCAACCTTGAAGTGGCATATCGCCAAGCAAAATAGCACTCCATGTGGCCATTACCGTGCATCTCTCCGACAGGCTTCAGCAAGCAGCCACCTGAAACACCCACTCCCTTGGAGCCTTCTGCTTCCCCATTACTATGTGGAGCCACTGTTCTTAGCCCCATCACTGGCAACCTGGTTTCATACGGCAGAAAAGTCACAAAGAAAATGT
The DNA here is from genome assembly GCF_048455015.1 of Haemaphysalis longicornis. Classification (NCBI taxonomy): domain Eukaryota; kingdom Metazoa; phylum Arthropoda; class Arachnida; order Ixodida; family Ixodidae; genus Haemaphysalis; species Haemaphysalis longicornis. The sequence goes on from NW_027526203.1 coordinate 98,989,096, forward strand.
TCCTTCAGGGTTCCTACGCCACTGATTTTCTGGACACAAGGAGAGGACTGTCAGGGAGTGACTAAGAGCGTGCAATACTTCCAAACGGCACCTTTTCAAGCTGGTGACATGTGCGGATGCAAATGTGGCGTAGACTGCACCCATCGAAGGTCGCCCTCCGCTCTGACCCACGGCTCCTAGGGCCTTCAGGGTTGCTGCCCCTAAGCACCGTGTCCGCTGCCCCGTGTGGTGCGCTTTCCATCTTCTGGCCCTTGCCTCACACTGCCGGCCCCCCATGCCTGCAGCCAAGACCTCAGTGGCCCTCCCGACTGTCTGTGGGCTTTCTCCGGCCCTGCTTTGGAATATTTGGAAAGGAACTGAGCGCCAACCACAGCCTTTTCACTCCCCTCAGAGTGAAAACATCTCCCCTTTGGATTCAGCTGAAAAGGCCATCATGGCAACCTTTTATTGTGGCTGCAAACTACAGTCAGACCTCGATGTAACGAACTTCAATTTAACAAAATACCCGATGTAACGAACCATGTAATTTTTTTTTAACTTCAAGTGCATGTTCACCGTGTATTTTCACCCTCTGTGTAACCAAGTCCCGTTTGCTGAAATTTCAACGTAACCAAGTTTCATGAACAACTAGGCACGAAATTTTTGTTGTAGAAGTAGATTTTGGGAGACGCAAGAGCTGAAATGGGGTCTCGATAAAACGCGAATGGTGACTCGGGCCACCCATTGCGCGGATGCAACGAATCAAAGAGTCCATGCGTGAGCTCCTTGCCTACAAGCTGCGTATGGCGCCGCCACATACCGCCGCTTTGCCCTTCGTTCGAGTTCGCTGATGCCTTTGGGTTCCATTCTTCCGGCAAGCCATGTGCATGCATTTTTTTCACGCCCACGTCCGCGATTGCGCGGCGGCGGCGGCTTCTGCATCGGCCAGAAAGCGACTCGTATCACGCGCGGCAGTGGGAGGAGCCTGACGACTTTCGCCAATGGGTAGGCACGCACCCTATGGCGGTTGCTTCGAAGCAATCGGGGATACCGGCTGGCCTCGGCAGAGACGATTAGGCTGAGCACTGTGGATAAGCAGCGCGTATACGTTTTACAGTGCACATTTCAGCCACATTATCAGCCTTTTTCCTGCATGAACAACTCCGTTTGCACCTCGTGTTGTCTCAACGGGCAGTTACGAGCAGTTGCTGGAGCTATCAGCATAGTGCGGGTGGTCTCCTCCGCGGCTGCGTCAGCGTACCTGTGGCTTGTGAGGCGGGTTTTTATGTGCAGAAAACACCCCATGCAGTTCACACTGATGCCCGCGTACATGATTAAGCTCCAACAGAAACAGTGCGCCAGCCACGTACGCACGCCACGTTGTCGTTTGCAGGAACCACTTCACGCGGTTAAGTCTTTATTTTAACCTTGAATTTCAATGCAGCGACATTTCAATGTAACGAAGTAAATTACGAATTTCACCGACTTTGTTACATCAAGGTTCTACTGTATTATTCATTTTAACATGGGTAATAATCCCCTAAAACTTGCCGGGGACTTCGTTCTGCACACCTTGTGCAGAAACAGCCACACCTGCCTGAGCATCACTTCTAGTTGCCTCATCTATTGATCATTTTGAGGTCAGGTTGTGCCATGTTCAAGGCAAAGTAACCCCGAGAATTTGTTGCGAAAACCAGCTGTACAAGCAAGGCAACGAGTTCATGAGGGGCACATCAGCAACGCCACTGAGCAAGTGTGAATGACCAGGCTGCGGGAACTAGCTATGAGGTGTCGGACTCCTGCCATTTCTGAACGATTGTCGTACTGATCAACACCACGTTGTAGCGTCCGTTTTGGCACACCTGTGGGCAACTGCCTGCGCATTCTCAGCGACAGGGATCGATGAATGGTTCCCTTTACAAAGCACGTCCTCACTGACACAGTAGCCTTTGAGCAACAATGCCAGCTGACGAGCGATTGCCGTGCAGGCCAGTTGGGATTCCAAGGGCTAGTTGGTACATGTTTGAGTGGAATATTGATTGATTGTGGGGTTTAACGCGCCGACGCAACGCAGGCGATGAGGTGCGCCGTAGTGGAGGGCTCCGGATTAATTTCGACCACCTGGGGATCTTTATCGTGCGCCGAAATCTCGTACACACGGGCGTTTTTGCTTTTCGCCTCCATCAGAAAAGTGGCTGCCGCGGCCGGGAATCGAACCGGCTTGAGTGAGAAGTTTGAGTGGAATAAAAACCAGTGGTAAACACAGGACACAGAAGAAAACGACGGGACAAGCTGGCACTAACAATTAACTGAACAAACAAGGCACTTGAACGCCTAGAAATACCTTCGGGCAACAGCATTCCGCATGTGTGAATAGTCGCGCGTCGCACAAACAAAATGTTATCAGGCAACCACAGCGTTTAGAAAGTTCATCTCTTTGCTAGACAGGAGCATTGATGTGTCACTGACGCAGTTGTTTCCCCTTTCATTATATAGAAAGCCCCCAGAATTTCCCTGTGGGCTTTTTTACTTCCCCGGCCTTATATTGTAGCGTTGCCAAAGACAGCCGTGCACCCGCATTGTCTACAGTGCCTCGGCAGATGAGCACCGTCACTCGTGGAAAGAGAAGCCTTGTGCTCTCTGAGGCGATCATTGATACAGCGGCCTGTTTGGCCGATGTAAGCTTTGCCACACGGGGTAAGGGGATGTGATAAATCACACGTGTAGCGCAAGGCCCTTTTTCGCATATGCCGGCCGATGCGACTGCACAGACCTCCCAACTTTCGCGGGGCTGAGAACACCAAGCGTATGCCGTGTTTATTCACCACCGTCTTGACATTGTGCGAAAGTTTGTGCACATAAGGCATAACAACAAAGCTAGCCTTGTCCCCCGATGTGGCAAAGTCAGTAGCTGCTTCTGCCTTGCGCGACCTTTTTGGCTTCAGCAACTTCTCGGCTATTGCTCGCGTCACGTGGCCTGGAAACCCGGCCGATTGCAGCCTACTGGCTTACTGCTCTGCACTCGCCTGAATCGTGTGAAAGCAGCTTTTTCGCAACGCGTTCTTAAAACAAAGCATTGCTATGCGCCTTTTTGTTAGCTTCGAGTGGCATGAGCTGTACGGAAGGACTTCCTTCTTAGAGCGCGGTGCGTAGGTGCAGCACACATGCATGTCGACGCGGAACGACAATTCCAGGTCTAAAAACCTAACAGTTCTGCTCTGGGGTAATTCATAAGTGAAACGAAGGGATGCAGAACAAGCCCTAAAACACTCAATAATATCTGTGGCCACAGATTCTAGACTAGTGTGAGATAATAAATGAAGCAGCACTAAAAAATCTCCAAAAACCTTGACCACATGGTCGTCGTCTAAACAGTCGCGTAACATGCGATCACATTTTGCCAGAAAAATGTTCGCCAACGGAGGTGCGATACCAGAGCCTATACAGATCCCATGTTTCTGAAGAAACATGTATGTCCCCGCGGAAGTCCACAATCGTAGATTTAAGGTAGAGGCCCAAAAGTTCTAAAAAACTGTCCACTGAAAAATTACACCATCTCCCCGAAGGGAACTATGTGGTGATGCAAAGCATGCCGAAACGGCTTTGCTTTCTCGCAGTGTGGGATCTGCTCCTCGACGCTGGCGTTTCGAAGTGGCTTCGCTTTCTCGAAGTTTGCCATCCACTGTTCGACGTCGAAGTTTCGAAGCGGCGTCGACGTTTGCGTTCTGCATCTCAAGCTCGCCTCTGCGCAGCTTCGTCTTCAGAGGTGCTCGCGGTTCTGGGAGTGAGCTGGCTGGCGCTGGTTGAAGGTGTGCCAGCCAGTTCGCTGACAGAATTGTTGGCGTCCATTCAGTTCCTCGGACAAGCAGCAACTGAGGGAACGGCGCGCGGAGAGGAGGAGAGGACCAGCGCGCGCGCTATCGCACAGCTGGTGGGGAGAGGGGGAGAGGAGGAGAGCGGCGTTATCGCACAGCTGGTTTGGGAGAGGGGGGAGGTGCGGACGGACGCCGACAGACATAGCCGCGAGCAAGAGATGCTTTGCATATAAAAGGGGGACAGCGCTTGCCATGACGCCACACCACTGTCCTCTATGAAATAATGCACCACTGGAAGGAGCTCATCGTGTGGCACGGAATAATACAAGTCTTCGATGTCCACTGGAATCTCGAACTCGCGCCCGGCAGTCCATGTTTCAAGACGTCGACGACGTTGGCCGAACTCTTGACGACGAATGGGTCGTTGATTTCAAGGACGCCTAACTTGGACTGAAGGCAGTGGCCAACTAGCTGCTGCCACGAACCATCCTCCGTGACTATGGCTTGTAACGGGCACTCCGGTTTGTGTGTTTTTGCGGTGAAAAACACACGTAGTCTGTCACCCCTGCAAGCCTTCACTTCTTTTTCTAGCCACAGACGATCTGGTCTTTTGAGAAGCCGAACAACTTCCGTCTTCGCCTTGCCCGGTTTTACGGCCGATTTCGTGAAATTCTTCGGGAGTGCAGCCCAGGCCTTCTCATCGAAGGCGCCTTTCGGTAGGACCACAAAGCCTCCTTTTTTGTCAGCAAGTAGCAAGGACAAATCCTCACTAACGAAATGATCAACCAGCGGACGCAACACATCCTTGTTACCGGCGCGCATCTCTGAATGGCATCGCAAAAGGCATTCCACGCCTTCAGCAAGGCAAGTGGACCTCTCCTCGGACGAAACTTTACCAGACACAGCTCACACTGCAGACAGAGCCTTGTGTCCACCAAGGTGTGGGGCTAGACTACTTCGGACCCTTTTTGAGGACTTCTTCATAGCGACCTGGCAAAGTAGCGCCACAGTGCCGCTTCCCATGGTTGATTTTGCCTTTTTGGTATGGATTACGGCGGACCTGATTCCAAATCACTCCAGTCGCTTGAGCAGCCAGACGGCGATGCTCACGCAGGTAATTCACACGTTGACCCAGCCATCCTCCAACCTTGTGTAAAACAAAACCAGGCATTCTTGCAACAATCTCCCTTGCCTCCAATATTCTGACTTCACCATCCTGCACATACGTTTCCAGTGTCCAACTGAGGGCTCTAGCAACCCAAAAAGGGCAGCTACTTCTTGAGGGGGCGTTCCACACTTCAAATGGTAGGACATCATACGTGCCTTGCCTGCAGCGGCGGCGATGGCGCTCACACATGGCGACGCTTGGTTGCCGGAAGGCTGAACATGAAGAAAGAAGCCCAATGTAGAAGAAATTTGAGATACCAAGGCGTTGGACTGGGCTAGTTGGTACATGTTTGAATGGAATAAGTAAAACGGCATATGCAAATAAGGGTTACGTGCGACACTAATCATGTTTCAAAATTTGTGCCTTGCGCTACACGTGTGATTTATCACATCCCCTTACCCCGTGTGGCAAAGCTTACATCGGCCAAACAGGCCGCTGTATCAATGATCGCCTCAGAGAGCACAAGGCTTCTCTTTCCACGAGTGACGGTGCTCATCTGCCGAGGCACTGTAGACAATGCGGGTGCACGGCTGTCTTTGGCAACGCTACAATATAAGGCCGGGGAAGTAAAAAAGCCCACAGGGAAATTCTGGGGGCTTTCTATATAATGAAAGGGGAAACAACTGCGTCAGTGACACATCAATGCTCCTGTCTAGCAAAGAGATGAACTTTCTAAACGCTGTGGTTGCCTGATAACATTTTGTTTGTGCGACGCGCGACTATTCACACATGCGGAATGCTGTTGCCCGAAGGTATTTCTAGGCGTTCAAGTGCCTTGTTCGTTCAGTTTTTAGTGCCAGCTTGTCCCGTTGTTTTCCTCTGTGTCCTGTGTTTTTATTCCCCTCAGGCCTACCCCTGCTGGCACACCGTACACAGCTGCCACGCTGCGCTACATCCCACATGCTTCCTCACTGGTCCCACAACTGCTGACTGCACACTGGGTGGTGCAGAATCCATTTCCCCGTTGTGTGCAACTAAGGAACTCCCAGGGATGCACAAAATCCCTCTTCACAATGTGCAGAAGCGGCCACAAGGCAGAGACCTGCGTACCAGGCTGGGCCTGCGTGCTGCCAAACTCCCGGTCCAGGATGGCCTCCAGCTCGGCTGCCGAGAAGCTCTGGACGTTGTTGATCAGGCCCTTGTTGCGCAGGTTCACGTCGTTGCTCAGCAGGAGCACCCGGTTGCCTGCGGTCATGGGGCACAAGGGCACGTGACTCATCTTGGCCTTGTCCCCTCCCAAACAGGAGCACACGTCGCTCTTTGGGAGCTTTTGCTCGCTGCTGAACTCCTGTTTTGAAAGCCGCAAGAGTGGACACCGCTTTTCCAAGTGTCGATTTCGAGTTGTGTACACACTGAAACAACTACTTCTGCCCCTTAGCCCTCCAACTTGCAGCTTTGAATATTAAAATATTTATATATATAGATAACACAGGTAGATAATAAGGGTTGGCAGCCAAGAAAACCTCGGAAATCAACGGGGAGGTTGTGGTAGGTCATTGAAACAGATAAAGAATTTGGAAAGAAAGAAAGAAAGCGGAGAAAAAATGCCCGCCAGGTGAGATCTGAACCCACGACCTTTGTTTCTTTCCAAATTCTTTATCTGTTTCAATGACCTACCACAACCTCCACATTGCTTTCCGAGGTTTTCTTGGCTGCCAACCCTTATTTCTGTGTTATTTCTACAAGCCCCTCAATTCCTATTCTGATTCGCTAGATGCATCGCGAGGGCCCCTGTTCTGGCAGTCTTGGTGCAACAGGGAGCTTAAGAGGGTTTAACGCTGGTTGACCACTCTTGACATGTCGTAGACACTCAAGTCACGGCGCGGGGATTAAAAAGAAGGTACCCTTCACCCTGAGAAGTCAGAGTGGCGCTGGCTACCACCCCCAAGCACAGGAAAAAAATTACATTGACATAAATACCCCAGAAAGCGGGGGAGAAAATCGCCCCGCCGGTAGCGTAGTGGTTATCGCACCAGACCGGTATTCTGGAGGTCGTGGGTTCGGATCCCACCTGGCGGGCATTTTTTCTCCGCTTTCTTTCTTTCCAAATTCTTTATCTGTTTCAATGACCTACCACAACCTCCCCGTTGCTTTCCGAGGTTTTCTTGGCTGCCAACCCTTATTGCTATGTTATTTCTACGAGCCCCTCAATTCCTATTCTGATTCGCTACATGCATAGCGAGGGCCTCTGTCCTGGCAGTCTTGGTGCGCTTAAGAGGGTTTAACGCTGGTTGACCACTCTTGACATGTCGTAGACACTCGAGTCACGGCGCGGGGATTAAAAAGAAGGTCCCCTTCACCCCGAGAAGTCAGAGTGGCGCTGGCTACCACCCCCAAGCACAGGAAAAAAATCACCTTAACATAAATACCCCAGAAAGCGGGGGAGAAAATCGCCCCGCCAGTAGCGTAGTGGTTATCGCACCAGATCGGTATTCTGGAGGTCGTGGGTTCGGATCCCATCTGGCGGGCATTTTTTCTCCGCTTTCTTTCTTTCTTTCCAAATTCTTTATCTGTTTCAATGAGCTACCACAACCTCCCCGTTGCTTTCCGAGGTTTTCTTGGCTGCCAACCCTTATTGCTGTGTTATTTCTACGAGCCCCTCAATTCCTATTCTAATTCACTATATATATATATATATATATATCTATATATATATATACATAAATATATATATACATAGCATGCAAGTTCAGTTGTCACTATCACACCACAACCGTAACTACAAAAATCAGGAGACCTGTATAGAAAGCTCACATGCCAGGTCTGGCAAAAAAACAACTGGGTGGGCCGATCCGAGCCGAGCTCCGTCGCCTCCGACATACGTGTGGTAGCGTGGTGTGAAGAGCGGCCAGCTGCTGTTGCAGCCGGGAAGAAGTCCAGAAGCCGTAGGCTAACGTAACTGTTTACTTCATAGCGAGAGGCGAGCCGAAGCCAAAGAACAACGCCCCGATGGGCGAGGTAACAGTACAGGACTCGAGCAGAGTGACAGCATTGATTCACTGCTCAAACAGGAATGATCTACAGCATGGGCGGCTCGCATTTATACCCAAAAGCCCAACGGTGAAAACAGCGTTCTCTCTAGATTTGTGCACACGCTACGAACGTCACAGACACACACAACGCTCTTTCCGGAGTTCGTGAGCAGTCGGTAGCATCAGTGCACGTTGAGTCCGAGAGAGGGGAGAGAGGAGGACTCCGCTGTGATCGCGGGGCCTCTGTGTCCTTGAAGAGCGCTGAGACATGCCTCGCCGGGATGGCAACCGTTGAAGCTTGAAACGCGCCGAAAGCGAGGCGCCTGACCAAGGCTTGTCCAGACGTGAAAGCGTGAGTCACCGACACGGGGGGGCATGCTTGAAAGGCGCACGTAGTGGAGGCTTCGCCGCACAGCCTAGGAGTATTGAAACGAAGCCCAGCGGCGGGCTCAATCGTAACAGCTTCTTCGCCAGGGGTCCGAGATCCCGATGGATAAGGATCTTCAACCGTTGTCCGGAGGGACATTTTCGCAGAGAAGTGCTCGCCAGATGCTCGACTCCAGGTCGGGGCTGTACGACACCGTGCTGGAGCTTCACCGGGCCGGTCACTGGACGAGTAGTGGCTCCCCAAGAACGTCTCTGGCTTGGTCAGGCAAGCAACAGAACAACACAGGAAGACAACCGCATCGCCGTCAAGTGCGAAGACAAATCCACACTGAAGCTCTACCAGGCTTTTAGTTTCGATAAAATATGCTAATAACTACACTAGTTAAATTTTAGCCCAGCAGTACTTCAGACAAGCATACAAACTTGAAAGGTGACATTTCGCGTGATTGGAAATGTCCCACACAAAAATAAATGTAATCGTAAAGGACGAAACCTGCTTCAGGAAAAACAATGAAATTGAGAAAGTCAGGCGTCTACAGGCCACTTCTCGCACTGAGAACTGCGATTTGAGCTCTCGTCATTGCCCTGAGCTTTCCCGTTTCAATCGCACCTTAGGTGCCCCCGCTCTCTGAAAGTGACTGCGACCAGTCGAGAGGACATCGGCCTTCTTCCGAGACGTGTCTCGAGCGCGCGGAGAAAACTGCCCTAATTTCCACCGCTCGAGCAAGGCGTACGCTTTCGTTCTCAGCCGCTCTGAGGTCCGCTGAGACCCGGCGCAAAGCGGGCGCGCGGCGCTGCCACTCGGCAGGCGCGCATGAGAGCTCTTGCCGCATTTGTTTGCGACACTGTCGGCAAACGAACACCGCTGGGTGTTTTCGCACTCCTTTCCGGCTGTCAAGGCCGATTTAGGCACGGGTGGCCCGGTCTCAGAAGACAGCTCAACCCCAGGCGACACCGGAATGGTTACGTGCTCAGCTGGCCATTGCCTGACATTGAGTATCTGAGTTTCAGGTGGAACGCTAGCGACTCGCTCTGTTGCGGCGCCGTCACTACGCTTAATTGCACCACGAACATCGTTCAGTGCCTTGACTGCCGGCTCTGCCCCAGCGTTGCTAGGTTCTGAACTCGCGTCCGGAGAAACACCCTTTGTTTCAACGGACTCGTGTTGCCTCCTTTCGCTAACGTCACGGTTTTGGCTTTCCCGCCACCCGATATCCGACTCGTGGTCATAACGTATACGTTTTTTTGTTTCTTTTATTCCTGCTGTCCTGTGTGTTGGCGTTTCACAATGTAAGCCTAATGTACAAATCTTCCGCGTATTTTTGCGACTGCGTGATCGGCTCTGCGGCTTCTATATGGCCATGCCAATGATTCTTGCGTGACTGTTTTTTGACATCATATGCTGACATATTTTTAGGTTTTGTAAATTGTCCCCGTGGCGCCATTCATCGTTTACCGCAGAAAGATTGCGGCGCTGTCAGGCCCGAAAAATTCGAAAAATCAATTCTATCAATTAAATTCAATTAAACCAATTTCAAATTCAAAAATCAATTAAATTCAAAAATCAATTAAAAATTCTTGCAAGTAGAAGCCATACACTCGGTTTTATTTTTTTATTGCGACATTTATTTGGTTTCCGGTGCTAAGTTTTCCAGGGATTTAGAGTGTCTGGCATTAATCTTTTGCACGTCTTTTATTTAGGTGACACAATGTTAGCGCCGGTATTAGTATAGGTTGGAGAGGTGCTTTGGTAAGGCGTATGTTGCGGGCACAGCTAGCGACCCTATGTGCCGAGCATGCGGCTACCTAGGGTGCGTAGAAGGAACTTCCCTATGCAGGCATGGCGCCTGCTGGAATCACGTATCTTTTCTTCCGTCTCAGCCACAGTACCATCGTCCTCCTTTCCACAATCTAGCTGCCACTTCTCCGTACTGCCGCTTCGGCAAGCCCTCGTAGCTGGCTGCCTCAGTAGTAGTTTCCGGTTTGCAGCGCTGCCGTACTTCCGTGGACACTTGATGAGCACGGCTGATAGCGGACGGCTAGCGGGCACGAAAAAAATCGAGAAATGAGCCTCATAACGCTACTGCGTTAAAAGAAGCGGCAGCCAACCGAGGCCGTGAACATGCTGCGAGTGGCACTCCTGCAGATGCGTGCAGAGGAGCGTGTTAGGAATACACCAGCTTCCCGTGGGCACGCTGGCAGGGAGAGCTCCGAACGCCCTCTTTGCAAAAGGCGGGCCCTTGTAGCGCAAGGATGCCTCTGCCATGCACAAACCAGCCAGTGCTCTCTCAGACAAGAGCAGTGCAAGTTTTACAACCAATGAAGCCGACCACTTAGCAGAGCAGTACCCAGATTTCTAAACAACGTGTACCTGACAAAGGCCCAGATGGGAAATCCTGCCTCCACTCAAACATGTGCTGCAGGCACACAGTGACGTGCCTCGTGCATGATGCGTCGAGCACAGGCGAGCACCTGCTCCCAAGCGAAATCCCACGGCACAAGAGTTGCGCCGCATGCCGAGGATTGCGCACGACCACAGTACAGCGGTGCAATCAGAAGGCGTCGGTGTATAGCCGTTTTGCTGTCAATGACGTACCGGTACTTGCTCGCATTTCCCCTCCGCAGTCACTGACGTACCGGTACATTCTCCATCGTGCGTTCAGAAATTCACACCATAGCGCAAAGCCGGCGCGTCTGGACAGTTCGCGCCATCTGTCGAATCTTTCTAGTAGCTCGTATTTTCACTTGCAAGCTCTCCACTCGGGTACATTAAAGACTACGGAGCGACCGTGGCCACCCTTCGTTGCTGGGGGGGGGGGGGGGCATGGCTGCTGTGCACGCATTACTTTGTCAGGATGAGTGACCATGCAGCACGCGTGCAATCCCCTATGGGTGCAAGGGTGGTTGTGTCATCCGCTACGGGTTTCTAGGTTTTTTTATTGCTATTCTGTTTTCGCGCCTGCCATTGGCCAGGAGATCGTCCTATAGGTGGCACCGCTTAAGTTAAGGGGCGCCATGGTCAAATTTCTATAGAGGGGAAACAAACGACAAAAATACATGGGTTTCTATAGGGCACTGGTCGGTCAAACAAGATTCATTTAATGTACGGGGAAATTATGCGCAGTGGGGCAGTGGAAATATACGAAATACACATCAGGCATTACCCTGCAATGCTTTCCGCAGGCGGAAACCCAACGCAATCTCTGGATATCAAAGCTGAAATTTTGAAGGAACGTTGGACTCGGTCTGTAGTACACTTCAGCGCATAGTGTTTCAGGCACATCTCAGACGGAAACGGTGATAACAGCGTGGAAATAGCCGCAGACACGAAAAGCCGACCCAAAAGGCTTTTAAATCATTCGCAGCGGTAAAAAGACAGTGACTTTTTTTAAAAGAACAGCTGTTCCGTCGGATAATTTACCCGTGGTGAGCACGACAAGCCGCTGAAAGTTGCAAGTTTTTCGAGAATTCCCATTGAAGGTTCCGCCTTACCGGGCACAAAAAAAGTTCGGCTCTAGGTCCCTTTTGATGAACTCTGTGTGTACGTAGTAAGTTCCATACCTACGAATTGAGTCGCCAATCAGTGCAGCAATTTATAAGGCTGGTCTTAGACAAACTTCGTCCTCATACAACGAAGTTTGTTCAAACAACTAAGTTTGAACCCTCATACAATTGGTTGTAGGAAGGCTAGAAGCATGGGAATACTTTTATTGCACTCCCTGGTTGCTATGCAATGCAATGAAGTGCAGTTTAGAAGCATCATTAAAGCAGTTTTTTTAAATTGGGGATAGGCTTTTGACAATGAAATCTGTATGAAATTAGAACTACTCGTGATATCCAAAATCTAAATTGATATTTGAAATCAGAATGCTGAAATACATCTGTTTGGAAGTTTTCATCTCAATAGCTTGAAAAATAAAGTTTTGTCTAAGACCAGCCTCCCCCCTTAAACCTGGCTTGTTTTTGCTTTCGGAGAAAATAATCGTTTCGTAAAACATAGTGCTCGCTCGACATATATGGTCACGTAAGACACCGTTGCTTGCGACAATCGGCCAGTGTTGTCTGAGACAACCCCAAAGCCCTGCATTGCTGCGCAGCTAAACCAAGCATAGTGTGTGCAGTACTAACAGCAGTACGCATCAGTACTTCTACGTTTACTGAACTTTCATAACTTCCACTGTTTGTCCCACCATTCTCATTGATTTAAAAAGAATGTGCCCTAAATTTAAACACAAATAGCTCATTCTGCTCGATTATAAGCTCAGCCTAATTTGTGTTTGCTTTTGCCCGCCTCCGCCAATCGCAAAACAGGCTGGTATGACATCATAGGTTCTGTTGCGGGAAATGAGCGAGTGGGTCGCATGGTCATTCCCTTTTTTTCTAATTACAGTTAAACCTCGATGTAACGAAGTCCGTAAAATTCGTAATTTACTTCGTTACACTGAAATTTAGCTACATTGAAATTCGCGGTTATAATGAAGTGTTCATTGCGTGAAGCGTTTCCTGCATATGGAGGATATTGTGACTCTCATCCAACTCCTTGAGTTCCTCCTTCAGTGACCTCAGGAACTTTATGTTCACATTCGGCCCATTCATTGAAACTTGTAGTATCCTGGCATGCTTGAGCTCTTCTGTGGCTTTCCTAAATGCAGATGCCAGGTCTCCCACACAGAAGCATGAAGAAGAAGAAGGATGAAGTTAGGTACTGCGTTTTCACAGTGCCATCAGTAGTGTCATCCTAATATCGGACGAGCACATCCATCTGTTGCTTCTGTCACTTTGTTTAGTGACTCGTCAAATGAACCAACTAAGAATGGCACACCGGCAAGGCTTGATATCAGCTTCTTACGAAAGTAAGGCGCAATACCATGGCAAATCGTATACCCTACCTTGTCCTTCCCTAGGTGAAGTTTTTCAGCAACTTCACATCCTGGAAACATAAAAGGGAAGAGCGAGGCTGACGCCGCTGTTGACCGAAAAGATCCGCGAGTCGCTACCGCGTTTAAGCACCAGATTATCTCGGCCTTTGTCACAGCGCTCTTCAGAAGAAAGCCGTTCAGCGATGTCTTCGCACTTGTGGTGGTTGCAGGCTCCTCGGGCACACCTGTCCAGTCTCCGCTACATTGGGCCGAAGCGTTCGTCGCTGGCGTAAAAAACGACGACATGCCAGCTTGCGAAGCGCTCGACCGACACTTCAAAGCAGCAAGATGCTTCTTGCTGGACGCGTGACTGGAAACTGCAGTGCTTCTAATGTTGCTTAAAGAAAAAGTTTTTCAGCACAGTGTGCACTGAGCACTGTGACGATCATTCTGCACGGGTTTAATCCAGCTATTCCGAAATGTTCGGGTTCGTCCAGTCCAGATTAAAGGAGCACTTTCTCGCCGCCGACATCGTCAGTGACAAGACTTCACTACTGAAAAAATGATGAAAACACAACGCCGCTGGAAGGTTCCATCGTTCAAAACATGGCGAAAATGGTTCAAAACGTTCAAAACAACAAAAGTGTATGCCCAGCATGCCCAGCGTGCACTGCTCAAGGTTGCCAGGCCACGGAGAAAAAAAGGCAAAACTTGTGAACCCTGGCACTACTGCCTCACTGACTTGGATTGGGTCTGTCCCCGTTGGCTGTTTGCGCCGATTCGGGTGAGCAGAGTCCGCGCTCCACGCCGGAAAGCCAAGTCGCGGGTCATTTTCCCTGACTGGGTTCGCTTTTTGGCAATATTCCCTGACGATTCCCTGATTTTTCCCGGCGTGTATCATTTCCCTAATTCCCGGTTTTCCCGGTTGCTAGAAACCCTGGCGGGTGGTCTTCGCGGCTGCGTCATGCTTGCGGGGCGCGTTTCTGCGGGGAGAAAACACTCCATGCGGTTCACGCTGATGCCCGCGCAGACATTAAGCCCCAACAGAAACAGAAATAGTGCGCCAGCCATGTATGCGCGCCATGCAGTTTGTAGGCAAGGAGCTCGCTCACGGACTCCGTGGCTGCTGCATCCGCGGCACTGGGCGGCCCGTGTCGCCTTTCGCATTTTACAAAGACCCTGTTTCCGCGCTTGCGTCTCCCAAAATCTAATTCAACTAAAATGTCGTGCCTAGTTCTCCATGAAACTTCGTGAGTGTGGTTTGCTAAAATTTCAGCAAACGGGACTTCGTTTACACAGAGGGTGAAAATATATGGTGTGTATACACCTGAAGTTACAAAAAATTTCGTGGTTTGTTACATCGAGGGTTTCGTTACATTGAAGTTCGTTACATCGAGGTTTAACTGTATATAGCTTGTTTGAGTGAAGTTTACGTTAAAACTGGTGTCAGTATGATTCTAACGAGACCGTCTTTTGAATGAACTAAACTTGTGTTTTGCCTTCATGGCTCCTTTGAAGACCAAAGAAATCAAATGGAAACAACTTGCAGTTGTGCATCAAGTCAACACTCAATGGAACACTGCCACCTAGCTCCGTACAATTTTGTTACATTGCCAGTTTTTCCCGTCCAAGCAAGCTACCACTTTACTTGCCATTATAAACGCCGAAGTACCACCTTCTGGTCAATGCGTCGAGGTAAGGGGCTTGTAATGGAGGCAAACACCACTTGTCACAGACAAGTTTCTCATAAAAGAGCCAAATTTCAGCTCAGAAGTAAGCACACTCATGCTCGCAACTGCACTAGCAAGTTTCATCCAATCTTCCACAAGAACTGTTTCGCAACCAGCTCATGCCACACCGAATTTTGGTCCAGTAACGCTCGACAGACGGCCCTCGGCACTCACTCGAGGGAAAGCAGAAGCCCCTCGGTCGAACAGCTCCTTGCCACGACACGTAGGCACTGTCCTGGGTGCAGTGAAATCCCCACAGGGCGTGCAAAGTGCTGCACGCCCGGGGCAGCGTCCACTGCGCGAGGTGCGAGGAGGAGCACACAAAAACCCACCCGTGTTCATCACGACGACGCAGCAGTGGATGAAATGGTCGTCATTGTTGTGCAAGTCCTGGGGCACACAGCCGTCCTTGGTCCGTGCCTGGGGAAGAAGAGTACGCACTTGGCACCGAACCTCACTACGCTGTCGCGCAACCGATGTGCTCATTACCAGCTGCACAGGCAAGTTTTGGCACAGTGCGCACCCGCCAACCTGTGGATTTTCAAGTGTGCAAATTCTCGCAGGGGCGAGCAAGTTCATACGCAGCTTAACAAAACTTGTTGCTGAGCCAGTTGGTGCGCACTCTAAGGGAGAAGATGAGGAAGAGCAGAGACGACAGGTGCAGGCGTCATTAATAATGACTGCGCTTGGGACCCCGCCCCATCTGTCAATGGGCCCCTGCCACACTGCAGACGGATTCAACACTTCTGGTGTGCACAGCTACAAGCCTGCCCCCCACCGCTCAGAGGTGGTCAGACCCCAGTGGACGAGAAATGCGTCAAGAGGGTGGGTACGTCGCACTTGCGCGAAGGATGGAACACAGGCCGTCCTCTGACTGCAGATGGGAGCAGTTAAAACATTCACAACGGCTGCTTTTGGTGTGGGAAAGCATCATTGCAATGTGTGGGCAAAGCCACCACGATGCTGCCTGTGTGACATTAAAACAAGGTCCTCCTCAAATTCACAAACCTGCAAGGCTTATTGTTCTGTCCCAGGGGGCAGAACTGTGATGTGTACTGTGATGTGTTTTAGGAAGTTCAAATTACAACTTGCTTCACAGCAGCCGCTTTCGCATGCCCCTTCCAGCCAACTATGCGAGTGACAGCGTCACATCACTCCTTTTCAAACTGCGGTCACCAACTATTTACCCCAGCAAATCAAGCGAACTTAGGCATGGTCACAGACTTGTGCTAGAGAGCAAATGTGGTATAATTTGTCTTCGCATAGATGTACCAGACTGTGCGACCATGCTATACTATGGTATAGTGTGACCAATCAGCCTTCACCAGTTTCCACCTCAGGCGAACCTCCTCACTTTTTAATCATAAAAACGTTTGTCTTTCTTCCCACATGACAGTGCAAGAATGCATTCATAACACTCAAAAGTTAGCCCACTGTATGCAATGCACTTGGCAAGGGAATTTTTCAAATTTCTACACCCACAGTTTATATAAGCTGTGGAAGTAATCAAGATTCTGCTGAATTACAAAATTTTCACGACACATTATATGTTGTAAAACCTCAGCTGAAACTTGCAAAATTGTGGTAAAAGTCAAAATTCATACATTTTACGAAAACTTCCGGAGAGTTGGCGGGTGCGTATAACAGTCCACACTATCTCTAACAATACCAGGTATACAACAATATGTCAGATACATATAACAATCAAGAGGTGTAGCATCATAAAGTTTGCTGTATACGATATGGTAAAATAAAGCACTTACAGTTAAACCTCATAATAATGAAATTGAAGGTGCACCATTATTTGCTCGTTATAACCAATATTTCACTATAGCCGTAGCGGGCATTTACTGCAAATATTGTGGACTGTACTTACCCGAAACAGATATCAGGCGAAATTGGACCTCGCCGCAAGGTGACACACATCAAAATAACCGCATTGAGGAGATAAAAAAAATAAAGGAAGCTCACACTAACAGAAGACTTGAAGGTAGCGAAGCTGTACGCAACCTTGCCGGCCATCCCGACGGTTCAAGTCCACGATTGCATGCAATTTGCTGTTTCTTCGCTGCCGCAATGGCCTTTACTCCGTCATAGTTGCTATTAGTGTGAGCTTCCTTCGTTGTTTTTCTGGAAGCGATAACCATTGGAGATCACCTTGGAGGTGATGATGTATGCTATGACGTGTCTTTCCCGTTCCGAGAAAGTGTTGCCGCAATTATGGGGAACGCTAGAGTCTTTCTCGTTCCGAGCCTTGATTACAGCGAATACTGGAGTTTTTTGGTCAAACCTCATTATAATGAGGTTTAACTGTATCTCAATGGTCGCTTTCCCTGTTGCCAGTTTTATAGTAATCAAGCCTGATAGTACCAGGCAACTTAGACTGCAGTCTTTGAAGACTTGCGGAAGATCATGTGCACATTACATGCGTAACAACACCCATTTATACTAGAGGTGTGTAAATATTTCAAATTTTAAATACTGTGCAACCTCGGTACAACAGACCATAACAGTGATCCCGATTTCAGTCTGTTGTAAAAGAATTTTTGTTACTACAGACTCAGATGGATGCTATAACAAGAGTTTTCAACTGTTAAAAACACCCCAATAAAATGTGCTGGTCATTTTTCAAGATTCAGTTACAAGTAAAACAGGCCAACAAACCTTCAGGATGAATGGGCGGTTTCAACCTCCTGCGATGCTATGAAGCACGCCACCCGCCTTGCAACATGCGCTGTGCCCCTGCTGTATGGCACCCGCTCTATCTTTTCATTCCCCCATACTATAGATATCTTCAACCTACCCTTTCGTTTCCATTGTCTCCCCATAAGTATAATCAAAGTGCAAGCTTGGAGCTTTAGCAGAGTATTGGTTTGGGTGAGTTGGTACATAGCGAAGAATCGAAGCGCAGCACAAGACGCAGGACAGAAATGCAGAGGACGACGCAGAGAGCGATCTGTCCGTTGTCCTGTGCTGCGCTTCAATTCTTCGCTTGGAGATGTTGCATGGGGGCCTACATTTTTGTGTTTCAACTTTCATATATAAACATGTGATCAGGGGCGGTATTCTCGTGTTTTGTCCCTTTTTTGTCCCTTTCAAAAGTGTCCTTTTTGAACGAGCCCTGATTGGCTGAAAGCAAACAACCATATGTGACGTAACGCAAGTGCGGCGGACCTACTGCGTTGACCGCGGCTTCTTCGAACAGGCGATTTTAATTTCAAACAGGCGGTTTTTGGAAAATCAGTCATGAATGCCCCGGTTGTCGTCTTGTTGGCTCGCCGGAACAAGCAGTCGAGAAGCAATGCAGACGCATTCGATATGCCCCGAGAAGCATTCCGCCAGCATTTCCGCCTCTCAAAGAGGATCGTGCAGTGGCTGTGCGACGAGCTCCGGGGCGAACTTGGTCGGCGGACGCGCGGGCTAAGCGTCGAGGACCAAGTGTTATGCGCCCTTCGTTTCTTCGCTACTGGTGGCTTTCAGTCAGCGGTCGGTAACGAAGAAATGATATCGCTGTCGCAGCCCTTCGTGGGCCTGTGCATCTACGCCACCGCCATCACACAGTGAAATAAACGATCGTCTGCGATCTAGCTAACGGTCAGCAGGTGCACTGGAATAAACGATCGTCTACGAGCTTGATAGCTGTTGAGCAGACGACCAAAATTACACACGCACTCAGCATGACATTTATAACCTTTTATTGGTACTTTACGCGTACACATAGCAGCTTAACGTTTGTAGACTTCACGCGCAACAGGAACGTCGTTAAGAAATTAAAATCACCCCCCCCCACACACACACATTTTTCACTCGTAGAGCATCACGAAAATGTCAACGACGTAATGCACCATTGCAGGTTCCTCGAAAAGCCCGCAACAGCATGCCGAAAGTGCGTTGATGCCAAAATACGTAACGGGAGGGTTATCTTGATGCACGGGCATTGTCACCAACCTCAAAACGGAGTTCAACCGCAAAAAACTGAGTAGCCGCAGCATTGTTTACACTTCACTGTCACAAGGAAACAGCTGACCGCAGCTGACATCTTTGAACGTTCCTCCCCTTGCGGTGAAAACTTTCAGTCGTAACAAAAAAAAATTTCTTCGCGTTTAGTTTTTCAAACTACATTCAAATAAGCACACAAAAGATAGTCTAATATGGTTTTAGTTCTTTAAAATGCATTTGCAAGAACAGTTACGGTATTTGTATCAAAGGCCCACTGCTTAACCGGAAGTACATCATGATGAAAGGGACTCAAAAGGGACGTTTTCAAAAGGGACAGTTACGAGAATACCAACCCTGTTGCGCTTCATATAAAATTGTTAAATTTTAAATCCTATACCACTTCGCTACCAGGACATCACACTGACACATACTGCAAGTGCAAGACTGCATGAACTTAATTAACAGTGCTAGTCTTTGGCAAGCAGAAAGTTGCACTTCTGCTAATTTGCAATTATTTCCAGTTGTTTCAAATTGTTTTTGTTTGATCATCATGGTAAATTATGGCAGGTTGCCTGCACTTGGAAAAGTCCACTGTACCGGCGCAAAAATCGACTTGCTAAACCTTTCACTGCGGGGGTGCAACCACCCAAATTAGATTTGGAGCAATTTTTGGAGCAGGAAAATCCAAATTTGGATCAGGCTATGGGAAAAACAGAGCTTCATTTCGGAGCACCAAATCCCAAATTTGGAGCAGTCTAATACAAGAGATATGCAAACAATTTAAAATCAGTTGAGCAGGTGCTTCAGCATCAGTGGGCAAGGCCCTGACAATGTGACCAACGAATTCTGCGGAAAGCCTTAAGGCGTGCTGTATATGTGCGAACCTGCTAAACAGGTCTATCTAAATGCAGGGGTGAGACAGCTGAATCAGATTTGGGAGCAGTTTTTGGAGCAGCAAAATCTCAATTTTGGAGCAGAAGAACCTTGATTTGGAGCAGAAGAACGACATTTATTATGTCACCTTAGGAGCCTAAAAAAACAAATACTTGACAACTCATAGGGGAAAAGTGCCCTTTGTAATCGGTTTTGAACGTACATAACACTGAAATATCATCTCAATAAAGTTTTTTTTCTACCAATGTATCACAAGGTACGAAGTGCACTACCTTTCTAGAAACCATTTTTAAATTCTTAGGCTCTATGCATAGACAACATGGAGTGCCGTTGAAAACATCGAATTGAAGAACTAAGCAACCGCAAGGCATTTTTGTTATCATGTGAATGCCGAAATTGTTATTTTTGTAATCCCAGACTCCGCTTAACGCACAAGTGTAGAGCCACGGCAAAAGTTCGCAAAGTGAGGTGACAGTCGTCTCACCCATGCACCAGTCCTCCCATTTCAATCCCCAAGGTGCATGTTCACTACGATCGTAATTTGAGTAACGTTGGTATGTTTAGCCGTCTCCCGCTTGACATTAAATTTAACTTCAGACAAATGAACCATTGGAATCTCGATAATACGATTTTGGGTGATACGAATTTCGGGATGATACAAATCTCCAAAAAGTCCCGGCGAAATTGCATTGTTTGCAATGGGAAAAATTTCGGCTGTTACGAACAGACCTGCGCGGCCCTGCGGATGACACGAACGAGCCGGCGAGGCGCCCGAATGCCGAACGAGCAAGTGATGGCTCTCTCTCCCCTGTTTGTCACTCTTTCTCCAGAAACGGCCGGGCTGTTGTTTTCCGCTCGCGAAAACGCGCCGCGCACGCCCCACGAGCCCTGACACGCTGCGCGCGGCGCGGCCGGCGGCGGCTTCAGCCGTGAAGTGGCGCGGGCGCTCGAGTGACTGCTTCGAACCTGATTGATTGATTGATTGTAGGGTTTAACGCGCCGACGCAACGCAGGCGATGAGGCGCGCCGTAGTGGAGGGCTCCGGATTAATTTTGACCACCTGGGGATCTTTAACGTGCGCCGAAATCTCGTACACACGGGCGTTTTTGCTTTTCGCCTCCATCAGAAAAGCGGCCGCCGCGGCCAGGAATCGAACCCGCGACCTCGTGCTCAGCAGCGCAACGCCTTAGCCACTGAGCCACCGCGGCGGGTGACCGCTTCGAACCGCTCTTTAAAATGCGGCTCAATGCAGACACGAAGTTTCTTGTGCGGTAAAGGAGCTGATAAGGCATGCGAAAACGGTACTATAAAACATCATCCGCGCCGCTAGTGAAAGCGCCCATGAAATATTTGCCGGGGTGCTAAGCCTAACCATCTCCGGCGGAGCCAAGTCGGCTGTCTCGAGCGCTTCGCCAGTCGTCAGGCTCCTCCATACTGCCGCGCGCGGCGTGTGTCATTTTCTGATCGAGGTAGGAGCTACCGTGGGCGCGAAATCGTCGATGCGGGCGTGAAAATACAGCGTGCGCAAAGCCGAGGCGCGCGAATCGCATGAAAAAGCGCACGCTTTTCACGCGGTTCACGCTTGACTGTTGCGGCGTGTAGCGAGCTTGGGCACCGCAAGTGAGGAGACGAGCGTGAAGCTTTACGCGCTCCAGAAAGGACTGCTTTGCGACATAGTGGTTAAAAAAAGCAGAAAAAATCACGAATTTCTTCACGCGAAAGTAAGAAAAGAAATAAATAGAAACTTTTTTCAGTGCTCAATTTTTTGGCCTGTGTTGGTTCATACGAATTTCGGATACGAATTTTTTTCGCGGTCCCGCGAGATTCGTATCATCGAGATTTTACTGTACTAGTGTGAAATAATAGCCCGTCCCGCTATCGGACACTGAACATTTTGCGACGATGTAGCCTGCGCCACTACTTCTGCAGCGTCGATCGTCCCATCTCCGCGCTCACAAGCTCGCTGTGAAAGGCAGCAATAACTCAGCGTTTTATAACACCGCAATGAGTCCGAAATTTCACTTCAAGCACGCACCAGCCTCACACTCAAGGCCGAAACACGGCGAATTTGCGGGTGCCATGTTTTTGATGAACTTCCGTCTTTCGAGTCTCGCAACAGATCAAACGACTAAGTGTCGTTTTACCCACGCCCATAACCATACCCAAGATAGAAACAGGCGAAGAGCACTCTGCCTGAACCACAATCAACTGCTTCGCCCGGTGGCCACGTTTTCACATCTTCACCACACCAAGATGGCGGAGCCCAGTAATGTCGTTCCGGAGATACAGCGCTAAAAAAATGCAGTTTTTTTCATCAACTTGCACAAGTAGCTTGACGCCTCAGTACACAAGTATTTTTTCTGCAGGACTTTGCAATGGTTTTGCGATGGGAAAACTTTAAAAACGCACAGAATATAACATCCGCAACCCGACCTTGTGAAACTAGGCTGGGGGACAATTTTATGCAGGTTTTTATTTAATGATCACTCCAACCTTTTCAAACAGCATCACCTTGGGGATGCTGGTAAATTATGGCGTCAGTAGGCATTTTTCCCCACTGAAACTGACGGGAGTGTTAAAATCCTTGGCTGTCAGACTGTTTGGAGCAGTTACGTGCAATTTTTGCAATTTTCAAGCTTTTGGAGCATCCTGGCGCAGGAAAACAAATTTGTATCAAAACTGCGCAATATGCACAGCTGTCTCACCCCTGTAATAGCTAAAAAAATAGCAAGATCAAGCAATGAAAGAACAAACAAACAAAACAAAAGAGAACGGTGCAAAAACACTTTCACTTGTCATCCAAACTGGCATTACACATGGCCCAATTGCATAGCACATGGCTCTTGCACCTCAGCAGGAAAAACTGCCTGCACCACTGCCTGCACCCGTGGGAGGGAGGGCCCCCACCCTGCACCCAGGGAGGCACGTTTCGGTCGTCGCCCCTGGGCTACACTCTTCCGAGCAGACGGCCCAAAGTGCTGGCTGAGACTGGGTTGCCAGCGACAAGCCGCCTCTGCCCTAGTCCCATGCTGCTGAACAGCAGGGATTCCACAGCCCCACAACCTTCCCAACACCTCCCCCAAATGAAATTCTGGATAGACCCCTGCTTAACAGTACAGGTGTACGCACCTATGCCAGAACTAAAGTTGCCCCACGCTTTAGAGTGACTTTAGTTTCGGCATACGTACAGGTGCCGTCAAAAGTAATTGGAACACGGTCTCATAAATTTACAGGAATTTCTTCTTCCGGAAACTGCCTGACTGCATTGGTGTGCGTTTAAAAGCACCCTCTTCAACAGAAAGAATTCCTGTTAACCGGTAACGGCCGCCATAAAGCTAGAAAGACAAAGATTTTGTGACGTTCACAAACTCTTGTTTCAATTACCGTATTTACTCGCGTAATCCTCGCACTCGCGTAATCCTCGCACCCCTAATGTGAGCCACCAAAACTTGGATTTTTTGGTTCCTCGCATACCGTATTTACTCGCATAATCCTCGCACTTTTTTTTCGGAAAACTCAATGCAAAGTTAGGGGTGCGAGAATTATGCGGGGAAAAAAAAAATCCGGTGCACAGTGTTGCTAATTTGCCTTATACCAATCCCGCCAATTTTTGCATATGTAAGCTCAGTGTTGCCAACAGCAGCTATTTCTTTTTATTTTATTATTTAAAATGTAAACAGTCTCCCGTCGATCAGCAATCATGAAATTGCCACCTATGCTTTCTGGCGCGCGCCCTATCTCGTCGTCCTATGTGCGTGCCCTACTCCAGTAACGCATGTTGAAGTCGGTGACGCCGAAGTGCCTGCCTGCGGCACGGTTGCCGTGTTCGATCGCGTACTCTTTCGCTTTCAATTTGAAAGCGGCAGTGTAGCTGGCGTTCCTCCCCATGGCGAAGCGGCACCAAGCACAAAACAAAGAGATTAAAAAGTTCTCAAAATGGCAGCGAGCTATCCACCACTGACGCGAGTGACTCACTGACTGCTGCCGCTCAACGACGGGACCACGACGGCGACACGACGACACGACAGCGGGCTGCGCGAACACCGTCTAGTTGCGCGCAAGCGAAACATGAGTGAAACCGGCTCAAGGACTGTGAGTAGCGTGTTAGGGCGCCTGTTAGGGAGTAGCCATGCAGGTCCATTAGGGAGTAGCCATGCAGTAGCCATGCAACTTTCGCCGCTGCAAAGTTGGGGGTGCGAGGATTATGCGAGGAACCAAAAAATCCAAGTTTTGGTGGCTCACATTAGGGGTGCGAGGGTTACGCGAGTGCGAGGATTACGCGAGTAAATACGGTAATCCTCGCACCCCCAACTTTTCAGCGGTGAAAGTTGCCTGCTCGCGAATCCCGCATGGTGCACGCGCTCTCCAACGCGCGCCCTCCCCCGCCGCCTCTCCGTTCGGCGGAGAGCGCTGTGTATCCAGTCCACTTCGCAGGCTACTGCATGGCTACTCCCTAACAGGCGCCCTAACACGCTACGGCACACTGTCCTTGAGCCGGTTTCGCGCATGTTTCGCGTGCGCGCAACTAGACGGTGTTCGCGCAGCCCGCTGTCGTGTCGTCGTGTCGCCGTCGTGGTCCCGTCGTTGAGCGGCAGCAGTCAGTGAGTCACTAGCGTCAGTGGTGGATAGCTCGCTGCCATTTTGAGAACCTTTTGATCTGTTTTGTGCTTGGTGCCGCTTCGCCATGGGGAAGAACGCCAGCTACACTGCCGCTTTCAAATTGAAAGCGAAAGAGTACGCGATCGAACACGGCAACCGTGCCGCAGGCAGGCACTTCGGCGTCACCGACTTCAACGTGCGTTATTGGAGTAGGGCACGCACATACGACGACGAGATAGGGCGCGCGCCAGAAAGCAAAGGCGGCAATTTCATGATCACTGATCGACGGGAGACTGTTTACGTTGTAAATAATAAAATAAAAAGAAATAGCTGCTGTTGGCAACACTGAGCTTACATATACAAAAAACGACCGCTACATTTAGCGGGATTGGCATAAGGCAAATTAGCAACACTGTGCACCAGATTTTTTTTTCCCCGCGTAATTCTCGCACCGCTAACTTTGCATTGACTTTTCCGAAAAAAAAGTGCGAGGATTATGCGAGTAAATATGGTACTTATGACGGCACATGTACAGTGACCTAGAAGAGGCATTAGCTGGCACTGGATCGAATTGGGTGGCGTAAAAGCCTCTGCTTTTCAATGTGTCCTTTATTCTTCGCTTGAGTCTTCTTTGCTCCTCGTGTGGAATTTTGGCGCAGTATGGCGCAATTTAAACGAATTTCATGGTTTTGGCGCAGCTTCGCTCAAAAATACAAAACTGCATTAAACAGGTGCTATATCCAAATTAACAAAATCCGCAGTAAAAGAAGCTCAATAAATGGGACATATGAACCCAACATCGCAAATTGATATGTTGTATCCAACACGCTGTAAGCAGGTGTCGTAACGAGGTTACACTGCACTTCGTGAATAGTGCTTCCTATTACATCTGATTCGCAGCACAATTTGACGGTTCAAAGCATTTGAAGCTTTTGAACATTAATAATAATAGAGCAAAACCAAAACATTGGCCCTGCCACAACACACGAAAGACGTGCAGCAAAGCCTAACTAGCACAAGCGTCATGCAAAACCTCTGATGTATGTTGGCTGAAGTGGAACGCTACTTGGCTGGTAAACCTTACAGGCTGAAAAGAAGTTTCCTGTCAATACAGTGGCATGAGTGAGCAATCACGAGTTATTGCTCGTGGGCAATGCTTGCATTAAGGTCATCCCAGCCACTAGTCACATCTAGGTTAGATCGGGTCGCCGGGCTGAGGGCATGTCGTGAATCGTAGTCTTCAGCGAGTCGCTGCGTCATTGGAGGGTTTTCATTTGTCCATTGTCCTGCAACTTTACCTCCAGAAGTTGCAGCTTTTAGTTCCCCCTATGTGGGCTGGGGGACCTCCCAAGCGTGAAGTCTGCGTTGGTTCGACGGCTTGGAGACCGGTATGGGTAGTGTGGTGGCGAACGGTTGAAGCGCGCTGGACCTCTGTTGGTGTTGGAGAGGTATTATTCGATCTCAGTAGGGCGCTGGCCGGGTCGGGGGCGTGGTCCCTCGCAAACCGAGCCTCTTGTAGGGGCAGCGACGATAGATGTGGTCGGCCTCTCCGCAGTGGTAGCACAGTGGACGATTATAGGGCGTTCGCCCCACGTCGGCCTTTTTTGGGGTGGGGGGGTGCACCGCAGGTGGTTGGGCCGGTGACAGGGGACAACGGTACGCAGCCTCATAGGACTTGGCTTGTGGCTCGCGGGGTGCTTCTGGCGCCGTTGAAGTTCCCAGCGCTTGCTGCCCTTCTTCCCTAATCACGTTGGTAAGGGAAACGACTTGGGGTTGCGGCGGCATTGGGAGAAGTTTCCGCAGCTCCTCCCTCACTACTGCGCAGACAGTCTCGCGTAGGCTGTCTGCCGGAATCCACATGCTGTCGAAATAGTTTGCATTGGCAGCGCCAAAAAAGTTGCGGTCATACTGCTTAGCACGCATTTCGAGGGCCTTCTCAATTGTGCTGGCTTCGGTCACAAATTCGGCGACGGGGGCAGATTGATGACAAGTCCGGCAAACAGTTCCTCCTTCACACTGCGCATCAAGAAGCGTAACTTCTTTTCCACCATGCAAGGGTAAGCACACCTGAAAAGCCTCTTCATCTCTTCGACAAACACTAACAACGCTTCCGTTAGAGTGTTGTGTCCACGTTTGCAGCAAGACTTCGGCCTGTTCTATTCGCACAAACATGGTGAACCTCGTCAAAAATTGGGTTCTGAAATCGTTCGAAGACTAAGGAGCTCTCATGGTTTTTGAAACAGATCCGTGTTGAATCTTCACGGTAGAACAACACTTGCCTGAGTGTCTTCACGTCATCCCATTGTTAAACGGCCTGATCCGTTCAGCTTGCTCCAACCAGTCTTCGGGATCTTCCGAAGGTGATTCATGAAATGATGGGGTCTCCCTGGGTTGTTGAAGAACGAGGGCAGAATTGGAAGCGCTGGTCATGGTGCCTGCGTTGATCATGGTGGTTTTCACATCTTCTTTCTTCAAGTTATCTGGAAGCAGTCCAAACTCTGGCTGAAGACCTTGCTATTGGCGACTGACACGAGTTGGGCTTGCTTGTCGGCTTGACGAGGGCTTAGAGTGCATGTACCCCACACCTCCACCAGATGTCACGTAGCCAAAGACGACGCGGTTGTCTTGAAGGAAAAACAAGGTTATTGGAACGAACTTGTGCTCTCCTAACTCAATGAATACACAGGCAGCGAAGCAGCAGTCAACGAAGTGACGTGCGCAGGCGAGTGTCGGCGAATTAACGCCGAGGCATCTGCTCTGTGGTATTTATCTTTCGGTGCAGGTGTTTCTCGAACCATAGAATTACATCGAGAACACTGCAGATAAATGAAGACTATTCTAGGCTAGTGGCGCTAGGGCCACTATGCGATAATTCGTGCGGCATAAGAAAGAAAGAAGGGACATGCGCTCCACTCGGGACGCAGATAACACAGCCCGGTGCAGCCGGGCGGTAAAAGCAAAAATTTAAATAAACAAATACAATGCACGATTCAGGGCAATATGAAGCATACAACATCAAAGTGGTAGTGAGATTTGCCCCAGAGGGTGTTGCGTTTCTGGGAGTGCAACGCATTCGGAAACTGGGGCTCCCCAAATGATCTTGAGCGGCTGCACAATATTGCGCAAGATGCACTTTTGCTCCAGCAGTGCCTACGCAACATTAGCCTGTTGAAGTTCCATGAAAATTAACACAAGGTGGCTGCGAACTCGAAGTTAAGCTGAGTTATAATCACAGCAATCAGCTGCATTCACTGACAAAAGCTTCATCGCTCGCGTCCTGAAATTTTGCCGGGGGTCTATTTGATAAGTGCACCGCACTGAAGTTAACTTCAGTAAACTGTACACAAGGGAAATGTATACCTTTATTTGTGGTACTGCCACCACGGTGAACACTGGCAGGGTAGATGGTCGGCTTGTATATAATTTGTGTGATCGGCGCGCTGCAAGACTTGCTGCGCGGCTCGTGTTTGCGAGTTCCAACTCTGAGGCCTCGCCAGTGTCCCAAGGTCAAGTCACCTTTTGCTGAAGTAAACACAATCTTACGGTGCCTTGCACGAGATAAAAAAAACTGCTGCATATATGCACGACTGAATCTATCGAAGCATTGATATCTTGCAAAGGTAAGCAAAGAAAACTTTTCCATAAGCAAATGCAGCAACCCAGCAAAAGCAGCAGTCAAGCTAAGTATGAGGGATAGCAGAATATTCTCTGCGCAATCAACAACTGTCTTGAACAGGCAGCAGCTTCAGCGGAGCGCCGTGCGCGCAGGTGGCGCAGGCACGGAATGCCCCCGCGTTTAGAGCGGCGACCTAGCGGCAGCTTTTGCCCCTGTACGAAACTGCGGCCGGAGTTTTGCGACCAGAAAAGCATGAGGGACTCCGGTAGCCTCTAACACAAACTGATAGTATATACGGACAACTTTACGATAAATAAGAAGTAGGGGTGTGCGAATATTCGAAACTTCGAATATTCGATTCGAATTTTTTGGTATTCGATTCGATTCGAACGACACTTTTATTGTTCGAAATATTCGAACCACCCAAAACTAAAAAAAAAAAAAAAAAAAAAAAAAAATTCAGAGCGTGTCTGTATCGGTGTTTATTTACACTGGACTCTCGATGATACGATTCTGGGGGTGCGAATTTCGGGATGATACGAATTTCCGAAAAGTCCTGGCGAAATTGCATCGTTTGCAATTGGAAAAATTTCGGCTGTTACGAACGGACCTGCGCGGGCCGGCGGAAGATACGAACGAGCCGGCGAGGCACCCGACTGCCGAACGAGCAAGTGACGGCTCTCGCTCCCCTGTTTGTCACTCTTTCTACAGAAACGGCCGGGCTGTTGTTTTCTGCTCGCGAAAACGCTCTGCGCACGCCCAACGCGCTGACACCGCCGCGAAACCACCCCCACGCTGCGCGCGGCGCGGCCGGAGGAGGACATGGCGTCGGCTCCAGCCGCGAAGTGGCGCGGGTGCTCGAGCGACCGCTTCTAACCGCTCTTTAAAATGCGGCTCAAGGGAGACACGAAGTTGCTTGTGCGGTAAAGGAGCTGAATGCATGCGAAAACGGTACTATAAAACATCATCCGCGCCGCTAGTGAAAGCGCCCATAAAATATTTGCCGGGGTGCTAAGCCTAACCATCTCCGGCGGAGCCAAGCCGGCTGTTTCGATCTCATCGCAAGTAGTCAGGCTCCTCCATTCCGCCGCGCGCGTCGTGCGTCATTTTCTGACCGAGGTAGGCGCTACCGCGGGCGCGAAGATGTGGGCGTGAAAATACAGCGCTCACAGAGCCGAGGCGAGCGAATCGCGTGCAAAAACGCACCATGCGGTTCACGGTTGGCTGTTGCGGCGTGTAGTGAGCTTGGGCACAGCGAGTGAGGAGACGAGCGCGAAGCTTTACGTGCTCCAGAAAGGACTGCTTTGCGACACGGGGGTTAAAAAAAGCAGAAAAAATCACGAATTTCTTCACGCGAAAGTAGGAAAAGAAATAAACGAAAACTTTTTTCAGCGCTAAATTTTTTGGTCTGTGTTGGTTCATACGAATTTCGGATGATACGAATATTTTTCGCAGTCCCGCGAGATTAGTATCATCAAGATTTTGCTGTATCAGCGCGCGGCAATGTGCACGGGCTCGGGCACGCCAGCTACTAGAGTCTGAAGTGAGCGGCTGTTTTCGGTATCTGGTAAAGTGGTGACGAGAAGGAGGTTGTCACTGCTCCCCGAACATGTCGAGCAGTTAACCTTTCTCCATGTTAACATTTAAGTGAGTGCAGACCATAACCTTTTGAGTGCAATGGTATTGTGTAATTCCTAATTTTACTTTGTGTGATTTGTTGTGCAATAAAGTTGCAGTTTTTGTGTCTCTAGATGGTGAAAACTTAAATTTTACAAAAAACAATAAGTATTCGTATTCGAAAAATATTCGAAAAATATTCGATTCGATTCGAACTTTGTTTTTATTATTCGAATTCGCTTCGAAATTAAAAAATTGATATTCGCACACGCCTAATAAGAAGACATCCTGATGGGTTATTGTGGGACTATGCAAAAAAACGGGGTGATGCTGTCGGGCGAGTGGCAACAACATCTTCAGACCACCATAATAAAAACACTAGAAATTACAGTTTTCAAGCCCCAGAACTTGTGTAAAAAATACGGGTTCGGCTCAGTTCTGGTTTTGGGCAAAAATTTGGGTTTGGCTGGGTTCCGGTTCGACACCCTCCTCGCCTCAGGGCCCCCGTGTGCGTGCAAGCAGGCACTGTCGAGCGTCCACAAAGCACCAGGGCAGGGCACTCACTTCGGCTATCGTCTGGCCCCGGAACTTGGGGTTCTTGGTGACCAGGGCCTCGTTGATGAACGCAATGGCAGCCACAGCACTGCGGGTCACCTGCGAGGGGAGGAAGCACTCCTAGCACACTCCCGGCCACTGCTAGCCACGGGCTGCCGCCCCGCCCTTGGGAGAGTCCGTCCGCGGGCGCTCGACAGGGCTGCTCCAGCAAGACCCAACCGCATTTTCTAGGCTCCGAAACAGCCTGCAAAATGACTCTCCCAGCGAGCTTGGCTCACACATCAAGGCAGCTGGCAAAGTTAACGCCACGTGGACATCACCCATCACGTTCCCCACTCGACGGAACAAGTCTCCAGCTGAAACCCTTCATTCGTGGCCCTTGCACCTGTGTCGCACCTCTGTCAAAAGGGCACACAACCGTTTCTCGGCTCCTTCTTTACATCCCAAAGAAAAGCCACTCTTGTAATGGCTGAAAGTGCAGGAATAAAGCCTCGATCAAATGCTGCTTCATGCCGCTATTTGTGGGCCACCTGCTATGTGCGAAAAACACCAAAGTGCTACGGTCCACACTGCCTCCCCTTCGCTGCCCACAATGAGAAGGCCAGCAGGTGTTGAAGGCACACGCAGCATCACTGGGGGATTGTTGCCAGCGTTCAAGCAGTTCTTCTGCTTTAAGGCAGGGTGGCAGCAAAGCACACCCTTGGAGACAAAGCGCCTGCTGATCAGGCGGCGTGCCTCTTTTCCCGGCAACTGCTCTGATGGTAAAAGCAGCATTTGTCAGAAAAGGCCCTCTACTTTAGCGAAGATGCATGTTCCGTGAAAGCAATCGCAACTTTGTATTTAGCTACAGTCAAACCCCACAATAACAAAATCCCGCAAATGCGAAATTCCCGCGACAACAAAATATTTCCAGATCCCCGGCAAACGGCCATAGAAGCTCATGTATTTCATATCTCGCGGCAACAAAATGTCTTTGGAAAGTGATCCCAGGTTAACAAAATTCACTGCAAGTTCGGTTGGGTTGGCATTTTATCTGCCCATTTGAGGCTAACAGAGTCCAAAAAGTGCTAAAATTCCATTTTTTTCGGACTCAAAGTGCGTAAACTTCTGCTACAGTGCGCTTGCATGGCCGCCGCCATATCTGTTCACATAAAAAGCCACAACAGGTGGCCGCCTGTTGCAGCCTTTTGAGGCAGCCTCGCAGCAACCCCACCAAGGGGCGACACATGGTGATTCATGGCACGTCTTTCGTTCATTGTGTGTGCGAAAAGCGGTATGTTTGCTCTCAAACAAAAGCGCAACTTTTTATTGCTACAAGATAAGGCACCCATCTGTGCCTAAGTCAGTGGTCGAAGTGGAAGAAGGAAGGGTGGCGCAAACAAGTTTTGAACTGCCTGCAGCTCGCTCTACCCTTTTGAAAAGCAAGGACGCCACTCTCCAATGGCGCACGTGTGCAAAACAAAACAGCGACGGCTGTGGCCTTTCTGGTCGTCAACAAGGCGGTGCTCACTTAGTTTTGTGGACAGCATTGGAACAACGAGATGCCACTGTCTGGCAAAGTTCGTCAACAGAAGAAGCTGGACTTCGCCGAGGGCCAGGGCGAAAAACGCGCAGAGAAGGCGAACCCGCGGGGTGTTTTGGTTGCGTTTGACTCAATTCGGCCATTCTTAGCTGCACACGACTAGGAATGAAGCACTTCTTGTTGTGCGAGAGCTCAGATGTGAAGTTACTGCAAGGTAAGGCTCGCAAAGTAATATACCCAACTTTAGGGAATAAATTTTCATTTTTTTTTTGGGGGGGGGGGGGGGGGGACACGTACGTGGCAAGTAAAACTATTTTTGTTATGTATGGAGAAAATGCAATCAAATTAGGAGCATTTATGTAGTTAACTATCCCAATAACAAAACTGAATTCAGTTTACAAATATCTTCTATACTTTTTGAGTTACAGGACTACCGTATTTATTCGAAAATAGGTCGAGCACGAATATAGGTCGACCCCCTAAAAATTGAAGTCGCCGAAAAAAAAAATAATATATTCGATTATAGGTCGACCCATACTTTTAAGAAAAAAACTTGAGGAAACTTTTTAAAACTCCCATTTATTTACAACGCGGTCACCTCACTGGTCGGAGCCACACAGTGCGTCGTCGTCGGAACTTGCGCCGCATGCGCCGCAGTTCATTACCCACCCCCGCCCCCGACTGGCTTAGAAGGCTGAACGCATGGAGGAAGGCTGAACGGCCAATCCCGCCTCGCAGCGCTAACTGTTGAGCTTTGGTCTGAATATCTTCGCAGGACACTCGGTGTCCTTTCGCACGCTTCTCTTCCACGTGCAGCCGGAGTTTTTTCTCGAGAGCATCGTGCCTCCCACCACGAAACGCACGACGCAGTCCCCTACAAGCAAAAAGTTCGTCCCGCTGTTTCCGCCATCCCCTGATCAGCTTTTCATTAACGACTAACTCTCGCTGAGCGGCGCAGTTGTTCAAGTTCTCAGCAAACAGGATCACCCGCCGCTTAAAGTCCGACGTGACATCACGAAATGCGCACGAGAAAAACGTTGTGTGCGGAAATCACAACGAAGCAAACACAAAGAAAGCGCATGAAACGGAGAACGGGAGATAGTAGAGACAGCGAGCGAAGCAGGCAACGCCGTTCCGTTCACGAGGTGGCTACGCTAGGTGGCGAAAGTCACCTAGCCAAGCCAAAGACACCAAGCCAAGCCAATCTGGCTCTCTAGCCAGTACGTAAGCTCGCTCGTGTCCGGTTCGGCCGCAGGTAATGCGCGATAGCCGGCAGTGACTGTGGGTGGTTTTCTTACGCTGATTGTTTTGTTATTTTTTCCTTTATTTTCTTGCCTGTCTTTGTTCTAGATGCTCCGCGCTGCCGCCTCAAATTGAGGAGCGCCGGGCGCGACGGAGAAACGGATCGCTCGTTGCGCCCGCCATTTTTGATCACGACTATAGGTCGACGTTCTTCGGTCACGATTATAGGTCGACCCTCAATTTTTAAGCACATTTTCGGAAAAAAAAGGTCGACCTATATTCGAATAAATACGGTAATTACCTTCACAAAGTCACCCCAAGATTAACTAACTAATGGGGCAAGAATTCAACACGATGTTCATGTCAGCGTGATCAGGAAGGTCTGTTTTGTGCAACGAGGCTATTACATTACTGCTTTATTTCCTTTAGATATCCAGAGAAAAAAAGAGAAGTTTCACTTTCTTTTTTACATGAAACTATTTCTGATTTTGAAAGGAAGGTGAAATTTTTCTTGTTCTTTTTTTGTACCTAAGGTTTTAATGTAATAATCTAATAGCGTTTTTACAGAGAATAGACATTCCTGATCACATCGACATAAAACTGTAGAGTTCTTGCCTAGTTAGTTATTTATGCTGAATGCAAGTTCCCGGTAATGAGTCTTCTAACTTAAAAAGCATAGAAGTTAAACAGATTTTAGTTTTGTTGTTAGAATGGTTAGTTGCTAAACACTCCAAATTTGATAAAATTTGGTCTATAAATAAAAAAGTCATTTTACTTGCCACGTCCCCCTTCAATGTCAGTTCCATAGAGAAAATGTATAGGCTCAAGGAATGCACGATAACCCCCCCCCCCCCAATGCCCCTCTTTGCAATCCATAACTGTTTCATATAAATACTCCTCTCAGCACTGAGAACTACTGATGATTATTACTCCGTTACAGTGCCTATTAAAAATGATCATGTTGATCCACAATTGCAATGCCTTTTTTCCTCGCATTTCAGCCCTTTCTAAGACAAGGTCAGCCATTTTTTGTTTGGTGGTTAGCCCAAAAAAGGCCCGTTCAGAATCAGCTTTGTTTCAATTTATGTGACAAAAATGTGATTTTTGATGCCAATTGGCATCGCACGAGCGTTGGAATGGGGGTGGTCATGGAGCGTCACTGCGAACAAAACAAAACAAAAAAAAAAGCATACAGCTCACAATTACTGCGCACCAGCATTCAGTCTTAGTTATCACGGCACTAATGGTGAACCGGAAGACGATTTCCAACTGTCGAATTTGCCCTCTGAGAGTAATAGATCGACCGAAAAAATCCACAACTGTTGGTTGGTAAAGTTAGTTGCTGATTTCAGGCAGCTCTACTATTGTTGCACGCATTCTTGGAGGCCACATTACAGTCCTAAATGCCACTAGGGCCGTTAGCAAACAATCAAAAAGAGCTGCGGTATTGGTCCTGTTGTGAAATTTCTGCGCAGTTACGCAATGTCGAGCCAATTTGACACGGCGCCGCTGCCACACGCTACCGTTTCTTGACAGAAGCATTCCGCTCATGATTCACCTCACCCACATGCGATAAGAGGAGCTCTAGCTGCAAGTCATCACACATAAGCTTAGACAAGGTCAGTGCTTCAAACTGCTCTTCCATGATACCAGCTGTTCGCCAAGCAGTTTCGCATCCATGCACGGCCATTTCTGGGGTGCAGTGTTTGTTTGAGGGAAGACAGCCTGATGCGACAGAGTCTGCAACAGTTTGGGTACTGATTCTGAGCAAAAATGTCAGCTGGCTCGGCAAGTGCTGAACCATTTTTCTTGCAGACAGCGCCTTGATAGGCTTGATTGTGGCACATCACACCTCATTTCTGCAAGTGGGGTTCCACTAGAGAGTCAGAGGAGAAGAGTAAGTCCCAAGTACAGCTAAGTCATAAGAAACTGGCAGTGAGCGTTCACCACCAAGTTTCATTCTTGGCACTGCAGCTTGTTCGGAATCTTGTGCTGGCCCTAAACATAAAGTAAGTCGTTGAGATCTCAAGTCCTGATGTCAAGTGGGGAGGATCTGCTGCCTCCAGTAATGTCAAACCGACAGATTCCTTCAAGAGGACCGTCCTAAACCACCTTGTGTGCAATGGAGGACCGGCTTCACTGCATGGCACGGCTGCCACGAGTTCTACTGTATTTTTTGCATCTCTCCAACTCATGTGCCAAAAAAACCTGTATTTTTTTCTTGAATGTTTTTGAAAGGTTTACTACAGAATTTACTTTTTATTTTTTCGCCAGTTTTTGCCGGTTTTTATATACAAAGACTTTTTTTATTTTTCTTGATGTCTGGACCAAAACTTTTTCGCAATTTTTTTTATGCGAGCATCACTGCATTACATGCGGAACGAATGTACTCAGCAAAACAAGCGATTTCTTGTACAACCCTAGAGGGCAGTCAATTCCACCGGGACAGCTCTAATAGAGTTCACAGGAGTGGAAATGCCTGCTTCCAATGGCCCGGCCCTCTTGTGCCCCTGCACATGTAACAACGTTTTGACGCCTCTTCAAGTGCCCGGGGCTCTCAGGAGGTGCTATTCTACTACAGCCAAACCCTGCAGTAACGACAGTGTCGGAGAAAGCCAAAAAAATTCGCTTTTGCAGAAATTTCGTTGATGCGACAACGAAACAAACGATGGCCGCAAGCTGAAAATTTATTCCCGAAAGTCGGCTGCATCGCCTTGTGAGCCTCCTTGCAGCCACTTCCCGGCCACTCTCTCCCACCACAAAAGACGCCCGTCATCCTCGGCACCGAGCCTGTCCGAGCATGCAGCTGACGACGCTGCCAGAGACCTCGTCGTTGCAGTGCTGCTCACGAGACCCAGTGTCCGGGACGGCGCACGTGTGCCCTCAAGGAGCGGCACCCTCGCTTTCCAAGCTGCCCGAGCAAACTGCAGGCGCTTCGCAACGCTGCCTGCTTCCCCTGGGGTCACTCACTCGGGCAGTGATGGCTGCCTCATCTTGTGGCGATAAAAACCGGCCGTTGCGAGAGCCACGCCCAACCAGCTGGACCAGCCAGACAAGGTCGCCCCCTGGAGGTGTCGCTGCCTCCCCGCCCGCCTGCTGCAGGGTCTTTTTTGAAAACAAGTATGGCGGCGGCCACACAAGCGCACTGGGGCACTTTAGACCGCAAAGCAGGACAGGGGGCGGGGGTGTAAGAAAGAACACGGCACATAGCTTAGATGACAAACTGCACTTTGCGTTACTACATCTGCACCACGCGGCCTTCCCGGTCCTCCAGGTTTTTTCATGGCCAGCACTTCTTGCTTGAATGCATTGCCCGCAACAGTACTTCATTTCTGCTGATGTGTCACTCGCACGTCATGCAACAGCCTTGCTTTGCGTCTGGTCACACAAACCTGCGTCTCATCTGCAGTCTGCAGTACACATCTCGTCAAAGAAAACACTGGTGGGCTTGTGCGTAGCAAGCACCTGGCGCGCTCGACGATTGTCTCGATACTGCTACAAGGCACGTCGTTTGTTTCCAAGTGCTGAAGCACGTCCACCCACCGTTCCTCCAACGCAGAAGGGTGGCTTGTCGGTGCACTAGCTGTAACGTTGGGACTAAGCAAGAAACCCACAACACAGGCACTGCGCTGTGTGTTTCTCGATTAGTCCCATCGCCTGTGCCGTTTTCTTGAAGTTCCTCAAACAGTTTCTTTTGGCTCTTCTATTCCTCCAGCTTTTCATCCGTGACGCACCTTTGAGGGGCGAAGCCCCTTAGGGGCTCGGACTGTCGGCGTCGCCGCCATCGTAACCACCATCTCCAGCAGCCACGGCACTAAAACACCGGGTTCTTGCTTACGCCTCGCGCTAGAACGTAATGCGCACTAAAAAACGCCGGGAGACTCGTTTACGTCGCACTCTAGAACGCTTTGTGCTTCAAAGACCTACACAGCAAAGCTGTACACCTCTACCCCCAACGGTTTCATCTCTGTTGGCCAAAACGCCAAGGCACCCAAATACGCTTATACACTGCGTGCTTTGCCCCTCCCCAGGTTTCACGTTAGTGGAGACGGCCTGGGAGCTCTTATCCCTATAAGCAATTTATGAACAAATCGGCGGAAATAATTTTAGTTTGGCAGCAAACTTTCTGAAATCGGAAGGATGGCGGTTCGTAGTGTAGAAACTTGACCCTACAATACGTGTCCCAGGTCATGTGACCTGCGAACCTAGCAGCTACTGTAACTGCTGAAATGTTTATTCCAGGGTGTCGAACCGGAACCGAACCGAAAACCGGAACTGAACCGGTATTTTTGCTGGAACTGAACCCGAACCCGAACCGGTATTTTTTGAGCACGCTGAACCCGAACCGGAACTGAACCGAAAAAAGAAATAACGGTTATCGGTTAATGCCGAAACGGTTCAATCCTCCGTTGTTGATATTGCACAGTCAGTGCAATTCAAGCCTTTTTTTTTTACGTACCATCAACTTCGTACCCGCTCGCGCACTTTCCCCTCCAGACAATTGAATACTATCACGCTCTATCTAACAACAGGGGAAATGAATGAGCACCAATGTAGCAATGGTCTGTTGCTGCTGGAAGCGCGAGCGTAGTGCAAGCTGACCAAACAAAATCTCATTCTCGGCAGCTTGCAGGGGATATAAAACGACTTCACCCTTCCCTAGCTGCGACTTTATTGGAGCAATCAGGCTGCAGGAGTGCTCCACTGCGCAACAGCGAAAGCCCACACCCGATGTATGCAAACTTTTTGCATTTCGTAATTTGTTTAAAAGGTCCGACACCTGCAAATTGTTAATACTTGACAAGTGTGACCGCAGGAGCTGCTCAGTGGCAAAGCCGTTTGCTGCTGATGCAGTTTTGTCTCTTTCAGATCTGCTTTTCTTCGAAGGTGCACTTGTGTTGACTGCCCAAGTCGCTACATTACTTCTACTGCTACTCGTTCTGGAGGGGAGTACTGCTGTGGACGAATTAAAGAGCGTCTGCCTAAAAACGTCCCATCTCATGCTCCGCGGGTCGAATTTCCCTTTCATTTTGTAACAGCATAATCTGTTATTTGTAACAACATAACCTGTTATGAGATTCCGCAATGTAGCACACGGAACGATGGCCGGGGGTCAGGCGGTACGATGACATACTGATTGTAATGCACACATCCGGTATAGCTATCGCAAAAGGAATTGCAGTGGACAGAGCAATAATGCAGCGACTGAGCGTTAACTAAAGCTTACTTTTAACAAAAGTGTGGCTACCACACTCGATAAGGTGACAGCTAACAAATTATTCAGGGTGACCAAATAATCTAATTCATTGGTAGTATTTATGTGCCTGTTGTACGATTTTTCGTTTTTGTTACAAATATAAAAAATGTGCGCCATTGGTATTAAGCGCTGGTACGCAGGCCTAAATTTAAGGCTTCAAGGTTAGCGTGATGGGCGATTCCATAGCGACGATTGCGATTTCAACAAAAAAGGAAAGGACAGAAAATATATCCCATCATATCTCTTGGCGGTGGCTTTATGAATATTCGCTAGGACAACATGAAGTCTGGGCGAGAAACTAGGTGGTAAATCGTCGATACTTCATCTGTTTTTCTAATATCTCGTATTTCTAATATCTCGTAATCGTTTAAAGTGTGCTTTGCAATTGTGCCACTGCCCTTGGGGAACAGCAGCATTTTGAATTTTTGTCTGTATTTTGATTTGACTGTTGTTTTAAACTACTAAATGTTTTTTTCTAATTTGAGTGATAATTGAACTCATCGAACCGGTTCGCGAACCGGTTCAAGCTCCCGAACCGGTTCGCGAACCGGTTCGATACGTGATTTTGTTGAACCGGAACTGAACCGGAACGAAATGATTTCGCCTGAACCAGAACCGTAACCGAACCGGTATTTATTTCGGTTCGACCCACTGGTTTATTCACTTATTGAAAACCTTTTAACACAAGTATTTGTATAAGTTTAAATTGTATATGTATTTTTAAACATTATTTTGAGAATTTTGAAGACACGCCGCCCGCCACCGCTGGGTTGCTCTCAGTGTGGCTAACTGAGCCTCCATGCCCAGAATCAACAGCAGCGTTCAGCAAATAGACCCAGTGATGGAGCTTTGACGATTCTGCCCGAGTCAGGGGTGTTTCTCCTGCAGAAATCTACCGCCGAAAAAACAGCTTCACAGCTGTTCTTGACAAAGACGGCCAGGTAGATGCCATTTTTTTAGACTTCAGCAAAGCTCTTGTTAATCATGGCAAACTAATTCCCAGGGTAGAACAATTGGTCTTCCTAATTTTTGATAAGCTGCATTTCTTCATATTTAACTAACTGTACTCAATTTGTTAACATTCATTCCAAAGCTTTTACCCGTCCACCAGTGAATTGCAGTGTTCCTCAGGGAAGTGTGTTGGGGCATCTGTTGTTTCTAATTTACATCAATGACATTGCTACCGTAGTAACAGACAAAGTTCAAATTAAAATGTTTGCCGATCACTGTGTGTTATTCAGTGAAATTACTTGCAAATAACACCAAGAGCAACTTAACCCTTTGAGGGTCACGGCCATACATGTACGATATCGGCAAACGCTTTCAAAATGGTCAATGACGTACATGTACGGCATCGCTTGTATCTTTAAAAAGGGCGCCTTTTTTGCCAACTTCTCTTGCTTGGCATCTGCTGCCACACTTTGGAAATACGCCAAATTTTTTCTTGCGCCGATGTCTCTTCTTTTTATTTTTTTATGATTTACTTCAGCGGCATGCCGGCTATCGCTTGCGCATCCACTAACAAGGGGGCGCGCTGGGTATCGCCCACCGGGTACCCCGCTGCCTCTCGCTTCTTGCGCCTGCCACAGACCAAGGTCGCCTGCGAAACTGATGAAGCTCTTTTCTCTCTTTTTTTTTTGTATTTTATCAGTGGTGCGCCGTCTATCGCTCCCGCCCGTGCGCGCCGGCGGGCGCGCAGCGCCTGATTTCGGTATTTGCGCCTGCGAAACTGATGTCTATCTGATTTTGATTCACTCAAAAGGTGCCGGCTTGTTACTTTCTCGTTTTTATTTAGAATTTTTCTTGTGTACGCCATAATAAACCACATGTATGTAACAACACAAATGATTTTTTTGTCACTTTACGGTCACCCAAAAAAATTTTTGATTATTTTTTCTCGATACAGATTTGTCCGTAGAATTTAAATCAGCAATAAAAAAATCGACCCCAGGGGGACGCATCTGGCGAAAAAATTCGACCCTCAAAGGGTTAATCGTAATATTCAGTCTTGGTGTGATCAATGGGATATGAAGCAAAATGCGGACAAGACAATAGTATTTACGAGGATAACCCAGAAACATAAAAGCCTGTCCTTCACGTACACTCTTCCATCCCGACCATAATTTGAAGTAAATGAATATAAATACCTTGGGGTCACACCGACAAATACTCTCCCTTGGAACCATGTGTCGAGCGTATGTGCATCAGCACTTTGTAAGCTTTGCCTGCCCCAGCACACGCTAAAGGGGGCTCCGCCAGGCACTGCGCTTGCACCTCCAACATCCGACCCCGACTCCAATATGCATGCACAGTGTGGGACCCTCGTGCTGCACTAAACATTCAGGCATTCCAAAGGACCCCGAGGTACGTTGCCTCACCTCTAACCATCCTTCCAACGACTCGCCCACAAATTTGATGACTGCACTTGGCATTCATCATCATCATCATCATCGCCCACTACAGGGCAGAGGCCTCTCCCAATAACCTCCAACTACCCTGGTCCTGCGCAAACTGCGACCAATTTATCCCCGCACACTTCTCGATCTCATCTGCCCGTCTAACTTTCTGCCGCCCCCTGCTATGCTTCCCTTCTCTAGGGATCCACTCTGTTACCCTTAATGACCAACGGTTATCTTGCCTACGCATTACATGCCCGGCCTGCCTCCATTTCTTCTTAATTTCTACTAATATGTCGTTAACACGCGTTTGTTCCCTGACCCAATCCGCTCTCTTCTCGTCTCTTAATGTTACACCTATCATCTTGCGCTCCATCGCCTGCTGAGTCGTCCTCAATTTAGGTTGAACCCTCTTAGTGAGCCTCCAAGTTTCTGCCCCGTAGGCGAGATACAGCTGTCATACACTTTCTTCTTCAGGGAAAATGGTAGGCTGCCATTCATTATCTGAGAATATCTGCCGTATGCACCCCACCCCATTCTTATCCGTCTAATTACCTCTGCCTCCCGGTTGGGACCGGGGTCACAACTTGGCCTAAGTAGATATATTCGCTTACCACTTCCACTGCCTCGCCACCTATCTCAAACCGCTGTGCTGTCACCGAGGTTATTGATCATTACTTTGGTTTTCTGCATATTAATTTTCAGGCCCACGGCTCTACTCTGTTTGTCCAGTGCGGTAAGCATGCTTTGCAATTCCTCGCCCGAGGTACTTAGCAAGGCAACGTCGCCAGCAAATCTGATGTTACTCAGGTATTCTCCATTAACCCTTACTCCCACCTGTTCCCAATCCAATGTTCTGAATACTTCTTGTAAACATGCTGTGAATAACATTGGAGAGATTGTGTCTCCTTGTCTGACGCCCTTCCTTATACGTATTTTACTGCTCTCCTTATGGAGGATGATGGTAGGAAAAAAAAGAAAAAGAAAAAAATACGCATATTGATGGAATTGCAGAATGGGCAGTTGCAAGTTGGGCGAGTTGGTACGTGTTCATACTTAATCACAGCGCGAAGGACGGGACAGAAAGAAGAATAACCACAGGACAGGCGCTGTCCCACAGGACCCTGTCCAGCGCCTGTCCTGTGGTTATTCTTATGTGCAGAATGGGCCTTGGGGTGAGGTCTGACCACGGCAACCGTTGCCGGTAACGTACTCCCTCACCAGAGCAGGATTGGCCACCCTGGTGTAGTAACGGCCACAACCTCCCATGAATACGCCAATTAACTTGGTATTCAGGCCCTCGCAAAGTGGCGAAAAATTCTCGCCCCCAAGTTCCTTTCTAAGCTGTATAAGAGGCATTTTTCACTGGATCCTGAGCCATTCCTTTCTCACACCTAAGTTCCTTGTATAAGAGGCAGTTTTCACTGGATCTTGAGCCATTCCTTTCTCACACCCAAGTTCCTTTCTAAGCTGTATAAGAGGCAGTTTTCACTGGATCCTGAGCCATTCCTTTCTCACACCTAAGTTCCTTGTATAAGAGGCAGTTTTCACTGGATCCTGAGCCATTCCTTTCTCACACCCAAGTTCCTTTCTAAGCTGTATAAGAGGCAGTTTTCACTGGATCCTGAGCCATTCCTTTCTCACACCTAAGTTCCTTGTATAAGAGGCAGTTTTCACTGGATCCTGAGCCATTCCTTTCTCACCCCCAAGTTCCTTTCTAAGCTGTATAAGAGGCATTTTTCACTGGATCCTGAGCCATTCCTTTCTCACACCTAAGTTCCTTGTATAAGAGGCAGTTTTCACTGGATCTTGAGCCATTCCTTTCTCACACCCAAGTTCCTTTCTAAGCTGTATAAGAGGCAGTTTTCACTGGATCCTGAGCCATTCCTTTCTCACACCTAAGTTCCTTGTATAAGAGGCAGTTTTCACTGGATCCTGAGCCATTCCTTTCTCACACCCAAGTTCCTTTCTAAGCTGTATAAGAGGCAGTTTTCACTGGATCCTGAGCCATTCCTTTCTCACACCTAAGTTCCTTGTATAAGAGGCAGTTTTCACTGGATCCTGAGCCATTCCTTTCTCACACCCAAGTTCCTTTCTAAGCTGTATAAGAGGCAGTTTTCACTGGATCCTGAGCCATTCCTTTCTCACACCTAAGTTCCTTGTATAAGAGGCAGTTTTCACTGGATCTTGAGCCATTCCTTTCTCACACCCAAGTTCCTTTCTAAGCTGTATAAGAGGCAGTTTTCACTGGATCCTGAGCCATTCCTTTCTCACACCTAAGTTCCTTGTATAAGAGGCAGTTTTCACTGGATCCTGAGCCATTCCTTTCTCACACCCAAGTTCCTTTCTAAGCTGTATAAGAGGCATTTTTCACTGGATCCTGAGCCATTCCTTTCTCACACCCAAGTTCCTTTCTAAGCTGTATAAGAGGCAGTTTTCACTGGATCCTGAGCCATTCCTTTCTCACACCCAAGTTCCTTTCTAAGCTGTATAAGAGGCAGTTTTCACTGGATCCTGAGCCATTCCTTTCTCACACCCAAGTTCCTTTCTAAGCTGTATAAGAGGCAGTTTTCACTGGATCCTGAGCCATTCCTTTCTCACACCCAAGTTCCTTTCTAAGCTGTATAAGAG
Organism: Haemaphysalis longicornis; assembly: GCF_048455015.1. Lineage (NCBI taxonomy): Eukaryota > Metazoa > Arthropoda > Arachnida > Ixodida > Ixodidae > Haemaphysalis > Haemaphysalis longicornis. Next base: position 99,032,274 of record NW_027526203.1, read on the forward strand.
GCATTTTTCACTGGATCCTGAGCCATTCCTTTCTCACACCCAAGTTCCTTTCTAAGCTGTATAAGAGGCATTTTTCACTGGATCCTGAGCCATTCCTTTCTCACACCCAAGTTCCTTTCTAAGCTGTATAAGAGGCAGTTTTCACTGGATCCTGAGCCATTCCTTTCTCACACCCAAGTTCCTTTCTAAGCTGTATAAGAGGCATTTTTCACTGGATCCTGAGCCATTCCTTTCTCACACCCAAGTTCCTTTCTAAGCTGTATAAGAGGCATTTTTCACTGGATCCTGAGCCATTCCTTTCTCACACCCAAGTTCCTTTCTAAGCTGTATAAGAGGCAGTTTTCACTGGATCCTGAGCCATTCCTTTCTCACACCTAAGTTCCTTGTATAAGAGGCAGTTTTCACTGGATCCTGAGCCATTCCTTTCTCACACCCAAGTTCCTTTCTAAGCTGTATAAGAGGCAGTTTTCACTGGATCCTGAGCCATTCCTTTCTCACACCTAAGTTCCTTGTATAAGAGGCAGTTTTCACTGGATCCTGAGCCATTCCTTTCTCACACCCAAGTTCCTTTCTAAGCTGTATAAGAGGCATTTTTCACTGGATCCTGAGCCATTCCTTTCTCACACCCAAGTTCCTTTCTAAGCTGTATAAGAGGCAGTTTTCACTGGATCCTGAGCCATTCCTTTCTCACACCCAAGTTCCTTTCTAAGCTGTATAAGAGGCAGTTTTCACTGGATCCTGAGCCATTCCTTTCTCACACCTAAGTTCCTTGTATAAGAGGCAGTTTTCACTGGATCCTGAGCCATTCCTTTCTCACACCCAAGTTCCTTTCTAAGCTGTATAAGAGGCATTTTTCACTGGATCCTGAGCCATTCCTTTCTCACACCTAAGTTCCTTGTATAAGAGGCAGTTTTCACTGGATCTTGAGCCATTCCTTTCTCACACCCAAGTTCCTTTCTAAGCTGTATAAGAGGCAGTTTTCACTGGATCCTGAGCCATTCCTTTCTCACACCTAAGTTCCTTGTATAAGAGGCAGTTTTCACTGGATCCTGAGCCATTCCTTTCTCACACCCAAGTTCCTTTCTAAGCTGTATAAGAGGCAGTTTTCACTGGATCCTGAGCCATTCCTTTCTCACACCTAAGTTCCTTGTATAAGAGGCAGTTTTCACTGGATCTTGAGCCATTCCTTTCTCACACCCAAGTTCCTTTCTAAGCTGTATAAGAGGCAGTTTTCACTGGATCCTGAGCCATTCCTTTCTCACACCCAAGTTCCTTTCTAAGCTGTATAAGAGGCAGTTTTCACTGGATCTTGAGCCATTTCTTTCTCACACCCAAGTTCCTTTCTAAGCTGTATAAGAGGCAGTTTTCACTGGATCCTGAGCCATTCCTTCAACCTCCGGTGACACGACATACAAGACACTGACATGAGAAATCGTTGACACCTTATCGTGCCAAAACTAACCTTTTTAGATATTCCTTTTTCCTCCACATGATAACAGACTAACACAACTTTCCTTTGTCTTCATGACAGTCTCCTCATGCAACAAATGTAATTTAGTTATGTTTTTTTCATTAGCGGCTGTTGATCTGTATACTGAATTCTTTTCATGTCTTGTTGTTTCCATGTTTGATATTGTTTGCCATAATCTGTGGCTACATTATGAGCCGCTTAATTGATAATATTATATGCTCTGTATCACCTCTCCTTCTTGGGCCCAAATGGGGCGCGCAGTAAGTATGTACTAAATAAAGTAAGTAAATAATAAAAACCTCGCTATAATAAGACGGGCTATAATAAAATAATGGATGTAACGAGTGAGTCATAATTCCCCTTGGAAGCCATAGTTCCCCACACAAGCCAATGTATTTAAAACCTCGTCTTAACAAGGTAAAGTTTGCCCGTTACGGAATACACTAATGAGCAAATTTTCAGCCCATTTCACGACCGTGCACAGTGCGAGTTTGAGACGGTGCCCCAGCCGACAACTCCTGCCACGCATCCTCCCGCAACGCATGCACAGCTGAGTGGCGTGCCATGCGCTCGCTGTGCCCACCAGACTCCCGCCCCTCTGGCTGCCCACGGCCACGGCACGCTCGCATGCGATTGGTGCCCCCCGCTGACCTGGACCAGCTTTGAGCGTGCTGCGCGTCAATCGAGCAGCACGAATGCGCCAGGGGGGAAGTAGAGGCAAACGACTCGACCAGCAGGCAGCAATGGCAAGAGCCGTCACATCGTTCGAACCGGAGAAATGCCTCAACAGCCAATTACGGGCTCCTTTGCAGCGAAACTGAAGTAAGAGTTATGGATTTTGAACTGCAATAAAGTATGCGCGCGACTTTTCCTTGTTTTCACTGGAATGCGGTTATTGTGATGTGTGCCACCTTGCGGCGAGATCCAATTTCACCCGATGTTTGTCTTGGGTCAGTGCCATCCACGATATTTGCAGTACCGTATTTACACGATTGTAGGTCGACCCTTTTTTTCAAATTTGGCAATCCAATGTTGGGGGGTCGACTTAGAATCGAAATCGAACCGTCTACCGCTAGTAACAGCAACGGAAACGAGAAATCGGGGGTGCTATGAAGTGGGGACAGCTTTGCATCCTCGTTGTTATGGTTATGGTCTAAAGTGTGAACCGCACGGGGCGTTTTCTGCTCGCGAAAATGCGCCGCGCTGTCGCTGCCGCGAATACCATCCGCATGCTGTGTGCTACACGATCGGCGGCGGCAACATGGCGGGGTCACCAGCCGCGAAGAGGTGCGCGTAGCTCCAGCGAGCGCGCTTCTAACCGCTCTTTAAGATATCACTGAAGGCACAAATGAAGACGTTTGTGCAGGAAAGGAGCTGATAATGTGGTCGAAAACGACACTATAAAGCATCATCCGCACCGCTAGGGAAAGCGCCAATCATATATCCACCACTGCGGTAAGCCTAAACATCTCCGGCGGCGCCAGCCCGTTGCCCCGAGCGCTTTCGCCATGAAGAGCGCGCCTTCCCATTAGGGCAAGTCGTCAGGCTCTTCCCACGGCCGCGCTCGTCACACGTCATACCGAGGTAGAACTTGAAACGCTTAAAAGCAGTAGAAGCAAAAGTCGCCCGCGCAACGCCGATGCGCACGAATCGCGTGCAAAAACGCTCAAGAAGCGTTTTATTCGTTTCTAATAAACAAAATGAGTATTAGCGAATCCCTTGATTCAATGCGTGGCGCTAATGTAGCCCAAATCATATCACATTGTTCAGTACACTTCCGAATGCAATGGTTGCTCTCGCGCGCGGCCGCTTCCGTCAGCCGCCATGTTGTTTGTTTTGGTATCGCACGGCAGTGGCCGCTACCGATTGCTTAGATGGTTGTCATCTCTCAGCGAATGTGTTCTTCCCGCTCAACCCACGGCACATGGTTATTCCTTGTGCTTAGAGAAAAGCTGTTCTTTTTTAACATCTACCGCGCATACCGCGAGCGCACGGCTCTTGTGGGAGCATCGATCATGGTAGAGCGTAGAGCCGCCGTGTGGATTGACGGAAGCGCTTCTCTTTGCGATACAATTTTCTAGGCAGCGCTCGCTTTTTTTTTTTTTTTTTTTTTTTTGTGAGATGCAATTTTTTGGGGTCGACCTACATTCGAGTCGACTTACAATCGTGTAAATACGGTAAATGCCCGCTGCAGCTATAACAAAATATTGGTAGCAAATGAGGAGCAAATCGCGGCGTTGTAACAAATTTCGCTATAACTTGAAGGGACTATTTGGCGATCCCCTCGGGCCGTAACTACTGCTGCTGTATTCATGCTGCCCCCATCCCCCACTGAGCACGAAGTGGACATGTGCGCAGAGTTGCAAGACAGACGGCACTGCCAAGGCTGGGACAAGGACAAGCGCACAGGAGAGGTGACCCACCGAGCCCCTCTTGCAGTTCTTGATGTGGTCGAGCTCCTGGATGGCCATCCACGGGATGCACACCCGCACGTCCGGAGGCCCTGCACGCACAGGCACCCTTTGTATCCACGAGGGCTGCACAGTTGCACACAATGGAAGGTCACGCCACAGCCCCACAGCAACGCTCCTCCAACCGCAGGTGCAAACTGGCACTCTCTTTTTTTTCTTCGCACGTGCCAGAGCAGCACAGCATGCTTTGCCCGAGCAAGCTTCGGGTGGGCCGAGATTTGTGCACCGTAGCAGAGGGCTACGAGTCAACCTGGGCCACAAGAGAATGAGCAGCCACCAACGGATGCTCTGCAACAGGCCCAGCCTTTTCAGGCGTACAAATACGCACAAGGCGAGACGCCGCCGAAGAACAAAAAAGAAAAAAATTCACAGCATATCCACGGGGTGAATGATGATGAGTGGGCGAAGCTCCTGAGGGGAAATCATCGGTAAAACCGTGACTCTTCAGTGAAAGTTCGCCCACTACATCTGTGTCCGAACGTAACGTCTAGAAAGTCTCGCTTAAACCGCGCGTCGGCACCTTGGGGCTGAGCTCGCCTGATGCGTTTTGCAGACGCCTCACGAGCTCTCACTGCATCGGGGTCTGCCTGCCGATACGCGCGCTTTCTCGCCGCTTCCCGTTCTCTGACGTTTTGGAGATCCTCTTCGCGCCGCAGCCGTGCCGCTTCGCGTACGGCAGGGTCCTCGCGCCGTTGCCGTGACGCTTGGGCCTCTCGTTCTCGAACGCTGGGATCTTGGCGGCGGCGTCGCGCAGCCAGACGACACGCTTCGGCCTCCCGCTCTCGTACGGCAGGATCTTGGCGGCGGCGTCGCGCAGCTTCACGGAGCGCTTCTGCCTCGCGGGCTCGCACATCTGCAGCCTTATCCATCGGGCGACTCCGAGCGCGCGCCAACAGCGAACGGATTTTATTACAACGCTCCCCGCCATCTAGTAAACAATCCAAGAACTAAACTAGAGGTAGCCACGCCATCTAGTAAACAATCCAAGCGCATCTTTTCATCATATACAAGTACCGCCATCTAGTAAACAATCCAAGAACTAAACTAGAGGTAGCCACGCCATCTAGTAAACAATCCAAGAACTAAACTAGAGGTGGCTACATACATACGTCGAGGATGGACAGACCCACGCCCTGAGGAGCTTCGCCCCTAAAAAAAAGGATTCCCTTTCCAACGTGAACTAGGCACATACCCTAGAGCCACTGAAGCACCATTCCTGCAGCATGCACACTGGTCATGATTTCGGCAATGCCGGTTGTGGCACGGGGGCTTGGCTTTTCCGAATAACTTAAGTTGATCTTCTGCACACCAATTCCAAGCTGTGGCCAAATATCAGCTCAAGGGTGTAGGGAATCGGCACTTTCCACACCAAGAAAGGCTCAACTCTTCCGACCATGGTTGTCGCTGACGCTGTTGTCAACGGGGCGATAGCTATGAGGACTGCTTTGCATGCGCACCGCGCTCTGCGTTTCTAACTTTGTGCATTAATGTCGCTCTTTGGGTGCCCTTTGGGTGCAGATGAGACGAACGATGGGATGGGGTGAAGCGATCTATTTACAGAATGTACATGGCGGCCATAAAATAGCGCGCGCCAGGACACAGCCACTTCGTCGTCTCCTGCCTGAGCCCACGCAGTATGGGACATTGCCCGCCTGTGTGTGTCCCGTGGCAACATCCCCATAGTGCTCTGTGCTTCATGATAGAGGCGGTTTTTTTTTTTCTTGTCATTTTTAAATGCTCCTCGTAAGTTTTTAGATAGGTCTGACCTCCATTTATCCATATGCCCAGATATTTGTATTTTGCTACCCACGGTATTGTTGCTTGTTGAAAGAATACCAATTCGTTACGGGTGTCGTCCTTAAAAACCAGGACTCAAGACTTTGCCGTGCTAAACTTTAACCCCAGTTCAGTGGCTTCTTCCCCGCATCTGTGAGCTGTTGGTGACACTGTTCACTATCTGCTAGTAGCACTACGTCATCTGCATAGATGAGTCCCGGGATATGTTGCTCCACTTCCTGTCCTTTGCAGCCATAACACAGATTGAAACCTATTTTACTGTCTTCAAGCTTTCTTTTTAGTCTTGCCATGTACCGCATGAACAGCAAGGGCGGCACAGGACAACCCTGCTTTAAACCTCTATTTGTGACTACCGGTTCGGTGCACTTTAGGTCCTCCAAGGTAAACTCCGTGCAGCAGCTGTATAAACTCCTGGCCTAATCCCTCTCACTCAAGTGTGCTCCATAGAAGTTCTCTATTTACATTGTCGTAGGCTCCCTTTATATCCAGAAATGCTATCCTTAGTGGTCACTTTTGGGCCATTGACACCTCCATGCATTGGAAATAAATCGTCCTCTAAGCGCCTGTCTCGTCTGATTCCATTTTGTAGTTCTCCCAGTATGCAGTTCCCCTCTATCCATGCCTGTAGTTCCACTTTTACGGCTTGCATTGCCAACTCGTATGCCAGTGAGGTAACTGTAATAGGCCTGTATGAGTGGGCATCAGCCGTTTCCTTTACCTTTATAGATCAGCTTCATTTTGCTGTTACGCCAGTCACCCGGTACACATTTGCTTAGTTTTTATCACTTTTCAATTGCTCGAATCAGTTGTGCCTTGCTTTTCGGGTCCAGTAGGTTGACCAGCCGCATAGGAATTTTATCCGACCCTGTATCAGCTGGAACATTTTCTTCGGCTTTCTTCCAGTACAGCTCCCTATCTATGCACACCTTGGTTGCCCTGCTCCCCAAACGCTGCAGTCCTTCAGAACTTCTCTTGCATGGTTGAGCGAATGTGAAACACCGCTGCTTCCCCTTTCAGTACCCGACCTTTACCGTTTACGACAAGGCGTTGTACTACTTCGGTCTTTTTCCTTAATAGTTCCTTTACATGGTTCCAAAACTTCTCGGCACGCCTTTATCCTTTGCCAGTATATTCCAGATCCACTACTCACTTTGAATGAATGAATTTGAATTTTATTGGCTGCTGCGCCAGACACAAGGTAATAATTAAGTTTTAACACACTACGGTAAATCTGCTAATGTAAAAATGACGTAACATGGTAAAATCAAAGTTTCTCTAAAAGCTTGATGGCACTCAAAAATTTAAAAACCTTTTCCAAGGGAACCAGGGGTTCATCGCCGAGTACTAAAACAGGGTGCAATGGAATTTGAAATTTATAAAAAGTGGGAAAAACATTCACGACGCTTGTTTTCGTAACTAGGACACTCGATAAGTGTGTGTATTACTGTAAGGCGCTTCCCGCATTGCTCACATTCCGGAGGGTCTTCTCCCAGCAACAGGAAGTTGTGGGTCAAGCGCGTGTGCCCAATTCTTAGGCGACATAACACCACCTCACAAATCTTTCTTTATGTCTGCAGCTCTGCCACTCTCTCAGGTTTGGCTTCACAAGGTGGAGCTGGCTTTCATTGAGCTCTGTCCATTCAGACTGCCACTTCTTCGTTTGTGATAATTTTAGCCCCCTTCTGTAATCCTGGTACAGTAAATGAGTTTCCGTCACCACGAGCTCTTTTGTCTGGGCTGCGAGGGCATCTGCCTGTTCATTGCTGTCAATTCCTACATGACTCGGTACCCGACAGAAGCTCACGTCTAAGTGATTTTTGCTACAGTCCATTAGTTGGTCGAGCACTTGTTGAACAAGCAGATTTTTGGTCTAGTTTCCTGAACACAGGGCTGCTAGTGTGCTGAGAGAGTCAGAGAAGATGATTGACTGCGGTGTCCTTTCAGTGCATACTTTGTTTAAAACGAGCTGTATGGCATGCAGTTCGGCAGTGAAGATACTAGCGTCAGGTCTGAGCCGTTGGCACTCTTCGTAATAAGGTCCAATTGCAGCTGCTCCCACATGCCTTTCTCCTTTCGAACCATCTGGGAAGTAACTAGCACATCCGGCATACCTGAACTGAATATCTAAGAACTCTTGCTGCAAGAGTTCCTTTGGAGTATTATGTTTATTGTACTTCAGCAAGGAGAAGTCACTTGTGGCTTGCGGTATTCCCATGGAGCATAACCGGTTCTGTGGGTGACTAGCATGGTATCATCTACATAAAAGTCAAGGGCTTCATTAAGAATGCGGTACCTCAAAAACATAGTTGGAATAGTCCGAGGCTTGTTGGTAGAGTTTCATAGCGAGGTCTCAAAAACAGCTGTTGACAAGGGTGAGTGGTGCAGGAAAGAATTCTCATTATGTACACGTTTCTTTCCATTTGTTAAGTGACCATTGATTGGTTTCTGCATACAGGCTTTGTACCGGAGATGTCCGGAAAGGTCCGGTGCTTATTCTCAAGCCTGAGTGGTGAATGGGGTCGAGAGCTTTGAGTACAGATTCGCGACCAGAAAAAGCAGCCATAATCCAACTGGGAACGAATTAGACTGTTGTACAGACGAAAAAGGCAGGTACGATCTGAGCCCCAGGTTCTATACGTTAGATGCTTTAAAACATTAATTGATTTCAGACATTTCTGTTTTAGATAATTAACGTGGCTTTTAAGTGTTAACTTTTGGTCAAATATTAAGCCAAGAAATTTGTGCTCAGTTCGCACAGGGATTTGGGTCGATTTAATGCGCAACTGAGGATCTAACAATATTCCTCGGTACAGACTGAAAGGCACACAGACTGTTTTTTCTGCATAAAAGTTATATCCATTTTCCTCGGCCCACTGCACTAGACGGTTTAAGCCTATTTGCAGTCGCCTTTCGCAGGATGCCAAGTTGCACAAGGAAAAGCTGATCTGAATATCGTCCGCATAAAGCAAATACATCAAGGGTTTCGGTATTACATGTGCAACTGAGTTTAGTTTGACTAAGAACAACGTAACACTGAGAACCCCTCGTTGAGGTACGCCATTTTCCTGAGTGTACACATCTGATAATACTGTTCCAAATTTCACTCGAAAAGAATGATTGTAAAGGTAACTTTTCAGCATCCCAAGTATTCTGCCTTTTACACCATAATCCTGCAGATCTAGCATTATACCATGTTTCCATGTGGTGTCATTAGCCTTCGACCAGTCAAAAAAAACGGAGACGCAGTGCTGTTGTTGAACAAAGGACTCCCTAGTTTTAGTTTCTAAACAGAGAAGGTGGTCAGTTGAGTGCCTTGCCCGGAAACCAAACTGAAGGGCATCGATAACGTGATTTTCTTCCAGAAAGTGCGTGAGCCGCTTGTTAATCATCCGTTCAAAACATTTCCCGAGGCAGCTTGTGAAGGCAATTGGCCTGTAGCTTGCTGGTTCACTACGGTCTTTACCTGGCTTCAGTAGTGGAAGCACAATGGTTTCCTGCCATGCTACTAGAAAGCAGGCTTCAAACCATGTTTTATTGAAGAAATGCAGCATGGCTTTTAAGGTTCCTGGGGTCAGATGTCTTAACATTTCGTAATGAATTCGGTCTGGTCCTGCAGTCCAACTGTTTCCCTGAGCAATCGCCAGGTGCAGTTCAGCCATGGAAAAAGGTGCATTATATGCTTCTTCATTACTTAATTTTATCTTAATTATTATTCCTTTTTCAGCTCGTTCCTTATACCTAAGGAATGATTCGGAGTACTGGGCTGAACTGGAAACTTTGGCAAAATTGCTCAGCAAGGCCTTTGTTACCACCAAAAAGTGGCACGGTAAATGCACTGCAAGTGCCACTCACTTTCCTGACCCTATCCCAGACCGTTTTTGCGCTAACATTACTACCTATGGAACTTACATAGTCCTGCCATGAAGCCTTTTTTGACTGCCGTCTTATTTTGCGTGCCTCTGCTCTGAGTCGTTTGAAGTTTACTAGACATTCGGCAGTGGAGTAGCGTCTGAAACGGGACCATGCGCAGTTTTGCTTCCTACGGGCGTCCCTGCAATCAGAGTTCCACCACGGCTTTGACCTCCTGGGGAGTGTCCCGGAGGACTTGGGAATAGACGCTTTTGCAGCTTCCAAGAGCCGTGACATTATTAGGCTGCAAGCTTCATCCGCACTCAAGTCCTGCATTTTTTGTTCAAACGGAGACCAGTTAGCCTGCTCCAACTTCCACCTTTTGGTGAGCTCTGGTAGCATGGGTACTGCTGTTGTTGAGTCTAGAAAAATTGGGTAGTGGTCACTCCCGAGAGGATTTTGAAGTGTTGACCAAGTGAAAAAGGCACTTAGGGATGGCATTGAATGAAAGATGTCGATGCATGATTCGGTGCGGGTTGATGAGTAGATGTAAGTGGGACTCCCATTATTGAATAAATGCAAAGGAGTTGTCGACACTACACCTCGATAAGTCGGCCTCGTGTGTCACTTCTAGCACTTCTCCAAAGCACATTGTGCACACTGAGATCCCCCAGCAACAGGAAAGGCTCAGGCAACTCATCTATGAGTCTGAACTGATCGTTCTTGGTCACTGAAACGGTTGGTGGAATATACAAGGAGCAAATCGTGAGGGATATTCAAATGTGTGTTCTTATGGCTACTGCCTCCAAAGTGGTTTGAAGCTTTAGTTCGTTTGTTGGCATCAACTGGGGAGTGACGATTGCCACTCCTCCAGAAGATACAAGTGAATTTGTCCTGTCTTTGCGGTGAAATTGTATTTTCTGAATGGATTATTGCGCATAGAAGATAAATGAGTTTCCAGAAGACAGATAATAAATGGTTGGCACTTCTCCAACAATTCGTAAGTGTCACCTATGTTACGCAATAACCCACGACAGTTCCACCGTGTAATTCGCGCCGTACCGGTCTCTTTGGGTTTGCTCTCCCGTATTCAAGGAGGTGTGGGTGAGGCCACGTCCATCTCCTCCTCAGCCTCTTTTCCACTGCCTCCTGTTTGACGCTTGGGCTTTCCGCGGCCCTTCAGTACCCTTTGAGGGTCGGGGGGGCTCTCCAGGCCTTTGCGGCACAGGAGCTGCACCTGTAGCAGTGCCACTTCCCGGCGGCGCCTTCTTCTGGGGCGTGTCGACCATCCCCCGAGAAGAGGGAGTCGACCGTGCAGCCGGGGCAGAACCCGCTGAGTTGCGCGTCAGCCCCGAAGCCTGCTCCCCCCCATCGGTGGCTGGCACACCGGCTTCTGGGCTGACTTGTGTAGAGGGCTGCTGGACGGAGCAGTCCAGTCTGTCCACTTGCGTGGAGTGAGTCAGTGCCGGGCGTTGGGGCAGCAGCCTCTGGGACAGGCGGGGGCCGTACCACCGACACCAGGTCCCTCCATTCGACCTGCGTGCCTACAGACACCAGAGATGGCGCCGGCCCCCGCCACACCACCTCCGCAAAAATTCCCTTTTGCTGGAAACTAAGCCTTCTCTTAGCCTCGGGGTAAGGCACATTCTGTGTGGTTTTGATGGTCATTGCTTCTTTTTTATTCTTCCAGAATGGACAGGATCTGGAGTAAGCACCATGGTTACCAGAACAGTTGACACAGTGGGGTTCTTTTTCGCACCTTTCGTTCTCGTGCGCTTTTCCTCCACACCTAGCACGCATGGGTTTGAGACCCGTGACCAAACCATTGGCACTGAAAACACCGCCTTGGGTTTGGGATGCATGGCCACACTTTGCAACGCAGACATGCTGCATTCACCGAGTCTGGTGGTGTGGTCGAGTTGAATGTTAAGACTACATGCTTGGTCTTCATTTCTTCTCCGTTTTTCCTGCGTACTGCGACCACTCCTTGTTCCGCCAGTTCGCTCTCAATCTCCGCGCCAGAGCAGTGGAATAGCTCAGACTCGGAGACAACGCCCTTGGAGAAGTTCAGTGAGCGGTGTGTTGTCACCGTCACGTTTGTGCCTTCGATTTTTGAAAGCTCCACGATTTTTGCACTTTGTTCTCCGGTGTGCACTTCTACCAGTACGTCACCATTCTGGAGTTTCCTGGCATTTTAAGGGGGGACGCGGCTTTCAACTTCGGAAAAATGACCAAAACATCGTTTTTTTGAAACCCACATATTCGGCTTCTATGTTTCCTATTCTGTGCGTCTGCAAAGTTTTTACGCTGAAAAGCGTCGCAAAGTGGCATAAAAAAATACTTTTGTCAGGCGCGGTGACAAACTATCAGCGCAAAAGGGCGAAAAAACGGCAATTTTCGGAGCGCTCTATCTCCGCAACGGTGCCACCGGGCGCGGCCATTTTGATATGGTTAGATCGGCCGAGCGATCGTCTTTCCGGTTCCGCTCGTCTCTTTTATCTTCGTTCATTCACAAACGCACAAACGGCAGAAAAGAAACGACGCACAAACGAAGCTAGAAATAGATGCTGAAGCGCTATTGGTCCTCCGGTCGGGGCACAGAACACCGACCCTCCTGATTGGATGTCGCGGGCGCAACGCAAGATGGCGGCCGCCTGAGCTGCGTAGCGAGCGGATTGAGTTCATTTTCGCCGCTTCGCTCAGCTGAGTTTCTGTTCAATCTGTGGTATTCAACACGGACGTTATCGCGATGGGAATGCCAGAGATAACGAGCCAGATTACGGGAAGTTGTGTGGCTCGAAAGGCGGAGGTCATCGAACGCTTCGTGGTGCGCGTGACTCTACCGTCGCCAGACCCCGGAGGGTGACGCGGTGTGCGCGCTTGCGATAGCGGTTCGTGAAGTGAACTTTTAGTCGGATTTGCGATGTTTACACGCTTAGTTATTGCTGTGTTTTGACTGTGGGCTCGCTAGCCTTGAGAAAGAAACGGTCGACGCGTTAAACGCTGCGGCGCGCACGGCATAGCCGACGCGCATTGGAGCATCACATGACTGGGCAACCGGTTACGATTGAACGCCAGTAGTTGTAATTAATGCCTGCGACGTTAGTTTTAATCTTAAAAGCGACCTGACCAGCCATATCAGGTATAATCAAAGCTCGATATGTCGCGGTAAGCGTGCGCTGCGATGCGCGCGAGCCATATCGCCTTTCTTGCGCAACGTTTCCCGTGCACTTGTAATTTTCATGCAAACAGGTTTGAGTTAGTAATATAGAAATAAAAATATGCTCTCTGCGTTAAAAATGTACGTTACTGTGGCAGCATTTAACAGTGATTTTTTTAGGGAAATTATTGATACCATTGCTCAGGGCATACTAGCTGTGCTGCGAGAAATATTGGATGCCTTGAATGTCAAAAGTAGTAAAAAAAAAAATATGCTCTTGCATTGAAGTTGGGAGTTATGCAGAATACTCTACCAAGCTTCAAAGTAGCTCATTTTCAACCTTGTGGTATGCAAACTTTTGGCAATGAACACCTGCACTATGAGTACTAAGTTGCTGTGCCAGGCAAGATAAAACATGAAAAAAAAGCCAAAAATGTTCAAATTTAAGTTAAAAAAAATGCTTAACTTGTTGCCATGGTGACAACACTGCAAAAGGAGGTTGTCCAGTGCGATACAGCCAACCAACTAACCTACTTTGCATTGAAAGCCCATTGAAACCCATCTCCCCTCCGTTTGGTTTGCAAAGGGGGGTATGTACTCTTCACGGAGGAGCTGAAAATGATGTTTTCTGGAAAGAGAAAGGCTGAAAAGGCACTCCAATTTCAAGGCAAGGCCTTCCAGAAGCCCCATGTTCAAAAGGACATGAAAGGCTACAACCGTGACGACTTTTGATATGTGAAACCTATGTTGCAACTTCGGAAGCCGTTTTCTCAAAACAGTTTTTTTTGCCACCTGTGTCGCTTGTCCCAGGGATTTCTTCGTGACCGCTGGGTCTATTTTGATTCCGTTTCTTGCATTACATTCCTTGATGAACTGTTCAGGTCGTGACACTTTTAGTTTTCCAGATTTGTTTTTTGTGATTTTTTTATTCAAATAATCGTTCACAGTTGACATGCCTGTTGCACATTAACCTCTAAAAAAATGAAAACTAAAAAACATTGTGTTGTAAAAAAAAATTCTAAAACTGTCACGACCTCGTCCATTCATTTGGGAATGCAAAGCACTTCGAACAAGTTTTCTATCGTGTTTTATAAGCCGCTCAAGCTCGGTACAAGCGGAACAGAAAGAAAATTTCATACATAAAAAAGTTATCAAAATATTAACTTCAAATTTTTATGGTGTTATCACAGAAGCATTTCCAGTTGCTGTGCCAATTTTCATCAAAATCCACAAAGAAATAAAAAAGTTGATTTTGAAAGCCACGTCCCCCCTTAATTCTTCCCCACTAGCTGACTAAGTGCCTCGGCTATTGCAAAGGGGGATTTCGTCTGCATAGGTTCTTCGACTCCTTGAATAGCAAAGAACCGTGCGAAGTTGTCACCGTTTTTCTGCGAGATGTACTGTGCAGTCACTTCAGGCCGGGCCCTTTCCAGGGACCGATCAGGAGGTGTTTTGCTTTTGGCCGTCTGGATAGCTGGTTTTTCGGTAGCCACGCTGGCCGCCCAACACGGAGCCCAACCAGGGGAGCGTGCAGGAATTCCTAGCTAGCCATACCCCCGTATGGCTTCATACCCACTATAACTTCATGAAGAGTGGTCTAGGTAGGCCAAAGTTAACCCTTGCCGCCTGAAGAAGGTAAAAGGGCTTATATTGGATGCTGACAGGAAAAGAGTGGTGATGCAGGAAAAGAGTGGTGACAGGACAGAAAGGGAGAGAGAGGGGGAGATAGGAAAAGGCTGGTTTCCCCAGGGCGGCTCAATCCTGGGGTACCGTCTGCAGGGAGCAGGGGCCAAAGTGGCGTGTTGCCGCCACCAGGGGGCCGTAAAGGTCCAAAACAACCCTGGCTTTGGCTCAGCCACCAGGATGCCCTTCTCCCTGGACACAGCTAAGCCACGCACAGCCGGGGCGTGGGTGGATCCAACCCACATGGGCTCGGGTTCCACGGTGTCGCCACTAGCTCACTTTCCCGTTTAAGTTTTCGCTGTACAAGTTTTTGTACTTCCAGCTTCTTTAGGCGGTACCAATTCCACTCCAGTTATTTCCTCTTCTTGCACTCCCACTCCCTTGGCCTCCCTATGCTTTCTCCATGCTTGCTGTCTGTGTTATAGCTTCCTTGATTTCCTTGTTCCAGCAGCTTCTTGGCTTTCTTTTTCCTTTCCAGTAGTTGCATTATTTTGCATTCCTAATCTTTACCTGAATGAAACCAATCAGTTCGCTGTATTCCCAATCTTTCGTGACTGTCTCTCGATTTCAGCATCCAGGCTTTTGGCAATATAAGCCATTTGCTGATCGTTTAATTTCAATAATTGTTTAAAAAGGCACAAAACTCCCTTTGTTTTGTGGCTTTCGTTTAGGATCCTGAAAACACACTGATATTTTCTCACTTCAGAGAGTGAGGGAAATTGAATGCCTTAATCGAAGGCTATATAAAGTCGTCTAAAGAAAGCGACCCTTAACATGCACACTGGCTTCTTTGCACAGCTGCCATCCTTGAGCACTGCACACAAGACAGTGCGCAGGAAACAAACACAGCACAGACTGATGCTAACACAGCACAGCGTACACTAATCGGGGAAGCAAGCCATGGCACAAAACAAAGAATGCTCACAAGACAATACAACCTCGTGCGCACGTGGGAGCAAAATACAAAAAAAAGAAAACACAAACGAAATAGCATCGCTGTATAAATTCACAGGCACTACATGTAAAACACACTTCCCATGCCACTCAAACAAGCGACTTTCCCTCACAGTTGAAGGATTTGTACATGAACCTAGAGGCAATAAAAATTCACCCCACCTCCCCGAAGGGAATCGTGAGGAAATGCGAATGCATTTCTTTTGCGCGAGAGTGCGCGGAATTGTGTAATGCTCGAACTGGATTGTATTACACTTCTTGCTCGAGGTACCGTTGCCGGCAGACATTCCATTTATATATACTTGCGACCGAGCGAACGGGAGAGTGGGGTGAGCGTCGAGAGGAGAAGCACCGAAGCACCGCGCCTACCCTCGCCTACACTCTCCCACACACGCGGGAGCTCCGGCGAGCTCCCGCGATGCGAGCGCCCTCACACGCCCGAGCGCACTCCTCCTCTCCACTCACTCGCGGCTGATCCGCCCGCACCACCTGGTCCGGTTGCTAGGGGAGAGGAGGAGCGCGCGCGCTCGCAGCTGTTGCTATGGGAGAGGGGGTGAGAGCGGAGAGATAACACCTGCGGGCGCGTGGACGCCGCATGGCGCCTGACATGGCTAGACTAAGAAATGCATTCGCATTTAAAACTGGGGCCACAGATTGCATCTCAGGAAATTCCATGCAGCATGCCCCGAGATGTACCAGCAGGACCACTTGGTGTAACCAGGCCCTGACCCAGAGCAAAGAAGTTAGCATTTGGCAGAAAACTTCGTCAACACTTTAAGGAAAAAAGTTTTTCTGGATACAAAAAAAGGAGGCACCAAGCCACACCAGTGCTTCATTGTGAAGTTGACCACTTTACCCAGCAGAAGGAGCTCAGCCACCACTGCACATGGAGTCTTTACCTGAGTCGAGTGCGGTCAGCCTCTTCACCAAGTTGAGGTTGTTGAGAAAAATGTTGGTGTCTGTGATCACAAAGGTACCCTGCAAACAGGAGAGGCACGGGGAATTCGCAGAAAACATCCGGAGCCCACTTCCAAGCTTGTCAAACAATTTTCTAAGGTGTCTTTTAGCGACATTCCCTATTCATTCTGCTTTTGGCCGAATTAACCAATGCCGATATTCGCAAGCTCAATCTCTTTACACTGCAGCATTTGCAGCGATGCTAGGCGGGCGGGGTAACCGAGATAACAATGAAGTTAGTGCCTGAGCTTCCGCCAGAGGAGGAGCAATGCCATCACGCCCTTCTCCCTTTCCAGTGGACCCCACCGACACTGAGACCACGCCACGTTTGATGTCCTTCGGACTGTTCTCAGGGCAGTGTCCCCCAGGGCTTTATTACACGCACCTGACGCTAGCAGGGTTCGTACAGGCTTCAAAAGCAAAAATTCAAGGGCTTTTAAGGACTTTCAAGGACCACAAAACACATTTTCAAGGTCCTCGTCTAATGTTTTATCTGGGATTATTTATAACTTTTCCAACACAATGCAAAAGTTTTTTATTGCACAATATCTAAGCCCATTAGTGCACATTTAGATAGGTGCTAACGGGTTCGTAAATGCTCCCCCAGCTTCATTTTTTTTATTTCATGGCTGGTGTTTAGAGGTTTTTCTTTTTTCTTGGTGTTTTGCTGAGACTGATTGATTTCAAAACTTCATTAATGCTGCGTGCATCTCCTGCTTTGTCAGCAAGGGCATCAGCTGAAATTAAATCGAGCAAGTGTTGCTTCAAGGCAGGATGAACTATGTACACGTCCACCATTTTCCCGTAAAAGCAAACGTAGATGGAGCGTATGAGGAACAGCAAACATGCAATGAGCAAGCGTCCATAGACTAGATGGAAGATACAAGATAGAGAACAGAAGCTGGCTTTCACTGGATTGTATCGTGATATAGATTGGATTGACAAGTGCCTGCTCCTAATGTTGCTTCGTAATAATGAAAATCTACCAAACTTGTAATTTCACGTAATACACTGAAACTTGATTGTTACAATGTTTTTTTACATTTGTTAACACCTAAAATCCACGACATTCACTTTTTAAATTCTTGTGAAAAGACAGGGCCATTGATTCTCTCCGGAAAAATCAAGGGTTTTCAAGGACCATTTAAAAATTCCAGGACTTTCCAGGCCTTGAAATTGACACTTCTAAATTCAAGGGTTTTCAAGGTTTTCAAGGACCTGTGCGAACGCTGGCTAGGCTTGTCTGCCGAGACCCCTTGCATAACTGTGCCAAGCACGGTAGGTTATCATCACGTGAACGATATGATGCGAATCCTTCTGCAACTGTTCCGGCGCTCATGTAAGCTTCGGGAAAAGCGAGCTGTAATGCGTATCTCTTGAAGAAAGTCCCAGTCTTGTTTCTCTGCTGGGACAAAGGCGTAACACAAGCATGTGCAACTCAGATGCATGCTCGATTGCAGTTTGGAAATTACCCTCATTTAATGTCCCACCACGACTATGACCGCCCCCAAACCGTCTGGGAGGCAGCCTGCAGCGGTCCCACGTGCCAGGCACTCGGCGCGCACCATCTCTGCTTCCTCCGCTCGTTTCGTCCGTCTCGCTGCAGCCCCACGTGGCCAGCCCCCATGCACAACTGAACCCCTCGCGTTGTCGCACACATGGTGGCACGCACCACTGTCTTCCCCGTCTGTAGCAGCCTCGCGTCCACTTGTTCTCGCACATGGGGTGAAAACTAATCCCTGCCTCACCCGTCGTCCCTCACTCACCGTAGCCATCTTTACACACCCAAGTAGGTTTTTTACCTGCTTCAAACGTCTCCACTCACCCCACTGGAAGGGATCTGACAATGTCTGATCGAACCATAGATTTTCTTTCTGGAGCACAATGAAAGCAGACAAAAGCGCAGCAAGACGAAACGTCCGCAAGCACTTGCACTCATTTTGCCTGCTTTTCTTTGGCACTGGACGAAGCGGTCGAACCCACATGCAAAGTCTGTCTGACATGAGCAGCCTTTCACATGTCCAGGTTCACACCACTGCGTTCAAACCTGGCTTCCCCATTTGGCGTTTATTCGATTATGCTGCAAAACATGTACGAATATTACAAGCACACAAGAAAAGCCATCAATGTAAAGAAAGGTGACGAAACCGTCAGCCAACACGACATTACTAAGTCAAAAGAAAAGAAAAAAAAAAAGCTGACGTAAAAACTTAATGGGTGGATTTCTCAGAACATTGCTAGCGCTAGGCGGGACAAGGACGACGAATTACACACAACTGGAGTTACACACAACTGAATTACACACAATTACACACAATTCGTCGTCCTTGTCCCGCCTAGCGCCAGCAATGTTCCGAGTAAGAAACCAACTAGCCCCATTTCAAGCTCTGGGTGGATTTCTCCTCTCCAGAAAAAAATACGTGTTTCACACATTTGCATGTATTTTAAAATCCCGAATCTTGTTGATAAACAACTGAACAGTTTCACAGTTCACTGCACCGTTGAATATTTCAAGTGGGCCATGCAAATTCAGGGAGGTCTAGGCCAGGGGCACTTCCACAGTGGCCTGCCGAGGGAGCCGGGGGGGGGATTGTTAGGGCAATGGTCTCCAATGAGACCTTGACGGCTGACGAGGGCACTTCAGGGGGTCCGCGAAGCCCTCCCAAAAACTATGGCCCCACTCGCATCATTTCCTTTTGGCAAAGCTCCCCGGCAACACAAAGAAGTGGCTTCACTTCATGGCATGCACATGTAAACCTTGCGTAGCTGGCATTTTGAAGTCGGCTTTTTGCCCAACATGCCAGCAGTGCGAAAAAGCCAGACACAAAGGGCAGGCACACAGTCGGTGTTTGAGCGACTCTACCGACAAGAGCCGACTGGGTTTTTTTTTGTTTTTTTTTAATACCCTTAAGGCAATTGAATTGAAGAGGGGAGTGGGTAAATACATAACAAATAAAAAAAAAATATGAGCACATACCACCTCTAAAAACAAATGTAAAACAAGTTAATAAGGTTGCAATCTTTCCGTTACAACATAAGAAATGCGGCTAAGGTATGCACGTTGTAAGGGGTAATACAGGAGGTCAGTTGCAATTTTGTGTCAGTTTTGGAATTATTGGCAAAACTCTCGAAAATAAAACAACAAAGCAAGTGGGATTGGCAGGAACCAATGTATCGCTACACTCCTTAGACAAATCTAGATAATGACAATACACACAGCAGAACGACACAAGTTCGGGTTGCTAATCATAGCGACACTAGAAGGAAGATGACTCCAGTCCCCGGAGGTACGTGGAATGAAGGAATGAAAAAAGGCTTTAGTGTTGCAAGAAGGAATGCCAACTTTGTGAACATGGTCCAAACGCGTATGAAGTATTGCGCGGTGAAGCACGCTTTATGGAATGAGCACAAACGTGCAGTTTTGCGTCGTGACATAACACTGTTTGACATAACACTGATCGCCATCAAAGCCGGACAAAATGGCAGGCAGGCATGGGCGACTTTAGCTGCAAATGCAAATTGTTCGACACTACAACTGTGGGGTGCCCGATCCCTTTGGCAACCCTGAATGTGCCTGCCCCCCCCGCAAAAGCTCTGCCCGTAAGGGGTGCTCCCTGCAACTACCGGAGCCAATTCCGTGCGCACGTTCGACCACAGCCAGCCCTTGGGAAACGCCCTCCACTGACATGCAGCACCTGGCATTGCTGCAACAATGTCGCCTGCCATGGCATTCCTCACTCTCCACCAAAGCTCAAGGTGCACAGACTTAAAAACCCCTCCATCCCAACACTGCCAAAACATGCGCCACACGATCAGGGCAACCCCCCCGTTTCACAAAGCCCCCGACAACAATCACAACTTGCCTTTTGGTCCGCAAGAGGCACTTGGTTCTGCAGGTTCTCGTCAATGACGTCCGACAACTGCAAGAGATTGGACCGGTGAGAGCTGACACGCAACCACAAGGACAGGCAACAGTTTCTTACAGCCGAGCCGAACAGGTTAAGCAGGCGTTCCTCAAAACATTTCTACTAGGCTGCTGCGTTTTCACTGCCACATCAACCCACTTGTGTCAAAAGTTGGTGCTGAGAGAGTACCAAAGGAGGAAGGCCAAGGACCAGGCAGAGGAGGTGATTCAGGAGGCTGACCAGATGAAGGCGGTAGTGCAACCCGGCAGAGGAGGCCCACTGTCCCGTCACGGGCACTCACTCAGTTGAGCACTGTGAAGAGAGACTCCGCACGACCATAGAGTTTCATACAAATAACTAGAGGGGAAACTGGCGCTAGTGTCAACGGGAACATGGCAGCGGCGCTTACGCTTCAATGGGAATGATGGGTAGTTTTGGAACCGGATTGCGTAGGATCAAAATGGGCTTATGGCTGCGCAAATTGTGTTTTTTGACAAAAAAGCTCTTACTGCCCGGTTCTCCGTTTACAAATTACATGGCAAACAAAGAAGTTAGTGACGAAAAACCGGTTTTGTGCGAAATAAAACGGCGCGTTTAAATAAAAAGCAGACGCGGAGTCGAGAAGGTTTGTGGAGCAGGTTTGCCATTTTTCGCCAACTACAGCAGGACGCGGACTTTTTTAAAAACTACTTGTAAAAGTTTCGGCGCTGGTGGTTTGTAATAGTAAGAGAATTTTTGTGCTCATAAGAAAAAAGAAACCGATTACCTTTGGAGAAGTTATATAGTGACATACATCAAGCTGCGTTCCTATCAGCCGCCGGTGCTGCTGTTCTACGCAGTAGGAGCCGGCGTTCGCACGGAAGGTGCGGAAGGTTTGGCTGTTCCAAGCGATTCGCAACCGTCGTCAGCTTCGACAATACATTGCTCTGCCGAATGAGAGCGCCGCAACTCCTAATTAGCAGACAACTTCGCCGCACAGAGCGCCGTCATTTGTGTTTTCGTGCTCGCTGTGCGGCAATGCATTGATTACCCACCCAATTCGCAACTCTGGTTGTAAACATTCCACTCAGGGCGGTGTCAGTGCACGCGAGGCATGCAGTTCAAGGAGAAACGTATTTTGATCACTCCTCCCAACACCCCGCCTAGGCAAATGCGTTCATGCAAATCCAAAACGAAAACGAAACTGCCTGCAATCCATAGTAAGTTTCAGGAGCCATCAAGCGCCAATCCGAATCCACAATTACCCATCACGCCCATTGAGGCGTACGATCGCAGCGCCAGTTTCCCCTCTAGTTATATTGTAAGAAACTCTATGCGCACGACCACCGCCAACATCCACTCTGCCTCGTCTGTCTCCAGTCTTTTTGAAAACTGCAGTGAACACTAGCTGCACCACCCCTCAGTGCAGTAACATTTGTTACTGCACTGCCTGCAGTATCGAATTCCTTTCGCTGCTCAGCGACATTCTGGATTCAATTTGGCAGCACTCTCATTGCACGAGACTGCACCACGAGCAGCAAGCCTCGAGGACTCCAAGCAAGTCGGAACACGCCCTGTGCTCCCCTCGTATCTCAAGTGGCGCTGCCCGCAATTAACCCGCATGCTGTGGCAGTTTCGGTTCCCGGACAAAATGGCGGCCCTTCCCAGCATCCCCTGCTCGGACAGGAAGAGAGGTCCTGGACAGGAGACAAATGTTGTCAAGGCACTCAAGTTTCTTTCGTCCTGCTGCACTCGCTAACAGACACGCATGAGGTTTGCCCACTGTCATTCAGAGCAGTCAAGTGATGAAACTTCCTGCACACAGGAGAGAGAGCAAACAGGCCCGTCCTCGCGACTGCTGTCGTGTTGGCAGCATTGTGTGGCGTTTCGGTGCAGAAGGTATGACATCCTCTGCATTCCTCACCCCATAAGTGTGACGAGGAACTAGTTGCGCCCTGATCTTATCTGGGACTCGTGCAGGCGTCGATTTCTTTCAAAAGCTTCTGGCCCCGTAAATTGCCCTGGATGCACATAATGTTGTCGCCGTCGCTTGAATTTGCTCCTTTTGGATGCACCTGATGCCACGGCACAACCGCAAGGCCCCTTTGAACAGCTCAGCCCCTGTGCTACCAAGCCCAGCTGCCCACGTGGAGGAACTGTGGGGAAGACACCAGCACGACTGCCAGCCAGGAGTGCTGCCTGCCGACAGGCCCTGCGCTCACCACCACAGGATGGAGGACCGCTCCTGTCCTGCTCTCCACTACTTCCTTCCCAACAGCCACTCAGTTGTCTCCGCTCTTGCTCTGGCCTTCCACGCGAGCGTGCCCCCTGTCCCCGAATGTGGCAGCTAACACGAGGGGGCACTGAAGCGAGGCAGAATTGTTTGCTGCAGTTGCTTGAAACGGAAAACTTGGGTGGCACTCAATGCTGCGATTAATGGTGTGAATTTTTTATTTGCTGCCTTTCGTTTTTTGCACAGAGCCAAATACTGGCCACCTGACTACATATATTCAAATCAAGTTGTTTCTTCAACGGGTACTCCATAAAAGGTCAACCCTATGGAAGGGATAAGCGACGCATTCCACGTGGCACCAGGCACTACTCACGTCTTCCATCTCTGCGTCCTCGATGGGGGCATCCGATGCTTGGGGCTGGCCGGGCCCATCCCCTGCACAGACAGCGTCCACAGTGCTGCTATTGTGGGACACAGAGAATGACGCCACAGCAGCGGCCACCAAGACTGGGCAATTGTAGCGGGGCCCACCTTTTGAATGCCGACGGGCCCTGATAAACATGTTTCTAGCCTCCACTGTGCTGCTCCTGCCCACTTCACATCTTGCTTTTCCTCCTGGGTGACCTTCCCAAGCGACATTCTGTCTACATGGCCCTTCCACCAGTGCAAAGGCAAAACTCGTTCCAAAGAAAGAGACGTCCCAGTTTTTCCTCCGCTGGCAGAATGATGGGCAAACAGGTCCAGGCAGTCGCCCCCACCTGCTGCTCACCAGTGAACTGCAGCTTCCTCACAGCGGCAACTGTGTTCAGAGTAGTGCAATGCCCTTTGCAGCAGCAGCACTGGCACTGACAGGTGCCACTGCGTCTGTAGGCAAAAGAGGCTCGGAATTCCCATTCGGTTATGTTCGGGTCAGTTATGTCAGTGCACAGTTTGGCCAGCAGTGGCAGATGAAGACCAACACTCCATTCATTAGGATTGAAAATTGGGTGTTCCTACCCCCTCCCTTAAAAAATTTACACTACCCTACCACACAAATTTATGAACACCCCGCTTCATTCGGGCCCATGCTTTGTCGAAACGCGAGCCACAATGCGGTGGGGGGGAGGCGAGGGTACATCACAGCCAGTAAACCCGTGCAATGCCGTACTCCCGGTGGCCGGTGCGTCGTACTGCAAAAGAAGCTGCAGATGCTTTTGCTGTTCTGGAAGAATTCTGCCATGATGCTCCATGCAAGACTCTTGCTCTGCCCAGACTGTCACACGTCCGAAAACTTGTTCTTTCCGCCAGGCTATCTGCCAAAAAGCCCAACTGGCCTCACAAACTTTTTCGCAAAGTAAAGGTATGCCTAAAAGAATTCTAAATGTGCTGTTTGTGTCATTCATTCGATAATTCGACATTCAGGTAATTCGTACATGTTTTTCACTCCTGAGAGATCCAAAATAACAAGCTTTCACTGCACATTAGTGACAAACACACTTCATTAATTCTCACCGACTCATTCAGCCAGTGTCATAAACCAAGGATTAATTGCATACATTGAAAGGTGCACTGAAAGATTCCACGATTAAGAATGACGACATACCGTACTTTAAACTCATGACACTTAGAGGAACATGTAGGACAGTTGCAAGTTGGGCGAGTTGGTACGTGTTCATACTTAATCACAGTGCGAAGGACGGGACAGACAGAAGACTAACCACTGGACAGGCGCTGACTCTCAACTAAATTTATTGAAAACCCGCCAGGAACATTTATACTGAAGGCAAACAATGCCGCACGTGTCAAAGTAGCATACAAAGAAAACAAACAGAACCAGATAAAAGGACAAAAAGGAACATGACTTATTTGTTGTTATCCATGAACTGGACCTCTTTATCAGTAAGCACCACTGAAGGGTCACTCACACATTTTTCGCCCCTTTCCTAATGTGATAGGATTCAAGTATCTCGCGGTGTAGCTGCTTCGGGTGCTTGGTAGCATACGTATCAGTTTCCTGAAACACCGGGTGTCAGCCGCACGGGTGGCAGTGTGAGGGCAAAGGCGGTCGCGGACGTTTGTCAAAGGAGAGCGCATGCTCTCGCAATCTAACATTAGCACACCTACCAGTCTGCCCAATGTATGACGCGCCACACGAGAGAGGGACTTGGTACATGACACCGGTTTGGCAGTCCACATACCTGCGCTCATGGTTTCTGCCACACCCCGATTTCGTGGCCCTTTCTTCCAACGAAGCCTTTCTTTGTACGGCAGCGCACATTCCCTCCAATTTATGTGGGGCGGAAAAAACCGTGACACCATACCGACTGCAATGTTCTTCAAACCGTGCGACGTACGGTTTGAGGAACATTAGAGGAACAATGAAGACAAAATACCAGCTTCATTCATTCGAGTAGCAATGGTGTCAATTTTAATGCGAACTTTCAACAATAAATCTGGATAATACGCAGTGGCGACTCCTATTTCTTGCTCAGTCCTCATGACATCACAGGGACAAATGGTAGCCACCAAACAGGGCCAAGCAACATGTCTGTGTGATTGTAGTGGTCCCCTTTGATCATGACAACAATGTTAAGAAGACTCCGCTTTTAGTATGCTCCCTATTACATCCCTCCTTTTTTGTGTGAAAACACTGTCCTTGGGGTTCAAAATGGAGTCGAGCGAGCTACCAGAGGCTTTCAAATAGGGCAAGCGTGGAACTTGTCACCATGGCCATTTCAAGGGCCCACAATGCGAGGGTAAAGAGAAGAGGGAAAAAGGGAGATGCTGATGTGGATATACTGCTTCAGGATGGTGGGGCCAAGAGCGCCACTGCTATGATGGGGTAAAAACGTGCTGATGAAAGGAGTGCAAATAGTGCACAAAATTACTTCGGTGTAGAGGGCCAGATCCAAAAGATGAGTGAAGAGCGTGATGAGGCATGGAATGAGCTAACGGTGCATAGGGCCGTGGTAAATAGTACACTACGGATGAACAAGGTAATGAAGTGGACGAGAATGCTACTTTCTAAAACAAACCTGCTTTAAAAAACCGATATCATCAAGGTATTGTAAAACTCTGCTGAAATTGAACTCAGGACAGTCTGATAAAAACATGGCAATGTGCCATGACATATTCTTACGATACATTTCCGGAAAATAGCGTCTCCTTTCCGGTTCCATGGCCGAGCACTCAACCAAAACATGGAGGACTGAAAGACCCTCGCCACATCTGGCACGGCTGGTCACCAGTCAGGAGGTAGGAATGCGTGCCATGTGTGTGTTTTATTCGTAGTCTGCTTCACCAGACCTCGAAGGCCCTGCTTTCTTCCCTGGCAGCTGATCGGCCAATTATAGGTTGCACCAAGTGAAGCTTGTTCCCATTCTTTCTGCCAGAGCTGAAGGAGTATGTGTTTTACTGCTGGTTTCATATCCAGGTAAGGTGCTTGCGTGATGTCAATACTGGTTCTTTCAGCCGCTCTGGCGGCAGCCTGGTCGGCTTCCTCGTTGCCAGCTATGCCACAATGACCAGTAACCCAACACACTATAATTTCTAAATTTAGCTGGTGTGCTTTGTACAGAGCTTTAAGAAGGGCCGTAAATATGGCATCATTGGTGCCGCACTGACTCGCCACTCAATTCATAGGTATGGAACTTACTACGTACACACAGCGCTCATCAAAAGTGACCTAGAGCCAAACTTCTTTTGTGCCCGATAAGGCGGAACGTTCAAAGCGAATTCTAGAAAAACTTGCAACTTTCGGCGGCTTGTCGTGTTCACCACGGGTAAATTGTCCGAAGGAACAGCTGTTCTTTTAAAAAAGTCAGTCTTTTCACCGCCACGAATGATTGTAAAGCCTTTTGGGTGGGCTTTTCGTGTCTGGTGATTTCCGCGCTGTTATCGCCATTTCCGTCTGAGATGTGCCTGAAACACTCTGTGCTGAAGTGTACTACAGACCGAGTCCAACATTCCTTCAAAATTTCAGCTTTCATATCCAGAGCTTGCGTTGGGTTTCCGGGGTTGCGGAAAGCAATGCAACCAGAAGCAACGCAACGCAGAAAGCAACCTGATGTGTATTTCGTAGATTTCCACTGTCCTACTGCGCATAATTTCCCCGTACATTAAAGAGACCCAGGAAAGCTTTGTGAAGGTGGCAATCAAATGCCTTCAGGTTGTAGAACACATAACGGGGGATTTTTGAGCCAAGTGTGAGCCCCATATGTTGTATGGATAATTTGTAAGCAATTTTTGAAGATCGCCTTTCTCAGCCGATGAGCGCGCCGCCACAGCGAGCCGACCGCGGCTGACGCAACAGCGATCGCGGCTGACGCAACGACGAGGCGCCCCCCTGATTCGGCCGATCGTCGGTCGCTGGCAACGTCACTGCCATTGGCTTCCGGCTGCTCTTCCTCCTTCCTGCGATCCCGAGGCAAAGGCGGGTCTGCAGCGATTGACGCGTGCCTAGGCGCAGGAATGTAGCCAGCGGAGAACGGAAGTCGAGCGTCGCGATGTCCCATGGCTATTCCCAGTGTTTCCAGCAGCTTTGAAAGAAGCAGAGAGGGAGGAGGAATCGATCGGCAAGGGGGGAGGGTGCACTTAATTGCTTCTGGCGCAGCTAATACTGAATGTAGATCAATAATTCCAACGGCATTGCATCGCTATATTGGTACTACGCGACAATAAAGACATTTTGTAACTTTTACAAAGGGCTTTTCTGGGTCCCTTTAAAGGAATCTTGTTTGACCGACTAGTGCCCCATAGAAACCCATGTATTTTTGTCGTTTGTTTACCCTCTATTGAAATTTGACCATGGCGCCCCCTAACTGAAGCGGCGCCACCTATAGAACGATCTCCTGGTCAATAGCGGTGGCAGTTAATTAAGGGGGAGTGTTAGTTGAGTAATAAACGACCACCAGATGGCACCAAGTGTACTGCGGCGCGTATGCCTGCGCAAGAGACTCCGTGACTCACCGCAGAGTGCGCACACCGTCCTGCGCTTTTGTTTTTCGTTTGTACGGGTGTATTGCCTTACTCCCGCGCGCTGCGCACTGGCGTGTATTAGTATTACGTGTCAATAAAGAAGATGGCAGCTTGAAAGCCGCTCGTCGTTTCTTTCAGCTCCTCGCGAAGCTGCCGCAATCTGCGCCCTTCGCACTGTGTTCATGCTGCACACACCACAAAAACTAACAAAGGAGTAATCCTCGAATTGTCGAAGCTGGGTTGTTGAAAGTTAACTGTGGCGGAGTTCGCAACGTGAAGCTGGCGGTCACGGCGGAGGCGGCGGATGGGTTATCCTGCATGTTGCACGGTTGTCGCAGGATCCCACTCCTGACACCACGTAGAGACGCGCCCGAGTAGCGTGGACGCCGCTAGCCAGGTCAAATAAGGGCGTGAAGCCCGCGAAGAATGAACAACCAATGCGCAGTTCACGAACAGTAAAAAGCCTCGTTTACTGCACCCCAATGCCTTTATACAGAGTGGGGGCGCCACCTCCCAGCTACTCCAATCATTAGGTGACGTCCTCTACAGGAAATGTCCATGTGTTGAGATTTTAATGCATGGTAAAGATCTCTCGGCCGCCCTACAATTATGGGGCGCCTAACAGACCAGGAGTAGCTTGGGGGCATCAAGGCGACAATATTTCTTTGCAAGTGTGGTTCCACGGGGAAACAAAAAGGCCCATCACGTTGTTTCAAATTATTGCACACGAATACTATGCTCTGCTGCCTTCAGTTATCGAATAAGAAAAGCTCAAAAAGGTAGAATTCGCAGTACACCTTTCCCAACCAAATGTCATCACTGCAAAGGCAGCCAGTGCCATGGTGTCTCGATGTTTTTCAGGGTGTGTAGAGCGGACAACTTGGCGTTTCCCAAGATTCATTAAACAGAGTAACCTGTTAGCGTATGGTAAGCCCTTTCTCCTTTTGCAAGAAACTGTATCCCCCAACCTTGCAGGAACCAGAAATTAAGTCCTGAAAATAAACATTCAGAAAGCAGAGCGGTCCCACACCACCCCATTTTTCCCAGCACTCCTACTTTCTGGTTGCTCTGCTGCTTTGTCTCTTTCAGCACTGCTTTGTTTTCGGAGAGGCCCCTTCACTGACCCTGCTGCTCCTCCTTCCGCAGGGACCATCTTCCCAAAAGAGTTCCATCTCGTGCTTCCTTTTTAAATCGCTTATAAGCAGGATCAACGGTGGGGGTCAGCCGGGGCCGGATGCAGCTTCTTTCTCAGCTTCTATCAGTGATGACGAGGAGGAGGATAGTAGCCTTTTTATTCCCGGAAATTTTGGAAAACCAAAAACACAAGAAACAGAATCAAATCATCAACTAGACTTTTTCTACGCCCTGAGGGGTCACCTTCTTGGGCGTGTAAAATCAAAAATTAAGGGGAGGCAGGGTCACGACCCCCCCTCTAGATCCGCCAACGGCTACTGGAAATGGAGACGTACTCATAGTGATACGCACAGCCGTGATAGCTACATCAAATGCATTCCAGTGATCAGAGCAATATTGATGTGACTGAAAATAAAGCTGCTCACATTTAACAAAATTTTGACTTACACACTCTACAAAGAGACTGCTAAGAAATTATCCTACATGACCAAACAATCGAAGTCGTAGGCGGCATTTACATTGCCGCTGTAGGATTTCTCTCTTGTTCTACAACTCATGAAAAAAAGCACACTGCTGGAGTCCCCCGCTAGTGTGCATAGGTGATGCACCCATACGCAGGCCTAACTCTGGGTGCTGAACGGTGAGCATGCTGGACGATTCTGTAGGGAGGATTGCTAATTCTACCGAAAAATCACTCTCACTACGGCAAACAAACTGCCGTATTCATATAATATATAAACGTGTTTCCATTGCAGCTCTATTTTTTGCAGTGTTCTTGTTGTTATTTCTAAGCCTTTATTTACTGTAGTGTTTGATGTGCATTTGTTTCTATTGCTACAATTGTGTGCGTGCGTGCATGTGTGTGTATTTATATTGCTCCCTGCCTGTTCCTGCTCATTCTCTGTTGATGTGTAGTGTACTCGCTGCCTCCTCTAATGCTGTTCTTTTAAAAACGCACCTTCTCACAGGAGGTCCCCCTGACAATTTTTTAACTACGGGACCTCCTTCTGTATTATTTGTACCACTTTTAAAGCACGCGAAATAGACTTCCACTTCAACGCGGTGACACTGCACAGGTGGTGAGGCGCGCCGTAGTGGAGGGCTCCGGATTAATTTTGACCACCTGGGGATCTGTAATGGGCGCCAAAATTTTTGCTTTTCGCCTCCATCAGAAAAGCGGCCGCCGTGGCCGGGAATCGAACCCGCGTCCCTGCAGAATGCTCAGCAGCACAATGCTTTAGCCAGTGAACCCCCGCAGTGGGTACAGCAGAGATAGTTGCCATTTTAACAACAAAAAGAAGTGGTAGAAAACATCTCATACAGCCACGTCTCTTGGCGGTGGCTTTATGTAGTTCCTTGGGTAACATTAATGATGGGGGAAAAAGAAGCTGCTAAATCGTCATTATCTGTTGCCCTATTATAGGGCTTCATCGCTTTAAACAAGAAAACATTTTTTCGCACTTTTTTAATAATTGAACTAATTGAACCGGTTTGCCATGTGATTTAGTCAAACCAGAACTGAACCGGAATGAAATAACTTTGCCCGAACCTGAACTGCAACTGAACCGGTATTTTCTTCGGTTCGACGCGGTGGTTAAAACTGAGTTATCTGATGCCAAGTTGAAATGGCACAGACTATTGAGTGATCTCAAAAGACGTACTGAACGGATGCCTTGGGCAGGTAGTTGCACAAGTCCGCCTGAGCGTCGCTTTTTTTTTCAAGCAACCCTCTCAAATCAACACACACCGCTGTCCAAGCAAGGCTCCATGCTGCAACCACAGGCGTGGCATTGTAATAAGGTA
Source organism: Haemaphysalis longicornis (assembly GCF_048455015.1). Taxonomy (NCBI): domain Eukaryota; kingdom Metazoa; phylum Arthropoda; class Arachnida; order Ixodida; family Ixodidae; genus Haemaphysalis; species Haemaphysalis longicornis. The sequence goes on from NW_027526203.1 coordinate 99,062,626, forward strand.
GGCAACAGCAACCGATCGTGCCATTCATCCTGGAGTCTGCCCCCGTTCAGAGACTCCGCTGAAGCAGCAAGGGTCACCCACGGTCACTGGAACAAAAGCTGCCCGGGAATGGCACGAGAAGAAGGAAACGACAGCACGGCGCTTTTCGACGACGCCTGCCTGCACGGCCACAGAAGAAGACTCGCAAGACGGGCCCCTTGCCGTAACCAACCCCTCGAACCAACTTGCCCGAGCCTTGAATGCGGAAGGGGCCGGGACAGCCAGGGAAAGAAAGGAGGGAGGAGAAGCACGTGCCCCCCATGCACCCGTTCCCTCCCTGCCAGCGCAGAGACGGGGAAACAAAAGCAAAAAACATCGGCGCCCTGCCGTTTCTTCAGTCTCCGTGCACTTTCAATAATTGCCAATAAAGTTAACCTGACAGGTGCATCTACAGCCAGACGTCACTTCCAAAGAGCGCCCCAACTCTAAACCTCTGTTAATTTAAGCCAACTGGACGATGGCCTTACTAGTCGGTAGGGGCACTCTTGGCACGCTATGCCATGCTCCGCTTCCGTACAGGGAAAAAAAACTCTTTGCTATGACAACAATTAAAAACTGGCAGCGACCAAGAATGCTTATAAGAACCAAAAAAGACATTTCGGCTCCCTTAGTTTTCATTGTTGTCATGCGTCTTCCCGACCAGACAGGCTTCTGTCAAACCCTTGATTTCATCAAACTTACGCTGGGAATATGGCCAATCCGCCATTACTCAGATTCACAAGTCAAAGATTGCGAACAAGGCTCCCATACGGCAGACAATGCCTTTTTTGGTTTTTATAAACATTCTTCATCGGTGCCAGTTTTTAATTGTTGTCACGCGTTTTCTCGACAAGACGGGTTTCCAGACGAGTTTCCGTCCAACCCTTGATTTTAATTCTTTACTATATTCGGACCTCCAACTAGCACACAAAAAAAAGTCACTGGTGTCCTCCTAATGCCACAGAGGGCACCCGTGTGCATTTATTGCTCGCTACTAATAAAAGCCCTCCAATTACCCCTGCATTCTTGTACATTAAGGGGTCATATGAAGGCAAAATCCAAGTCTGTTTCAGTCAAAAGATTTGGCGTCTTACAGTGCCCCTAACACTTGTCTGGCAGCAAACAATGCTTCACTCCCGCACTAAGTCGTGTGTTAAACATAAATTTAATTATGCTCCCACAAATCGTACATAGACAAAACCCGACGTTTCGAAGCTATGCCGCCTACTGGAGTTCTCCTTGACCAGCACATATTTTTAGCACAAGGCAAATTTTCAAACAAAAAAGTGGAACCGCAATGGGGCCCACCATCTCTCTAACAATGGCTAACTTGACGATGGAGCAGGTAGAAGGGAAAGCTTCGAGCTCCTTCTTGCCGCGACCTAAATTTTTTCTTCGGTATGTCGACGATTGTTTCTGCATAGTGCTCTGCAGTTGACAGCCTGGAAAAACATCTAAATTCCATGCCCCCCGCCATCCAGTTCACGGTTGAATGTGAACGAGATGGCTCCATTCCCTTTATGGACGCCCGAGTGACGACAGGAGGCAACAGCCTGGTGTTCTCCGTTCACAGGAAGCCGACACACACCGGTCGCTACCTCCATTTTACTTTGGCCTACCCCGCTAACCCAAGGCCTCTGTTGTGTCCTCTTTATTGAACAGAGCTGATGCCGTTTGCTCGTCCAAATCCGAACGTAAAAAAGAAGAAAGCCGGGTAATTGCGAACCTCCAGAAAAACAGCTACCCGAAAAAGTTAATTCACTCCGTAATCCGCCACAAGGTGACAAACTCTCCGCGAACATCGACCGTTGGAACTCTGAAACGCGTGCCGGTGCCCTACATCCCAGGAACGTGCGAGGCCTTGGCCCGCACATTCAGAGGAAAAGGAGTGCACATCGTCCACAAGCCTTCGACAACTGCAGGCCGCCTAATCCCCAGCCCTAAAGACCGGCCGACAATAGAGAAAGCACCCGGGGTCGTTTACCGCCTTCTGTGGGCTGAGTGCAACGCGTCATACATCGGTGAAAGCAAAAACCTCTTGGAGAGGATTAGGCAACACGTCCGGAAACAGAATAGAGTGCAGCGCAGTCGCCGAGCACTGTGAAGTGGCCGACCACAAAACCGAATTCTCCAGAACGGCCACCTTCGAAAGGGAAACGAACTGGAGTCGTGGCATATTCAACGGACCCCACGGAGCCTTCAAATCGCTCGCTTAGTACGCTCCCTTCTGTGTGCACACACGGATTGCGTGCCGCAGCGGGGGGCTTTGCGCGAGGGAAGCCACGGTGAAAGACCACAAAACGCAGCTGCAGCCGCAACCCCGAGGAAGAAGCCGAGCCGGCTCCAAAACGTCGGGTCTTGTCCAAGTACGGTCATTTGGGGCATTTCTCTTCAGTAGCTTCCCAACTGGACAGAAGTCTGCCAAATGTTCACCTTCAAACTGCGTGTTTCGTGGCATTGGCAGTGACATTCAGGGAACGTGCCCGAAACGAATGTTAGTATGCTGACTGCGAACGGTGCAATGCCTGCCTTCATAGATGGTGGAGTGATGCCCGCACTTGCTGTTTCTGACCGGCCTGGCTGACTTTTGACAGTAATCATTTATGAAAAATTGGGTACGATCAACAAACAGGGTCCCACAAGTGGCGATGTCGCTCTTAAGCCAGTTGGCCAGTGTTCTGAGAGACGAGCCTGACAGCTGTGCAGCCTCGACCGGCGTATGGGCTGGTGCTTCTATGTTTGCATGCTCATTTGTAACTTTCACTGTTCACACCACCATTCTGACTGCTATGAAAAGAATGAGCAGTAAATTTAGGTGCAAATAGCGCGCTCTGCAGGCTTATAATCCCTTTAGTTTGCATTGAATTTTACCGGCCTCAGCCAATTGCAACGAGTTGCCTATACGAGTTCAGTGTGGAAAAGTAGCGAGGTTGTCGCATGTCTTTTCTCTATTTTCCTTATTATACATCTAAAATTACTTTGGTGAAGTTTGCATTAAAAGTGGTGACAGTGCTATTCTAATGAGGCAATTTTTGAATGAACAAAACTTGGATTTTGTCTCCATGGCCACTTTAAAAACAGTCACGCTGCAATGAGTGCCGAATGGTGCAGGCAATTGTGTGCCACAAACGGCCCAGATGAACGGTTGGAGAATTGCACTTAAGGTACGCTTTCATTATTGCCACAGGAGAGGCTGGTGAATTTCGGCAAAGTTGATGCCAACAGAGGTGAAGAACTTTTTCAGTGAAGGTTTAAGTGCGCATGCTTCCCGTTGAATTTTCAATCGTACTAGAAAATGGCCTCCTACACAGCTCCGATATGGCGAGTCGCATTGCCCAAGAGTTAATGCGAGCTGGGACTCTTGGGTAGGCGCTGATACCTGCGCAAAGCCTGCCCTTGTTCAGAGGTGAAATTCCCAAGGAACATCGAACAGAAGTCGGACGAGCCTGCAAGCGATTAAGTGACAGCCACAAAACCAATCAATTAGCTTCATTCTCACGCCTGACCGGGGCTATACTTATCATAATTACCGACTTTTCGCTGCCTGTCAGGCAAAGCTTAGTTTTTTTCCAGTTTGACTCCGCTACGAAACAACATTTCAAAATTCTGGCAAAACTGGCACAGCGTTCCACTCAGTGCAGGACACGGAGTCAGTGCCAGCGACGGGTATTACATGGCAGTCGCATCAGGAACGCGCTGGACTTGCAAGCTACTCACCAGAAAAAGCGAGTACCGGAGCTCCTTGCAGTGCCAGTGGGCCCCTGGTGGGCAGCGACTCTGCTGGCCGCAGAACTGGAGGTCCGGAGTGGTCGCTGCAGGCTCGACGCTTCATCGTTCGGCCACCGCTTTCGCCACAACTGGAGGGAAGCCCGTCGGCTGTCTGCTGCGACTGTCGCCGCGAGGCAGTAGACGCCGGGCCACGAGCCGCCGCAGCCGGCTTTCCCGCCGCATTCGTGAAAACGGCCCGTCCTGGAGGCTTTTTGGATCTAGCAGGGCCAGCACTGCGGGAAGTCGACGCTGAAGGGTCTTCGGAAACTTGCGTGTGCTTGCCGGGTGCCTTGCGCCTCAGCGTGTCTACAGCGGGTGCTACGGCCGACTTGGCGACTATGTCACCAACGAGGTCTCTTGACGACGCCGCTGGGACGCTGCCCGCGGTGCTCGCCGCCTTGGAGGAGCGTGTCGAAGCATCCTGCGACGCTGGCGGGTTGCTAGTAGACGTAGAGGCCTCACCAGGCGAACTCGGTCGCAGACGCTTTTTGGCGTGCTTGGCCATGGTTTTGTCCGGGCCGCCACAACAGGGTGCCGCTGCTGGGTTGGCTTGCCCACGACAGTTGCACACGCCTTGCTCACGCACACTAACTTGTAAGGACCAATTTTCTCATCGCGCATAACACTGTGGGTGGCCGCCTACACTGTGGCGTGGACGTTCGAAATTCGAATAATACATCTCCAAACACACCAACACAATGCCAACACAACACTGTACCACTACGCAGTGCTAGAGCCACTAGATGAAGCGTAGCAGCTTATTTAGTGGCTCTACGCAGTGCCTATCCTGTGGTCTGTGGACCAGACCAGACCACAGGATAATGTTCAGCTTTATTCTGTGGACCAGACCATAGGATAACCTTTGGCTTTATTCCGTAGACCAGACCAGACCACATGATAATGTTCAGCTTTGTTCTGTGGACCAAGATTGCCAAAATCGTGGTAGAGTAGGCCACGTACACTTAATATTTGTTTTGTAGGTGGTTGGTCTACAAACATTTGCGGGGGGCAGGCCAACTTAACTTAGCGTTTTCAGCGTGGTTGTCCACAGGTTTGTGATTTGGTTTACAAAAAACCTAGGCTATGAACCTAGTAACACATATTTTTGATGCCGATTTTTAAAGTACCGCAACATTTTTTAGCAAGCCTGCCCCGAAGTCAACTGAAGCCATGCCAAGCTTGTTGTTTATTTATTTTGACACTCACCCTCACTGCTCTCTGCGCATGCGCCGCGTTGCTATGGCAACGGAGGCGCGTCGCCTGAGTCGTCTGCTTCCTCTCCGCCGCGGCTGCGCGCCGCGGCGCCGAAGTCAAACGGGAGCGCGCGGCACGCCGGTCGTCGATGCGCGCCGTCGGCAACGAGAAGCGTGTAGCCGCGTATGCGATCGCGATGGAAGCAAAAACAAAAGCAAAAAAAAAAAAAAAAGACAGAAAAGAAGAAGACTCCAACGCGGAGATCTAGGCATTGGGCACATTTTGCTCAGCCTAGCGATGAACAGCTGATCTCACGATTCGTGTCGTATTTCGAAATGCGCTGGTTGTGACTAAGCTAATCGGCGCTAGCATGGGCTTTCATTGCGATGGTCACTTGATAAAATCGGCGCCCTTGGCTGTGCATCCCATCCTTGTAGCGCCTGTTTCGGAACTGTTTACGCAAATTATCAACTTTTGTAAGCTGTGTATTTGATGTGCTTCCTGCTTTGTCGGGGACGATGCTAGTCTCGTACTTAAACTGGGAAACAGCGCTTTAAACGAGGACAGCGAAGAAGAAGACACATACACTAGCGCTGTGTCTTCTTCTTCGCTGTCCTCGTTTAAAGCGCTGTTTCCCAGTGTAAATATATGAACCAACTAGCCCAAACCCAAACTTTAGCTAGTCTCGTACGTGTTGCTCAGTCTTTTTGTTGTTGTCGACGAAGTTGTTATATTGACCCTCCTGTGCTGGACCTAAATAGAGGCCTGCTTTACAAACAAACTAAGAAATACACAAAGAAACAAAGAAACAATCAAATAAACAAATAAATAAATAAAAATAAATAATATTTTATTACTAACTATTTATTAAAGACCCGAATGAAAAGGGCAAAGGTTACGCGCAACTGCAGGGTTGAAAGCCTTCCGCGCGCGCAGTGTTTTTTTTTTTTTTCATTAGGCCGGGAAAGATGAACCACGTAATGAAAGAAGTTTCACCCCGTGGTTGTTTTTCGGCTCTTTCATAGACCCCACAAAGCAGAATTCGGCAGCAAGTAACGCGAACTCTCTCAAGCAGACGCCTTCATGCACAGCACAAGGCGTGTTTACATCGTGCATTTAAAGTTGCCAAAAATTACGCAATAATAAAAATATTATACACGTGCCGTCATTGCGTAGAAAACGGCAAGGCGTCTTAAGCATTTCTTTTGTTCGGGCCCTGATCGTTTGAGATGGATTATGCCATTCTTCAATGACAAAGGGAGACTGGTGATAGCACAGGATCCATGAATCCAGACATTTTTGCCATGAGCTCATCAAATGTGGCAACCAATGGAAAGTACCTCGTGGCCAGTTTCCTTCATTCCTTGCGATGGAGCACGTTGTTTGTGGCATCAGTCCTTAATTGAGGTGGTGTGGTGGAGCAATGAACGAGTGCAGGTGGATGCGCAGCTACTGCAGAGGAGGCCTCCCCCTTTGGCGCGCTGCAGCCAGTCGATGTGGCCCAGGGCCTGCTGCTCTACCGCCATCCCGATTGTCCACACCCCCGCCTTGGCCAGCGACTGGTGGCACTGTGAGCTCCAAGGAGGCAATACATACCCGACCCACTTAATTCCTTTACAACACATGCAGAACCAAGCTATTCGGATCATCACTTTCAGTCCATACCGAACCAACGCTTCATTGTTACTTACAGAATATCGTATACTAACGGTCTCAAATCTCGTGAAATTTAGCCTCCTTGTTTACCTGTTCAAATCTGTGCATGACCTGTGTTCATTTAGCATATTCACTAAAAAATTTGAATTCCACTAGGTTCGCTACGACTGGCAACCTACTCCTACCTAAAATACGCACCAATTATGGCAAGCTGAATACTACTTTTGTGGCTGTAAATAACTGGAATTCTCTCCCGACAGAAACAAAACAATCGCTATCTTTAACAAGCTTTAAGAAAAATCTCCGTGCATATTTACTCAACCTCAATGAATAATTTGCTTAACTGGTTGGAACCTATGTTTTTACGCTATATTTTCATTGCACTCCTGACCTGTTTATTACTTTACTATTTTTGCGACATTGTTTTCAACGATCTTTGTTAAATTTCGCACAGTGCACATATAACATCCATAAAAAGCTCTTTGAGTTGTATTTCGCACTAACGCATTATATCTTGTTTTCACTGCTGACTTTGCTGCAGAATTGAACTTTTTATTTTCTATCTGTAATAGGAGGTCCCCCTCCAGCCTCGTGCTCTGGGACCTCCTTCTGTATATTTTGTTATGTAAATATGTTTACGGCAAATAAATTTCTTTTTCTTCTTCTTCTTCTTCTTCAAAGCAAGCACAGGCGCCTTTGCGGTAGTCACCCTCCAACTGCCACCAATTTGGTTTCGGCAAGGTGACCAGCGGCAGCGCACACATCAGCAGCCCTACAGCCAAAGGCTGTCTGTTGGGAGCAGCCACAGTCTTGGGCGGCCACCTTACTCACAGCCGGGGTGGCCATCCGGTCCTGGCACGGAGCTGCTTGGCGGCCTGGCAGAAGCCATCTCGGTGGTCCAGCATGAGCCTCAGGTAGCGCACCCTGGTCTTCCACCCGAGCTGCTCGCTGTCGATTTGCAGGCATGTGACCCTGCAGCAGGCCTGGGTGTCCCAGTGAACAAGCATCGCCTCCATCTCGGTGCCCGGCAGCTGCAGGCTGACATTGGCGAGCTTGGCCCGCACTGCATCCGGGGGTGCCTGCAGCTGTAGCCCGACACCTGGGCAGCCCGCCATGGGGCCTAGTGCCTACAGGGCCGCGTCGGCGGCGTACACAGACAGGTACACCCTGCGCGCCCTTCTACTGGGCAGGCCGTCTGATAGTGCCACTGTGACCATGTTGAAGAGTAAGGGGCTGACGACCCCGCACGGGGCACCTTGAGCAATCTTGGTGACGGTACTGGCGATACCGCGGACCCAGAGCCCCCAAACATAAGCTGGATCCAACCGTGGCGATGTGTTTATAGGTGGAGGGTTAGAAACCACGGACGGTGGCCGTCGGAGCCCAGGTCAAGCTCCGGCGGATGGGCTCCCTGTCTGTTTATCAGGCAGGGAGCTCCGGGACCTCCTCAGCTATCAGGGTAAGGTTGTGGAAAAAAGTACCCCCGTCCCCTGCTTCTATACATACTGTATGGCATTTTCAAACCCCCCCCCCCCCCCCAAACGTGATCGGTCCCTGAAAAGGGGCCGCACCGAAGTATCTTTTCCTTCATTGCCATCTTTGACATTTCCTGAACCAGATCATTACTCTCGATTTCTTGTCATGGAGTCCCTCAATCCAACCCACCCTCTTGCATCTCAGTCAGTCTTCTTGATCGCAAAATATCTGGAAGCCATAATAGGAAAATCATATAAGTGCAAAAAACAAAGGTCTGGTGAACTACTAATCGAGGTAAATGACAAGCAGCAGTCCACGAAGCTTCTAGCTCAGACTAGACTGGCTGATCTAGACATCAGGGTCACACCCCATCGGAGCCTCAACAGCTCGCAAGGTGTGATATCCGAGACGGATCTCTTGAACGAAACGGATGCGGATCTCCTTGCCGGCTTGAAGGATCAGGGCGTCACTGCCGTGAGACGCATCACCATCCGCAGAGACGACAAGGAGATTCCCACCAAACACATTATCTTGACTTTCGACCGCGCAGTTCTTCCACAATACATAAATGCAGGTTTTATCCGTTGCTCCATCCGTCCGTACATCCCGAACCCGCGGCGCTGTTTTAAGTGCCAGCGGTTCGGGCATGGTACGAACTCTTGCCGTGGCCGAACGACGGGCGCAAAGTGCGCGGCGCACGATCATCCGAGCGAGAACTGCTCAGCCGAAACTCTCACTTGTGTAAACTGCGGGGGGCCGCATGCGGCATACTCCCGCAAGTGCGAAAAATTTCAACTAGAAAAAAAGATCATAAACATTAAGGTAACCGAGAACATCACCTTTCCAGAGGCGAGAAAGAGGTTCGCCTCTTTCCCTCTGGGGAGGTACGCCGACGCAACTCGCCGGGGGGCGGAGGGGAGTCTGGTTTCCACAGGGACCCAGTTCAGCGAGTCTGACCTGGTCCCTCGCCCGCCCCCCCCCTGGGTTGCCTCTGGCCGCCCAACCCGCCACCACGCCGCTTGCTGAGGCAGCAGCGGTTGTGGTGGCAACCTCTTCCGTCGGGACCGGTGCCGCTCCCGCCTCTTTCTCCCCGCCCTCCAGTGCGTTGGAGGGTACAGAGGTGATGGACACCACGGGCCCCGCACCGGTTCCCACCGCCACCGCACCGCCCGTGCCACCTCTGGCGCCCCGGACGCCCTCGGCGGTGGCGCCTCAAACGAAGGGCTCCCGAGGGTGGGCCAAGTCCAGGGGGCCCGGTCCGTCGGGCACCCCTCGGACATCCGACGACGAGATGGATGTCGGGCCGTTCCTGCCTGCAACGCAGCGCAAGGAACGCGTCCCGACGCCAAAGCCTCCCGACAAGCCAAAAAAGGCGAGAGTCACAGCCCCGAAAGACGACACATAAACAAACACACACACTCCAGTAGCTCTCACACTAAATAATGGGAAGAGAAAACATAATTCAATGGAACTGTAGAGGCCTTCTTAAAAATCTTGACGATGTATACGAAATACTGCATGCTAATCAGCCAAGTGTGATGTGTCTTCAGGAGACGCATTTGAATTCCAAGCACACAAATTTCTTAAATAGGTACATGGTCTTCAGAAAGGACAGGGATGGCTGCACACACTCTTCGGGCGGTGTAGCCATAATAGCCCGGAAATCCCTAGCATGCCACCCTGTCGCTCTCAGCACCGTCCTTGAGGCTGTAGCAATACGCACAATAATTTTTAATAGGTTGATAACGGTATGCTCCATTTACATTCGTCCTGATTATGCACTTCTGAGCTCTGACTTCGAGGCGCTGGTCGACCAGCTGCCCGAGCCATACATCATAACAGGCGAACCTTAATGCACACAACTCTCTTTGGGGCTCCTCTAGAACGGATGCCCGAGGTCGCCTGATAGAGAAGTTTCTTACATCTTCAGGAGCATGCCTTTTCTACAAAAAACAGCCTACATACCATAACTTAGGACACAATACATACTCGCATCTTGACTTGGCTATTGGTTCCGCAGTTCTCTTTCCATGTCTTGAGTGGGGTGTGGGCACGTATCCATATGGTAGTGACCACTTCCCCACTTCATTAACGTATATAGGTATAGGCCCGAGCAGTCCATCTTCCCATAAAAGGTTTAATGAATCAAAAGCAAACTGGAGCACATTCACACAAACATCTCAACTACACCACACATCCATAAAACACCTACACGTGGAGGAAGCCGCCCAACTCGTCACGGCGCACATCCTCGACGCTGCCGAAAAGTCCATTCCCCAGGCCTCCAGTGGGTCCCGCACCCCAAGGAGGCCCTGGTGGAACGAGGACTGCAGGCGGGCGCGAGAGGCCCAGAACAAGGCTTGGGGTGTCCTTCGCCGGTTCCCCACGTCACATAACCTCATTTCTTTTAAACGGGCAAAGGCTCTTGGGAAGCGAGTGCGTCGTGAGGCGAAAAGGGAGAGTTGGCGCACCTTCCTCACTTCGATCAACTCATACACTGACACGCGAAAAGTCTGGACACGAATACGAAAACTAAAAGGACAACAGACACACAGCCTGCCCCTGGTTAGTACAACAGGGGACACACTGGAAGACCAGGCTAACCGACTTGCACAACACTTCGAACACGTGTCCAGTTCAGCACACTACACCAACACTTTCATTAAACACAAAGCATCATGTGAGAAGAAGTCCTTGCGAGACACTAATAAGTCGAACTCATCCTATAACACCCCCTTTTCACTTCATGAGCTGAAGGTCGCACTCGGTACTTGTAAACCTTCAGCTCCAGGTGCAGACAGGATTTCATACACAATGATACAACACTTACATGCAGACACACTTGAAACACTTCTTCACCTCTACAATAAAATATTTCTTTCAGGGCACTTCCCACGCTCTTGGAGGGAGGCCATAGTAGTGGCTTTCCTAAAGGAAGGGAAGGACCCTTCCTCTCCCGCCAGTTATCGCCCCATTGCCCTGACAAGCTGCCTGTGTAAGCTCTTCGAGAAGATGATAAACAGGAGACTCGTGTACTTCTTAGAGTACAACGGTCTTCTCGAGAGCTGTCAGGCAGGCTTTAGGGCGGGGCGATCTACGAACGATCAACTCGTTGCGTTAGAGTCATATATTAAAGATGCTTACCTCCATAAGCAGTACTGTATGACAGTATTCTTTGATCTTGAAAAGACGTACGACACTGCTTGGCGGTACGGCATCCTCAGCGATTTGAAGTCCTTTGGTATGTCGGGTAACATGTGGAACACGCTTGCCAGTTACCTCTCTGAAAGAACGTTTCGCGTGCGAGTTGGAACTGCACTCTCTAGAGTTCATGTGCAGGAAAACGGTGTTCCGCAAGGTGGAGTTTTGAGTTGCACGTTGTTTATTGTAAAAATGAACTCTCTTCGGAAGGCTCTGCCACCAACCATTTCCTGCTCAATCTATGTAGACGACGTGCAATTATCCTTTAAGTCTTGTAACCTGTCTATCTGCGAGCGCCAAGTCCAGCTTGGTGTTAACAAGCTAGCTGGCTGGGCAGATAGCAACGGTTTTAAATTTAATCCAGTGAAGTGTACTTGTGTTTTGTTTTCGAAAAGGCGCGGCATTCGGCCGGATCCAGACATCAAACTCAATGGTGTCTCAATTCCAGTCAGAAATGAACACAAGTTTTTAGGTGTAGTCCTTGACGAAAAGCTCTCGTTCATTCCACACATAAAACAACTTAAACATAAATGCTTAAAGGCCATGAATATACTTAAGGTTCTCTCCCACTCTTCATATGGGGCTGACAAACAACTTCTTTTACGTGTTTTTACCAGCCTGATAGGTTCACGATTAGACTATGGAAGCGTTGTTTATGGGTCAGCAAGTAAGACATCCCTGAAAATGCTGGACCCAGTGCTTCATCTGGGGCTCCGGTTGGCATGTGGCGCCTTCCGGACTAGCCCGGTCGAAAGCCTCTATGTGGAGTGTAATAAGTGGAACCTACAACGTCAGCGAGCATACACAGATCTTCTTTTTGCTTTTAAGATTTCATCTATGCCACACCATCCTTTTAAATCGGCTTTTTATGATACGTCTCAGACTGCACTACTCCTAAACCGACCATCGTTCTCTGCGCCCTTCTCTTACAGAGTTAGAGAGGAAGCGTCAGAGCTTTCTGTCTCCTTTTTAGACACCATACAAAGTTCTCAAACAGATTTTATAGCACCATGGCATCTCCGCCCTGTATCATGCGACACATCCTTCACACATGTAGATAAAAACCGAGCTCCCACATGTGCAATTCTGCAGCACTTCTTGTATTTGCAGCAGAAGTATCAATTTTCTGAATTTTATACGGACGCCTCTAAAACTGCCACCTCTGTGTCCTGCGCGGCGCATGGGCCCGGCCTTAATGTCACTAGAACTCTTAACAGTAATACCAGTATCTTTACGGCAGAGGCTTATGGTGTACTTCTTGTTGTTAATCATATCCTTCAAAGTCACATCCCACAATCCATTATAGTATATACAGACTCCCTCAGTGTCGTGCGGGCGTTGTCGTCAACAAAGTCTTCAAAAAATCACGTTGTAAATCTAATAGTCAAGGGTATTATGTCGGTGTATGTACGCAAATTTGAACTGGTTCTTTGCTGGGTCCCTGGCCACAGTGGTATAGCCGGGAACGAAGCAGCGGACCGAATGGCTGCTGCTGCTACACTCTCGAATACAGTAGACATAACCACATTACCCTACACCGACGTGAAACCACACATCAGACAACAACTTCGCAAAACATGGCAAACACACTGGAGTGAACGAACAGACAACAAGTTACACGTAATAAAACCACACTTGGGACCATACACCACCGACACACGTAATAGATACACTGAAGTCGCCTTGGCTAGATTACGGATAGGGCACACTCATGCAACGCACTCGCACCTTCTCACGGGGTCTCCAAGACCTCTGTGCAGCAGGTGCGGAGAGGCCCTATCCGTGATCCACATCCTCATACAATGTAAGGCACTCGACATTACACGACGAAAACACTTCCCACAACTACACACACGACATATTCCACCACACCCGTCATACTTCTTAGGAGATGAAGCCATGTTCTCTGTTCAGCGAACCTTAAGGTTCCTATCTGAAGTTCATTTCTTACAACTCATCTCTTATCACCCATAGTTTTACCCCTGGTCCAATACACCAGCCACCGTATTTATTTTTTAACCACTCACGTTCTTCACCCTGGCCCTTTACACCAGACGTGCTCATAGTATTTAACTGACTTTATCCGATTTCCCTCCTTATCTAATAACTTTGTATTTGGCGCTCTTTGCCCATGTCGGCCTTGCGCCATTAAACTTAAACCATCATCATCAAGGGGCTGACGACTGTGCCCTACAGGGTGCCCACATCCACTGGTTGAGGCACCGACAGGGCGTTGCCTACCGGTATTTGTGCCATGAGGCCCGTCACGAACGCCTCGACGGAGCCCCGCAGCTTGTCCGCAATGCCGGCCTCCTTTATGGCCAGGGAGATGACTGGGTGCTGGAGGTTGTTGAAGGCACCCTTTATTCCCCCCCCCTCCCCTGATAGAAAAAAAAGTGCGGAAGTTTGCAAGCGCCCTTAAAGGCTATGAAGATAAAATACATGTTTGGTCCATTAAAAAGACTGCCTTGTCCCGATAACAATGATATCAGTCTTACAGCAAACTTCAAAGGAATTATCGATATATTAAATTAAACATTTGAAGCAATGGCAAATCCCCGCCCACTTTCCGGCGGCGATTTCACTATGACAGCACATGATCTTGTTGGACGATTGGTGCCCAACGACCTAAGTCATCGCCAAGGAACATGACTGCGCGATTGTAGAGGGGCCTTCATTGATCTTATCATTTGAATTCCAACGTGCAGTTAGCACACTCACAACTACGTTTTAGTGCTAGCCTATATATATATATATATATATATATATATATATATATATATATATATATATATATATATATATATATATATATATATATATAGGGAGTAGTAGAACTTTGAAGATGGTAGAGAACACAAGAGAAGAAAAACTTCGAACAAGGTAAAAGCACGATTGTGGCCTACGTTTCAGCAAAGAGAACTTGCTTTCCTCAGGGCAATCTCTCGCCAGTCTTTCTCTCTCTCTCGCCAGGCAATCTTTCCTCAGGGCAATCTCTCGCCAGGCGAGAGATTGCCCTGAGGAAAGCAAGTTCTCTTTGCTGAAACGTAGGCCACAATCGTGCTTTTACCTTGTTCGAAGTTTTTCTTCTCTTGTATATATATATATATATATATATATATATATATATATATATATATATATATATATATATATATATATATATATATATATATATATATATATATATATATATATATATATATATATATATATGTCTTCTGCGCCGACAGTGTCTTCTGCGCCGACAAAGTGACTAAGCTCCAAAAAACCCGGTAATGCAGCTTCCTACCCAGTATCAAAACAGTTCTTAAAATTAAGAAAGATTACTGAAAAACGCATACGTTCCCAAATGCACGTTTCCGCACTTTCACAGTATTTGTCTGCCGAGGTAGCTCCCATGGGTTTGAGGGTTAGACTGAGACCTGCAACTGCCGAACTGTCCCCTTCCAACAAAAAAAAGTGGCAACAAGTACTAGACAACGCATCCTTGCAATTAACGCAGATAATTCTAGATCACTACGAGACTATGTCCCATTCCCTCCGCCAGGAAGAGGAAATTCTTAGTAAGGATCTAAGCGAAAGAGAATCAGGCCTTCTACGCAGCTACAAATCCAAAAAGGCATCCGCTATATCCGAAACAAAAGTCCGTAAATTTTCCCGAGATAATATCCCTAGCAATGACAACATCCGCAAGAATAAAGTTAGCCCCATTACTAATGGCTGTCCATTATCTGGGAATGCACATGAAAATCGCCCCTTAAACGCGCCAAATACTAACCATTCACAAGCTCTCATTAGTGCCAGTACTAGCGAGTCTGCCAACGCAAACCCAAATTTTTATTCCCCTTCTGTAACCTCTCCCAAGGCTACGGAAACTAACAAAAATCTTACCGGAAATGTGATGAACCTCTCTAGTATTACCCTGTCACCAGATCAGATGAGCGCCTTGTCAAAAGGTCTGAATTTTTGCCCGGCAACTGGCGGTTTCAACGAATTTCAACTTTTTAAGGACTTAGACAACTTCGCCAGAAATATGAGACTGAGAGAGTACTTCCATGACCGTCCTCCAACCGACGAAGCCCGAACCGCATTACCTAGCCATAAGCACTGGACCCCTCCCACGCAGCGCGATACATGCCTCGACATGTATATTAAAGCCGTTCATCGCGATGTACGAGCACCATACCAAAAGCAAATCCCTTTCCGCTGTAACATCACCAACAAGGAAAAGAAAGCCTTGGAGGAACTCGCAGGTTGCCCCGAAATAGTAATCAAACCGGCCGATAAAGGAGGCGCCATCGTGATCCTCGACAAAGCTGACTATGTCAACGAGGCTCATAGACAACTATCAGAATCTGCGTTCTACAAAGTACTCCCTAGCGATCCCACTAATGATTATAAGCTAATTGTAAAAGAAAAACTCACTGAACTTGTTCAAAATCAGGAAATAACTGAAACAACTGCTCGTTCTCTTATCCCCTTAAGCCCAGTAGCCGGTAGATTCTACCTTCTTCCTAAGATTCATAAAAATAACAACCCAGGTCGCCCCATTGTCTCTGGCATTGGTACTGTCACCGAGAACCTCTCGCGGTATGTCGACTCTCTCATTCGCGACATTCCCCCCAGCTTTCCATCCTTCATTAAGGATACAAATAATTTTCTCTCAGATATCATGAAGATGGAAATTCCCAACAACTGTTTACTTGTTACCCTAGATGTCGTGTCGCTGTACACTAACATTCCGCATGCCGATGGGATCACCGCTGTATCATGTGCGTATGAGGGGTCGGCGGGTGACAAACCTATCGATTCTCTCACCCTTGAAACTTTCCTTCACCTTATCCTTGAACTTAACAATTTTGAGTTTGATGGTGTCAATTACGTGCAAGTCAGCGGAACATCAATGGGAACCAAAATCGGGCCCAACTATGCGAACATCTTTATGGGATGTCTAGAGACAAACTTCCTCGCAAACCAAAGTTTGAAGCCATTGTACTACAAAAGGTATATAGATGATATATTCATGATTTGGCAGCACGGTGAAATGGAACTTCTTTCGTTTATTGACGCTTTTAACCTTGCGCATCCTACCATCTCCCTCTCTCATTCCTACTCTACGCACAGCATAAATTTCCTGGATGTTACTGTCACAGTTTCTCAGGGCAGACTTCAGACTAATCTCTACAGGAAACCTACGGACACGCGCCAATATTTGCACTTCCACAGCAGCCATGTCAGGCACTGCAAGACTGCAATACCTTACAGCCAATCTCACCGTTTTAGGCGAATCTGCACAAGCCAGGCGGATTTCGATTCTAACTGCAGAGAACTTAAAACCGCACTCTTAAATCAAAAATACCCAGAGCAGGTGATCGATGACGCGATTACACGAGCTAACCAGTTGAACCGCACCGAAATTCTCCGAAAAAAAGCTCCAAAACCCAATCAACAAACCAACCTCGTTTTGACCCATTCGGCCTCTTCTCCGAAAGTTGCTTCCATACTAAGGAAACATCACAATATCCTCGCTCAAAGTGAACGCCTAAAGAGAATATTCCCCGAGCCACCACGTGTTGTTTATAGACGCAGCAAAAATTTGGGCGACGTTCTCACTAAATCCAGCATCAGCCGACCACAGACTACTGGTTGCATGCCCTGTAACAAACCACGGTGTAAGGTATGCCCACAAATGACCACCACACAGCGCGCCGCCAGCACAGCTTCAAACTATTATGTTAATGTAAAAGGGAACTTTAACTGTGATTCCGCCAACGTCGTATACCTGCTGGAATGCACCCTCTGCGGCAAACAATACATTGGCCAGACTGAAACACCCTTTCGTTTGAGGTTTAACAATCACCGCTCCCATGCAAAAACCTACCCTTCTTTGCCTCTATCAAAGCATGTTAACACTCCTGGTCATTCTTTTGAACAACTGAAGGCCACAATTCTTGAATCTAGTTTTAAAACGCATCACGATCGCGAGGTTCGTGAGTCTTACCTTATCTATAAGTTTAAATCAGCGTCGTTTGGCATAAATGAAAGTTATGGGAAATTAACCTGTCTTTCCTCCGATTAAAATTTCGGCTGCATTTCTCAGGCTAGTGTTATGCCTGTTCATTTCTTTCCCTCAATAATATTCTCCCATTAGTTGGCGAGCTCTCGTAGTTGGGTATAGTTTCGTGCTAGCACGACGTTTTTTAGCACAATGGCTTCACTGAAGCAAATTCGATGAACAAGTCTGGACATTGTGTTCTGGGTAGAAGGCTGCAGTACCATTTTTAGCTTTGATATTCTCACCTTGCAATTAATTTGTGAACGCGAGCGTGTGTGATTGTTTTCGTGTCCTCTTTCTCTTTTGTATTGTTGTTTTCTAATATTCGTTGCTGACCGCCTCGGCATTCCCTGAACTGGCACCATGCGCCGGGCAGATGAATACCACTTGCTGCCGCGTCATACGCGTGCACCTGCCTGTTTTTTTTTTTTTTCATGACTTGTTTGACCTTGTATTTTTTCCCCTATCAATGTAAACTCATTTCGAGTCGAAACTACCTATCCTACTGCTTTTGGGCGCGACCCCCGCCTCCCACCAACAGAAGCCACGTGTCTCACGTTTCAATTACCTTACCAGGATTCTTAGAACGGGTGTGTATGGGCAGATGTTCATCCTTTGTGTGCATTTGCATATCTTCGTTTCCTTGTTCCGCGTGACTAATCTTTTTGCCCACGTCAAACACGTGCATGGGCATATCTTGTTTTGACCCCTCTTTCACCCCCGTTGCCACAAGGGAGGGGAAAATTACCTGGTTATTTTTTATGTATTTTTTATTTATTTATTTTTTTCGCTCTTTGTATACCAATGTACACTCTTTCCTGTCGAAACTGCCTGTCCTACTGCTTTTGGGCGCGACCCCCACCTCCCACCAACAGAAGCCACGTGTCTCTTGTTTCAATGACCTTACTTGGATTCCTAGAACGGGTGTGAATGGGCAGATGTTCGCCCTTTGTGTGCATATCTTCTTTGGAACATCTTCCGCGTGACTAATCTTTTTGCCCATGTCAAACACGGGCATGGGCCTATCTTGTTTTGACCCCTCTTTCACCCCCGTTGCCACGAAGGAGGAAAATTACCTTGTTATTAATATTATTTTTATTTTTTAATTATGCATTATTTTTTCTCTGTGTTTGGTTCTTCTCTCTCTCTTTTTTTCCAAGTTCGTACCGCGTGACTGTGTGTTCTTATTATCCTTGTTGTAATTAATTTTCCCGCTCTCCCTTCATTCTTTTGCTACCCACCAACCATGAATCCATTTGTACAAACTCTCCCTCCTCTTACCTTGCCATCGCGCTTGCTACATTTTCTGTATATATAGCTCTGAAACGAACTTATTTTGTACTCTGAAGAAAGGGAGTCCTCTCCCTGAAACGTCAGTAAACTTATTTTTATTTTCTAAGTCTTTCTCGTTTGTCTCTGTCTCTACTAACCTTATTTTTTTCGCGCTCTGTGTGAGTTTTTATCTTTTCAGTATATATATATATATATATATATATATATATATATATATATATATATATATATATATATATATATATATATATATATATATATATATATATATATATATATATATATATTGTTTGAGGCTACAGCCTGTATGCCACCATAGGTAGCAATTGCCCACTATCATCACCACCGGCTTGAGGTGACCGTACGTAACCGTAACCGTACGTACATAACTGTACGTAACCGTAAAGTCGTATTCTTGCAAGCGCAGCACCCACCGACCAAGTCGCCCAGACAGGTTCTTCAATGAAGACAGCCAGCACAATGCGTGATGGTCTGTAACGACCGTGAAATGTCGGCCGTAGAGATATGGCCGGAATTTTTGTACAGCCCATACAACCGCCAGACACTCTTGCTCAGTGATTGTATAGTTCTGTTCCGATTGTGTCAGAGAGCGGCTCGCATAAGCTACGACTCGTTCACGCAAGTGGGCATCTCGCTGTAGCAAAACGGCGCCGATGCCTTGCCTACAAGCATCGGTATGGAGTATGGCGGGTTTTGTGTCATCGAAATGGCATAGTACTGGTCCGGAAGTAAGTGCCTGCTTGAGGTCTTCAAAAGCTTTTTCGCAGTCATCAGTCCAGACGAAGGAGGTTCCGGAATGCAGTAGCTGGTTGAGGGGCGAAGCCAGAGTGGAGAAATTACGGACGAAACGACGAAAATATGATGCTAGACCGAGGAAACTGCGAAGGGCTTTTTGGTGTTGGGGGCGAGGAAAATTGGCGACTGCGGAAATTTTGTCTGGGTCGGGCCGGATACCATCCTTGCTGACGACGTGACCGAGAACCTTGATAGATTTTTGGGCGAAGTGACATTTTTTGGTGTTCAAAGTCAGGTTGGCGTTAGCCAGACTAGTCAATACTTCATCAAGTCGTAGGAGATGTTCAGAAAAACTCGACGAAAAAATTACGATGTCGTCAAGGTAACATAGGCAAGTCTTCCATTTAAGGCCGCGAAGGACTGTGTCTATCATGCGCTCAAATGTAGCGGGGGCATTGCACAACCCAAAAGGCATTACGTTAAATTCGTATAAGCCATCTGGAGTTGCAAACGCTGTCTTCTGTTTGTCAGACTCGTGCATGGGGATCTGCCAATAGCCAGATCGCAAATCCAAGCTCGAAAAATATTGAGCGCCTTGCAAACAGTCGAGCGCATCATCTATGCGCGGCATCGGGTAGACATCCTTTCTTGTGATCTTATTCAAAGCCCGATAATCGACACAAAAACGTACTGAACCATCCTTCTTCCTCACCAGGACGACGGGGGAAGACCACGGGCTGGAGGACGGACGAATAATGTTGCGTTGAAGCATGTCCCCAACGTTTTCTTCAATCACTTTTCGTTCCGACGAAGACACGCGGTACGGGCGACGACGAACGATTTGTGTCCCTTCCGTCTCAATACGATGTGCTGCCACGGATGTTTGTCCTAGTTTGCTGGAAAAGCAGTCAAAGGAGTCCTTGTGTTTTTCCAGGAGCTGAAGAAGGAGTTGTGTTTCCCTTTCTGTGAGGTCTGTGCTTATAGTGGCCGCCAGTGGGGAAAGTGATTGTCCAGAATTTGAAGGCCGTGAAACAGGGAATACCGAGCAGAGGGGAAGAAGGGACACGGCTTCGCCATTCACAACAGAAGCAACGTTGGTGCCTTCGGGGAGCCTAATCGGCTCGGAAGTGGCATTGGTAGCTAACAGCGTCGCCGAGCCTTCCGTGAATCGTACGAGACACGTTGCGATGACGACTCCTTTGGACATAAAACGCGGAGATGGAACTATCATCACGTCACCGTCCCTGATCTGCGCCGAACGAACACAAAGTAATGTTTCCTGGTCTGGATATAAAACGCAGTCGGCACTGGCTGTTAGGTGCATAGTAGGTTGCACCTGCGAAATGCTGGGATGCTCAGTATCTGCCATTGCAATTTGGGGTTGGTGACAAGAAATGACGGCGGAGGCGGAAGACAGAAAATCCCAACCCAAAATCAAATGATAAGCACAGGGAGACAACACTGCACACGGAATATGATGGCGAAGGGCACCGATGAAAACCCGCACCGTGCATTGTCCGGAGGGCCTAATCACACTGCTGTTGGCTCCTTGTAAAGAAGGTCCGTTGTATGGTGTTCGTACCTTGCGTAAGCGTGCACACAATTCCGCGCTTATGACTGAAACACTAGCACCAGTGTCAATTAGGGCATCGATGCGAACACCTTCCACTAAAACAGACAGCAAGTTCGACGGACGCTCTGGAGGACTTGTAAGATTCGCAGGAGATGCAGTTTTCCCTCCCAAAACTGCATTAACTAGTTTTCCGGGCGGTGGTCGGAGACGTAAGACGCAGGGCGAAGAGGCGATACCGAGCGGCGACCTGGTGAAGGCGAGCGGGGTCGTTGTCCACGGGAGCTGCGGGGAACGTCGCTCGACTGAGGCGGAGACGGGGAGCGGCGGGAAGGCGACAGGTACGCACGCGGCCGGTAGCCGTAGTAATTCGGGGCCAGGTGTTCGCGTTCATAGGCGGCGTAGCCACGTCGTTCATCCCGTTGGCGACGTCGACAAAACCGGGAGACGTGACCTCGAATGCCGCAATAGTAGCACACGGGGCGGTTGATGGCGGCATCCTGGCGGGCCGGAAAGTAGGGCGGCGAGCTCGGCACACGAGGCATGGCCGCCACATAGCCAGACGACGGGTGAGCCGTGAGTGGGGACAGCGGCAGGGGTGTCCGTCCAGCGACCTCAGAGTAAGACGGCGTTGAAGGAGCCACAGGATGAACAGGAGGCAATAGCACCGGCATGGCGGCAAGCTCCTCTTTAACCATCTCGCGAAGGCCAGGAGCAGGAGATGTTGAGGGGACACCATGTGTGCAGTGAGAGACGTCGCCATACATTTCCTCGCGAACTATAGCGCGAATCATCGCACGAAGTTGTTGTTCGTCTCCGAGATGATGAGTAGACGCCATGTCCCGTGGAAGGCGGATCGACTGACGTTCGTCGAGACGCTGACAGGTAGAGATCACGTCAGATACAGTGTCCAGGTTCTGAAGGACAAGTGCGTTGAACGCGAACTCGCCGATCCCCTTCAGAATGTGACGGACACGGTCGGACTCCTGCATATCATTGTCGACGCGGCGGCACAGTGCTAGAACATCTTCGATGTACGAGGTATAGGTCTCGTTAGCTTGCTGCTTGCGGACATCCAGTATCCTCTTTGCGTTGTCGCTCCGAGCTTTAGTGGAGCCAAAAATCTTTCGCAGCTCCGTAGTGAAGCCAGCCCAGTCGGCAAAGTCGTGTCGGTGGTTTAAATACCATGTCTCAGCGACTTGCTTAAGAGAGAAGCCAACGTTCAACAGTTTGTTGTGATCATCCCACCTATTGAACTGGCTGACGCGGGTGTAACTGTCCAGCCACTCCTCCACGTCTTCTCCCCGAAGACCATAGAAGTGGGGCGGGTCGCGCTGGGGGCTGGTCACGATGCACTGCAGGGGCGCTGAGACAGCGCCACTGGGAGTATCTTGCGACATGGGCATTGGTCCCGAGGGCAAGCGGCGACCGGAACGGAGCTCCAGGGGTGTCGAAGGAGAGGTACAGGTCGGGATCGAGGTGCAGCTCCACCACTTGTGAGGCCGTAGATAGCAGGCGACCAGACCGTGGCTTCGTAGCTCCTTTATTCGGAGGCGAGTCGACTAGAACGCAAGATGGCGATCAAGCCCCAGCACTGATGATGATCTCCGAAGAAGCGGGCTCGCCGATGATGATGAGTTTGTACAGGAAATGAAGAAGTGATCACCTCAAGCCGGTGGTGATGATAGTGGGCAATTGCTACCTATGGTGGCATACAGGCTGTAGCCTCAAACAAAGCTCACAATATATATATATATATATTGTTACGTGACGCTCAAATACAGGCAAACGACGAAGACGACGAGAGACACTGGACGGTGCTCGGTTCGAGAAAGAAGAGAAGGTTGATCGGTCAGCTTGCGAACTGTTCGTTTATGCGCTGCTGTATGCAACCATCGCAGATTGTGTGAACAACGAAAATACGCCTCATTTTTATCCTAACATTGTGGTGGAGGTTGCGGAGTTGGTATCACCACCTCATCCCGTACCGCTCGCCCGGGCGTACTCCACCCACCACGGAGCTTCGCAGTGGACGCTCCGTTCCTCGCGTAACAATGCCTGGTGATAGAGCCACCGCGACGACGACCCCCCTCGTCATCGTGTCTCACCCCCGAGAGCCTGGAATATTCACCGGCGCGGACGACACTGATGTGGACGACTGGCTCAGCCTCTTCGAGCGTGTTAGCGCTCACAACAGGTGGGATCCCACCATCATGCTCGCAAATGTCATCTTTTATCTTAAAGAGGAGAGTCTTGCGCGCAAGTAGTTTGAGACGAACGAGACCGATTTGACCAGCTGGGAATTCTTCAAAACGAAGCTGCGAGAAGTGTTCGGAAAGCCTCTTGGTCGCCAGGTTGCTGCTCGCAAGGAACTGGCATCGCGCGCCCAGACGTCGACTGAATCATACGTCGCATACATCCAGGACGTTTTGGCCCTGTGCTCGAAGGCTGACAGCACAATGCCGGAGGCCGACAAGGTGGGACACATACTGAAGGGCTTTGCGGACGATGCATTCCACCTTCTTATATGTAAAGACTGTGCCACTGTAGATTCCATCATTAAGGAATGTCGGCGCTTCGAGGAGGCCAAAGGACGCCGAATAGCCCACAACTTCGCACGACTTCCACACACAGCAGCGACCTCTTCGTGTGAAGATGGCAACCTGCAAGTCCGTCTTCCCTGCCTATAAGATCCCGTTCCATCGTCGTCGGATATAACCAAAATCGTGCGCCGAGAACTGGAGGCTATGACCCCTACTACTGCGGTGCCATACATGCCCGATCGGAACGACCTCCACACCGTTGCCGTTATCCAGGCCGTTGTCCGCGACCAAATAGCCAACATGGGCCTTCACCCAGTGTGCTCGCTTAGCTCTCCGTTCGGACAAGGGTTCAGGTCGCCCGGTTCCCACAACGAACGTCCTCCTCCACGCTACCCACGCCGTAACCCCGCTGAGTTGCGTACCCCGGACGATAAACCAATTTGTTTCCATTGCTCCAGAGTTGGCCACATTGTCCGGTACTGTCGCAGCCACCGGGTCTCATTCTTCCGCAACAGTTACTCCGACTATAGTACTCGACCACCCTTTGGCTACTCCGATGACCGGCAGAACTGCTTCTCTTCCCGTCCTGAGCTGAACCCGACCAACTTTAACCGTCGCCTCACCCGATTAAACCGTTCGCCGTCGCCCCAACGCCGCCAGTCCCGCTCTCCACAGCCTCGCCGTCCATCCCCGACGTCCGACTACGCTCGACCTCCTTCGGAAAACTAGGTAATGCAGCTCCCGGAGGTGATGCTGCATTCCCGACCACGCCCGAAAATCCTCTCTTGACCTCGGCTACCCGGACCAATTTACTGGACGTTGAAGTTGACGGCGTTCCTGTCAGTGCCCTCATCGATACAGGAGCGCATTTATCTGTAATGAGTGCTCATCTTCGCCGCCGTTTGCGAAAAGTTATGACGCCACCAAGATCACATCTTGTTCGAGTCGCTGATGGAGGGAAACCTGTTGTTATGGGAATGTGCTCTGCTCGTGTGACCGTAGCTGGTCGTCAAACGACTGCTTTGTTCACTGTGCTTGGACGGTGCTCGCATGACCTCATCCTTGGCCTTGACTTTTTATCTGAGCACGCCGCCCTCATTGACTGTTCTACCGGTGTCCTTCGCCTCGAGATGCCGATTTTGCCAGCACCCGATGACGCGCCCGACGAGAGGCTTTCCTCCAAAAAGCACATTCGCTTGGCACCGAGGGCAATAACGTATGTTCCCCTGTCGTGCAGATCCCCAGTTCTCGACGGTGATTACGTAGTGTCACCAATTATTGATGTGCTATTTGCGCACAGCGTGAGCCTACCTCATACCGTTGTTAGTGTTACCAACAACGAAGTCACGTTGCCCTTCCTGAATTTCAGCTTCTGTACACAGGTTCTTCCGCACGGTATGACACTAGCCACGCTGGCGCCGGTTTGTGATTACGAAGTTTCCGCAGCAACCTTTGGCGAACCTCCAGTCGATGCTGAAACACCCAGCCCGACTCCTCCGCGGGAGAATGCCGAACTTTCGAAGATGATTGCAGCTGATCTAACGCCAACGCAAGCTCAAGAACTGCGTTGCGTTTTGGAGTCATACAGCGACATCTTCGATTTCGGTGATCGTCCTTTGGGCCAGACATCCATCGTCCGTCATCGTATTAACACCGGCGACGCCAGCCCTGTGCACAAACGGCCGTATCGTGTGTCCCACGCTGAGCGGCTTGTTATCCAAAGAGAGGTGGACAAAATGCTTGATCGAGACATCATTGAGCCATCCTGAAATCCTTGGGCGTCACCAGTCGTCCTGGTTAAAAAGAAAGATGGAACCTGGCGATTCTGCGTGGACTACCGGCACCTTAACAAAATCACAAAAAAGGACGTCTATCCCCTTCCAAGAATCGACGATGCGCTCGATTGCCTTCATGGTGCCGCGTACTTTTCTTCCATTGATCTCCGCTCCGGCTACTGGCAGGTCACTGTGGATGACAAGGCCCGTGAAAAGACGGCTTTTATCACACCGGACGGACTCTACCAATTCAAAGTAATGCCATTCGGACTTTGTAATGCCCCAGCAACGTTCGAGCGAATGATGGACTCTCTCCTCCACACCTTTAAATGGTCGACTTGCCTTTGCTATCTTGATGACGTTATTGTCTTTTCTCCAACGTTTGCGACCCACCTCCAGCGACTGTCGGACGTTCTGGCCGTTTTTCGCCGAGCCGGAGTTCAACTTAACTCTTCCAAATGCAAGTTTGGACGTCGGAAAATCACCATCCTCGGCCACCTGGTCGATGCTAAAGGAGTGCAACCTGACCCCGACAAGATTGAAGCTGTGCGAAAATTTCCCGTTCCACGCTCAGCAACAGATGTGCGCAGTTTTGTCGGTTTGTGCTCCTATTTCCGCCGCTTCGTCCAAAATTTCGCCGAAATCGCCAAACCCCTTACCGAACTTCTCAAGAACGATACTCCATTTGCTTGGGGCCCTGAGCAAGCCGCAGCCTTTTCTCGCCTCGTCGACACTCTGACCAGCTCACCAATCTTGGGCCACTTCGACCCTTCTGCTCCCACGCAGGTGCGCACTGACGCCAGTGGCCATGGCATCGGTGCTGTGCTCGCCCAAGTCCAGTGTGGTCACGAGCGGGTGATTGCGTTCGCGAGCCGGCTCTTGTCCCCAGCAGAACGAAACTATTCCATCACGGAGCGCGAGTGCCTTGCGCTGGTGTGGGCTGTCGGAAAATTTCGACCGTACTTATATGGTCGCGATTTCACCGTAGTCACAGACCACCATGCGCTCTGCTGGCTATCGTCTTTAAAAAACCCCACCGGGCGGCTTGGTCGTTGGGCACTACGACTACAAGAGTACACCTTCAACGTCGTTCACAAGTCTGGATATTTGCACAAAGACGCCGACTGTCTATCCCGTTACCCCGTCGGTACTCCGGACACCGCTGACGCCGCTGACGATGCCCACCTCTTGGCAATATCCGATTTCCTCCAGATGGGCGAAGAGCAACGCCGTGACTCTTCATTGCGGGCAATAATGGAACGCCTCCAATGTGACCCATCTGACCCATCGCTACAAGCTTTCCTCCTCCGTGAGGGAGTCCTCTACCGTCGTAACTACCGCTCGGATGGGCCTGACGTCCTCCTTGTAGTACCTGAACACTTGCGCCTAGATGCCCTCCAACAGCTTCACGACGTCCCCTTGGCTGGCCATCTCGGTGTTGCGCGCACTTATGCCCGCGCCCGCCACCGATTCTTCTGGCCTGGTCTTTATAAGACGGTCAAGCAATACGTCAACGCTTGCGATTTGTGCCAGCGCCGCAAGAAATTGTCAGTGCTCCCTGCAGGTTCCCTTCAGCCCGTGGATATTCCGACCGAACCATTCTTCCGCGTCGGCTTGGACCTCCTTGGCCCTTTCCCTTCATCGCTGTCCGGCAACAGGTGGATTGCGGTTGCTACCGACTACGCGACCCGCTATGCTATCACCCGTGCCCTGTCAACAAGCTGTGCCACTGATGTCGCCGACTTCCTTCTAGAAAACTTCCTTTTGCAGCACGGCGCTCCGCGGGAACTCCTCACAGACCGTGGTCGTTCCTTTCTTTCCAAAGTCGTCGCCGACCTGCTGCGCTCGTGCTCCACCCGACACAAGTTGACCACAGCATACCATCCCCAGACAAATGGTCTGACAAACCCTTTAATCGAACACTCACCGAAATGCTGGCCATGTATGTCTCGTCTGACCACAAAGACTGGGACGCCGTGCTTCCATATGTAACATTCGCTTATAACTCTTCATGCCATAATACCACCGGCTATTCCCCGTTTTATCTGTTGTACGGTCGAGAACCAGCTTTGCCAATGGACACTTTACTGCCTACGCCCACGACAGCCTACGCCCACGACGCCATTACGCGGGCTGCGCTGGCACGTAACGTCGCTCGCGCGCGGTTGTGTGATTCCCAGGTGGCCCAAAAGTCCCGTTATGACGATAAGCACCACACTGTGTCTTTTCCGCCTGGCTCTCTGGTGCTCCTGTGTACGCCTCTTCGCCGTGTTGGCCTTTCCGCAAAGTTGATGCCCCGTTACACCGGACCTTATAAGGTGCTGCGACAGGTGACGGATGTCACGTACGCGGTTTCTCCTTTACCGCCCTCCACATCCCAAGCGTCTCCTTCATCGGACATTGTTCACGTATCTCGCCTCAAGGCCTATCGGACGCCTGCCGATAGCGACTCCTAGCCAACACCGGGACGGTGCTTTCGCCGCCGGGGGGGTCATGTTACGTGACGCTCAAATACAGGCAAACGACGAAGACGACGAGAGACACTGGACGGTGCTCGGTTCGAGAAAGAAGAGAAGGTTGATCGGTCAGCTTGCGAACTGTTCGTTTATGCGCTGCTGTATGCAACCATCGCAGATTGTGTGAACAACGCAAATACGCCTCATTTTTATCCTAACAATATATACCACTCCTGCCGATGTTACTTCACTGCAGCGCTAAATTTGAAAATTTATGATATTTGTTGCATTGCTTCGGTTGAAAAAAAAAGCGTCTGTAATTGGAATGGAGCTGCGCGAGTTACCAAAGGCTAGTGCTATTAAATTGAACAAGGTAGTGTTTTGTCTTCAAATAGGCCCTTTAAGGTTCTCTCATGATATTGGTGTTGATTATGATTGTATTTGTGCCAGGTTAAGTTGTAAATTGGGCGAAAATCCGCAGATCGCGTGGTACAAATCTATGCCCGTGATACAGGACGTACATTGCACACACGAGAACCTTGTGCAGGCATGCATTAAACGGCCATAGTTTCATGCAATTACTTGCTTTATTTCAACGTGTGGAGTATGATGAGTGTGACATCCGCAATAAAATGACGTAGGCCGTAAGAATTAGATTTTTTTATTAAGTGTGATGCACTTCTTAAGCGACCCTGAACCTGCGTCCACCGGCGATGTCCGCATAGCATACCCACGTGGGGGATTGGCCAGGAATCTCCTCGTCTTCCTTGGCAACGGGGGAGATGGGCGCGCGCTGCCTGGCCGCTGACATGGCACATACCCACGTGGGGGATTGGCCAGGAATCGGGCGTGAGAAGGGCTAATGCACCCGCTCAAAGGATTACTGACACGAAATTTCAAAGCTGAGATCCGCTCTAGCAATCAAGTACAACGACAACACAAATAGGCGTCTGTGAATAAATGCATCTTTCTTTCTTTGTAGTTGTGTGTGTGTGTGTGTGATCTCTCTTTCGCGAACATTACCGAACCGCGCGAATTCAACTCGTGCATTCGCACTTTCACATTCTTCCCCTCGGGGAAATGCGGGGAATTTTTTAGTTGTTCTTGCACAAAATGCAAAGTAAAATGTTTTTGCATTCAATGTCCGTACATTAGCTGCCAGTGTAAGGCCAATGGAGCTCATTCTGGGCAGTATACATCGAATCTTTGCACTTGCGTTATGTGTAGCGCAGGTCTTACCTCCAAAAAACTAGAGGCTATGAATTATGCATGAAAGAAGCATTATATCACTAACAATAATTTCAACAAATATCAACTCTAAACAGACAGACATCACGCGCAAGAACAGCGCTGTTAAGGGCATTACATGAACCTGGCAGTATTAGTCCACACGCAAAGCGGAATAATTCAGCCATCGGCATTTGTTAAGTCATGCCAGTTTAAATTTGCGCTTCTGTTTTGAGTCTCACTGGGGCGGAGAAGCTTGTGCTTTGTAACATAATGAATCTGGTTGACATTTCTGCACAACCCAAATGTAGAGTCTGCTGTAATGAGCTTGGTGTTCTCAAATAGTTGCATTCCTAGCGGTCAAGTTTTCAATGCTTCGTGCATAAATGCCCTATAATCTGCCTGAAGGCGTGTACTATCAAGTTATACCTTTTCTGGAGCAGCCACCCCCTTTAGTTACCACTCCCAGATGAGGTAGAGCAAGTCATTGCAAAGTTCGCCATTCAATGCTGTATCGAGCTTTATATTTAGCAAGAAAAAATAATAACGCACGGCGATGTCTGACCATACTCTTGCGGGTAGGCATGTTCTGTGCAAGCTGAGCAAAATATTGCTACGTTTTGAATTTTGTCGTGAGATCTGATGAAAGAGTTATAATGCGGTCCTACCATTTTGGTTTCAAACTTTAATAAAAGGACATACTTTTTTAGCTGACGCGTGCGCTGCCATTTTTCAGCCGAGTACACACTGCCGGTTTTAAAGCTAAACGATAAAAAAAGTTTTTGCAGTTCATGAGCATGGGCGGCTCTGGAATGCATAGGGCGCACAGAAGTTTTGTAGTTTTCGTTGCAGACGCGGGAAATGGAAATTATGTTTGAAATCTTCTTGGTCCACCAGAAAACGGAGGATTGGGCAGCTGTGCAGAGCCAGCATGACCTTCGGGCATGGTGCGATGCCCGAAACAAGTCAGCATTTTGTTTCCCGGAGTGCACCAAGAAAACATGCGTATTGGCATGGCCCCGCATACAGAAAGACCAAAGACTACCAAAGACCAAAGAGCTCGCATGAAGCGGACAGTAATGACACAGTTAAACTATTTCCTTGGTTGACAGCGACCGTGATGTTCAAACTAAAGCATGGTTTCAGGCTACGACAGGATAGATTGGCTAAAAATTGCAAAGTTGTTTACCGTGATAATTCCTTGGTTATTTCGGTTACTTAAGAAATGCTGACGATTGCTCAAAATGTGCTTCATGCAACATTTTAGAATGTATCAGTTGTGGATCCGGGAAGAATCACATTGGCGCGCACCCGTATGTGTGTGTGTGTGTGTGTGTGTGTGTGTGTGTGTGTGTGTGTGTGTGTGTGTGTGTGTGTGTGTGCGCACGTGCGTGGGGGGGGGGGGGCGTAAGGGGAGGAGGCTGGCGGAGGTGTGCTGGTGCTCTTGAGAGGGCCTGTTGTATGTGGCCGTTTATTTAATTAGGAAATTCTGTTGTCATGCACGACCGATTGAGCCTTGAAAGAACGATAGTCCTGCGCCCACAGAACTTCAAAGAAGGCCAGGAAGCTGTCGGGCGCTTCGACGCACCAACTGGAGCGGGCCGGGGGACGAGCAGCGCGGAAATGGAAAGCACGTGTTGCGCGGCGCTTTCCGCCTGCTCGCACCGGATGTCCTAACCGCCACCACATGGGACGGCCACCGACGAAGAGCAATGGAAATGAAGACGGAGAGACGCGGTCCGGGCGCGGGAGAGCTCGGCCCGCCGTCTTCGAGCTCCGCGCGAGTACTGTTTTTATTCGCCCGCCGGGCTGTAAATAAATGTATACAGTTTTGATCGGAGGCTGAGTTTGTCGGTTGGAGATACCCGGGGTGAGATCCTCAGCGCTACTGCGGCTTGGAGGAGAAGGCCCGGGGAAAAGAACATCACGAAGATAACTGAAGCGTTAAAGGAAAATTCTACCAGAAAGGCACCCCCCCCCCCCTACCCGAGCGATGGGAGATCTTGATGTCCAACCCCGACCTGTCGACGCAGCAAGAGCTCGCGTCCAGGGGCCAGGAGCTATTGGACTCATATGGGACTCGTGAATAGGGTTCCACCCCGTCTGACGCCTGCGAGCGTCACCGGAAATGGGCTGAGCGAAAGTTGTTTCTCTGTCTCTCTCTCTTCTTTGCCACCAGTACGAAAGTCCTTCACTTGCGCTGCGCACACTGCTATGGTTTTAAAATTGGGTGTAGCAGTGGATGCTCGCGCCGATATGAAACGCGGTAACAAAAGTCCCGATAACAGGCACATCATGCGACAGCGGCTACCTCACATGTAGTTTCGTCCCAGTAAAAGCAAACTATTAAAATTGCAGCCAGAACAAATATATATTTCACTCTTCATGTACTGTCCCGATACACTCTGAGTAATCCTCTCCAACTTCGTGCATAATAAAATATTTGGGCCTTTACAGGAGTTGAATTTACGTTTTCCCTCATTAAAAGTCACCTATCCACTCCACCGTGGGTGCTTTCAATTACCAATTCAAACGCAAATACTGCATTCGGAATAAAACGAGATAGACATTTTTTAGCTCGGAGACACAAGGTACTGTGGCATCCTGTAAATATTACGAAGTGAATATTTAAATATCAAAGAATGCATAATTGATCTGCACCGCACAACTTAACGTACAATGCAACCTCCATCGTCAAAAGACATCAGTGATCATTTAAGGATTAGTCACTAGAAGAAAATGACTTACAATTCGATATCGCCGTTGTGACTCCGGCCCCTGAATATACACTGCTTTGGGCAGCCGCCGTCCAGGGAAAAAGCGGTCGTGGACGCAACGGAGGTGCTTTAGTTGTGATAGAGGTCGAATATGGCCATCTGATCGTTGTTACTGTCGCGACGCCGTCTGCCTGTGGCAGGGCTGGTGACCGTCGTGCCTTCACATTTAGGATAAAGTCTGGAACTGGCTCGGGGAGCCACAGCACGCCCTTTTTGTCGACCCGCTGTTCTGCAGTTTCCTAGGTTAGGGGAGAATACCGCCGAACAAATCTGCCTAATCGCGGGGGTGAAATTGTCTGTCGCAACATCGCCGTCGGAAGGGGACAACACTCTGTGCGCGAAATCTGAGCCCACTCCAACAAAACCCTCCGGGGCTCGACAGAAACGTGAAAAAAGTAGGGTGGGGCTATGAAGGAGTGAGGGACGAAAGTACTAAAGTTTTCAAACACAATGCTGGCCAGAATGGTGCCGTGCATCAAAGCTATGCAAAGATGGCCAAATGAAGACCCCCTCTTTTTGCCATTTGTTTTCTTAGCCGGGCGAAGGCAGTTGAGACTTGCAGAGCGCGGACTTCACTACAGGCCCCGACGCCTGTAGAGCCGCGAAGGCGCTGGAGTATTGAGCGTTATCAGGGATACCTGCGGTGGCCGGCCGCCAGTGGAGAGGCCGCGGCGACGTGCTTCGCAACCAAACACGCGTTGCGTGAACCGGCGGCCGGAACGCGGAATTGAATCTCCCGCCCTGAGGCCGCTTCTACGAGTCTCGCGGAGAAGCATGCAGATGGCGCCACGCGGCCGCCTAGAGGCAGAAATGCTTCCAACTCGTTTGCGCCTCTCCAAACACACAGAAACATCCCCCTCGCGAGGGGCACGATCAAATGCAGAGCATTTCCGGGGGCGCACGACGTTAAGTAGTTTGCGTTACGTTAATGTTGTTGCACTTGTGGCAACTGCTGACGAGAGAGCGCTCGTCAGCAGTAATGTGAATGAGTCAACGATATAAGGCGCGTCCGTAGCGTCACATTCTGTGTCGGCTTTGTGGCGCAGTCGGTACAGCACAAGGTTCATTGCGTTCCGCCCGCAGGGTCGAGGGATCGAAACCTGGCGCCGGATGGTGCTTTTTTTTTATATAGTAGGGACAACGACGGTGCGGACTACGGACGCCAACGCGGGTGACATCGTGAGTTACTGAAATGCTCTGCATTTAAAAGGAAGAACGAAGGGCTGACGCGAGGAAGAGGGGCGTACATTGCGGTGTGTCTCAATCGCAAAGGCCCTCTGCCCGCGCACGGCATTCATTCAGCTAAACTGCACGTTTCACCCATTACGTAGCCCCATCGCATTCTTCAGTTACCTTGCACGAGTCTTGAATGTGTGCCCACGGCCGCTTGATCTCCCCCTTTCTAGGAGAGGGAGCGGCCGTGATCAGCCACTGCCGCTTGCACATTGTTCTGCTTAACATACAAAGACCGTCTGTTCCCTTTCGGGCCTGCATTGTACCAGTCTTCAACCATCAATGGCCGGCGGTCCCTCTTTTTTTCCGCCGCGAGTTAGTGCGGACCGTGGTGCAGACCACTCCATGCTTCCCAGGCCGAGTCAATCTCCTCTGCTGAGAACAACTCAGCCGGCCTCGGTCTTGCCGCATGTCTCGGTCTTGCCGCATGTCTCGCACAAAGGGATACAACGCATGCCTTTGGTGTCTCGTGCGCTGAGCTTACCCGAAGGCGCCGTCGCTTTTGGGGCTGCACCTCTCCGAAATCATCCCTCAGCAGTTCGCACCCCTCAAGCCCGTACTGCATGGAGCGATTTCGCCTGCGAATTCGCTGATGCGGCGCCGCTCGTGCGGCAAAACCACCTTTTTTCGTTGCTGCGGCAAAGTGCCAAACATTTGAAGCGGTCGAGCAAACGCCGCTCATGCGGCGTGTGCGGCGTAGAGGGACCGGACCTGCGGCCAATAGGTTCACAGCTCGGCACCACTTGCACGCTTGGAAACCAGATGGCGTTGCTTGTATGAGCACGACAAAAGCGCGGGCACACCAAAACGTTTGTCTTCTCTGCTGTGTGTGCGTATATTGATAAAGAATTGGCGATTCTTATATAAAACCGCAAATAAACTTATATTTACCGCAAACCAGGCAGCAAGAACTTGCCAAGCAAGTAAAATAAAACCACCCTTGTTAAAATCACAACAACCTTTGCTGGTGTCAAACTTAATTCAGTCTGCAAACAAGGCGCATCTGAAATGCGAAAATCTCGGCGTTCCCATGTAGACGACAATTCCAGGCATTGCGAACTTCGCAAGTGCGAATGTTCGTTCCAGCGGATTCGCAGGCGAAATTCGGTCCATGTAGAACGGGCTTCAGGCGCTTCGTTTTGTCACGGCCGGACTTGGCTGCCTTCCATGTGAAGGGTAGACATGCACTTTCGTGGCATTTTCATAGCATTTCGTGGAAAGTGCCATTAGTGGCACTTTTGAAAAATATGCCGCTTTGATCACAGGCGACGTACCAGGCATACAGCAGCATGGCGATGGCCGGAAAAATTTCGAGGGGGGGGGGCTGAAGTCCGGTCAGCCCCCCCCCCTGGCTACGCCACTGCATCAAGTAGCACGAGGGCTGCCACCTGCCTGGTAGTCTGGGTGTGCTCAACTCTGTCATTACGTTGGCAATGGAGTTCATCGCAGCCTGGTACTGCCGGAAGCCTGTGAGGTGCTCTGAGATGTACATGTACTCCTTGGTTCTGCAATTTCGTGGGCCTGCTGCCAAAAACTTTTTGCCCGTGCAACAGCACTACGATTGGACTGGGCTTATCCACATCAAGTTGGTTTTTATCATTCGGAGTGCTTACCGGAGTAACTTCTTGCACAAGAAGTTATTGCAGTAAATCCCACATTGAAAGCTTTTTTATCGTATGGCTTTACGTGTGGTTGCTCATATTTTACTAGCTGTAGCATAGCCAACCGTAACATATCCAGAGGGGTGAGCTGGGCGAGTTGGTATGTGTCATCTTAACAACAGCACGAAAAAGATGGGGACGAAGGAAGCAGACAAGTCGAGTGATGATTCACAACTAGTTTTTTGTGGAATGCGCACTGAACATAAACGTTGGCATCAACAGAAGAAAAGAGATGGAACACATTCCACTCGAACGCACTTCCTTGCCCTTCTCCCCCCACCCCCCTCACATGACAAACACTGGTAAAGCCTTTTACTTGACACACATGATACTTCAGCTATGGACCACTGCCGAGCTGATAAAAGAGTTTCATAAAGGAGGAACATCAAGTTCAATGCCGCGCTTGTGTTTGGCGGCATGTACTGGTTAAGAAGGCGAACTCTGTCACAAAGTGCTGGCGATGTAACACAATCGCCTCCCAGTTTTCA
Organism: Haemaphysalis longicornis; assembly: GCF_048455015.1. Taxonomy (NCBI): domain Eukaryota; kingdom Metazoa; phylum Arthropoda; class Arachnida; order Ixodida; family Ixodidae; genus Haemaphysalis; species Haemaphysalis longicornis. Next base: position 99,097,776 of record NW_027526203.1, read on the forward strand.
AATGTTACACGCTTCGATTATCTCTCTGCCTGTCTGCCTGGCACGTCTGGAAAGAAGTACACAAATGGGTCCCACCGTCGGTGTGCATCGTATACACGACTACCGAGCTCTTCCTACAGAAGGTGCTCTATGGGTCCATAATAATACTGCATGAAACCTGCCCTGTTTCAGTGCCTTTTGTAGCAAAATGCCTTAGCAACCCATGCTGTTTCCTTGTCAATGAATGATAAGCTTGTCATTACAGAACACTTGTGGGTACCCTGTATTTTGTTTCCTTTCAACATTACAGGTTTGCAGCATGACGGGAAGGAGTGCAGAGACGCCTATGCTGCGATTGCTGGCGTTGTGCAAACAAGGGTACAATGAACTATTGCCTGCAAGACTGCAAGAGGATGGCACTGCCTAAAGTTATTCTTGTTAGAGTACAAATAAATTTCAAGGTCTGAACCCAATACCCATGTACCCTCAATAATAAAGTGTGTCCACATCTTTTGACAGCTGTGTCTGTTTACTTTTCATGCAAACCTGCGACCACTGAATATGTAGCCATGCATGCAAGCAAAAAAGAAAACTACACTGAAAATGACTGACTAAAAGACGCATCCCGTTCCCATCATTAAGTGCAATTTTCAGTGCACTACCACTTCTAAACGTGCTGATTTCTGTTAATCATTTCAGTTTGCACCATGCTATAAATGGCTGGTGATACATGTGTTTAAGCGAAGTCCTGGGAACAAATAGAATTCTTTAATTCAATTTTCTGTTGGCCTGAGTGGAAAAAAAAATACAAACTGCAACTGATTGGTTAGCAAAAAACCTGCGGTGTCCTTGGACGTATCCAACTGAAGAATGGTGTGCCACAAGCTGGAAACTTCAAACAGAATTTTTTGCTTTTGAACACTGAATAGCTTTATTGACAAATGGATTAAGTGAAAGTAACTTAAAACGTCAGCAGCAAAAATACGAACCTATTTTAGGAAAGGTATCGTCAACACATGGTCAGAAGTAGAGTTCATCGAAGAGTACAATTTCCCAGCATCCACTATGGCATTCCCTGTAGCCATTTCTAGTTTCAGCGTGTAAAACTACCTTGGCTTTTTTATCCGAAGACGGCAATCACATTTTTGCAAACAATGGAAGATCAGTGCAGTTTATACTTACATATGAAATGAGTGAGTATATATATTGTTCTCTTCATGCCTGACCAGAAGAAAAGTGCAATTTGCTTCACTTCAACGTAGGGGGTTTAGTCTGAAATATCCTGATGAGTGGAAGCTGAATTGTCACACAATTATAGTTTTACTGCAGCGTCACAGAAGAGTTTAGGTTGTCGAGAAAAATTGGAAGCTCATCACTGCTGACTGAGGGCCATCTTTCAGGGAAACTTACACAAATATTATGAGCTTCGTATCGTCTAAAGTCGCACTAGTGTTTTCCTAGTTTCGCTATGCTGCTGCATTCTTCAGAAATAACACTTTCCCTGCAGAAACGTCTTACTGTCATTGAGAATACTCCCATGATGGTGGTTATGGCCTTCCTAAGAGATTGTAAGAATTTTTAAAGGAAACTCTGCGGCGTACCATTTTTTTTGGGACTTTACAAGGCAAATTATAAATTATGCCTTCTATATCAAGCAAATGCGTACTCGGAGCATGTACAGATGCTGTGAGTAGCCGTACTGGGAAATGTATGCAAATAAAATATAAGGCATATTTTACGACTGCAGTTTCATAGCACATTCACCATGACTGGCTTCATAGGTCATGATCTCAATGTATATTTTACATCTGTGCAAAAGGAACGTAGTGTACTGATCAAAAATACTGTGTGAAGTAACACTCTTAAAATCAATTCTAACTCACTTGAAATAACTCAGTTAAAGTAACTCACTTAAAATCAACTCTACAGTTGACTTATATGTTCAAGGCAGTAAACCCCTGAGTTTATGTTCGGTTGATTGATCAGTTAATGGACTAACTGTTTACATCTGTGCAAAAGGAACGTAGTGTACTGATCAAAAATACTGTGTGAAGTACGTAACACACTTAAAATCAATTCTAACTCACTTGAAGTAACTCAGTTAAAGTAACTCACTTAAAATCAACTCTACAGTTTACTTATATGTTCAAGGCAGTAAACCCCTGAGTTTATGTTCGGTTGATTGATCAGTTAATGGACTAACTGAAAGAAACTGAAAGTAACTCAGCAAAAAAGTGCGAACCTATTTTAGCAAGAGCATAATGCATCATGGTCAACAGTAAAGTTGTCATCCAATACTGCGATATCTCTAGCACTTTACTGTGGCATGCCTCATAGCCTGTACCTGGCTTCATCGCATAAAACTCCCTTAGTTTGATCCCAAGACTGCGGTCACATTTTCATACGCGTTACCTGATAGTGCATGTCATCATACGTGAACATGTATTCATGTATTACGTACCTCAAATAAATGGTGTCTAAATAAGTAAACCTCTAAATAAAAGCAAAATATTGAAATAACTGTAGCATTGTTTAAATGCAATCTGGTAGCTTTCGTTGCACAGAGCACCTGTATCAGTTCCCTGTGAAGAGGGATGCAATTTATGTTATTACATGTCTTATTTTTGGTAACACACCGGGTTTGGTGCCTCTAGGTTTGCCTCCCCCCTCCGGTGTCTACATAAGTAAACCTCCTAATAAAAGCAAAATATTGCAATAACTGTAGCATTGTTTAAATGTAATCTGGTAGCTTTCGTGGCACAGAGCACTTGTATCAGTTCCCTGTGAAGAGGGAAGCAATTTATGTTATTACATGTCTTATTTTTGGTAACACAGGGGGTTTGGTGCCTCTCGGTTTGCCTCCCCCCTCCACACTTTTAAGTGTGAATACACTTTATAAGCGACCCCAAACCATCCACCGCCGGCGGCGGCGTCGGCGTCCGCAGTGCTCCTCTATAAAGAAACAGCATCCGGCGCCAGGTTTCGATCCGCGGACTTTGCGGCCGCAGCGCGACGCTCTACCGATCAAGCCACGGACGCGACGGTGATATCAGTGTTGACGCGCCTTATATCTTTAACGCATTCAAACTACGTCGTCAGCGGCGTGCGTTGGCGACTCAGCGGCGTTATAGCGGCTTGATAACTGCGTGGTGTACACGTGATACTACAAACCCGATGGAAGAGATGGAAGAGAAGGCGGCGAGGCGGTGGGCTGTGGGGGCCGAGCGCAAGCGCCGCAAGCGGGCCGACAACCGTGCATTCGCACTTTCACATTCTCCCCCTCGGGGAAATGCGGGGGAATTTTTTTTACTCACATCCAAAGTATCTATAGGTGACAGTGATCGATTTGCTGTGGTGAGAGACCCAGGTGGTTCCCTCCATAGAGCAGCAGCATTTGCACATAGCTGCCCTTGTCTGTAAATTAACAAATTGAATCGTGGTGCTTTTAATCAAACTTATCTTACAAGGATTATAATATAGTCCTCCTTGCTATAAATTGTTTGCATAGTTTTTCGTATGTATAGAGAATCGCATTTTGCTGACATGAGTGGGATAAACAGGATGAGGTAACAATCAATCACAAATCCACAAAGCACACACATTGTGCCTTAAACTGAATTAGCTTATGAAATAGCTAGCGAGAAGCATATATAGCACACTTTTTAAGTGGAAATTTCCTAATTAATCCACTCATGTTGAAACATAACGCCGAATGCAGGCTATGCATCATTTAAGCTAGCTCTTACCGTTTAGCATTTACACTTTATTTTTATCTGAGTAGAAGATTTTGGAGCTTTCTTTTTGCTGCAATTGTATTTGGTGCACTTGAGCCCTACGATGTGCATCATGGGACGAACTCTCGTATCATGATACGCAACCATGCATGTACGTTGGTAACTGAGGTATGTTTTGAAATGCTGATGTTTTGCCATCTGGCCTTTTTATCACGTTTTAATAGCGGTCGGTAGTACGGCTCGTCTTTCGCCCCCAAAATAGAAGAATTATGCAGAACTGGGGCTTCTTTTGCTGAGGCAATCGAATAAAATACAAAGCAAACACGTGCGCGCTCCGTGCTTGTTAACGAAAAGTAGGAAATGCTGATGAAAAGTGTCGTGTCAGCTCATAGGAACCCCAAAACTTGGAAAGCGATGTGCAGAGCACGCTTGACGCTCCTTTGGGGTGGGATGCATGCAGAAACGGAAATGTTATTATTCATTTTTTTGCGTTAGGCTTAAAACACGCGTGTTTACTCAGCGCCCCGGGCCAGTACCAGAGGCGACAGTTTATTTCTTCAGCTAATAGCTAGGAATGAAGGCGGTATTCTGTACACTGTTTATACCTCTCGAAATTACGATGCACGGCGACCAATGAAGGTCATCAGCTTCAAAATGAGTCAAGGAAGTTTAAACTGAACAAAGCAAACTCGATCATCCTGTCCTGACGCTTTTTTAAATTTGTAAAAAGCTTGCATTGCACACCGCTAAGACGAGGGAGGACGGGGTGAGGCTAGGTTGGTGAGTTACAGTGTCATTATTAACACATTATAATCGTCGCGAGCGATGAGCGAGCGATAGCTTCCGATCGATGCATTCGTGCACGAAGCGAAGCCGACTTTCTGGAAATCGGTGGGAGCGGTGGTTGTTGTATGCTACCAACTGTCCCTGTTCTCGGTTCATTCGATGTCCAAACTATTTAGGAGTCACCGGCTCTCCTTTCATCTAAAAATGGCTCCGTCTGGGAGTCCATGGGCACCAGGTCAAACAAGCATCTGAACGACGTGGGTCCAAATTGGAACTAGTTTTGTTTTAAATGGTCCCAGCAGATAGATTTTGCTGGGGGATAACACCTGGCCCCTTAATTTTACAAATATTAGCTTTAGGAATTGTCATGCTCAAACAAAGCAGCCTAACTTTTTTACCAGCATTGTTGCCATATTTACATTTTTTATTTCCCATATTCATTAGAAGCAATTCCAAACACTGATATTACAAAGTTCCAGCCAGTTTGAGTTCAAACAGAAGGCACCGTTGCAGCACTTACACAATAGGCAATTAAACAGCATTTGCGCACCTTGATAGTACTGTTAAACTTGCTCCACTTTCGTCAAAGAGTTTTTTTATTGTGAATGATGCATGGTTCCACAGCTGCAACCACTCGTGAAGGACCATGTCTTGGGCCAGAACAATTGTATGATGAACTAGGTAGTAAAGATAAGAAATGGTAATATACAAAGGATAAAAAAAGGCAGGAAGTTAAGAAACATGTTTAGTTGGTCTGAGGTTCGTATGTCATACTACTACTCATTAACTTGTGGATCATAATTAAAGGGCAGGATCATGATGCTACTCTCATTTGGTGAACAATGGTGTTTAACAATGATTTATCGTGTGATGAGTGGGATTCCCTTCTCAGCATCAAATAGGAAGAATCTGAGCCAGTTGTTACATGTTGAATTCTACGACAGTCAGCCTGAAGAATCAGACAAAAGGAGAAAAAACAGAGCCGTGCACGGTGTTGCATGGTGCATATCATCCCTTCATTTCCTTGCCTTGTGTTTGTTATTCGAGGCTGACCATTGAAGAGTTGAAGTGCTCCTCATGATGGACTTTGCATTTAACCAACTCCTTGCTAGTATGATCAAGGAAAGAATTGAGGAGCAGGATCTTGCTTTTTGTGGTAGACAATGGTGCTTCGTCTTGTTCCTCACTTATGTGAAGAGTGGAATTCTCTTGATATTGCTCATCGGTAGTGTGAAGAACAGAATGAGCAGAGAGATCATGACCCTTCTCTTATGAGGCACAGAGATCATTCGGTGTGGAGTGCAATACTCATGTAAAGAATGGGATGATCTCCCTTCTAATTTGGTACCAAGAGATACATGCGGATGCAGAAGCATAAATTTAACCTTTTGATAAGTACGATACCCAGAAATGCTTCAGCATCACAAGAGAAAAGAAAAAAAGAGCCTAAAGTTGTGCATGCTGCATTGAGACTAGGCATTTCAGCCTCTTCGACTGTTTCAGCTGTCGATAGCTGTGTGAGAAGGCGTTGTTTTTTTAACCGGCAAGCGATTCCACGGGGGAAGTTCCGGAATCAGCTGTATTGACTTGAAAGGATGTGAAAAACAGATGGGAAGATTCCTGTCTACGTGGCCAAAACTGGATTTCCTTTCACTTCTGTACTTGTTCATCCCTATACGGTGAAAGGGAGCCAAGCAAGAAAGCCATTCATTGATGGCTTAAGGGATGCGTGACCCTTCTCATAGACAGCAGTCATGGACAAAGTCTCCTCACAGTTCAAGATTCAGAAAGAAAAGAAATGCACATAAAATGCGTGTTCAATAACTTGAGGAAGAAAGCATCACATGCTTGTGACATGAACAAAAATTAGAAGTCAATGTGCCTTCTCGTAATTCCTGTTCCCTCACTTTCACTCCTATAAAATAAAGTTTTGATTTGATAATTGAACTCAAGAAGCTCTAGTCAAAGAGCGTATATAGGTGTTTTACAATGCATATGTTGTATGTTTTATTGTGTGAGCACACCTAAAAGCAAACATCCAGCTTTAGTACTGCTTTCATGCTTGAAGGCACAGTTGACTCCCAATAATACGAAGTTCACCGGGACCACAATTCAATTGAACAAAATGCACCTGAACAACATTGCCATTAGTCCGCAAATCGTTCTCTTTTTCATTTCGTTCAGAATCTTGACTTTTGTTGTGAAGTCGAGCTTATATGTCATGGGTTGTCGTGATAGTGCAGACTTATCGCTAAAATCAAAGCCTCAAATGTTCACCTAACTGCTCACACAGTGCTGTGAGAAACAAAGAAGGGGTAGGGCCTCACAAGAGATGTGAACATTGGCGTGAGTCTGAACTAGCCTGCTGCTTTATCAACAGTGGACTACCTTAGTTGTGATGGCACCGACATCAGTAGAGAACAATTCGGGCGCTGTTTCGACACTTGAAAATGGTTTTTTATCGAGAAATGACAGTCACCTTGATGTTTCTATTCAATATAACTTCCAATTAACTGATATAATGGGTTCTAGCTTCGAATTATCAAGCAATTTCTTCCGTTGAATTGCATGTAAAATTGCCGGAACCAGCACATTACTTCCAATTAAGTGACTTCAAGTTATTGAGAGCCTACTGTACTGTCAGTGACAAGATATGTCAGCCTGGGCGTTCTGTATCACCCAAAACTTCTTTTACTTGTTCAATAATTACAGCAGAACTGGAGCATTGTGTTTCAGTATGCATCAACATTATCTTTGTTAAAAGTACCATCCAACAGCAGGCAGCGCTCAACCGTGAATGTTCAAGAAAGCCAATTTGTGATACCGCAAAAAATTCCCATTGATTTGATTGATTGAAGGGTTTAATGCGCCGACGCAACACAGGCGATGAGGCATGCCGTAGTGAAGGGCTCCGGATTAATTTTGACCACCTGGGGATTTTGAACGTGCGCCGAAATCTCGTGCACACGGGCATTTTTGCTTTTGCTCGTGCACACGGGCATTTTTGCCGTGTGCATAAATGCACACGGGCATTTTTGCACACGGGCATTTATGCTACGTAACAGCTTGAAAAGGGCGGCTGTTTTTGTCGCAAAATACAAGCAAAATAGGGCGAAAAATTGCCCCGGCTTACCGCGCCGCGAAATGTGCGGCAACTTGCCACAGGCGCAGTTTCGCATGCGCGCTGTTTAAAGCATGTTTAAAGCAAATTATAGTTTCAACTGCTTCCAAGTCAGCGATCACGGAGCATACAAATAACGTGCAGTATTTTGCTTTTATGTTTGGCAATAAAATAAAAATTATTTGTTTGACGTAACCGCAACATAAGAGGGCAGTACAAGCCTCTCCATGATAAAGAGGACCCAATGCATGGCATTTGTCCATACTCGTCCTAGTAATTGGGTCACATGATCGAACTCAAGAGAAAAATAACAAAGAAAAGTGACTATTTGGTTCATTACAGCGCTGATTGAAGTCGAGCTTGACGAATGAGTGAATCGGCGACATCGGTGCGCTCCGCGGTTATCAGGCGTACCGCTTCGCTGCTCTTATGTGTCATACAAGCAATGGCCGCGGCCGTCTTTCTCTATGATCACGCCATAAACTTGTAACATAGCAGCAGACGATGGCGTGGCGGCGGTGGCAGCAGGGAAGGTGATAACGCAACAAGGCTTCCATTGAAGCAGAGAGCCCAGCTATGTTACTAAAAGCGATTGAAAAAATAAATAGATACGGTAAAAAAATTGTGTGATGTTCTTTAGCTCGACATCCGCCTTTTGCTCGGTTTTGGATCAACGTTACTCGATCGCCTTGTGTTGTGGACGCTGCAGTTTTGACCTCCAGAAATGTGTTTTTCTTGTCAACCTCAGCTACTGTCTTAATTTCCATAGTAAATGCCAAGTGTTTCTATATCTTTCTTGCACAATATTTGATACCTTGGTTGCGATCTTTATGAGTGAATCGTCAAATTACACTGAATGTCGTCAGCTATAGGTGCAGCACGTTACTGATTGCTCACGTCGTGCTTACGCAGGAAAACATGGGCGAATTGCTGGCAATTTATAGGGCCCTAGAGGGGAAACTGGCTCTAGTGTCAACGCTGCGCTTACTCTAGCTGTCCCTATCCGCACGCCTCGCGCGGATTACTTTTAAAACTGTCCGCACGCCTCGCGCAGATAACTTTTAAAATTGTCCGCATATGCCTCGCGCGGATTACTTTTAAAACGCAAAGGCTGCTGCACCCCGGGGACCCTTTCCCCCGTTGTGCTCCAGCCTCACCCGATCGCTCTTGGCTGGCCTCCATGGCTGGAGCGCCCCACGGAAATGACGTAACCTCTTTTTCGTTATTATTGCTTGGATTTGGTCGTCCTTGTTGATCGCCGAAACTACAGGTTTTCCCGCTCAATTTAGTCCAATCCCCATACAATTTAATCCAAGTGCCATCTTATTTAATCCAAACGCCACCGAATTTATTCCAGGTGCCAACGAATTTCATCCAAGTGCCAACCAATTTAATTCAGCTGTCAGAAGGTTGTTCAGGGTGTTTTGTGCGGAATTAGGCGCAGCCCTGCGGGCTTTGATCCTCGTGGTGTGGAGAAAACGTGGCGTTCCTTGATCCATTATGTGCCAATGATCTTATGCGAACAGCGTAATATACATTTACTAACGCGCGCCGACCGTTCCTGTGAGCAGCGTCTGCGAGAGCGCCGTGGATAACACACATCAAAGGTATCGTCTGATCTTCGCGTAACAATGCCTTCAGAAGCTCCTTTGATAACGACACATTACTTAAATGCCCTTTGCATTCTCATTTTCAATAACTGAATAATTTTATGCAGCGTTCAGCATTATTTCCGAATTATAATATCGACTGCGGTATCATCAGAAATATCGCCTGCTGGCGACCGCAGTGTCGTCTGCTCGCGTAAAGAAACGCTGGCCAATCTGCTGGGGTAACAATACGCCGAGCAGACGATACTTCTGACGTTCTCGCTGACGATCACCGCACGCCACCAACGGATCAAACGAGACCGCTCTCCTGGTCTGCGGGTGTTTGTAAATGTCCATTAAGCTGCGCGTATATGATATTTTGCGCGTAAGGCATCAAAGAAAACCACTTTTTCATCACACCCCGAGCATGAAAGCCCCCAAAGTTGCACCTAATTCCGCACAAAACACCCCTGAACAACCTTCTGACAGTGAAGAAAAATTTGACATCCACCTAAATGCAGCCATACGGCTACAAAGTGGTCCCGGCAGTGGTCCCGGGTTCGAATCCTGGACCAGGACGAATTTTTCTTCAACTGCGAAGTTTCTGAGAAAGCTGTATAGCTTTCCTTTGTAGCCGTATGGCTGCATTAGGTGGATGTCAAACTTTCCTTCACAGAAACGTACTCCACCTTGGGGATTTCACCTAAATCTGGTCGATTAACACCTGTCCTTCACTTCGAGTTGTTGATCAATTCGCTTTCGCGCTACTAACGACTAGCCTCCTGGTTAGCTCAGTTGGTAGAGCGACTGCTCCGGTTTAGCAGTGGTCCCGGGTTCGAATCCTGGACCAGGACGAATTTTTCTTCAATTGCGAAGTTTCTGAGAAAGCTGTATAGCTTTGCTTTGTAGCCGTATGGCTGCATTTAGGTGGATGTCAAACTTTCCTTCACAGAAACTTACTCCACCTTGGGGATTTCCCCTAAATCTGGTCGATTAACCTTCTGACAGCTGGATTAAATTGGTTGGCACTTGTATAATATAGGGTGGCACTTTGATCAAATTGGCTGGTGCTTGGATTAAATTGTGTGGCGACTGGATTAAATTGAGTGGGAAAACCTGTAGTACCGTACTACCTTGGTCCACGGCCGGACTGGAGCTGCGGCGAGCGCGCTTTCAAAGTGCGCGTCCGCGCTCCCCGCTCCTCCAGCCCGGCCGTGCGTGGCCTTGCCAAGTGGCCTGGCCGGCTCTCAATTGTAGATGGGCTGTGCTATTCATTGTCTACGATGTATTACGCGCCATAAGCGCAGGCTGATAACTCTCCTCCTTGGTACATCGGGTGTCGTTCACTGTCATGTTATCTACGGCGCACCTGCGGGCGATGCAAAACCACTCCGAGTAGAGGATTCGGAGGATTGTGTTGCACGTTTAACTTCGCCGGCTTTTGTCACCACACTTCTTTCTTTCTTTTAATTTTTGGAGGTGTGTGGGCCATCTCACGCCATCAGGTTTTATCTGCTAAGAATGGGTTTGTGTCCTCAAACGTGGGCACTGGCTGAAGGGGCTTCCCGCAAAGGTCTAAATAGTGTTGCGCATGAACGCTGATTGCGCCACGTGTTCGCCTGACTGCTGCCTGCGCTCCCGTTTAGATAGAATCTGTGGCTTTTGTGGAGAGAAGAATAGGCGGAAGGAATACCTTTAAAGGCCCTCATTTGACAAGAGTTACCTTGGGCCTAGATGTTCTCATTTCTGGTGCTCACTGGATCTTCCACAAAATAAGCTTATTTAGTGGCTCTTGTGCACTCTTGTACGCGCCGCTGAACAGCAGCAGTTTTTGGCGCAGCAGCCTGAAATGTTTCGCAACCTCACCATACTTTCTGTGCATAAAAAGACCAGCAGGTGCCTTATTTTGGGGAGTGAAAACAGCACAGCTGGGACAAAAGAGGCCTGAGTTAAAGTGTATTGGATGTGACAAAAAGATCTTTGGAGTAAACACTGTGTTAATGCCTTTTTTCGTCGTGCCTAAAACTCTGTATCTTTGGTCATGTTGTACCAACTTTTCCGAGCTTCCAAAGTTGCAAGGAATGCAGTGCTACAACTACTCATCACAAAGTGTCAAAAAATTTGGCTCCTGGCAAAGCACAACGTTGCCGCCCTTGTTAGGGATGGCCTGGAAAGAATCACGCCAAAGCAAGAAGCACCGGCCAATCCAAGAGATACACTGTACTTTGTTTCACCAACTTCACCCACCGTTGTAAAAAATGTGCTGGTAATCCTTAAACAGCGAGAGCACAGCGCTGTACCACACGCTGATAAGGGCAGAAAATGTAGCGCCAACAATGGTCTTCCACATAAACCATGCCCACAGCTCCTCTCAACACCAAATTGATAAAATCGTTGTTGCACATAATTGCACACGTCATGTTAGTAGCGCTGCTTCTGGTCATAGCAGCAGCTGTCCAACAGCCTACCACTACAAATGATGAAGAACCTGCCAACCATATGACGTTTGTTGTCCAAAAAGAAAGAAGCACTCAGGCCTTCGTTTCCTTTTGCGAGTTATTGCTTTTGCTGCTTTCATCATTAAAAATCGGGTGATGCGACTTGAAAATTATTTCTGATGGGCATTGTTGACTGCGCCCACTCTGGGAAAAAATTTTTATACTGTGTGTCAAATAAATTGAATGTCTCGCACCTTTGATTTATCGTTCTGAAAGTGCAGGTCTCAGAAATGTCAGTGCGTGTGCCATTACATTATTTCAAGTTGATAACTTGTTTGTTCGGTCTGCTCTTTGGGCCTCATTGTGCAAATCTCACCTGTTAAATGGCCCGGGCCATGCAGACAAAATATAAGTGTGTTTCATTCAAACAATTTGTTGTTTTATGGTGCCCCCAGCGCTCGTCCAGCAGCAAATGATGCTTTATTATCTGAAAAATACCAATTTAGGACAAAATTTTGATTCTCCTGTAAAGTCATGTGTTTCGTGACGTCTGTGATGACGTATCTGGACCAGGTAATAGCGTCCTCGATAAACACACACCGTTGTTTCCCCAGAACCAGCGCTGTGCACACTGCCCCATGACGGGGCGCACCGGCACGAAGCATTGATCGAGGAAAGAAAGAGCGGTTCTACACCATCTACGGTTCGTAGCCATCTTTTGGGCTACGAGAGCAACTCATGAAAGCGTTGATGTGCCAATAAAGCAGATCAGTATGACACAGCGCTGCTGCAAACTGATATTTATCGAAAACTACACAACCTATATCCCGCACACATGCGCGACAACGTACGCATAATGAACAGCTACCCACAAGCCGATTCTCGTCATCTGAGAGCCACATTAATGCGACTGCCAGCAGTCACGAACATCCCTTGAGCTACAGCAAAATATGTAGGCCCTTCACGGTCTAGGCACTCTAGCGACTGTGCGTGATACCTCATTCGAACAGAACGAATACGAAGCTCCATTATTTACTGCTACTGGCTGGCGCATGCAGACTTCATTGCAGTAAGCAAAATTCCCACATAACACATAATGTTCGTGCACTCATGTGCATTCTCTGGCCGTTATTAGCGCCCGGTCTGATGAATTCGCAAGGAACTGGTCCTTGTAAATAATGATATACAGCCACTTTTTGTCTTTACACGAGTGCATCGACGTGCCGTAGCTGCAGCAGACGGTCATGCAATGGCGGAGAAAACTGCTTCACCCATGCCGTTCATGATGCATCTTGGGACTGTACACCTGCGCTCCGTTGACTCTCATGGTGCACGACGGTGCAACCAAAAATTGCCCCGCGACAGTGAACCATGGCGCACACCGGTGCAGTTTATTGAAGATCAAAAGGTGCACTGGTGTGCTCCGGTGCGCAGCAGTACGGTTTATCAAGAATGCCATAAGTGTTCAAGTGAATGTTAGTGCGCTGTTTAGTGTGCAACTAACTGCAAAACGCTTTGTTTACCATCAGTCCTCGTAGATGGTGCCACCATACCGTCAAGACCTCTGTCCTCACTCGCTTTGTTTCTGACCATATTTGCACCTGGCTTGTTTTGGCTACGGTTTGTAGTGATTGTTTCATGAAACATTGGGTATTCTCAACAAACGGTCATGTAAGACAATGTAGCTTATGCCAATCGGCCAGTGTTGTGTGAGACAATCCCAAAGTGCCAGACTGCTGTTCACCTATATGCCAAGGTAGCATAAGAGGGTTTCCCGCCAGTTACCCGCTTATGACAGGCTGTAGACGTTCGCGTCACGCCCCGGGGGTTGAAAAGAAGGTCCCCTTATCCCCGTGTAGTCTGAGTGGCGGTGGCTACCACCCTCAAGCGTCAGATACAGTTGTACTAAATATAAATATCCCAGAAAGTGAAGGAGAACACAGTCACCCAGATAGCCGAATTGGTAACGTATTCGAGATGTAATCAAAAGGCGTGGCTTCGGTTCCCACTCTGGGCGCGTGTTTTTCTTTCTTTATTTCTCACGTAGTTAATTAAAATAATTATGTAACGTCACTAACGGTAAAAAATAGTCTAACCATTCCCCTATGCCTTCTTTGGCATTGTAGACTGCCGGCATTTCTTTCTATAATTCCTAACGAGCCCCTCATTTCCAAACCCTATTATCGTGCGAAAGCTTAGCAAGGGCCTCGGTTCTGGCAGCCTTGATGCCAAGGTAGCGTAAGAGGATTTCCCGCCGGTTACCCGCTTATGACAGGCTGTAGACGTTCGCCTCACGCCCCGGGGGTTGAAAAGAAGGTCCCCTTCTTCCCGTGTAGTCTGAGTGGCGCTGGCTACCACCCTCAAGCGTCAGATACAGTTGTAATAAATTTAAATACCCCAGAAAGTGAAGGAGAACACAGTCGCCCAGATAGCTGAATTGGTAAGGCATTCGCGATCTAATCGAAAGGCGTGGGTTCTGTCCCCACTCTGGGCGCGTGTTTTTCTTTCTCTCTTTATAACGTAGTTAATTAAAAAAATAATTTAACGTCACTAATGGTAAAAAATAGTCTAACCATTCCCCTAGCCCTTCTTTGGCGTTGTAGACTGCCCGCATTTCTTTCTATATTTCCTAACGAGGTCCTCTTTTCCAAAACCTATCTATATATATATATATATATATATATATATATATATGTATGTATGTATATATATATATATATATATATATATATATATATATATATATATATATATATATATATATATATATATATATATATATATATATATATATATATATATATATATATATATATATATATATATATATATATAGTGAGCACAGTCTCTCAGTCTTATCGGATATCGTGTCCTGCAGTGGTCAATCTCACCACAACCTGCACCATCCAGGAACACTCCCATTACCATCATCATCTCGCCGACGGGCGCGTTCGTTTCGGGCTCCATCTTGGCTGGTCTCACACCAAAGCCGGATGCACCGTTGCCTTGCAATAAACGCTTCACCAGGACCCCTGGTCGACGTCTCTCAACTCACGCGGAGGTTCCCCAAACATCCGCCTACCTCTGCAGTGATCGGAAATTCACAGACTCGTTACCTTCACCAGCCCTTCAATCCGTATGACACAGCGGCCCCTGCCTTCATCACCATCCGAGGAGCGACCACGTTCGAGATAGAAAGTGAGCTTCCAAGTATTCCAAGAACTGTGAGAACACTGGTGTTCCACGTCGGTACAAGCGAACTGGAGCATTACGGCTGCGATGAGACCCTTCGCCGTCTTCGCCGGCTGGTAAACAAGACCCTTCGAACCAGACCGGAGCTCCAGAAGTTGGTCGTGTCATGTGTGTTGCCACGTCACACCAACCGCCGGCTTGACCGACCAAACGACCACTTCGTGAAGTGGTTTAATTGGGAAGCCCGCAAATTCAACGAAACAATCCGGAGCTACTGTCGTCGCCCAACCAAAGTGACGTACGTGGACTATCAGTTTGACTCACTCCCGCCCCGTCGTTTCCTGGCTGCGGACGGGCTTCACCCCAGCTTCCTAGGAGTCGCTGTGATGGCGCAAACTTTGAGGGGTCTTCTGATACGGGATGCAACAACGACGGCACCCGGGTGGTCATCAAAAGCGGCCACTGCCAGCAGTCCCTCGCATTACCAACCGGCAACCCAGACCAACAGAGTTCCGGTTCGCGACGCCGCGTCAAGTGAGCCACGCATCACCGATCATCATGCCAACCAGGAGAACATCAATGCAGCAAGCCCGGCCGCCACAGCGGAGAACCCCGAAGACCGCCGCCACCCCCCCCCCCCCCCATTGTGAACACGGTTCAAGTGCCCTTTCCCGGAGTTCTGGCTGAAAACATCGACGTGGAGTTCCCGACAATCGCCCAGAGCATGACGCCCGGAACACCTGTGCAACAACGCCGCTCCATATTGACGACCGATAACCTACGCCAGCCGCCCACACCTGCTCCCCGCATTAGGACCGACTGATATGTAAATGGTGAGTCCGGTTCTGTGCCTACATTCCACAGCGCCACATTCCTAAAAATAAGAAAACTTTCTTACAAACGAATTAGACATGATCTTCATAAATCAACGCTTCAAGTGTACCTAAAAGCTGGAGTAACCCCTAAAGGTATCACGCTCTCTCACGCGCCTTCCATAAGGAACCTTGATCATCACGACCGACTAGCATGGCAGAACGTTCTCTCAAGTGCTTCTCTCGAACTTGTAAAAATTGCCATCAATCATAGCGAAAAACAGGTGAAACAGCTAACTGCCCAAACCATAGCTCTTATCCGCTCCAACGGGCCCCTGTCACCAGACGAAATAAACTCCTTAGCGCAGTTCGAAAAAGCTAAACTATAGCCCCGACCCTCAACCACTTTCTTGCATAGTGAATAACCAACCTACTACAGAACCACGCGGCACCGCTATCGTAAACTTATCTAGTATTGCCCTGTCACCTGATGAAACAAAACTACTCTCGAAGGGGCTGAACTTCTGCCCCACAACCAGCTGCTTTAATGAATTCCAGTTACTTCAAGACCTAGATAACTTTGCAAGAAATTTAAGAATAAGAGAATACTTTTTAGATAAGCCTCCTAACGTTCAAGATGCGCAGACACGCCCAAACGGGGATTGGACGCCAAGCACTCAACGTGACGATTGCCTGAATCTGTACATCGCCGCTGTGCAAAAAGATGTCATGCGGGAATATGAAATTCACAAAGGTAAAGGTCAAAATTTAACAAAGTCTGAAAAAGCGTGCTTGAAGGGTTTGGAAAATAGAACTGACATAACAATTAAGCCTGCCGATAAAGGAGGAGCGATTGTAATCATGAATACTGTGGATTACATTCGAGAAGGGCACCGGCAACTTGATGATTCAAACTTTTATGAGCGCCTTGCGGAGGACCCCACGATTGAGCACACCAAAATCGTAACTTCGGTATTAAAAGATCTTTTGGACGGGGGAAAAATAACCTCCAGTGAGCACAGTTTAATGCGACCAGTGCAACCCCATCCGGGCCGATTTTACATGCTTCCTAAGATCCATAAAACTGGCAACCCAGGGCGCCCAATCATATCCGGCATTGGCACAATCACCGAACCCATATCGGCGTTTGTGGACAAACTAAGGCACATTCCCAGCGTCCTGGACTCGTACATAAAAGACACCACAGATTTCTTCAAAGTTATTTCGGATCTTCGTGTACCAAAGGACTCGTACCTAGTAACCCTTGACGTATCTTCCCTTTACACTAACATCCCTCATGACGAAGGGATAGCCGCACTAACCAGCATGTATGCGCTCCATAAACAGCCAGATACCCCAGACTGCCATGTAGTTGCGAGGTTAGCGGCCCTCGTCTTAGAACTAAATTCATTTGAATTCAACAATGAGTACTTTCGGCATGTTAGTGGAACCGCCATGGGAACCAAGATGGCACCAAGCTACGCCAATCTGTTTATGGGGAAGTTAGAGGCCACATTCCTGTCTGAATCCCACTTCAAACCCCTCCTGTAC
Source organism: Haemaphysalis longicornis (assembly GCF_048455015.1). NCBI lineage: Eukaryota > Metazoa > Arthropoda > Arachnida > Ixodida > Ixodidae > Haemaphysalis > Haemaphysalis longicornis. Next base: position 99,114,978 of record NW_027526203.1, read on the forward strand.
AAAAGGTACATTGACGATATCTTTTTTATTTGGACCTACAACGAGGATGAGCTGCTCCACTTCATCGACTGTTACAATTCTGCACACTCGAACATCAATTTTACTCACCTACTCTCAAGAGAGCATAAACTTTCTGGATGTGACCGTGACAATTGAAGACGGTTAACTCACGACAAAGCTGTATCGGAAGCCAACAGATCGCCAGCAATATCTACATTACCAAAGCGATCACCCACGTCACTGTAAGAATAGCATTCCTTATAGCCAGGCCCACCGTTTCAAACGAATCTGCTCAAAATCGGAAGATTTTACTACCAACGCCAAAAATTTAAAAACCATGCTGGAGGGGCAGGGGTACCCAGCGCGTGTAACTGATGACGCCATAAAAAAGGCCGAAGCACTCAACCGCGTGGACCTAATTGCGAACCGACCCCCACAACGCGACTTACAACGAACAGACCTTTGCTTAACGTACAGCACCAACTTTCCTAACGTAAAAAACATTTTGAAGCGGCACTACAACATTCTTGAACAAAGTGAACGCCTCAAACGGGCGTTTCCGTCCGTTCCAGGCGTCGTCTACCGACGATCCCGCAACCTCAAAGACACACTCGTGAACGCAAGGACAAATTCATTGTCCGCGCATAATGAATGCCGGCCATGCCTGAAACCGCGGTGCCTTGTCTGCAAGGCAATGCAACAGACAAGCACTGCTCAAAGGTCCAACTCAGAGTACTCTTTAAAAATTCGCGGGAACATGACGTGCGACACTTCCAATGTGATTTATTTGATTGAATGCAATGTGTGTCGAATGCAATATATAGGGCAAACAGGGACCTCTTTCAGGCTCCGGTTCAATAATCACAAAGCGCACGCCAAAACGCGCCCGCCCCTGCCCCTCTCCAGACACCTCAGCCACGGCCGCTCGATGGTCCTCAGCCTTCCAGATCATTCTTTCGATAAACTAAGCGTCACGCTCTTAGAGACGGGGTTCAGGTCAAACCGGGAACGAGAACAACGTGAATCATACCTCATATACCGATTCAATACAATCAAAATAGGTATAAATGAGGACCCAGGCACACTTGCAGCGATTAAAACATTGTCATCTACCTAACCGTATCAGTGGCGCTGTGGGTGTAGCCGGAGCCGGACTCTCGAAATCACATGCACGTGAGCGTTTGTTCAGTGGATTTTTCCCACATTGCTGATGTCTTTCCGTTTTTGTTTTCATTTTTATTCCTTCTCTCCTTTTCCGCTCTTCGTGTTCACTCCTATCCTTTTTTTTCTCTCTTTTATAATATTGTGTTATAACTTTGGAAAGCTTTTCTAAATCTCCGTCACAATCTTACAATTAAGTAATGTTGCTTAGTGTCGGTGGTGTTTCAGCAATAACTTCTGTTTACCTTCTCCCCAAAACACGTGTTCGAAAATTGGTTGGGGGATTTACACGTTTGGATATGGCGCATAACCCGGAAGATAAGCAATACAATTCTGCGGTCTGCGTTATTACTCGAGCGCACATATCTTTGCCGCTGTTATCACTATTCGCCCCCGCGGACTGGTTACATTTTTGACTGCTTGCAAATCTATTTTTCCCTCCCTTGCACCTACAGTCATCTTCTAAGCCCGGCTACCGAACCATCGGGGTTTATTTTCTCCGTTCCCCCCCCCCCCCCCCCTCATCCCGTTGAGCAGCTTGCGTTCTGGTTTGGCTGTTTCCTGGGCACTCTTTTGACCACCTCAGAGCCACGATATTAGAATCTGGGTTTCGCTCTCACCATGATCGACTAATCCGCGAATCGTATCTCATTTACAAGTTCAAATCCGCATCTTCAGGCATTAATGAGAGTTTGGGGAAATTATCGTCTTTGGTGGGTACCTAAGCCATTTTCACCGTTTCTTTTTTTTCTTTTTTTTGTTTGTTTGTTTGTTTCATTCGCCCTACCGAACACTGTCAGCCACCACACGTCCCCCCCCTCCCTCCCCACCCTTGTCTGTCTCCCCCTTTTTTTTTCGTGGAATAGTAGCTGCATTCCCAGTACGCCTCCGCTCCCGTGGTTGGCAGCCCCCTTTGGGGGTTAAATTTGTTATCGCGAACGCGCCGTCCGGGCGGTCACTCACCATCTTCTTCGATGTTGCGCGGTTCCACCACCCCTCCGCTTCTTGGACTGTCAATCATTACTCACTTCTTTGCGTGCCTCCATCATTCTGTGACATGCTTTTATTGTATACACAGAAACTTGTTGACCCTTACTGGCTACCGATTCAATAGTTGCTTCCACGCAGGACACACCTAGTCACTTCCTACCTGGCTAAATAATTGGTTGCGTTGCTGGCACGTGGGCTCTACTGTGACTTCTGTGAACTTGTAAAGTGCCCTGACATTCCCCACGCCACCGGTAATTGGTGTTTTCAGGAATGGATGCGTCACCGGCGGCTTCTGTTCTGTATTTATTTGTTGTTCGTGTACTTTGCATTTCGTGTGTCGAGACGTTCCCTGCACCATCCATTTATTCGTGTAATCCGTATGAAAAGTGTATTTGAACAGCTCCCTACCCTGTTTTTTTTTAAATGGATGAAGTTGAATATTGCTGGGCTTTTTAGAAAAGAGTTTGTCATCATGTCTAGTGCCACATGTATAATGCCCTCCCTTCCCTGTTCCCTCGCCCCAAACCCGCCAATGTTGTTAAAAAAAAGGGTACACTGCAGCACACCCTCTGCACCTATATAAGCGTGCGTGCTCCAACGTTGTATGTTACTCAAGATGAAGACTGGTCCCGCAGTCGAAACGTCAGTAAACCACTGTTTTTGTTTTTAATCGTGCGTCTACCATTTTCTCAAGTATTTTTTCTGGCTCCTCGAGAAGTTTTCTTTTACTGCTTACCTATCCACGAAGGAACCAGCCATGACCACGACTAAAAACATCATCTGGAAATTTCCCAAGGTCCCTGCCACCACGGTCGTTATCGGTGACTCCCAGACCAAGCATCTCTACCAGCACTTTGACCCCAACCGACCAGGTACGCCTGCTTTTATCACCCAGCCCGGAGCATGCATCGGCGACGTGCAGTCCCTCCTAGACTTCGTTCCGGATACTGCAAAAACGATCATCCTGCACGTCGGAACAAACGACCTGGCCACCGTCAATGGATCCACGGCATTCGAAAGATACAAGGCTCTCCTGGACCTGATTGTTCAAGAATGTCCGAACGTGTCTCGTGTGTACGCGACCCTGGTGCTGCCAAGAAGCACGAACCGCCGCCTCAGGATCCGAAACTACCGGTTTGTTGGACGGTGCAACCGAGAGGCGTCGTTCTTCAATCGGCTTCTCCGGAACTACTGCCGACGATCAAGAACGCTGTTCTACATTGACCACGAGCTGTAGTTCCATCCTGCGGCACGAGTTCATGCAGCAGACGGCCTTCCCCCCAACTTTGAAGGCGTCGCTGTCATGGCCAGCCACCTCCATGGCATGTGCCTCAGCAGGAGGGGCCCGTCTACAACCTGGTCTTCGACCTGGCCGACCAACTCCGCGCCGGCGGAGCCGTCCCTTCAGGCCTCAACATCACCGCCGCGCAGCTACGCCGCCTCGGCCGCTGCTCCTGCGGTGCCTTCCACTGCAGCTTCTTCGAGCCGGCAGTACAACCTCCGTTCGAACACTTCAAAGTTCCCGCCCCGCGGCCGCAAGGATTGACTGTGCCCTACTGATGCCGGTAACGCAACCAACCATAATGTCTCTAGGAAATTTTTAGATGCCAGAAAACTAACCGACAAACGTGTTCGATATGAGATGCATGCCTCCACTCTTAAACAGTACCTCAATTCCTCCATTGTGCCCAAAGGTCTTGGAATAGAATTAAAACCAGCCACATCTGAGTTGTCGCCTGCAAATAAGGAAAAGTGGGACAGTGTGCTCAAATCCGCTTCATTGGACTTGATACGCATAATTATCGATCACTACCAGACAAATTTTGAACTTTTGGTAAGGAACGAAAAACTTCTCTTTCCCCATCTCAACAAACATGAGATCGAGTCATTGGCCTCGCACGAATTAAAGGTTCGGGATAAGCTGTCTCATGTCAAGGCAAAAAAATTATCGCGTGATAATGTTATCCCTAAACCAGACGGGTCCCCTGTTAGCACCTTACCAGTCACACAGGAAGAAGATGTCGAGAGTAGTAACATAGTCAACTTGTCAGATGCGGTTTTGTCCAACGCCGATTTGAGCATACTGTCTAGGGGTTTGAGTTTTTGCCCAACAACAGGGGTTTTTTCCGAATTCCTGCTTTTTAAAGATCTGGAAAATTTTGCCCGTACCATGAGGTTGAAGGAATACTGTCATGACCGCGAAACATGTAGTGACACTGCTAAATTGCTTCCAAGCCCTCAACACTGGACACCACCCCCCCAGCGGGACGAGTGCTTAGATATGTATATCAAAGCTGTGCAACAAGACATCATTGAAGCTTACAAAAAGCAGTCTACCTTCCGCCATAACCTCTCCATCAGTGAAAAAAATTCATTAGAAACCCTCTCTCACCGCACTGATATTGTAATTAAACCAGCTGACAAAGGTGGTGCAATAGTAATACTTAACCAGGTTGACTACGTTAAAGAAGCACAAAGGCAGCTATCAGACTCGTCATTCTACAAACCACTCGAAAATGATCCTACAGCCGACTTTAAAGAAACCGTTAAAGAACATCTCACTCAATTGGTGAAGGATGGAGTAATGGCAGAATGAACCGCCCATTCACTTGTTCCGCTTAATCCTGTAGCTGGCAGGTTTTACTTGCTGCCAAAAATCCACAAAAAAGATAATCCCGGCCACCCAATCGTCGCGTGGATAGGCACCGTCACGGAACACCTTTCGCGGTACGTGGACTCGATAATTAGCATCATACCGCCTAGTTTTCCTTCCTACATTAAAGATACTAACCACTTCCTTTCGGACGTTTTAGATTTGGATATTCCCAGCAATTCCCTCCTGGTTACAATGGATGTTGCGTCACTCTACACAAATATTCCCCACGACGATGGAATCCGAGCAGTAACTCACGCTTACAGAGAAGCAACCTTTGACAAACTTGTTGATGGCTCTACACTAAGCACTCTTCTTCGGCTAATTCTAGAGCTTAACAATTTTGAGTTCGATGGAAAACACTGCGTCCAAATAAGTGGCACGTCTATGGGAACACGCGTAGGGCCAAACTATGCCAATATTTTTATGGGCGTCCTAGAGGGTGAATTTCTGAACAGCCAGAGCTTAAAGCCACTCTATTATAAGCGGATCATTGATGATGTATTCCTGATTTGTACCCACGGGCAGAATAACCTGATAACCTTCATAGACGGGTTCAACTCTGCGCATCCCTCCATTTTTTTTTCTTACCAATACTCCCCGTCTACTGTTAATTTTCTTGACGTAAACGTCACCGTCTCAGAGGGCAAACTGATCACTAAACTGTACCGAAAACCGACCGACAAGCAACAGTACCTACATTTTCAAAGCAGTCACGTCAAACATTGCAAAACCGGAATTCCCTATAGCCAAGCTCATCGTTTTCGTCGAATTTGCTCAAAGGAAGAGGACTTCAATGGTAATTGTAAGGAGCTACGCAGTGCACTTTTGAAACAAAAATATCCCGTTGAAATAATTGACAATGCTGTAGACAGAGCACGAAACCTGAATCGCTCAGACATTCTCAGAGGCACCAAAACCTCCCACGACAAACCGCAAACGAACTTGGTCTTAACACATTCCGCATCTGTTCCCAAAGTCTCGTCTATACTAAAATAGCACTATAACATTCTTACCCAAAGTGAGCGCCTAAAACATATTTTTCCCGAACCCCCACGGGTTGTGTACAGGAGAAACAAAAACATTAAGGATGTCCTGACCTCATCCAAAATAAGGACTCAAACGACCGGTGGATGCAGTCCTTGCGGGAAGCCTCGATGTGAAATATGCACGCACATGTCCACAACGGATACCGCGGTCAGTTCAGCCTCTGACTTTCGTCTAAAAATCAAAGGAAACCTGAACTGTGATAGTTCCAATGTGGTATATTTGCTCGAGTGTACGGTGTGCCACCTACAATACATCGGGCAAACACAAAAGTCGTTCAGATCTAGGTTTAATAATCACAAGTCACATTCCAAAACTCTGCCATCTCTCCCGTTGTCAAAACACGTTAACCTTCCTGGGCACTCTTTTGACCACCTCAGAGCCACGATATTAGAATCTGGGTTTCGCTCTCACCATGATCGACTAATCCGCGAATCGTATCTCATTTACATGTTCAAATCCGCATCTTCAGGCATTAATGAGAGTTTGGGGAAATTATCGTCTTTGGTGGGTACCTAAGCCATTTTCACCGTTTCTTTTTTTTTCTTTTTTTTGTTTGTTTGTTTCATTCGCCCTACCGAACACTGTCAGCCACTACACGTTTCCCCCCCCCCTCCCTCCCCACCCTTGTCTGTCTCCCCCTTTTTTTTTCGTGGAATAGTAGCTGCATTCCCAGTACGCCTCCGCTCCCGCGGTTGGCAGCCCCCTTTGGGGGGTTAAATTTGTTATCGCGAACGCGCCGTCCGCGCGGTCACTCACCGTCTTCTTCGATGTTGCGCGGTTCCCCCATAGCTCCGCTTCTTGGACTGTCAATCATTACTCACTTCTTTGCATGCCTCCATCATGCTGTGACATGCTTTTATTGTATACACAGAAACTTGTTGACCCTTACTGGCTACCGATTCAATAGTTGCTTCCACGCAGGACACACCTAGTCACTTCCTACCTGGCTAAATAATTGGTTGCGTTGCTGGCACGTGGGCTCTACTGTGACTTCTGTGAACTTGTAAAGTGCCCTGACATTCCTCACGCCACCGGTAATTGGTGTTTTCAGGAATGGATGCGTCACCGGCGGCTTCTGTTCTGTATTTATTTGTTGTTCGTGTACTTTGCATTTCGTGTGTCAAGACGTTCCCTGCACCATCCATTTATTCGTGTAATCCGTATAAAAAGTGTATTTGAACAGCTCCCTACCCTGTTTTTTTTTTAAATGGATGAAGTTGAATATTGCTGGGCTTTTTAGAAAAGAGTGTCATCATGTATAGTCCCACATGTATAATGCCCTCCCTTCCCTGTTCCCTCGCCCCAAACCCGCCAATGTTGTTAAAAAAAAGGGTACACTGCAGCCCACCCTCTGCACCTATATAAGCGTGCGTGCTCCAACGTTGTATGTTACTCAAGATGAAGACTGGTCCCGTAGTCGAAACGTCAGTAAACCACTGTTTTTGTTTTTAATCATGCGTCTACCATTTTCTCAAGTATATATATATGTATATATATATTATAGGGGCGTTTATAGCCGGGCCAGCAAGACGTTTGAAAAGAGACAGACACCAAAGACGAGCAAGGCAGCGAAGGCGATGTCTCAGCACGTTCTCTTAGAGCACGCTCTCGTTCCGAGCCGCGCTATACCGGTCGTGCTTCTTCTCGCGCCCCGCACCTTGCGCGTGCCATCATCGTCCGGCGCATAGTAGTCCTTCTCCCGGCGCATACCCCGTCCGCTGCAAAAGAGAGATTGGCGCACGCCAACCACATGGGTTGTCGCCTTGTCAGGGAGTACTATCTCCAGTACCATCACCCCACCCTGGCAAAAACAGGAGCCATCCTAGCGAAATAAGGGGTTTAAATGACAAGGGGATCGTAATACGGCTTCAAACGGTTGATGTGCACATTTCCACGACCTCGACGACAACGGTCTCAGGTGGGTGTCACCGGCTCGACGAGGTAGTTCACAGGCGATGTTTGTTCGATAATTCTTTATGGGCCGTAGTATGTCGCAAAAAATGTCGCCGAAAGACCAGGAGTGGGGCACTGAACCCGAAGCCTTGCAAGAGATCCAGGTTCAAACGTGGGTGCAGCGGCGGATGCTGTCATGGCGGGACTTCTGACGTCCTTGGTCTTCCGATGTCAAGGCGCGAGCGAGCTGACGACACTGCTGGGCATACCTCACCATCTCGGAAAATGGAATACATTCAGAGGCGTCGGGGCGATAGGGTAGAATAGTGTCAATGAGGCAAGATGGCTCACGCCCATATAGAAGAAAAAACGGTGAAAAGCTTGTGGTCGCTTGCCTGCGGCGGTGTTATATGCGTACGTGACGAAAGGTAACACCATGTCCCTGTTTGAGTGGTCCGACGATATGTGTATGGAGAGCATATCGCCAAGGGTGCGGTTGAACCTTTCTGTTACCCCATTGGTCTGTGGGTGGTACGAAGTGGTAGTTCTGTGGAAAACTTGACATTCCTTAAGCAGCGCCTCCACAACGTCAGAGAGGAACACCCCTCCTCTGTCCCTAAGCAGCTCTGTAGGAGCACCTCCACGTGGAGTAGGACGAAATGCCGGAGGAGAAAAATGGCGACGTCGCGAGCCGTTGCGGTGGCCAGCGTACCGATTTAGATGATCAACCGCCAAGATAATCCAACGGTTGCCTAATGGAGTGCTTGGAAGAGGTCCGTAGAGGTCAATTACAACCCGTTCGAAAGGCCGTTCTGGGCACGGTAGCGGCTGCAACTCTCCAGCAGGGTGCCTTGATGGGGTCTTGCGACGCTGGCACAGTGCACGACCGTGTGTACTTTGCGACGAACGTGTGCATTCTTCGCCACTAGAAGCGTAGGCGTAGGCGTTGATACGTTTTGAGGGTCCCAGCATGGCCACACTGGGCGTCAGAATGAAACGCTGCGCATACCTGCGAGCGTAGGTGTCGTGGTATGGCGAGCAACCATTTGCGGCCTTCTGCGGAAAGTTACGCCGGTATAGCATCGCGCCTCTAATGGCGAAATGCGCTGCTTAATAATAATAATAATAATAATCTTTATTTCCAAGCACTGAATACATATTCGGGCCAGCCCAAGCCAAAAAAGGCGTGTGGGGCCATGCCCGGCAGTTGCTGCCCATTACGGACACCGCAATACAAATATTGTCGTCTTAAAAAAAGAAGGGAAAAGGAAAAAAAGAAAAAAAAAGTAAAAAGCAGATACAAAAAGAAAAAAAAAGTCTGGGAATAAAACAACCACCAGAAAATACACTCAACAGCTTCCACCATTCAACATTCAACCACGTAACACAAAAACGTCGTCTCTAACTTGAGCAGGAGAAGTAAAAGAAAACAGTTCGGAGGCAAGGGAGTTGAGGATAGAAGGGACATAGAAAGTACGCAGCCGCTCACCATATTTAGTGCGAACCCTCGGCACAACAAAGCGATCTCGTAAGCGGAGTTTAAGTTACGATGTGTCCAATATACAGTGTTCGTGGAACCAAATATATTTTAACCCCTCAGTTTGTTTACAGGAGCCATGAAGAGAAAACAAAAGTTTGTTTTATTCGAAAGATTAGGTGTTTCATAGTACCCTGAGCGCTTTCCAGGAAGCAAATGATGCTTTATTCACTGAGAAATAAGGCAATTTATACCAAAATTTTAAATCTCCCACTAAATTGCACATTTCGTGACGTGAACAATGGCGTCATACGAGCCGGTCCATGAAACAGACACTTAGTATGTCGACTCCATATAGCACCCACACGCGGCCGAAACCGAGACGGCGGCCATTTTAAAAATACTAGTAAAACCTAGTGCACCCGCAGCCCTAGTCATGGAATCGCCTGATCCGGAGAACAAAACTCTCACCGAGAAGCTCGAGCTTGCATTTAACAACCTCACACCACTTGAACGCTCAATGCTGCTAAGTGCACGAGCGGCAGGAGTTGTGGGATACGCGGATGGACCGGAACCATTCCGCGATAGCCACAACAGACGAACGCCCAGCCGTCGGCACCGCTGCCTCGTCGGCCCCGTCGCGACGGACGAATACAGACTGGTACGTATGTGCCGTATTTTTATTACGGTTAATAATAGTTCAATTTCAGTAGCAGTATCGCTTATGCCAGTTGGCCGGTGTCGTGTATGGAAAGCCGTTCGCGCGAGCTTTCTGCTTGGACCAGAAAGATACGAGCGTCAATGCGCGGTGTGTACGGCATTTTTTTCCCCCAAGGTCAGAGCGCTTTGACGGCGATTTGACTAAGTCGGCGACGAGCGCCAGCATGTCCCAGGAGTGAGCTAACGTAAGGGTCCCTGCCGTAATCACTTCCTCGGAAATGAAGGGAGCACACTCGTACTTCCTTTAGCTCTCTTTCTCCTCCGTTTGAAAAGTTCACAAAACGTAGCCACTTGCTTCGCCGAGGTTCGTCGTTGGGCAGCACATGAAAGGAGATCTCCTTACCGGCGGGGATGTCGCACTCCCTCGACGATTTGCCCATACTACATGGGCATTTCAAAACGTACGCCACGAAATTTCATTGTAAAGTACTCGAACAAACTGAAGTTTTCAGTGGTTATAAACTGGAAACGAGCTCCTAACAATAGCAGCACGCCAACACCATTCCGAAACTGCGACGACTGTCACTATCTCGTCGCTGCTTGCTGTTCCTTACTCCCCTCGTTTCTATTTTTACCTTTGCTGGTTGGCGATATGACGGCCAACCTCCTGTGAAGGGATTACGATACGAAGCAAGGTCGCGGCTGTGCGTGCTGGGACGGTTCGTTGGCCCCGAAGAGCCTCGAACCCGAAAATTCGTCTGTGCGACGGTGGCGACGGCGAGATGTCGAGTTCGGCTGGCGGTAGTTTCGTACGCAGTGGCGTACACGCTTGTGTGTTTATTCCGAACTTCAACCGTTTACTCCACCGTTCTTAGTGTCATAAAAGGAATGCGCAGTGTGTTTAACGGGCATATAGCTCACTATGCAAACTGGTAAGCCCTGCCTATTGCGTTTGCTTTTGCCGGCCTCCGCCAATCGCAGAGCATTCTCGTGTGACATCACAGGTTCTGTTGCGGGAAATGAGCTGGTGGGTCGCATGGTCATTTCCTCTTTTCCTAATTATGTAGCTTATTTGAGCGACGTTTGTGTCGAAAGTGTTGTCAGTATGGTTCTAACGAGGCAATCTTTCGAATGAACCAAACTTGTGTTTTCTCTTCATGGCTCCTTTAAACAACACAAAAAATCGGGCATCCTTGACAATTAAAAAACGACTGCATGCGAATCAAGCGATGCACCGTACATTACAGACCTAAGAACGGATTTCAATACACAGTTAATTTTGTTTTTCCAGAAGGCGGTACAGAAGTAAAAACTGCACATACCATACCACAAGACGCTGTAAGCGAGTGCATGAGATATTTGTTTGCGTATGTACACCGGGCATAAGGATTTAATAGAAAACAGGAGACAAACAACCTTTCTGAGTTCGGTACATACATACGCTGCATGGCTATTCCAGGACATATCAGAATCAGACAATAAACCTGAGTACTTAACAGTAGATTGTTGGGCAACAGGTGTACATGCGCATTGGACACAATTACTAGTATGCAAATAAAGTGGAACGTGGTGCGGAATAAGCTCAGCTGGGTTATGGAAACAGACTAGTTGTGACTTATTGTTGTTTATTGTAATTGATTATCGCTGTACCACCGCATTACCTGCATACATTCATGCAGCAGGTATTCTGTTGCTAGATCATAGTTATCATGTCTGGATACAAGGCTGGATACTTGGCGCCGTAGCGTGCGATATGCGGAAGACGTCGTAGGGTGTGCAAGGAATTCCAGTACTGAGCCAATCCAAGGGTACTTCCGCTGCTCGTTTGCAATATCGCCAATTTGTAGAGATGACACGTCGCAATTCGCCATCAGAGCTGACGTTGTAGTTTCCGCTGGTAATGGCGAACGAGAAAGGGCGCCTGCGTCAGTGTGTTTTCGTCCTCACCGGTAAACAACACGAACGTCGTACTCCTGGAGGCGAAGTGACCAGCGAGCCAGACGTCCGGACGGATCTTTCATTGATGCCAACCAACATAGGGCGTGGTGGTCCGGGACTACCTCGAATGGGCGGCCATAGAGGTACGGTCGAAATTTGCCAATGGCCCAAACGATGGCCAGGCACTCTTTTTCTGTTACAGAGTAGTTGTGCTCCGCTTTTGTCAGAGCGCGACTGGCGTACGCCACGACATATTCGTCAAAACCAGCCTTGCGTTGAGCAAGAACAGCACCCCGACCTGTACTACTGGCATCCGTGTGAAGTTCAGTGGGTGCGCTGGGGTCAAAATGGCGCAATATCGGAGGTAACACGTCAGAAGCCGTCGTAAGGTCTCGAACGCTCTGTCATAAGCAGCCGACCAATCTGAAACTTCCTTGCATTGAGCAATCAGCTGCGTCAACGGTGCAATGATAAACGCGAAGTTTCTGACAAATCGCCGGAAGTATGAGCAAAGCCCAATAAAACTTCGAAACTCCTTCATGGTATTCGGCTTAAGGAACTCGCTCACCGCACGCGGCTTGGCTGGGTCTGGTAGGACGCTGTCTTTCGATATGACGTGACCTAATATAGTAAGTTTGCGTGCCGCAAAACGGCCTTTCTTTAGGTTCACTTGCAGGCCAGCCGAAGTAAGGCACTTAAGAACTTGGTGAAGTCACTGGAGGTGGGTAGTAAAGTGCGCCGAAAACAACGACGATGTCTTCTAAGTAGCATAAACAGATACGCCATTTCAGCCTACGTAAAACATTGTCCATCATTCGTTAGAATGTCGCCGGTGCATTACATAAACCGAAGGGCATCACGTTAAATTCGTAGAGTCCGTCCGGTCTCACGAACACTGTTTTCGGTCGGTCAGCCTCAGCCATAGATACTTGCCAGTAACCCGAGCCCAGGTCTCATGAAGAAAAGAACTCGGCACCTTGCAAGCAGTCCAGCGCGTCATCTATCGGGTAGACGTGCTTTTGTGTAATCTTGTTTAGACGTCTACAGCCAACGCAAAATCAAATAGACCCATCCTTTTTGGTGACGAGCACGACTGGAGAAGCCCAGGGAATCGGGGAGGGTCGAATAACTTCCCGGGACAGCATTTCGGCTCAATGCTCCTCGATAACGTGGCGTTCCTTGGGTGACACGCGGGACGGTCGCTGGCGCAGCGGTGCATGGTAGCCGGTGTCAACCTGATGACAGCCAGTTGACGTGCGCCCCAGAGATTTGGCTGGGAGTCGAATGATGTACGGAATCTTTGTAAAAGAACCTGGAGCTGGTCGTTTCACTCGTAGGTGAGGTCGACGTCGATGGAGGGCAGAAAAACTTCCGGATTAAAAGGGACGTCGGGGCTTAGGGCGTCGAGATGGACCGAGGCGGACTCGTTCCGGATGTCGATGACAAAATGTGACGCAACGACTTCGACGCACCCAAGACATTCGCCGCGAGACACTCGGGACGGGCAGGGTGACGGGTTAGGAATCGACATCATGCTCGAACCACATCTTATTTCCAGGACAGCGAAGGGCAAGGGAAGATTTGTGCGCGAAGAAAATAGACTGCATGGCGTGAAGACAACGGTCGCGTCCGGAACATCGGTTGACGACACAGGTACAATGACAGAGGAGAATGGGGGAATGGTGGCATCGTAAGCAGCAACCAATTTCACGTTGCTAGTCCCCGCCGTTCTAGTACTGGGTGAAAACAGTTCAACTTCTGCGCGGGAGCAATCGATGATAGCGTTGTTATGTGACAAAAAATCCCACCCGCGAATAACGTCGTGAGAACATGAGGAAGGACGACCAGTTCAACTATGTGAGGGATGGCTTGAATGGTAATGTGAGCGGTGCACATGGCTAGCGGTTGAGCGGGCTATGCGTTGGCAGTGCCATGAGTAAATCCCGGAAGCGGTGTGATCAGATTTCGAATTGTGCGGCAAAAAGTCTCTTAAATCACAGATACGGTGGCTCCAGTGTCAATAGCGCGAGTGCAGGGGTACCATCCACAATCAGATGAATCACATTAAAAGGCGAAATATGAGGACTTATAATGTTCGACGGTTTGGCAGCTCGTGCCTCAGGAACTGCGGCTGCTAGTTTCCCTCAGTGGCAGGGTTCACACGAGGGTGCATCGAAGAAATCGAATGGCGCTGTGGTGAAGGGGAAGGGCGCCCAGAAAAAGGAAAGCCATCGGGTGAATACGAGTTTGGCGTTGAGCCGGAAGGAACGGAAGCTGAGTGTGACTGAGGCTCAAATGCGGGCCCTCAAAGAACGTCACTCATAGGAGGGGGTCGGCACCGGCAGAAACATGCGACATGTCCGGGAAGTTACACGCGAAAAATATAGGGCGATTATCGGACGTGCGCCACGGGTTGGGGCTTTGAACTGCCGCTCAAGGGTATGGGAGAACCCGCTGGCTCATGGTGTACTGCAACAGTTGAAATGTGGGTGGGTGTGGTTGGGCACAACCTACAGCGTAAGTGTAAGGCCCTGCCACGGGTGAGGTGAAGGGCGCCGCAACGGTGGAAGGAATCGGTGCTATAATTGTTAAAAAGAAAGGCGCGGCCAAAGGTGCGGCTGCGAGCATGGCCATGGGCGAGTCGAGGTGAGCAATAACAGCCGGGACCGGGTGCGCACTGGAGGATGCAGGCTGGCGGTCTGACGGCAGCGCTTCGACGACTCGTTCTTGTATGACGCGGCGTACCGTCGTAGGCAAGTGGATTGAAGGCACGGATGCCGATAACTGATGGTTCAGTGGACGAGCAACCTCCTCGCGCACGAATTTCTCGATGTGTGGAATAAGAGGCGCAAGATCACAAGACATAGCAAGCGGTGAAAGTGATGCCGGATCTGTATCATCATGGGGTGAGCAGCGTTGGCGGGTAGAAATGCACAGCTTCCGGAGCTCGTCGTACATAAGACACCATTTAATGATGTCTCCAATCGACTGAGGGTCCTTGCTTAACAACACCTGGAATGCTTCGTCCTCGATGCCTATCAATTAACGTGCTTAATCTTCTCGGACTTGGGCATAGAAGAATTTACGTGCCTCCAAAGGTCGACAACGTCCTCGATGTAGCTTATGTACGTTTCCTCAGCAAGCTGAGCGTGCCGCGTAAGCGCTGTTCAGCCCGAAGCTTGCGAACCGAGGGCGACCGAACACTTCTAAGAATCTCGTTTTGAAGGCCGACCGAATTGTCATGTCGGCTTCGTTGTTAAGGAACCATCACTCGGCTATTTGAGTAAGGCTAAAGCCGACGTTAGCACGCTTCATTGGGTCATCCCAGCGGTTCTGGGCACTCACTCTTTCGAAGGATGACAGCCAGTCTTCTGCGTCATGATCGTCGGTGCCGGAGGACTTGGCAGGGTCGCGTTGAGGAAGAAATGCGGAGCACATGATGGGTTCATGCGGCGGAGGCGCCATTTCGCGATGGTCTTCTTGTGATACTGGGCGAATTATGCGCTTGCTTCGTAGTTCCAGGCTGGAAAGGCGAACGGGAACTGCACCTTCACATCACTATAAGGGGTTTATAGCCGGAGGCAAGCAAGACGTTTGAAAAAAGACAGATACAAAAGACGAGCAAGGCAGCGAAGGCGATGTCTCAGCACGCTCTCCTAGAGCACGCTCTCGTTCTGAGCCGCGCTATACCGGTCGTGCTTCTTCTCGCGCCCAGCACCTTGCGCCTACCATGGTCCGGCGCATGAAAGTCCTTCTCCCGGCACATCCGCTGCACAAGAGAGACGGCGCACACCAACCACATGGGATCTCGTCTTGTCGGGGACTACTACCTACTTCAGTACAATGTATAAACATACAGATATATATATATATATATATATATATATATACATATATACATATACATATATACAGAAAGATAGGTCGGCAGTCTACAACGCCAAAGGAGGCATAGGGGTGGGGTTAGGCTCTTTTTTTTTCACTACGGTTAATTAAGTAAACATTTTTTTTAAATATACAGAAGAAAAAAAGAAAGAAAAACACGAGACGCGTGTTCTTCTTTCTTTCTTTTTTCTGCATATTTAAAAAAAATGTTTACTTAATTAACCGTAGTGAAAAAGAAAAGAGCCTAACCACACCCCTATGCCTCCTTTGGCGTTGTAGACTGCCGACCTATCTTTCTGTATTTCCTCAACGAGCCCCTCATTTCCTTACTATATTATTCTGCGAAAGCCTAGCGAGGGTCTCGGTTCTGGCAGCCTTGATGCCTAGGTAGCATAAGAGGGCTTCCCACCAGTAACCCGCTCATGACAGGCTGTAGACGTTCTAGTCACGCCCCGGGGGTTGAAAAGAAGGTCCCCTTCTCCCCGTGGAGTCAGAGTGGCGCTGGCTACCACCCTCAAGAGTCAGATACACTCCTAGTAAATATAATTAGCCCAGAAAGTGAAGGAGAACACAGTCGCCCAGATAGCCGCATTGGTAAGGCATTCGACATGTAATCGAAAGGCGTGGGTTCGGTCCCCACTCTGGGCGCGTGTTTTTCTTTCTTTCTTTCTTCTGTATATTAAAAAAAATGTTTACTTAATTAACCGTAGTGAAAAAGAAAAGAGCCTAACCACACCCCTATGCCTCCTTTGGCGTTGTAGACTGCCGACCTATCTTTCTGTATTTTCTCAACGAGCCCCTCATTTCCTTACTATATATATATATATATATATATATATATATATATATATATATATATATATATATATATATAGCGAAACAGAATGGGAAATGAGGGGCTCGTTGAAATAATACAGAAATAAGGATTGGCAGTCAAGAATGCCGAGGAAAGCAAAGGGGAGGACGCAGTAAGTCATTTAAACAGATAAATATTTTTTTTTAGAAGAATGATAGAAAGTGGAGAAAAGAATGCCCACCGGGTGGGATCCGAGCCCACGATCTCCAGAATGCGCGTCTGGTGCCATGACCAGTACGCTACCGGCGGGGCTGTTTTTCCCCTCCACTTTCTGGGGTATTTATGTCAATGTAATTTTTTCCTGTGCTTGGGTGTGGTACAGCGGTACAGTGTGATTGGACAGCGGTACCGCTGTCCAATCAGGTGTACCACAAGGTTATGTTCTCAGCCCTCTGCTTTTTTTAATATACATTAACGATTTGACGTCGTGTGTTTCATCTAACATCAATTTGTTTGCCGACCATTGCGTAGTGTTCCGGGATATAACTTGTGATGATGACCTAACTAACCTTCAAACTGACCTAAATTTTATTTCAGCTTGGAGCTTAAAGTGGCGAATGGAACTTTACGTTCATAAGTGTAAATTCATACGCGTATCGAGAAAAAATAACACATTACCTGTTTAATATCTTGATGGCGTCGCCCTAGACTCTGTTTCTTCTCATAAGTATCTCGGTGTTAACATCATTAACAATCTCACCTGGTCCGTTCACATAGATTATATTATTACAATGCAAATCGCATGCTCGGTTGCCTCATACGTAATGTTTCAAAGGCACCGTCATCCCTTAAATTACTTTTGTACAAAACGCTTATCCAGTTTAAATCAGAATACGCCTGTTCAGTTTGGGATCCTTCCTTTCACAATCTCATTAACACAATTGAAATGGTTCAAAATAATTCTGCACGTTTCATTTTGTCGAACTTTAACCGAACCGCCAGTGCAACTGCAATGAAATCTACCCTTAACCTTCCATCCCTAGCAGTTCGGCGTAAAAATTTCCGACTTTCTTTGTTCCATAAAATATTTCATTACCAACACCTGCACGATGAACTCATTTTGCCGCCATTGTACGTTTCTTTTCGCATTGACCATACTCACAAGGTCGGCATAGCATCGGAGCCCAACGAACGCATTTTCCCAGTCGTTTATTCCCCGGACATTATTAAAACGGAATCGCCTTCCCTCACCAATAGCCACCATTGTTAACCATACGCTTTTCAAAAATGCCATAGTCAACATTGGATGAACCATTTCTTGTTGTGTTCAGTTATGTTTGCTTGCTGCATTTTTTTGCTTCTGCCTAATTTTGTGTAAAGATGTATCTTTTCTTGTATTACATTTGCTGCTTTTGTTGTTGTACTCATGATTGTAACAACTCCCCTCTATAATGCCATTGGCCTTGACGGTATTACTAATAAATAAATAAATAAATAATAAATTCTTTATCTGTTTCAATGACCTACCATATCCTCCCCTTTACTTTCCGAGGTTTTCTTGACTGCTAACCCTTATTTCTGTCTTATTTCAACGAGCCCCTCATTTCTTATTCTGATTCGCTACATGCATATCGAAGGCCTCTGTTCTGGCTTTCTTGGTGCCATAGGGAGCTTAAGAGGGTTCAACGCTGGTCGACCACTCTCGACATATCGTAGACACTCGAGTCACGGCCCGGGGGTTAAAAAATTGGCTGCGTATCTGCTCCTTCCGTTGCAAATGTCGACAAAAGACGATAGTCTTTGTCAACATTTGCCAAGTAAATGCCTCCCTTCGCTTTCCCGCCCACCTCTCATGTTGTTCCTCAGAAGAAGAAGAAGTTGTGGTTTTTTGGCACAGCAACCTCTCGGTTATAATGCGCCAGACGCAGGGTAGAATAGTTATGCAACGGTTAAAAGATGTTATTCAAGGTGTTGTGAAGATTAAAAACATTTTAAAAGGACTCAAAGATGCACATAGCTAAAACCGGTGTAGAAGGCCGGTGTCCTCAAAAAATTTGAAAACGTTACTAAAATCCACCAACGGTTCATCACTAAGTAAAAGCGCAGGGTGTAAAGGGATGCAAAAGGTGTATAATGGTTTGAAATGTCTAATGCGTGCTGCTTCAAGGTGTGGGCAGCTTATTAAAACATGGAGTACAGTAAGAGGATCTCTACAGTGGTCACACACGGGTTTCTGTTCTTTCTGGATCAGGAAGCCGTGTGTGAGCACAGTGTGACCTATTCGCAGTCGGCATAAAATAACCTCATAAAAACGATTTCTGTGTCTGCAACTTTTCCATTCAGATAGGTATGGTTTCACTAGGTGTAACTTATTTTCAGTCTGTCTGTCCCATTCAGCTTGCCAGTACATTGTAATGGACTTTCGTATGGTGTTCCGAAGGTCCTGGTAAGGAACCTTGGACTTCGTTATTGCACAATGCTTAGTATCGTATGCTGCTCTATCGACAGTTTCATTTTCTGGAATGCCAATGTGGCTTGGTATCAACAAAAGACGACACTAACCCCTGCCGATGTAAGGCGGCACAGTCGATTTTTTAGCATACCTACAGCCGCATTTTTTGAAGGGACAAGGGAGGTCAAAGCACGTATGGCGCTTAAGGAATCTGTAAAAATCGCCACTTTTTGTAGTCCATTTGCTATTACGTCTTCAATAGCTGAGGTTATACCAAAAACTTCTGCAGTGAAGACACTGCCCTTATCAGCTATCCTCTCAGCTACAGTAACTGCCGACGAGTTTACAAAAGCAAAACCAGTATGACCAGCAGTTTTTGAACCATCAGTAAAGTAGTGGCAATAGCTACTGTATTTATCCTTAAGTGCAAGAGATTCTTGGCGCAAAAACTGGTGTGGAAAAGCTTTCTTGTCGTATTTTAACAGCGACAGGTCACATTTGACAGCACTATAGTCCGAAGGGGCTAAAGCATCCGATAAACTCAGAAGAATTGGCGGGCATATCTTGAAAGAGTACAGAGTCATGTACTCCTCCAAACGGAGGGCAAGAGGGCGGACCACTCTTGGTTTGTTCTCATAGAGCTTCTTGTACTTATTTTCAAACAATTCTTCGGCACAAGGATGGTCATTTATGCATGCTATTTTGGCTGCATATACTCCACTTAGGTACGATCGACGGTACTGCAGAGGCCACTCATTGCACTCAACGTAAAGACTATCAACAGGGGAGGTACGATATGCACCTGAGGCAAGTCTGAGGCCCAAGTTGTGCACTGGATCGAGTGAGGTGAGAACAGATTGGCGAGCTGACCCATAAACAATACAGCCGTAATCAAGACGAGACCGTACAAGTGAGCCAAAAATTCTGAGCAAAAATGCGCGGTCGGCCCCCAATGACTTGTGCGACAAAATTTTCAATATGTTAAGTGTCCTCATGCAGGTCATTTTGAGTGTCTTTATGTGAGCCCCAAACGTTAATTTGGAGTCATAAATGATGCCCAAGAATTAGTGCTCACTGTGTACTGGAACGAGCATATCCCTGATTTTTATTTCAGGCTTGGCATGAATACCTCGTTTCCGCGCGAAGCACACACATGCACACTTCTCAGGAGAAAAGCGAAAACCGTTTTCATCTGCCCATCGTTGCAACCGATTGACCGTAGTCTGGATTTGTCTTTCACAGACTGATTGGTTACATGATGAAAAGGCAATCTGCAGGTCATCGACGTAAAGGGAGTACATAACCGGCCGAGGAATAACCTTTGCCAAGGAATTTATTTTAATGGCGAAGAGTGTCACACTTAGCACACTGCCCTGAGGTACTCCATTTTCCTGTCTGAAAGAACGGGAGACTGCATTGCCCAGTCTTACAGTAAAGGTTCGTTCTTGAAGAAAATCTTGTACACATGAAAACATTCGCCCTCTGATTCCCATTGCTGCCATATCCTGCAGAATTCCATACCGCCAAGTGGTATCACAAGCCTTAGCCATATCAAAAAAGACAGCAAGGCAAAACTGGTTGTTAACGAAAGCATCTCGTATCATTGTTTCAAGCCGAACAAGGTGGTCAGTTGTAGACTGAAACTGCCGAAAACCACATTGAAACCTGTCTAAGTAACCTGAACGTTCGAGAACAAAGACCAATCTAAAATTGACTATCCGCTCAAATGTCTTGCACAGACAACTGGTCAGCGTTATGGGTCGGTAGCTTGATGGACAGTCGGGTGGCTTGCCATCTTTCAGTAACGGAATTACGACAGCCTTTTTCCATGCTTTGGGCAGCCTACCCGTTTTCCAGATTTTATTAAAGAACTTCAGAAGCACTTCTAAGCAGCTATCATTTAGGTGTTGTAGAAAAGCGTAGTGAATGAGGTCAGGGCCAACAGAAGTAGCCTTGCACTGAGCTAGTGCTCGTTTAAGTTCGTACAATGTAAATTCTTGGTTATAGTCTTCAGTGTTGTTGCTAGTATTTTTAATCCTGAGCTTTTCAGCACTAGCCTTATGTCTCATGAACTCTTGTGTGTAATTTGTATCGCAAGAAACATCTGAAAAGTGGGCACCTAAAACATCCGCTTGCGTTTGCAACAAATCGTTCCCACCGTCGGTAGAAAAAAGTGGTACCGTAAACCGTCTGTAGATGCCTCTGGCTTTGCGTACATGGTCCCAGACTTTTTTTGCGGGAGTGGTAGTGTTTATTGTGCTTACAAAGTTTTGCCACGAGTTTCTTTTTGCTTCTTTTCTGATTTTTCTGGCAGCAGCTCGGGCAGCCTTAAAGCTCAAGCAGTTGTCCATGGTAGGGTACCGTCTGAACACACCCCAGGCCTTGTTTTGCTTTTTCCGGGCTTCGCGACAGGCATCATTCCACCACGGCTTTGGCTGCTTAGGGATTCGGCCAGATGATTGTGGGACGGCTACTTTAGCAGCTTTAACAAGTTCCTCGCAAATGTAGGCATTTGCTTCATCTATGGACATACTGCTCATGTCAACTCCCTCAAAACTGACCAGAGCCTTAAATTTTCCCCAGTCTGCTCTCTCGAGCCTCCATCGGGGTGGACAGTTTTTGACGGCTGGAAGTGGCTGCACGTCTCGCAACAAGGCGGGAAAATGGTCACTTCCGTGTGGATGGTTCACTACACTCCACTCAAAGTCCATCTCGAGCTCTGGCGACCCAACACAAAGGTCTATCGCAGAAAAGTTTCCCGTACCCGCAGAAAAATATGTCTTGTCTCCATTATTGAACACAAAAAGACTGTTATTCATCAACCACTGTTCGACTTGTTTTCCCCGACTGTCGATTTTGTCACCTCCCCATAGGCAGTGATGGGCATTAAAGTCCCCCATAATCACAAATGGTGCAGGCAGTTGCTCAATAAGATCATTAAGTTCCTGTAATGACACATTATCAGATGGTGGCAGATAAAGTGAGACAACAGTGACCAGTTTGTTGACATAAACTTGTGCTGCAACGGCCTCCAGTGTAGTGTCAAGTTGTATTGACTTTAGAATTGTGCCCTGTGCCACAACCAAAGCCACACCCCCTGAAGCGCGGGTGCTCTCTTCTCTGTCCTTTCTGAGGAGGTGATAACTGCGGAGAATTTTATCGTGTCTTTTTGTTAAATTTGTCTCCTGCAATGCCACCACTTGGGGCTCATATTCATCTAACAACTTGTGTATGTCGTCAATGTTGTGAATTAAACCTCTACAGTTCCAGTGGATGAAGGGAACCGGCATTTTAGTTTTTTGGATGAGGTACAATTACTTTTTTTTTTACTTTTTGTCAGGTGGTTTCCTTGCAGGAGGTTCACTCCTTGCAGGGATCTTGGATGCGTTCTTCCCAGCACCTTTAGAAGGCACGGGTAGGAGAGATGTTGAGTGTCTTCCAGTGCCCCTTTGGGGCCCTGAAAGGGACGAGGTGGAGGGAACAACGTCCATGGCCTCCTCAGCCGGAGCAGAGAGGGCCGGTGGTTGCACAGCCTCGGGGGCCGGAGCGCGTGCAGTCGGCTGTGGCTGTGCTGGCTGCTGCACGGGGGGAGACTGGGCAAGGGCCAGGTCAGCAGAGCTAAACTGCGTCCCTACCGATGCCCGAGGCGGCCCGGCCCCCCGGCGCGCCACCTCGGCGAAAGTGCCTTTTTGCACAAACGAGAAGCGTCTTCGCGCTTCTTGAATTGACAGACCTTCTTTTACCTTGATAGACATTATTTCTTTTTCATTTTGGAATTTCTGGCATTTCCGTGAGTACGCAGGGTGTGGCCCTGCACTATTGACACACTTTACTTCCTGCGCTGCGCAGGAGTTCGCGTGATGATCAGTACTCGCGCACTTGGCGCACGTCTCTTTGCCCCGACAGCTCTGCAGTGTGTGACCAAACCTCTGGCACTTAAAGCACCGGCGTGGGTTTGGGATGTATGGACGGACTCGATGGACTACATAGCCAAGTTTCAGAGATTCAGGAAGCTTGGTGGAGTTGAAAGTCAAGACAAGGTGATTAGTGGGGATGTCAATGTCGTTACGTCGGATCATGATACGCCTGACAGCAGTAACATTTTCCTCTTGCAGGCCCTCTAAGATTTCATCCTCCGTGAGGTTGCGAGGTCAGGATCTGAAATCACTCCTTGGCATGAGTTTAGGCTTCGGTGAGCCGATACTTTTATAGTTAGGTTTGCTAACCTTTGCATTGCAAACACTGCATCAGCCTGGGCTTTGTTTTCGCATTCAATGAGGATACCTCCAGAGGACATCTTTGTAGCTTTGCATTTACCGCCGAGGACAGCTTCCAGTTCTTTAGCGACTACGAATGGCGAGGCGTTTCGTTGGGGGCACTGGCTGTCGGTGGATTCGATAACAAGAAATCTTGGAAAGCTTTGTTCTTTTAGTTGGAATGCGACCCTTGATACAGGGTAGCTTACTGCGGTGCGAACTCGTTTCCGAGCCCGATCATGAGGAGGTTTTGTCGTAGCCATAAACTAGCAAATAAACATTCAGCAGCCATGCTGGCTACTCACCTCGGAGCCCAACACGGGAACGCAAACTTGCGTTAGCCATACGTGGCCACTATAACCCTGCATAAAGAAACCTAGGGTGGCCATTCACACAGGGTTAACCCTTGCCGCCTGGAAGAGAAGATCGGAAAGCAGAAAAAATAGAGGACAGGAAAGATGGAGAAAGAAGACAGGAAAGCGAAAGAGTGGAGAGGGGGACAGGAAAGGGCGACTGGCTGATTCCCCCTCGGCCGGGTCAGTACGGGGGTGCCGTCTACAAGAAGCGAGGGCCAAAGTGGCGTGTTGCCTCCACCAAGGGGCCCTAAGGTCCACAACAACCTCGGTGTCGGCTCAGCCACCAGGATCCCCTTTTCCCTGGACACGGCTAAGCCACGCACAGCCTAAAGCGTGGGTGGGTCCAACCCACATGGGCTCGGGGTCCGCGGTGTCGCCACTACCGTCACCTTGAACGTACAAGGTGCCCCTGCGGGGGTTGTTCCTCAGTGCGTCGCGCTCCTCCCAAGGGAAACACGCTAAAGATTTGTTCGAGCCTATTTAAATTTACCGCGTTCCACTGCTGCAGGCCGGGTGCCTCGATGCCAGCGCTGCCGTACGGTGGAGACGCGCGTGAATTGAGGCGCCTTACTTCAATGTTTATACTACCGCGTTTCCCTACTCCATGTGCGTTGCAAGCAAAACGTGGAACCTATCCAGTGGAACCTTTCGTAACTGCTACCACTTGATTTCTTAAAATGCCGCCAGAAGCTACATGGCGCGGGCGACACCAGGCGATGGCGAAGTGAATTTTTTACTAGTTAGTTTCAAATTTTTGAGTAGTCTCAAATGGCTACGAGATATTGACACTCAAATACGATGAAGACTTCATAGTAGTTGTACACCACCCACCACAAGGCAATATCTCACATTGTTTACATTTCTTCTGAAATATTTTAGACCATGTGTCCAACAATGTTTTCCGCCTCGTTTGTGCCGGTGACTTCAATGTAAATGTCTTAGAAGATAGTGCAACAGCGTCCAACTTTAGCACTACACTTAGTTCAGTTGGATTTCAACACATAATTAAAACACCTACGCGTGTCACAGCAACCGCTACGTCTGCTCTTGATTACAAATGTTGAAACTGTAGGTTTTTTCGGCCGGTACTATCGCATCAAGCCTAAGTGATCTTGTCCAGTTTTGATATATGATAAAAAATTGGCGTATTGGCGTATTCATGGGAGGTTGTGGCCATTACTGCACCAAATGAAACGGAGGACGATAGGACAAGAACAGAAGATATTAAAGGGACACTGAAGTGAATTTGTCAAGCTCCCATTTTTGCTTGCACTGCGTAGACTGGCTCAAATTACCACACTTTTCATCGTTTATCCGGTTGATAAGTCGTTAATTATTTTATAAAGCGGGAAAGAAGAAAAACTACCATGCGCGGTCTGTGGCGGCCGCACCAACTAAAGCTGTGACGTCGCGAGGAGATGACACCGTGATTGGACGATGTCCGAGGTTAGCATTCAAACAAGTTTCGGTTTCGGTTCTGTAAAACAACATGTTTGACATCCGACGGCATCGTTGGATGGGCCTTCTCGATATCTCAGTAATCGCCGTACCGCCCTTCTGCCATATTGTCGGCTGTAAAATGCCTGAGATAAGCCTCCCAGGACGGCTTGGAATCGTAGAAATCACTAGCCGAGGCCTACGCAGTGGATGACGCCCTCCGGGGCACCGCTGCCGCTCAAATGCCATGCGCTTTTCCCTCATATTCGGAGCTTGCCTCACTCATGCCTGTATCGTAAAAAGCGTGCTCGCACCAGGCCAAGGGTGTGCTGATTCAGGCCTGTGCCCACTGCCCGCAAGCAGCAGCACGCTAACGAGAACTCGCTAGAGCGTCAGTGGCAGTCTGTGTGCGTTCTGCAAACTCGCTCGTGTAACAGTGAACGTTACGGCCCAAAAATGGTGAACTCAGTTTAGAAAACATCGGCCGAAAACGAAAAAATCAACTGGCAAAAAAGAAAACGATGCACCCCGCGGGATTCGAACTTGCGACTTGCAAAACGACAGTCTAGCGCCCACGGAGCAAGATCGCCTTAGACCACTGGCAACAAGCCAGCTCTGCCGAGGCTGGATATATAAGGTATATAATGTATACCCAGTTTACACTTTTATTTAGCCTTATCATTTGAAGTACTTTAGGTGATTATTTGTCGTATAGCGCCCGTGCAGTAAGCGTCCCCCAATCTTCCACAATATCTCACGTCTAGCAATCGCATTTCTTGGACGGCAAAGCGTTCGCAGATGTGCGGTCGTGCTGCTGACCGCTGTGCTTGTTCACCCAGCGCAAAAAAGTGCTTCCTGCTCCCTAGTTTTGCGCTGTACAGTAAAAGTTTCAGTTGATTTTATTTTCTTAGTACCAATATTGACTTCGTTGACTCTTCTCCCGCTTTCAAGTGGCCTTAGATTTTCCTACTACCGTAAAGTCAGCGAAGCGTCGCATGTGCCCTTGTGCAGCGCTTGTGTGAGGTGACCTTGACTTGACTTGGAGCTAGATACAGTGTACAAACTATCAAAGTAAAGAAAGGCACATTCTTTCATTCACAAACGTGTGGTGGCTTAGTCTCAATTGAGCGAGCCAATTGAGCGAGTGGCTTAGTCTCAATTGAGCGACCCGTCGGCGGCCGGCGGTCTAAACGCTGTGCCGACTGACTCGATCGGAAGGTCGGCGAACCGTGCAGTAGCGCAGCCAATTGCCAGCTCGTCTCCTCGTGACGTCACACGAAAACGCCACAAAAAAAATGGGCGAGGGGGCAGAGATGAGGACAGCATTTTTGAATTGCTTTTTCTACTAAATAAATTCGCGTAAACGCGCTCAGAGTGGTCGAAACATGGCCTATGGACTCCGGACTACAATTTGCGCTAGTAATCCTGCGATGTTTACAAATCACTTCAGTGTCCTTTTAAGGGACAAGAAGAGAGTGGAGTGGGTCAGGGAACAAACGCGTGTTCAGGACATATGAGCAGAAATTAAGAACAAGTGAACGCGGGCAGGGCATGTAATGCGAAGGCAAGGTGACCGTTGGTCATTAAATGTAACAGCGAAGGCAAGCGTGGCAGGTGGCGGCAGAAAATTGGATGGGCAGATGAGATCAAAAAAGTTGCGGGGATAAATTGGTAGCCGTTTGCACAGGACAGGGGTTGATAGGAGAGGCCTTTGCACCGCACTGGGCGTAGATAGGCTGGTGATGATGATGATGAGATAATGGCAACAAGACAAAAAACAAGAAGCACCACTTTGAGGCTCTCAAAACTCAGTTTGTGTCTGCGGGAGCTTTAGGATCGTTCAAATGCTAAATAAGAGCTTGTGACTGGTCTTTTGTACATGATATAAATTCGGAAAATGACGCCTATTCTGAGTTTATGAAAACGTTTTTCGTCATTTACAATATGCACTTCCCGCTCACAACCTTCACGCAATCAAAGAAAATGATAAAGCCGTGGGTAACGTGAACTCACAAAAATGATCAAACGCAAAAACAAATTCTATCACGCATTCTTCCGAACAAGATTGCCGACGGCGCTGCTGGAATTCAAGAAGCAGCGTAATCTACTTAACAAAGAACTAAGGCGAGCAAAGGCTCCTTTTCACTCTCTGTTCGCAGATATTGATAACAGGCGCCTGGATACTGCGTGGATAGTTATAAACTGCGTTTTGGGGTGGGGACCGTATAATTTCACACCAGACAAAATCCTGGTAAATGGTCGCGAGGCTATCGGTAGTGACATTGCTAATCAATTTCACCCGTATTTTGTCCGCACCGTAATTCAGCCACATGTTCGGCCGTTTATCAAAGAGTCTGAATATGTTCAAAGTGTAATATTACTGGAAGTATTTTTGTCCAGCCGGCGGGTGTAAATGAAATTCATCCAACATATATGAACGTGAACAATAGCAAAGTTTTTGACATCAATGACGTGCAGATCAAACCAGTCAAATGCGTCACAGGACACATTGCTCCCGCTCTTGTTCATATTCATATTCTAGGCTTAGAATTTGGTCTACTTCCCAGTGAGATAAAGAAAGCAAGGGTATCTGTAATACATAAAGCGGGTGATAAATCAACAGCGCCTAACTGCAGGCGAAAATCCGTTCTGACAGGTTTTTCTAAGGGCCTAGAGAAAGTGATCTATCATCGCATTGAAAATTTCTAACTGATGCACAATTCGGTTTTTGTGGTGGACTGAAACCACGCCACTCACACTTAAAGAACGAGTAATAGATAACATTGTGAAAAAAAAAAAAACTGTAGGTCTCGTTATTGACTTCAGTCGAGCTTTTGATTTCCTCAAACATGATATTGTTTGATTGATTTGATTGTGGGGGCTTAACGCGCCGACGCAACTCAGGCGATGAGGCGCGCCGTAGTGGAGGGCTCCGGATTAATTTGGACCACCTGGGGATCTTTGACGTGCGCTGAAATCTGGTACACACGGGCGTTTTTGCTTTTCGCCTCCATCAGAAAAGCGACCGCCGCGGCCGGGAATCGAACCCGCGACCAACATGATATTGTGATAAAAAAATTATATACAAGCGGTATTCGGGAAAAGGCTTCGGAATTGTAAACTCGTGCTTACACAACCGTCAGCAATACGTGTATCTAGACATCCACAGGTCACCTTTTCTATCTATTGAAAACGGTGCACCACAGAGAAATATTTTTGGGTCTTTCTGAGCACGAGGACGCGGGTTCGATTCCCGGCCGCGGGGGCCGCTTTTCTGATGGCAGCGAAAAGCAAAAACGCCCTTGTGTGCGAGATTTCGGCGCACGTTAAAGATACCCAGGTGGTCAAAATTAATCCTTAGCCCTCCACTACGTCGCGCCTCATCGCCTGCGTTGCGTCGGCGCGTTAAACCCTGCAATCAATCAATCAATTTTTGGATCCTTGCTCTTTAACGTGTATAATTATGATATCAGAAAAATAGATACAACTGTAAAATTCCTTATGGGCGCAGACGACCGCACTATATTATTCAGGTCCTGATGTCAACGAATTAATTGCAAAGTGTAACGACGTGCTTCGGAAGCTATTCGTTTGCTCACAGTCGAATCAAATTAGCGCTAATTCCAATAAGACTAAATGAGTTATCTTACGATTTAAAAATAAAGCACTTAACATGCAAAGTAACATAATTTATGGGGACAAATTCATTGACATAGTAGACGAACACAAGATTCTAGGAGTTACATTTTCTGCACACCCAGGTTGGGATACATAAATAGCTAACCTTTGTAATTAACAGTCCTCAGTCACCGGAGTATTATCGCGATGCCGGGATTTCCTTCCTGCACAGGTGAAACTGCAAATTTAGAAGGCATTATTTGCATCGCGTGTTAACTATTGTAACCTTCTGTGGGCTACAAGACAAAAAGTTTCCGGTTTCAAAAGAAAATGGTCCGAAACATCGCCGATATTCTGCATTTCGCATCAACACAAAATTCTTTCCCAAAATATAACATAATCAAAGTAAACCTCTTTTCAGGTTTCGTATTTTAAGTTCATTTTGTCAGCATAAGACGCACTGAAAAGCGTTTTAGTGTCGCTCTCATCCCTAACAGCAAGGGATGCTGATTCACGCACGCGCAGCACAGAACAATGGGTAGTGCCGGGATTCCTCACTAATTATAAATATCAAGCTGTACACTTCAACATTCCCACCATTCTAAATGAACACAGACGTAAAGGTTACTTTTCCCGCAAGCAGTTGTGGCAATACTTCCTAAACTTCTAGTTTCCATCACTGCTACAATCATTGCTAGTGTTTTGTATTTATGTGCTGTTGTTGTTGTTTCATGTCTCGCAGTGTGTATAACTGTCTCTTTGCACCAGTTGGGAATTTTGAAACAGTAATTCTTGTAGAAATTTTCGAATGCAGCTTATTGTGTTGTACAACTACGTACCATGGATGTACTCTTTCATTTGCTTTCGTTATGGGTGTTTTTTTTCCTTATCCCTACGAAGTGAGGGTTTTCGGGCCACTGCCAAGGTGTCTTCAGCAGTTTTTAGCCCGGGTGACCTTGCAGTTTCTTCTGGAGAAAAATAAAGATTATCGTGTCTTAACTTAGCATAGTATATACAGATCGTGTGTTCGTCCAAATTTTTTTTGTTTTGGCAGGAAGCAGCGGGCATTTGCAGAAGTAAGGGCGGAAAGTTGGGCTAGCTGGTTAGACGATACTGGGTACATTTTACTAGCGCAAAAGGCGGAACACAAGGGTAAGAAAATTCGTCCTGTGATTTTCTTACTCTTGTGGTCCGTCTTTTGCGCTAGTCAAGTATACCCAGTATTTGTAGAAGGATCTACGTATACCGAACTCAAAATTTTCAGTTCGCACTTATATAAAAATGGGCACTTTCACCTCGGACATATTAGTATATATTTTCCATTGCGTATATTGAGTTCTTGATTATATCACACCGTTTTCTAGACCCTCGTTGTTTGCTATATCTAGGTTCGACGGGCGCACATCCCACGTTCCGAAACTACACCTGATGTTGTCTATTTTCCTCCCATGCTGTCATGCAAGTCCATTTCAAGGCATGGCTCTGACGAGATTGAAATAGTAGGAAAAAAAAGTTTCTAGACGGGATGAAAGAGCTTTCCGTTCCTCACAATGACGGAAAGCATCGGAACCCCCATGCGATAACTGTTATTATGGATCTCTTCATCAGATGCAAGCAAAAAGCCGGAGAGCAGTCAGTCAAAATGGAATGAAGGATGTAGCATACGTCTGTGTCAAACCCAATAGCCCAACCTAAGCTTCTGTTGCTTCGAAAGGGAGCGCTGCGTGGCCCCTGTTTAGATCTAAAAGCGTGTTTTTGTTGGTTTTCAGAAGGGTAGTGGAGTGCATGTAGTTGTAGGAGCGTGGTCGCCGCTGCAAATAGCGGCTGCCACTCTATAGATATAGCGGCTCCGGCGGCCGGTTTACTCGACGGATTCGACCCCGCCGACCGCGGAAGGTGAAAAGGCGAGACGGCGCTGACGGATTATTCCGGATAACGGGGTCACGTTGCCCGACACGAACAACGCGCGTAATAACCGTGCTTGAGCAACGCGGACGGCGTGGCCGCTAGGAGCACGAGAAGCACCGCCGCCGGATGCGAACGTACAACGAAGACAGCGCGCAGGCGACGCTTTTTCCTGCCCGTTGTTCTTGCTCTTCGTTCGCGGGCTGCGCTCTGTGTACGCAAAGCTTCTTCACGTATGCGGCCCTTTTATTTCACGGGAGGTTCTTGGGAGGTTCCTTCATTCCGGCGACTCTCATCACATTCTTCACCATCTTGGCCTCCTCTCCTCCACTCCCAGTAGCGATCTCTCACGCTCGCATATTCCCTTACGCTTGCCGCTGGTATCGTCGCGCGCCCGCATCTGCCCGAAATGCCATGCGTCCTGACACAGCGCTATCGTGTTCTCGCAGGATAGTAGAAAATGGTGCAAGGTGTCTAGACACAACTAGGTGAGCTTTTCGAGGGTGTGACGACGGAACAAGAGGGATAATTGTGTACTGCTTATGAAAAAGCGCTAAAGGAAGACAACGTACGGGACTACACGAGAAATCTACACGGTTGTATTCAAAAACATTACTAACAGATTATCCCGAACGCCGTTCTCGTGATCAGAAACGCCCATCAGCGAAATTGCGTCAGTGGCTTTCGCCTTGAGGGATGATTACTAGGCCTTGTTTGAACAGGGTGAGTTAAGTGCTATGTAGTAATTAGCAGCAGTTTATTGTCGCCAGCTTTCTTGCCCACCAGAATGGTATATGATCACGTAAAATTAATATCGCCGATCATGATGAGCAGAAGCGTTAATTTTAAACAGAAAATAAAGAACGTTGTGATGTTCTCGTATTATGCGTGAAATTAACATTGGTCCAGAGCGAGAGAAACGATCGCCTTATGCAATCCTGTGCCCCACAGCTATGGTTCCCTTGGCTGCAACTGGTGGGCGCAGAAGACGCTGCTACCAGTAAAGATGCATGCTGGTTTGCCCGACCGCCCTGTCTTCTGCACTTCACTAGCCCACAGCATTTGCCAAGCTGCCCACACCATGTCGACATCTGAGACTGCCATCATCATCCTGAAGTACCCGGGAACATTCGAGACGTTCCCTCTGGCAAGTGACTCTGAATCTTCGATGTGCGCATTGCGGCCGCCGCCACCTTCCCGAATGTAATGAAAATTGCCCAAGTAGCCGTATTGCATAAAGGTGGTCCAATGGACAATATCAACCGCTATAGACGAATTTCAGTCCTTCCTATTTTCTCGAAGTTACGAGAATACTTAATAAAGAAAAGGTTAACCAAGTATCTCGATTCGACTGGCGCGATTGTGGATAAACAATTTGGCTTTCGTCAAAATCGTTCTTCTTAAATGGCATTGTGAAATATTAAAGAAGGAATACTAAATAATTTTGGAAATAAACAATATATCGTTGGACTTTTTCTAGATTTCAGAAAGGCATTTGACTCCATTAAGCATGACATATTGTTGAATAAGCTTCCCTTCTATGGGATCCGAGGTGTCGCCTTGAATTTGCTGTGCAGTCACTTATCCGAACTTAGAGTTTACCAGCCTCAATGGCTACCGATCGTCGACAAAACGTATTTCCTGTGGAGTCCATCAAGGTTCCATTTTGGGCCCACTGCTGTTTATTTTATACATTCATGACATTGTGCATTATCCTTTCACTCCTATTATTACGCTCTATGCCGACGATACTAGTGTGTTTTTTTCTGGTCGGTCTTTGCGTAACTAAGAAACATCTGTTAATAACTGGCTCATTGAACTATCAAAGTGGTTGACTCAAAATAAATTTGAATTAAACGTCAGAAAAACCAAATATGTTATTTTTAAACCCAGAAGCAAGCTCCATTATGACCCTTTGGTAGAATTTCGGAACTCTTCTATCAAACGGGTGCCCGCTTTTAAATTTCTCGGAATTCTGTTTGATGAATACCTCACTTGGACTCTTCATATTAGTAACGTACACGCCGTTGTGTCACGGTCTATTGGTTTGCTTTATAAAATTAGATGTCTGGTCCCGATCTGGCTCATACGCCAAATGTACTACGCGCTAGTGCAGTCTCATCTTCATTACTGTCTTTTAGTATAGAGAAGAACGGCGGCAACTAATTTAAACAGACTTCCAGTATTACAAAAAAGAGCTCTTCGCTGCATTGAGAATGTACCTTGTACGCACCGCTCTGCTCCGTTATTTCTGCAGCACGGTATTCTTACAATACATCAGTTGTTTGACCTTAATCTTAGCCTTTATATTCGTAGGGAAATATCAAAGAACTCAGTATTTTTAGAACAATATCTACCAGTGAATGTGCATTACGATCTTCCGCCGAGTTATCTGAGGACGCCATTGATCCGAACAAACTATGGCATGGAAAAATTAGACCACAAAATTCCCACCTATCTAAATAAGCACCCAGCTGTTGTGGAATTATTGCAATACACCACGTCTTGCCTCGCGCTAAAGAAACAAATTAAACATTACTTAATGTCCGGAATTCTGTAGCGCTACTTCTTGTAGTTTGTACAGCGCTACTCGGTGTAGTTTGTCATAATTTGTGTTGTGCGCCTGCTGTGCTTGCTGCTATATTACTTTTGATAAATGTGCAACTTTGGCTTTTCCTGCATTTTCCTGCAATTCAGTCTCGAATTGTGTAGCGTTACTCTGTGTAGTTTGTAATTATTTGTGTTCTGCGCCTATTGTAATTGCTACTATATTATTTTGAAAAATGTATATTCTTGTTTTTTTCTACATTACCTTTGTATAGCTAGTTGTCATGTTTCGTTTCTTACCGTTGCTGGGCAACATTGCAATCTCACATGTACGGGGTTGATGGCCGCCGTCAGGCAGAGTTAACCTGCCTTTTGCCTCTCCTCCCGAGACATTGTTTGACTAAATAAATGAAAATAAATAAAATAGAGTGAGACCAGCTTTGCCATGTGTCCGATTACATTGAATTTGAGGCCTTCCGATGGTTTTTTACTGATTTATGCGACAGGGCTGCTCCTTGGTAGGACCTCCTGCATGCACAACGAAACGCTTCGCATATGTCCTCGCGGAGCTGTTCTGTCAGTTCGCTCATTGTCGAGGTTGGCCACTAGGGGGCCGAGGCGATCGGTCGCTCTCTGAATGGGCTGTGCAATTAACTCTTTCTGGTGGCTGAATTTTTCAACGCCCGGATCAGCGAGCTACATCGTTGGTTCCACGAAGTCTTCGCGGACGTGTGGACACCTCTCTCAAGAAAATCGGACCATTGGTCGAGTTTCTACGGCCTTCTTCCACTTCGAAGCCACGCCGGTCCAGCTAGGCCTAACGTGGACATCGGCCTCCCCGACCGCGGGCGGCGAACTCGGAGCGAAGCGGCACCGCCTCAATGGTGAAGCAGTGACAAGCAAATGAAGTAACGGCCGCAATCTAACATGGAGGTCACCGTAGAAGGTGAAGATATTTCACCAGAAGAATTCTGCGCACAAGCGGGGTGGCTCGACAGCCACAGGCAGAAGAACCAGAAAGCGCTGAAAGCGCTAAGCCGAACAGCAGAGAGAAGCCGAAAAGAGGATGGCGCCCGGGCCGGTGTCGGCCTACGTGAGAAGCTAAGGCAACGAAAGCCAGCAAGAAAGCCACGACAACCCGATTGGCCGAAGGAAGACATAAAGATAATATTACGACCAAGGCATGGGCTAGATGTAGCAAGAACAAGCCAAGTTCTCCTGAGAGACTGCATAATGACCGCTGCAAACACTGACCCAACAGAAGCCGAAGAAGACACGATGCGCACCAATAATGACAAGAATATAATAGTTATAAGTTCACCGAGCATCGAACGGGCAAAAGCCTACAACAACATCACCACTCTGAAGATAAAGGAGCACGAACACCAGATTGTGGCTTATGCAACTCCTCCAGAGGAGTGCACAAAAGGAGTCATCCACAACATCCCAAGCGAAGAAAGCGAAGAAATAATCTCTCGCAGCTTAGTTAACAAGCGGAACCCCACCATTCTACAAGCGCGGCGAATGGGAAAGACAAACTCCGTGGTAATCGTTTTCGAGGGAGAAAAAGTTCCTTACTTTGTGTACTATAAAGGTACCGAGTACAGGTGCTACCTCCACAGGAAAAGACACGAAATTTGCAATACATGCGGAAGACTGGGACACAGGGCCGATGTCTGCCCGGCCCCAGAAAACAAGATTTGCACTGGCTGCGGAACGAAGAATCCCCCATCGGATCACATTTGCGTGCCCAAATGCGCACTCTGCGGAGGCGATCACCAAACAGGGGACACGAAATGCAGCAGACGCTACCAGACACCCTTCATACTCAAGAAGAGAAGCTGGGAGAAGAAGAAAAGAGCCCTAGAAAGGCAAGATCGCGACAAGGACCAAAGAACGTCTCGAGAAGGTGCCGGCGGCATCCTGAAACCCGGAAAGACACAGACGTCGTCCCTCTTCCCTGCACTCCCGCCGGCGGGTGTTCAGCACCAGAAGAGGGGTAGGACGAGCAGAGACTCCACTCCCTCCCACATGAGGAACTCCAGGTCGGCTTCGAGAAAGAGGGGCGACTCCAAGGCGAGGTCCAGGTCCAGGTCCAGGTCCAGGTCCAAGGCCCAATCAAGGAACGGGACCAGCGCGGCGTCGAGGGACGGCCGACCGGAGACGCACTCGACCAACACGGTGAGCTGGGCAACCGCCGTCTCCCAGGGGGGCACACAGGTACAGAAACTACACCCCACAGCCGAAGAAAATAGCCAGTCAGAGATAGCCAAAATCCGAAAGATGCTACAAATTGTAGTTGAAGAAAACAGACAACTTAAAGAAGAAATTGCCAAACTGAAGGCAAAAGACTCGCGCAGTAACGAAGAAACGAAAATGGATGTATCCCAAAATGACAAAGAAACAGCAACCCCAAGTGGCATCGATAATAAATCTCCCCCAGCAAAAAGAAGGGCCGTACCGCACGAAGACGAGATGAAAAATAGTCAGCCACAGTCACTGCATGACACCGAAATATACTTGGCCGAGAAGTTCAAACAATGCAGCCAAGAACTAGATAGCAAAATAGAAGCGCAATGCGCACAGCTCTACGATAGACTCGACGCGTCAATAGCTAAACACGTTAACAATCTCCACGTACGGCTAAGTGCACTAGAAAACGCTAGAACCCAAGAAGGTATGGGAGGTCTAATAGGGCCGTAAAGACTACGAAACCGTACGCTAGACTGTCAATGATAGAATCGATGAGAAACCAGAAAAAGAACTAACGCCATGGCTGGTAAAAACAACAAGTACATCATCTGGCAATGGAACTGCAGGGGGTACAAAAACAAGAGAGGCAACGTGGAGCTCTTCCTAAACAACAAAGAAGTGGAAAATAGACCAGACATAATATGCCTACAGGAAACCGGAGGGATAGCGAAGATGACCTTTTACAAAGCTTTTGGGCCACTGAACGGGATCAAGAAGCACGGGAAGGAAACGGTCACGACGCTGGTTAGAAGAAATATCCCAACCCTCCAACACGACACCGGAATAGAAACTATAGAACATGCATTCATCGAAGTTATACCTGGAAGAAAGGGAAAACAAAGCAGCCTCTTCATACTTAACCTCTACAGTAGTCCAAAAGAAAAGAATGGGTTCACTAACCTACTGAAGAGGGTCACGAAGATTGCGGACAAATATCCTTTGGTAATAGTAGGCGATTTCAATGCTCACCACGCGGAATGGGGATACGACAGAGAAACCAAAAGAGGCCGTACCTTATGGATGGACGCCCAAAACCTCGGCCTCACTCTTCAAACCGACTCCAGTTTTCCGACAAGAACGGGCAACAGCATCAGCAAAGACACGACACCCGACCTAACGTTCACCAAAAACTTGAGAGAGAAATTCGTCTGGGAAAACCTACACGAAAATCTCGGAAGCGACCACTACATAGTACAAAGTACATTGGAAACAGGACCTCCTCAAAAGCGTAAAGGCAAAGAAATCCGCATAACGGAATGGGATAAGTTCAGAGAGATTAGATATGCAAGAAAAGAGGCAGAAGGAGAACACTGCGCTGAAATAAAGGATATCCATGAATGGATCAAGCAACTACAAGAGGATGCTGGGACAGCCACGAAAACAATACCACAAGAAGCCGACCTGCAGCAAGCAGACTCCCGACTCTTACACATGTGGGAGGCAAAGAACAGCCTACACAAAAGACTGGGCTCTCAAAAACACAACAGAACCCTCAGAAAGAAAATAGCAACGATAAACAAGAAAATAGAAGAACATGCAAACAAACTGTTGAGACAAAACTGGCACGACATGTGCAACAGAATGGACTCGCAGATAAGCTTAGCGAAAACCTGGAACATCTTCAGGCACCTAATTAATCCAGAAGGCAGCAAAACGTCCCAAGGAGTAAACCTAAAGAAGATTATTCACCTGTACGAAGGCACAGAAGAGGACCTAATCAAAGACATCCGAGAGAAATATTTTGGAGGAACGCATCAACTCAAGAGCCGCAACGGAAAATACCAAGGTGCGCCGAACCCCACACTCGACAGACCGATTTCGGAGAGTGAGGTCAGGGCGGCTATCCAGGAACTCAAGCCGGAGTCGGCGCCGGGTCCAGACGGCATCACAAATAAGATCGTGAGAAACATGGATGACGCCTCCATAGAAGCACTCACCAAATTCTTCAATCATGTTTGGAACAAGGGCCAACTCCCTGAAACATGGAAGACAGCCAACATAGTAATGATTCCCAAACCTGGAAAAAAGTTACATCTTAACAATCTTAGGCCAATCTCCCTGACATCATGTCTGGGAAAGCTCCTCGAGCATATAATCCTAAACAGACTCAACAAACATATGGAGTCAAACGGCCTCTACCCAGACACGATGATTGGCTTTAGAGCAAACCTATCGACGCAGGACATACTCCTACAATTAAAACAAGCAATCATAGACGGAGAAGGGGCATCTATCGTGGACACGAGAGCCCTTTTAGGACTAGACATCACCAAAGCATTCGACAGGGTCAGCCACGATGCGACACTAAATGCCATCGACAAACTCGGACTCGGAGAAAAGGCCTTCAACTACGTAGAAAATTTTCTCAAGAACAGAACTGCCAAGATAAAGATTGGAGAAATCGAATCGAAGAAATTTGACATGATTAATAGAGGAACACCGCAAGGCTCGGTGTTATCACCTTTTCTTTTCAACATGGCGATGATAGGCCTCCCTGATGAACTTAATAAAATTGAGAACCTCAACCACACCATATATGCAGATGACCTCACATTATGGGTGGCAGGAGGCAGCGATGGCAACATACAGAGCACATTACAAGAAGCTATAAACAAGGTTGTGGAGTTCTTATCTTCGAGAGGCCTGGAATGCTCCCTCGAGAAATCGGAACTACTGGTTAAGAAGTACCGAAAATCGACCAAAGAAGCGCCAAGGGAACATGAGATGATCACGCTCACCCTACAAAACAGACCCATTCCGACGGTGAACGCTATCAAAATATTAGGCCTCAGAATACAAGAAAACGGCTCAAACACCGAGGCGGTCAACGTCCTGGTGAGAAACGTAAACCAGACCATCAGGCTCATATCCAGGGTAACCAATCGACACCACGGCCTCAAAGAAAGCAATATATTAAGACTCATACAAGCATATATAATATCAAGAATTGCGTACATGACTCCCTTCCTGAAATTGAAAACAGAAGAAAAGACCAAGCTAAACAGCCTGATTAAAAGAGCGTACAAAAGGGCCATAGGAATACCGATCAGCACCTCAAATGAGAAGCTGGAGGCCCTTGGACTACACAATACGCTGGATGAGATAATCGAAGCCCACCAACTAGCACAGCACGAGAGACTCTCAAGAAGCAAAACAGGCAGATACATCCTAGACAAACTAAATATCAGAACCAGAACACAGCAGGAGGGACCCAAACAAGAAATGGACACAAGAATCAGAGAAACGTTCATCATAGCCAGAATCCCAAGGAACATGCATCCAAATTACAACCAAGAAAGAAGACAGGAGAGAGCGAAGGCTCTCCACAAGAAATATGGTGAACTAGAAGGTACCCTATACACAGATACGGCCTTACAACAAGGACCTAAAAGAAAATCTATGCTATGTGTAGTCGTGGACAATGCGGGATCTATTGTGACAGCCTGCACGGTTATGACCAAATACCCGCAGATCGGAGAGGAGGCGGCAATAGCCCTCGCCATGGCTACCGGAAAGGCAAAAAGAATAATTAGTGATTCGAAGACAGCAATCCTAAACTTCTCACGAGGCTACATCTCGACAAGAGCATACAGTATTATTAAAGACATAAAACCAGACCCTGAAGCCAAAACCGCACTAATATGGACTCCAGCGCACTCCGGAATGCCTGGCAATGAAGTCGCACATGAGGCTGCTCGAGATCTAGTCTACCGAGCCCCCCAACCCCCTGCGGACACACTGCCAGATGAAACAGCGGATGACAGAGACCCACTCACAACATATAGAGAAATCTTGTACCACTACAGATGCAGCAGGAAAAAGTACCCAGAGGCACACGGCAATCTGAATAGATCCCAGGCCATCGCTTGGCGACAAATACAGACAGGAACTTTCCCTAACCCACTTCTGTATAGCTACTACTACCCCGGGACAGTCAGCGACCTTTGCAAAGCATGCGGCCAAAGGGCAGACCTCAAACACATAATATGGGCATGCAGAGAAAAGCAAAAACACACACAAAGAATAAACATCTTTAATGAGGCGCAATGGGAGACGGCGCTGCTCAGCTCCGAAGAACTACTACAGCAACTACTGATCCAAGAAGCTGAAGAAGCCGCCAGGGGTCAAGGACTCCTGGCCGACGACTGAAAAGAAGGGCAGGGAAATCCCCCTCCTTCCCCTTCTGGCTTTCTGGAAAAAAATAAAGTTGTTTTTCTCTCTCTCTCTCGCTCATTGTCGGCTGAAACCGTGATAGTGCGTCAAGTATTACTACCTTTATGAATGTGTCTGGGTGCCTTGCCGATCTAAAGGATCCACACCTTATCTCAGGGGTGACGGACGGCCTTCCCCCCGACATGGCTCTCACGGGGCTTATCCCATCTACCCCAACAACGTAGCCTTTAGCTGTCTGCGCTAAGTGTGGGGTCAGCTATGCGCCGAGTTAAATCACAGCGCATGCATAAATAGGAAGGCGGAAAGCGGCATTGCCAGTCAGCGGCACCCACTCCCACGTCGGAATGACGCACTGCCCAATGGATGGCTTTCCTCGGCGCTGGTACAATGAATGTCCACGAGCCCGCCTTTCTGCACTCCCTTCGAGCCAGGAAAACGAGATGGGGCGAGCTCCGCCGAGTCAATTTGTTGCACTCGTTACACTATCAGCGCTACTCTGTATACTGGAGCCACAATTACCTGTAGTAGCACTGGCGGCGCTTTCCCTGCCAATAACGAGACATTTACGGATCACAATTTACATCCTCGACCAAAAATTAGGAGTGTGTAGATCTAAATGCACAAATTCGGAAATCGCAACGGAAATTCAAAGAGATATTCTACAAGGCATTAAGCGCACTTTTTGATTGGGACAGAGCTGCGTCCTTCAATTTGCTTGCAGACCTCGACAGCCTGACACTGCGCGAAGAGGACAACATCTTGCATCCTCGTCCCGAAACGCATTCTGTGGCCGGCATGAACGCCGCCTTGGAGGCAGATGAAGTGTACGATTTGGCGCACGTAAATGAAACTGGGAAGTTGGCACGGAAGCAGCTTCCCCAAAATTACAGAGACATTTCTTGAAAAACACAAACTGACCCAGGATACAATAGTTACGAAAATCATTGCATTCCTCTCAACGTTAATAACCACAGGGTCCCATATCCATGCTTAGAAGCTGATACCTCGGAAATGAAGACTAATAAACGACCTTCTCAAGTACAGCCGTTTGCACCCGACACGGTGGCGCTACGGCGTTGTACGCGAGTTCGATCCTTCCGCGGTGGCTGCCTTTCTGGTGAAGGCGAAGAGGCCCGGGTGTGGATGTTCCTCAGGGAGTAAAGATTAGGCGGGATACCTCGGCGTGCCTCCTAGCCCGGCTGTAACCTAGCCCGGCTGTGTAACCCAGCGTGAATGGAGCCAAGACTTGCCATTAGGGGTCCCAATGGCCGGGGCCTGTAACGGGCCCCTGTAATCCAGCGTGGGAGGATGCCTGGGTGTCAATGTGCTACATATATGACACTCTTTTGGGTTACCTGTTAATCCATTCACTGGGGAAGCGGGCGTGTCTCTGTAATCAAGCTACTATGAGGTGTGAGTGTCAATATGCGGGCGTCTGGACCTCGACGTGGTTTCGCCGCGGAAACGCTGGCGCATCAACCAGGTTTGATTTAGATTGCGCCAGTAGGCTAACTCATACACTCACGGCTATGGGACAAGTCCTTTACTTGAGGTAGAAGCAAAAGGGGGATGGACTGCGTTCAGCTTGCTCCGCAGACCCCCACTTTGACCCAGCACGTTCTGAACAAAGTGAAAGTTCTGACGGCCGCCGGGCGGTGGTCGGTCCGGGTGGCTATGTCGAGTCGCTGCTGGTTGGTTAATCTGGGGCGGTAGACAACCGCACTGCACGTCCAGCCTCCAGTGGAAGGCGCTGACGGAACTGACAGTGCACTGGAGGGTCATCGGACTGAAGTTAGCCGGCCTTCGTACCGTGCAGCGGGCAGTCTACTTGCCGTCAGCTGCTGAGGCGTTCAGGCCATGCCCTTCCCGGTGTGACCCAAACCGGTGACTAACACACTCTTGGTTTGAATGCACAGCTGGGGGTAGTGAGCAGTACTGCCGTTGACGGGAACCTCGATGCGATGCTGGCACCAAGCAGTGCCTCCGCGTCTTGAGGGTCCCATGCCATGAGGGTACTCTGGCATTATAACCATGTCCCGGGCAAAGCATGCTACCTTATGACGGCCCTTGTGGCTGATGAGCCTTAACCGGCTAGCGGCGACTTTGTTTGGGTACTACTTGCCAAGATATAAGTACACCGAACTGCTGAGCTATTGAACACAGCGGGTTGAACACAGCCGTTTGAAAACTCCTTTCATTGAGGTCGGTGCGGAGGCTCTCCGATTTGGGAGCTTTGCTGTCTCTGTCCAAATGATGCCTTTGTAGCGGAAGTTACACTACGGGTGACCAGTTTTGACCATGAGAGCTAGAGGTCAAAGCACACCCCCTTCCGCAAGTGGCCGGCACGGAGCAGGGGTGATGGCGGGGAGAGATAGGCGGCAGGGGAGAGATCGGCTTATTCTTAAATGAAACCAGCTCGAACCTAAACAAATACAAAGGAAGTTGAACACAAGGACAAATACTGGTCTAAAAACTAAGGTTTAATATCAATGTAAAAGATGCTACAGCGCGAAATAAAACACGGACACGGAAAGACGACGGGACGAGGCTGACTTCCAATTAAATTTAATACGATGAACCTTGCACCTTTGATACACATTCTTCATGTTACAATACATACAAAAAAATTCTAATCTCTAGTATTACACAACCATATCACCACGCGTTCAATGCACTTGGCACAATCTATACAAACAATTGGCGTGATGCGCAAAGTGCAGCACGTGTCCGAAAGGAAGTCCAGCTCTTTTGAAAGCAAAGCTTTATACCTCTACCCCCCAAGGGTTCTTTCGCGACCGTTGGTGTCAACAGAAAACTCCCGCGAACAAATAAAATAATTTACTGGCACCGGCAGGAATGGAACCTGGAACTAATAGCGTAACAAAGCGAAAGCCCGTTGTCTTACCGATTAAGCTATGAGCCCACGCAGAGACGGGGAAGACAATAGGTGGACTCACCAAGCAGATCTACGGGTTTACCCCCTGCAAGCTCGCTGAATGCCACGTGATAGCGTCATGCGACCTCTCGTGCCGATGCGCGCTCCGTCCACGGCACGTCTAGCGGCCCTGTGCGCGCCTTATGCGTGTGCTAGGAGTTACAGAAATAAAAGGACGCTCACACCAACGCATGGCATCTCACCTCTAGCACGCCAATGTGCTAAATCCTGTGGCCTCCAGTGTTCAAGTAAAAACTCACAGCTCCTTGTCGTCCGCCCTTACGCCAAACGACACATCAAGGAACACATTGATGGCCCGGTCATCACTCCAAGCCTCAGCATCAACATTCTGAGCCTACATCGTCAGGCCAACACCAGGAGTGACGTATCCTTGCAGCGCATTAAACACAGCATTAATCAAATTATAACATGATCAGGCAAGTTGCCACAAAGAAGCGAGGCCTCAAGGAATCCGATACCTTTCTATTAATTCAAGCTTTCGTCCTCTCGAGAATCACTTACGTCAACCCCTGTCTTCTTCTCGGCAACGAGGACATAAAGATGCTTTATATATGGATTAGAAAGGTGGTTGAGCAAGCCATTGGCCTTCCCATGAGTGCGTCCACAAACAGGCTACTTAGCACGGGGCTTTACAACACGGTGGAAGAGCTGATAGATGGCCATCTTTCTATCCAGAAGCTCCGAATGAGCAGAACTGCCGCGGGTCACCGCATCCTTTACCAGATTGGCTGGGCAGCACAGTATGTCACTGCGCTTGATGTACTCCTGGACTTTTGGCGACAAGAACTAAAGATGCTCCCATTGCTTAGAAACATGAACCCCTCACACGACGAGGGTCACCGACAAGCACGGGCTTAGGCGCTCAACACCACCGTCGGTGTGGATCATGCAGTTATCTCCACTTACGCCTGCGAACATCGAGGGCAGTAGTACGCCATCATCGTGGCTACCTCCAGAACCAACCTGCTTGCGTGTGCCTCACTCAATACCCAAGACATGATGGCAGCAGAAGAGGCATCCACCGCCTTGGCTCACACTCAACCAGGGGTTTGGATGGTAGTAACCTATTGCCAACATGCACCGGAATTACCAGTCGGGTTGGGTGTCCCGACGTGCACTGCGTGTGCTAAAAACCCACTGCCCAAACGGTTCCATTCAGCTCATCTGGACACCCGCTCACGCTTCCATGGAGGGTAACGAATACGCCCACCAACAAGCCTGCGCTTTTACCCCCGTGCTATTGAGCTGCACGACGACGCAGTCACCTGCTTGTCTCGTTCAGGGACATAACCCAGCATTATCGCCTTCAGAGACAGGCCCTTCCTTTGCCTTACCCTGACCTTTCCAGAGAAAAACAAACACCCCTTCGGCACATACAATCCGGCTCCTTCTCACACCTGACGCGTCTTCACTTAATGCACCCGAATCGCTACGACGCTAAATGGAAATATTGCACAGAATTAGGAACACTCCGCCCTATAATCGGGGTGTGCAACTTTAGCCCTGAGAACCCTCCTTTCTGTCCGACAACTACCCAACAAGAGAAATGGGAGATGCTGCTGTCCAGCCCCTGTCTGCCTACCCAGCTTCAGTTGGTGGACAGAGCACAGGCGGCGCGGACTGCATATGGGCTCCAGTGAAGAAAGAACCACTCCCCAAGCCCGCACTCTGAGCCGTTCAGAAATCTGAATAGAAGTACTTCCTCCTCCGTCTCCTCCTCCTTCTTCTCGTCCTCCTCCACCGTCTCGGCCTCCGATCTCGTCGCATTCGTCTGCGGTGGCAGAGATGGAGAAGTGAGATCGTCTAACACCGGGTTTGAGCTTCCTTTAATTTTATAAAAAAAGTTTC
This sequence comes from Haemaphysalis longicornis, assembly GCF_048455015.1. Lineage (NCBI taxonomy): Eukaryota > Metazoa > Arthropoda > Arachnida > Ixodida > Ixodidae > Haemaphysalis > Haemaphysalis longicornis. Next base: position 99,159,282 of record NW_027526203.1, read on the forward strand.
CACTCATGTGCTGCACCAATACAACTCATCTAGCCACCATTCATGCATCAGCATTGATTTAACCTTACCAAGAATATCTATGAAGTAATAAAGGGTGTGGTTAAGAGCATTTCACTTCTCGCTGGTTTCACTATATGTAGAGCGACGTGACTGAATTTAAGGGATCCCGCATGGGTAATCATTGTGGGTGCCGTTTACAGCTTTGCTTTCCAACCACATTCACAGGGTGTATTGGCGGAAATATTTTTTTTGACAACGCAATAGACGCCCGGCTTACACATTTACTGCCATGCCTTAAAATTCGTGCACTTCAATGATTTCCCGAGTAGTTTGATCACCGCTTCTACCTATCACCTCGCACATTTCAAACTGAGGTTTGCATCCACAATGTTTGAAATGCATGGCCAAGAACCCATCGTTTCCTTCTTTGACATTGCTGTCGGGCTCCCTCAATCGGTCATTAAGGCATCTGCCAGTTTGACCGACGTACACAGACTCACATTTCCTCAGGGGAATGCGATACACCACACGATCCACGCATGGGACGTACTGTGTACGATGCTTTACATGGCACCCACGGTTTGTATAGATTGTGCCAAGTGCATTGAAGGCGTGCTGATATGGTTGTTTAATACCAGATATTAGAATTTTTCGCGGTTATGTTAACATGAAGAATGTGTATAAAAGGTGCAAGGTTCATCGTATTAAATTTAGTTGGAAGTCAGCGCTCGTGCCGTCGGCTTTCCGTGTCCGTGTTTTATTTCGCGCTGTAGCATCTTCTACAATGAACTACCAACTCGCCAAACAGTACACTTTGTTTAATATCAAGAAGGGTGAATATAAACACCTAATAGAAAACAACAAATGACACTCCGCATGAGCAAAAAAATTTTACAAAAGACCCGGCAAATAGATAGACACCGGCTAAAGTCAAGCCCACGCAAATATGCAATCTGTTTGGGATGAAGACACATGCTTGCTTGGTAGACACACTTGTCTCCTCTTTCTGCTATGTGGAATGCTTCCATAATTTTGCGGGGCGTTGGTTCACGGTGCCTAAACAAAATGTCAGTGGCAGAAAAATCAGGTTTACCTCCGCTGCACTTGGTACAATGTGGAGAAAGATGGGATGATAGGGGGCCCTTTAATGACAATGCATGCTCTCAAACGCATGTTGATACGACTTGTGTTCAACTTTCTTTGTCTTTGTTTCATCCTTTGTTTTGTCTTTGTTTCATGTCTTTGTTTCATTTGTCTTTGTTCGTCGGGGTTTCATCCAAAAATAAATCTTTCCAACTACGCAACATGCGACTCTCCTGCTGAGATATAGGCGAGGAGTGAATGGAGACGTGCGCGGGACCCGTGTCGTCACGGGACGGGGGAAGGCGAGGAAGCCGCCGCCGAAGCGATAAACGCGCGTCACAAAGGAAGGCCAGCAGGCCACGTGCGGCGCAGAGCCGTGTGCGATGGAGGAAGACGAACATACATCTGTGGTCACTCCTACAGCGGCGAGGCTTAAGTAACGCCGTGAGTCGAAAAAATATGATGAATAGGCAGTGTATTCATTGCAAACATGTCTGTATTTCATTGTGAAACCACATCTCCACCACATCTCGACAATGGTGCTAGTGAAGCTTTCGGCAGTGAAGCTTCCGCTATCAACTAGGGTTAACCAAAACTAAACCAGAGCATTTTTTTCGATGAGCTATTTCGCATAGTAGTATACAGTTAAACAGATATAAAGAAGTTGGCAATAACTGGAATTTTTTTGTTGCATTCATGTTTTAGTTACATAAAAACTTCGAGTTAAGGCTCGGGTGAATGAAGCAGAAACGAAATCAATATGCTGGACAGCAGTGAAGGTGAACTCACCCTTGAAGGATTTCTTTCAAAGTGAAAAACTGCGTGATTTGTGCCTGCTGCATTCACACGAGCTTTGAAACTACACAGGGCACTAAAAAAAGGGAGGTCCCTTCTCCCCGCATTTAAAAACGTAACTTAAGTATAACTTTTCGGTGTCTTAAAAAATTTCAAGAGCCAGACCTGTGCTTGGAGGGCGCCTTCTCGCGAACTTGATGCTCTTTTCCGCAGTCAAAATTGTTTACTGTATATACCAGGTGGCGACGTTCTTATTGCTCACCGGTGGAGACGTCATTTAAAATAGCGAGCTTGTCTTAAAAAGACAAAAAAAATTTGTTTTCTGGCAGCCGAACACATCACCGACGAACCGACACCACAGGTGGCAGTGCAGACGCGCGACTACATGCCGACAGGCAGGTCTACCTCAAAGGTCTTGAACCGACACTACACTCACACGTGGAAAGGCACGGCAGTTTGCAATGCGGGCGGACTTCGCTAAATTAGTGCATTTATCCAGCCGATTTTTCAGAAAAAGTGCGAGAAACAATGACTCATTACCGTAGCGAATTCGTTACAACAAGAACAGCACCGCTTGGTTACATAGAGCACGCAAACACATGGGTTTCAATGGTGCTGACAATGGGGAATTGAAAAGCTTCTTAAATCCACGAACTAAATCCAGTTACGTCCATGTTTAACTGTATTATGATCACTTCCTAACCTCCCGCTGTGTCGGGTCCATTCCGCATGGTGGCATGCGGTGGGTAAGGGTGGTGTCAGGGTATACGACGTGCCCTCTATTCTGCTTAAGGCGTTGTATCTTTGGCGGGGAATGTTAGTGGGGCTGCAGTGCATGTCGACGACGGTATTGAAGCATGTCAGATATGGCTCTAAGCCAGGGCATTCGAGTTTCACAGGGGCCACGAAACTTATGTCGTGTGATTCGGAACATGAACAGCCCGTGCCAGCTTGCCCCGCCCAGGCCCTGCAGGATTTATTTATTTATTTATTTATTTATTTATTTATTTATTTATTTATTTATTTATTTATTTATTTATTTATTTACAGGTTACTACTTGCCTGGATGACAGGATGCCAGGTGTGGGCGATACAACACAGAGAGAAAAAAAAAAATCCCCCCACCTCCCCGAGGGCGATCGTGCGGAAATTCGAACGCATTGGGTGCACCGATGAGTGCGGTGCGAGTAATTATTATTAATGGCGTACTTAATGACTTCACCGACTTCCATCGCTATCAAGGCGCCAGGCGCGCGCTCCACTGCATTATATAGATTCCGAGCGCAGCGAGCGGAGAGAGGGTACGCGGAGAGGAGAGAGAGCCCGCCGAGCTCCGCGATGCGAGCGCCCTCACACGCCCGAGCGCGCTCCTCCTCTCCACTCACTCTCCGCTACTCCACCCGAGCTCCGCGATGCGAGCGCCCTCACACGCCCGAGCGCGCTCCTCCTCTCCCCTTGCCCTCCTATGTCTGCGTGCAAGTTAAAGTTATAGCTTGTGGTAATTGGGCAACAGTGGCGGGGGACAATCCCAAAGGATGGACATGTGCCGGGTGAAGAGGAAGATGTGGCGCGACACGAGCTAGGTCGCGCGGAGAGATAACACCTGCGGGCGCACGCCGACGGAGCACGACAACCCCCGACTAAGAAATGCATTCGCATTTAAAACGGGATACCATACAAGAATGAAAATACACTTCTACGGGTACAACACTCTGAACCAGAAAAAAAAAAACTGTACAGGTACAATCAGTAGGATAACAACTGCGCAAGAAGAATACACCACGCTGAACCCAACAGGGCATGAAGAAATAATGAGAGATCAGGTCATTTCACAAAGTCGGCAGGTAACAGATTACACTCATGGCACGTACGGGGAAAAAAGGAATTTTACACGAAAATTCGGCGACTTTCATCGGGTGATCGGATCGTGTCGGGCGGTAAATGTCTGGCTGGATGTATGCTTCCTTGTCAATATGAAGTCTACCGTTATACAGCAAGTAAAAAAAAATTTAACCGATCATGATAACCTCGTACCGCAAGGCTTTCCAAACCGGCCCTGCAGAGAAGACTCGTAGGAGACGTTTTCCAGCTCTATGAGCTATAAACAAATCGCGCGGCTTTTCTTTGTATGCTCTCAAGCTCATTGGTATTAACTAAAGTGTATTGGTCCCAGATGATTGGAGCATATTCTAATAGTGGTCTGATATAAGTTTTATGAGCTAGTAGTTTATTATCCGGAGAAGCTTTGGGTAACATTCTCCTTAAGAAACCGAATTTTCGCATTGCCTTTTTCTGAATATACATAACGTGCTCGTTCCATTTGAGATCGGAGGCTATTGTTTATTTGGTACGTGTGCTTTAATGGGCCCTTTTTGCGTGTAATGGTCATTGAAACGGTTTTTTTTTAGTTAAGAGTCATCTGCCACCTAGTACGCCATGTACGTATTTTTTCAAGTGATGCGTTTAAGACGACCTGATCGTTATGATTGTGTATTTCATTGTAAAGAATGCCGTCATCTGTGAAAAGTCTAATTTTTACCTGTATGTCACGTACAATATCGTTAATAAAAACGAGAAACAGAGCCCTGTGGGACGCCCGAATGCACTGACAAAGCCACAGAACATGCGCCGTTAACGGTTACGCTCTATTGTATTAGGCAAGGTTGCCTTAGGTCCATGCCACCAACGTTTCATTCTTCAAAATAGCCATCAAATTACTAAGTAATTTTAAGTGCGTCACACGGTCAAACGCCTTTTCAAAATCTAAGAATATGATGTCCACTTGCCCCCGTTCGTCCAGTGTTGCAGCAAAGTCGTGGAGCGTTTCGAGAAGCTGAGTTACAGTGGACCGTCCCGGCGGAAGCCATGCTGTCCAGCGTCCGCAATGCTATTGCTGTCAATAAATTCTGATGTCCATAAATATAATATGCTCGAGAATTTTGGCACATGTGGAAAGAATAGAAATCGGTCTGTATGACGGTAAGTGGGAGCGGTTTTCGTTACCTTTCGGTATTGGGGTGATTTTAGCATACACCCAGTCCCGTGGAAGTTCAATAGTACAAGTACTTTGCGCACCGCTCAGCATGTCTCACAAGGAAAGCGTTGGGTATGCCGTGAACATCTGGGGACTTTTAAATGCAGAGCATTTCTTAGCCTCGCCTCTTCCTGCGTCGGACGGCGTCCACAGCTCCGCGTCAGCAGCAGGTGCGCCTCTCCTCCTTCCCTCCTCTCTCTCAACAGCAGCTGGCGCGCGCATGCGTCGTAGTCAGCCCGTTCGCTCCGTCGCGGTCTCGGCGTAACAGGTGCGTGATAGCAGTGCGGTGGGGCGTGGAAGGGCGCGCGCTGCTTGCGCATGCGCGCTCTCCCCCCCGTACTGCTCTCCCTCTACTGCGCGCGCTGCAAATATAAAGCGGCTAGCGGTCGCTCGTGCTTCAGTCACTGCGTTGCTCCTTCCTTGCTTGGTTGACGCTCGCTCCACCCTAACGCGACTTTACTCTCCTCTCTCTACCCCAAACCAACACCAACGCAACTACGACCCAACTACCCACCCTAACGCGACTTTACGCGGCGTTAACGACCCCCAATGCTCTGCATTTACTCGTGTTCCCCTCGCGGGAAGGCGCGGGAATTTTTTTAACATCAAGCCGGAGCACCTTCAAAGGACACCTTCTTCATGGACACACACGTCAGTGATAGGAGGCGCTTCAATGAAAGAAGGAAATTGCGGGATGTTTCCATCGTCATCAGTAAACACTGAACAGAAATACCGGTTCAAAGCATCGCTTAGGCTGTCACAAACAGGCTCATCGTCTACGTAAAGGCTGATAACCATAGGTCGGCAAAACAGAAAGAACTCACTCAAACTCAATCACAATTTTTTTCATTCACGCTGTACTCAATCAAACTCAGACTCAAAAACTTTGTCTGTTTAGAAAATCACTCGTACTCACTCATCAAATACTCATTTGTAATCGTACTCACTTGTACTCAAACTCATTTGTCCTCACGAGTATTCGTACTCAATCTGTACTCATGAGTACTCAATCTGTACTAATGCTCAGGAGTACTACTCATGAGTACTACTCATTTTTCACTCATGAGTACTACTCATTCTGCACTCATGAGTACTACTCATTCTGCACTCATGAGTACTCAATCTGTACTCATGAGTACTCAATTTGTATTACTCACGAATAATCAACTTATCTGCACTGTTAGCTAGGTCGTAGCTCGAATGAAAGGCTAAGTAGAAAAATAAATTGTTTAATTGATTAGAAAAACACAGGTTACATATAAATCAGGACAGAGGAAGAAAACCTGACGCGGTGCACTGTCGTTGGGCGACTTATTGCGCGAAGGCAAGTGAGAAAGCGAAACAGAACGTAAGCACTCGCGTTGCGTCTGGCGTCTCCTCTTGTTCTCAGGCCGAATCGGGCTCAGGGGAGCTCGGGGGTTGTCGGTGCAGCCGTGGCCGAAAACTGCGTTTTTCTGTGTGTCTTCGGGTGGCAGCTTTTGTCGTCCGTTTTCTTGTTTGCACTACTGTTTGCACTACTGTACTCAGGAGTGCATATACTCAAGAGTGCAAGCACTCGCAAAAACAGTATTCATGAGTATTGTACTCATGAGTGCTGTGTACTCACGAGTGCTGTGTACTCATGAGTGCTGTGTACTCATGAGTGCAGTGTACTCATGAGTACTGTGTACTCATGAGTACTCATATTCATTAGTACTCAAACTCATGAGCACTCATACTCATGAATACTGTACTCATGAGTACTCATACTCATGAGTAGTGTACTCATGAGTACTGTACTCATGAGTAGTGGACTTACCCCTGTACTCACTCGTCATCGTACTCACTGTTTTTTTCTGGGTGTGTGATCACTCATCATCGTACTCACTCGTGAGTTTGAGTACAAATGAGTACAAATGAGTGTACTCACGAGTGAGTACGCCGACCTATGCTGATAACAGAGTTCTTTTTCGGTGCGAGATAACGCCATAACTTGTCTGGAGACGAAATCATGAATTCTTTTAACGACACTTGCTGATAATGCTCTTTTGCTGCGTTAATTTTGTCTTTCAGTTGCATTCGCAAATCGTGCATTCTATTCGAGGCAGCTGTTGATGGGCGGTGCTTACATTGTTTTCATTGCCTTTCTAGTTTTCGTCCCATGCGTATGATTTCCTTATTCATCTTCGGATTATCCTGCCTCCGGAAGGGTACAAATTTATTCATTGTGTCAAACACTAGGCTTTTAAAGAAACCCCAGGTGTGGTCAATCGAATATTCTTTTGATTCGCACATAGAAATAAATTCAGGAAACGAGCTGTCGAGCACACCAAGTGTGTCTACATCGCTAGCACGTGTGAAATCGGGAATAAGACGTTGTTCTTTTTTGGCTTCAGGGGGAAATTTAATTGCTTATTTAGGCAGGTGATCTTGTGGTTCGGTATGCCCTGAAAAACCTCAACTTCCGCATTTCGTCGCAGAATGCCGTTTTCTACAAGAAACAGGTCTAATACGGACTCAGCTTCATTTTGCACTCGGGTGGGTCCAGTAACCAGTTGTGTTAAGCCATGAAGCACTCCGCAGTCAACAAACGGTTCTGAACCAGCAGTAACGGCTTCAGGTACGTCGTTTTGCCAGTCTACGGGAGGAAAATTAAACTCACCGGCAAAAGTAAAAGTCCGCGGTTTTGTTTATTATATTGGGAGCATTTAATTTCAGTTATTTCAAAATATGTAGTTTACACGTCAAAATAAGGCGTTTTACGTCCGCGGTTTTGTTTATTATACTGCGAGCTTTAACTTCAACCAACGTAGCCTCTTCTTTTTGCGCTCTTTCGTAGTTGATTTCGTCGAGTCTGTTCTGATATTGCGCCGAGAGATAACAATGTTTTTGCTCGGGCGTTGCCCCATTCAAACATGTCGTCGTCAATTTAGTTTTTTTGTGCACGGGCTTTACCTTCTGGCCCACTTTGCTCGCTTCTTTGGCACTATCCCAAAGCTGCTTTCTTATTTCCCGGGTGTCACGTGACGGATGGTGAGGTTGTCTAACCAGCTCAGAGAGATGGACGCAGGAAAGCCGTTGACGAGTTTGACATAACACACATTTAATGCACACTTGGAAAACCCTAAAGCAAACCAAACAAATCAATTGCACACACCCGATAAGCAATCCAACCTCTAAATATCTCCAAATATCTCCAAGCAAAACCCAAAAGTATCTATAATAAAGTTCTACACAACTAGTTCATAGCAACTTAAACAATCACCTTCTAGGTGACCTCTCTACCTTCACCACTCCCTAGTTGTGTCCTATGAATGCGTCCCTACTGGACTGGCCTACACCTATCATCGGCGCTGTCGTGTCGCACCCTTGTGTGGTCGCGACCCGGTGGTAGCCGTCCTCGCCTCTCTTCGGTGCCGGCGTTCGATGCGCGCGGTCACTCCTTGGACGGCGTGGGATCCGCGCGTCCTGATTTGTTTCCTCTGTGGCTACCCCCTGGTAGCCACAGCGGCTACCCCATGGTAGCCGCTCCTATTGGAGATCCTTGATGCCGGCGGTCGACGCGCGGTCATCCCTTGGGTGGCGTGCTTCCTCGGTGGCTACCCCCTGGTAGCTGCTGCCGCTGGAGGTCCTAGGTAGGCTCGGAACGAACGTAGTCTTTCGGGGCCGTCAAGACGAACGTCGACGGAGCGTGGACGTTGGCTGATGGTGCCCGACCGATGCCGCTGGGGCCACGAAGAAACAGGTTCGTGGTGCACCTAGGATGACGGTGCCGATGCGAAGTCGGCCCGCTCCCTCCCAGGCTCGGATGGCATGGTCTATGGCCTGGCCGCGTTCCCCTGGCTCATTCCTTGAAGTGCACGCGCTCCTACCGCCTCCTGGTTTCTTGCCTCTCGTTTTTTGCCTCCCGGTTTCTGGCTTCTCCTTTCTCTTTGTGCGCCCCGCTTTTATCCCCTCTGGGCTTTCTCTTGGCGCACTCCCATTGGCTTCTTGCCTCTCCCATGTCCATATATGGCCATCACGCCACTGGTCTCCTGCGCGGCGTTCTCTGATTGGATAGCCAGTGCGCTGCGATATTTGCCCATGATGCCTTGGTGTTTCGGCGCTGGCGTTCGTTCATGGGTGCGCTCCTGGCGCGCAATTCAAATGTTCGTTCCTTTGATCTTTTCTTTTACTTTTTTCGGGTTTTGGTGCATCCCCTCTCCGGGGGTTCCCTTGACACATGACACCGGCTAGTGGCTTAAAAGTCCTCTGATACCGATATGTTCCCCGTTTTAGTTTAGGGCAGTTTTTCAACACGGCCAATTTTTTGCGGTGATCCATGAACTTCAACATAACCGGGCGTGGCCGGTTAGGATGTTTGCGTCAGAATCTATGCACTCTTTCGATGAAACATAACGTGACACCTAATGTTTCTTGAAATAAATCTTTGATTACACTCTTAGAGAGGACTTCTGGTGTCTCATTCATCACTTCTGGGACCCCAAACACTATCAAATTATTGCGCCTACTTCTGTCCTCCATGTCTACTATCTGCTCCTCCAGTGCCTTTATGCTGTTTTCGAGCTGACTAAACTTAGTATGAAATTGAACTTGAATACACTTGAATACACTTGAACTTGAATACAAGACATAGCGATCGTGTGTACGTGCGCGTCTAAACGAAGGTGAATTCTTTTTCCTTTGTGCACAGAGTACCGCAACTTGTACGTTTGTATTGTATGTAAAGCAGATTGATTATAATGCGAGTGTCAAGCGGGTTATTCAATTTTTTCTACACGAACACCATGAAACGCTGATCCCTAAACTCTGTTTTTCGCGTCATAATCTACATCAGTAAAAAAAACCGTGCCTGACGTTGTAAGGATGCCGGCGCAGCCCAGTTATTTTTATAATCTAGAAACAGTAATTAAGCATTCTGGGTTGGTGAGAGGCAAATTATTATTACTCGGCGTGATACTAGAAGTTCTTGAGCATGCAGAAGGCGTTCTTATGTTAAGATAATCTAATAATCCACTGGAATGCATGGGAAAACATGAGCCGTAAACACAATACTTGCGGACGGTGTTGCATGCAATGGCATCATACGCCATAATGAACCCCTAGGGGGTGATTTATTGAAGTATACAAACCCACAAGCCCGCCCTGGCGTTTAGCGTACGGGAATCAGCCAGATAAACATTTCGCAAGCGCTTAGCAAGCGCTTATGTCGCTGCATGTCGCTGCATCGTGCAAGTCGTCAAGTTGCCAGTTGCTAGTAGCGCGTCGTCCTGTGTATTTATCTTCTTAGTCAACGTATTTCCGCACATGTTTTCAAGATGATTGCTCCTCCTCCTCCATTGCATAGTTCTTATGTGGGTCGTTTATGGCAATCTTTTTCGGGCCCTGAATACTGCCTATACCGTATAACTCCTATACGACCCCGATCCTGTATAATTACCTGGTGTTTAACACTCCGCCCCCACCCTCTGTAATTCCTATCCCGTATTGGTCCTGTCCTATCAAACTACCGTGTTGGATTTTAGAGAAGGAAACGTCTAGCTTTGCCTGTAGTACCGGAAATACAACCGTTCCTGTCGTGAACTACCGAGAAATACACTTGATTGCGCTGTAAACACAGTCTTTGTAAAGAGGGCGGAGAGTTTTTTGCAGGGCGAATTTGAGCTCCTCTTCTGTATGGCGACCAGGTGCTGAGGGTGTTCAAGGATTTCCCCATTTACAGCTTCAGTATTCGAATTTTTAAAAGAAACGGTATGATTCATTCTATGGAGATGAAATGTGGAGCAGTGCAGAACAAGATGTTCCATGTTTGCTTCACATGTGGTGTGGGAAAATGCACATGCACGGGGGAAAGTTGTATCAATGGCCTTTTCTGGTCAGCAAGTGTCTGGCATATGTGTCTGGCATATTAGGGGTAGCGGCCGTGTTCGCAAGTACTGTGTTGATATATTACTTGAGGTCGGCTGCGGGGCAAGTCCTGCACAAACAAAAAGGGGTTGTTTCTCGGGGGAATCTCTCGCGGTGAAGAAGCCAGAGTTCGCGTTGTACTGGCGTCATTTCGAAGTGGCCGCCTCGCGACGAGTCAGCATAGGGGTGGTCGCGCCGATCGGGAGATCCGAGCACGAGAGGCTGGAGATGAATAGGTGGAACTCCAGATTGTGAGGTGGCAAGACCATGTGCCACCTCGTTACCTCCCCTCCCCCCCCCGCGATTACTCACGTGCCCCGGCGTTGAGATGACCCCAGTGTCAACGTCGGTCTGCTGTTTGCCTTGGGTATGTAGCTTATGCGTTCAGCAGTGGCATCTTCTGTTTTTTTGGGTTGTCGATGCTACGTAGGGTTTCAAACGAGCAGACTTACATCGATGACGTCAGCACTGACGGTGTGGTACCAGCTAGCAGATAGCTAAAGTGTAACACGTGCGTGCAAGATCACATAATGACTGCGCCCATTCAAACCATCCCCACATTATTGCTATCTACTAATATCTGCAGCCTAATACCAAAGAGATTTGGTGTGTTCCCTCCTAGACATTTATGACTGCGATAACCTTGCCCTCACCAAAAATTAGCTGTATCCTGACGTAACCGATACCGAAGTTCTTCATAACCGTAGCAATTTCAACATCTACCAAAATTACCGTACAGGCGGGCCGGAGGAGTTCTCGCAGTGAAAAAAAAACTTTGCTATTGTATGCCATTAAAGTACAAACAATGAAACTATCTGGGCAGCATGCATAACCAGTTCCGCCACACTGCCCCTCCGGAATTGTTCCCCGCCTGCTGACTGCAGCCATTCATTTTCGTAAGAACTGCGCAGTAGCATCACTGGGGCCATCCATTTTTTGCCGCGCCGATTTCATCTATATCTTTGGCGATTTCAACTTTCCCACGATCGACTGGAACCCTTTATCTTCCCCTTGTCGCATGTCTATAGAATTTATCAGCCTAACCTCAGACTAACTCATCCCAAATGGTTAATCAACCCACTCACGGTGCTAACATCCTCGACCTAATTCTCACAAGCGCTCCTGAAAGAGTCAATACCATACTGTACGTAGATTGATTTAGCAATCATAGCCTTCTTCAAGTAACACTCCACATTCGTCTACCGCTCACTGGCAGTGAAAAGAAAAAATCAGCGATTACAATAAAGGTAACTGCAGCACAATCAACGCCAAACTAGAAATCTTCTACAATGACATATTTCTGCCATCCTTTTCCATTCATGACATCAAGGACAACTGGGTGCTCTACAGACACAAAATATGTGCTCTAGCGGATCGGTATATTCCACTTGTTTCGGTCAAAAATGATAAAAATAGCCATTGGTTTTCTAAATCCATCCGACAGCTCAGATATAAAAAGAAACGTCTATACCGCTCCGCAAAACGACTTGGTACGTCCTAGGCATGGAAAGCGTACAAAAATTTCATGAAAACCTAGTGTTCCACAAGGAAGTTTTGGAAATTAATATCTCGGGAACACAGTGTTCAACAGATTTCCTTGCTAGATGATCACCATGCTCCCCTTTTAGACAGTCATTGCACCTCAGGACGTAACACATTCTTTCCATCACCTGGGAAGACCTGGGAAGACCACTCCGACGTTCCGAACGTTCGCGATCTCAGCATCGAATACATGCAACCTGTTGAAATAACGCCCGAGGTTATTGCACTTCTTGTCAATAATCTTAACTGAAAATTACAGTTTCCGTTTCTGTTAATATCATATATCACCATTTCAGACAACCTTAGCTACAGGCCAGCTCCCCATTCACTGGAAGATAGGTAAAATAGTCTCGGTGTTTAAAGCCGGCGATAAGCATTCACCGGAAAGTTATGGCCCGATATCTCTATCAGGCATCTGCTGCAAACTTCTGAAACACATAATCGTTTCTCATGTTTTCTGGCACTTAGATTCTAACCACAGCTTGTTTAGCAACATGTATTTAGTGATGGTTTTTCTTGCGGAACACAGCTGCTAGAATTTACGGCAGAACTACATTGCAACACGAAGAATAACCTTCAGACTGACTGCATTTTTCTCGATTTTTCGAAAGCTTATGCTCGCGTACCCCAGTATCACCCCAGTTTTAAATTATGAGCAGTTCGATTAGATTCGCTCACTTTATCTTGGCTTCGAAACTTTCTTTCGCTCCGCCAGTAGTTCACTGTCATAAACAATTTCCCATCCCCTTCCCTACGCTACCTCAGGTATACCACAGGGGTGCGTTCTCAGTCCCCTGCTATTCTTAATCTATATTAACCCTTTGGTGCTCAGGGGCAACAACGGGGAACCCGTGGCGACTCCTATGGATGGACAACACACTGAGAGGGACCGAGACGGCGAGCACGCTTCTTCACCGGGAAAGTGGAAAATTTGGACAAGAAAGAGGGCCAACTGGAAGACGGGTGTCAACCGGATCGACAGGGTAAGTCGCCCTCGTGCACTTCTCTCGTTAAGGCCACTGAAGAAATTCAGTATACGTGCCATACCAAGAACACATTAGCAACTTTGACTAGCGCCGAGCGCAGAATTGGCCGAATTGGCAACATACCGGTACGATAAATCTGGAAACTGCGTACAGATCACCGTCTAAAATTAAGAGCACGCCAACCGAGTTTTGGTGGCGACCAGCTTGATTTTACAGCACAATGGCCAGACTGTCACGCTGCCGATTGAAATCGGCTCATTCTCAACCGCGGCAACTCTTGAAGAGGGGTTATAACTGTAGAAGAAGGTGAATCAAATTAAGGAATTCTCAACTGTGTCCGATGTGAGCGGGCAGAAGAATCGGGAAAACAGAGCCTAAAGAAACGGGAAAGCCTAAAGAATCGGGAAAACAGAGCCCTCCTAACTGTTGATGCCCCAGAAGTCCCTAAAGTTGTAAAATGTTACATGGATATAGTCACAGTCTCGCCATACCAGCCCAAGCGGATGGTGTGCTTCTCATGCCACCAAATCGCCCATATGGCGAGGCACTGCCCGCACCCGCAGGTCTGTAGAGACTGTGGACGAACACACGAAGAAGTATTCCCGTGTGGCCGGACTCTCTTTTGCGCTGCATGCACCTTACCGTGTACCCGCTCTGTTTAGCTAGAGTGCCCGCTCGCAGTATCGAAAAGCAAGAAAACACTGAAAATGGCGTCTCTTGGGTGACATGGTGAGACGAAATTATCGACCTGCTACGGGCACCAAGGAGCCACAGATGGAACAGGGCACTCATGTCACCACGTCACAACCACTAGCAAGTGACATACACGCAACGGGGCACTGTTGACTCAGCTGGCGGAGATGCGTTCGGATCTTCGCGCCCTCAGAGAGGAGACTGCCCAGCTGCGATCAGAGATGGCGGAACTGAAACGAAGCAAAGAATGTACACCAGCAAACCAATCTGCTCCCCAGACAGGACAAACTTAGCATTCCCATCGGCTGCCTCCCAGAGGCAGAACTCCTTCTGTGTAAAGTGAAATTGACAGTTGGGATAGTTGGTTTTCATGCATCGTAAGTAGCGCTTGAAACGGGACGACAGAAGAGAAGACACACACGCCGGTGCTAACTCGCAACTGATTTTATTACGCATAAACACAAATATATACTCAGAATGACCACGTGCCCAGGTCAACCCCGAAAGTGCAGTTTGATAAACACAAAGGTTACAGTATTACGATTTGAAAAACACATGATTACACTGTACATACTAAAAAAACCCCCGCAAAACACCTACGTTAAAGCATTTGATAAGAACAGAAATTCCTTTTCATGTAGTGCCACCGATGCGTGGCTGACACACTTATCGTGCTTTATTATATAAAAAGCTTCAATTATCTCACGTGTCAATTTTTGTGTTTATGCATAATAAAATCAGTTGCGAGTAAGCGCCGTCGTGTGTGCCTCTCTTCTGTCGTCCCGTTTCAAGCGCTACTTACGATGCTCCTTCTGTGTCTCGGCGCAACCGCAGCACCACAGGAGAACAAATGGCTACGTGACAGCCTACTGCGAGTGTCATGAATGAGATTTTACAGCCGCTCAAGTATGTACAGGCTGATGTTCAACAGGAACACCGCGATCGACTTACATATATCAAAAAACAGAAGTTAGCATCGAACGTTTTTTGCAGCAGGCGTCATCTACGATGATATACATTCAAAGCCCTCCAACATCGCACAATAGCACGCAAAGGCACAAAAAGCAACCCTTGGAGTCCTACAGCGGCCGGGCAGGCAGCCGTTCTGGTGAGATCGGAACTAGGTAAGCTGCTCTCCCTTGGCAATTACTGGGAGCGCTTCAAGGGGATCACGAGGCACTGATAGTTACGCTACAGCTACCCACCGGAAAGAAACTTATCGTTGCGTCTCTGTAGGGTAGGGCAGGGCAGGGCAGGGTTAGTTTTATGTGGTTTTGGCATCTCGTTCAAAAGTATCCCAAAATACCGATTCTAATTGGTGGTGATTTTAATGCGAAAAGCACAATCGGGCTACTCCCCGTCAAATAAGCACGGTGTAGTTCTGGAGGCTCTAGCCGAGCCCTCCGGCCTTCACCTGGTCAATGATGCTCGCAAGGACTGAGGCTTGGGCATGTTGGTTCATGACTTGAAGGAGGAGAACAGCGCAAATTTGACAGACACGAGAAGAAGGAGACGCCACGCACAGCGCTGCCTATTCCACTCGGAGTGCAGAATTGGGCTGATCCTGGTTCCGTGCCCTTGTGACGGGTAGAAGCCACCAAACAGCAGCAACACATCTGGGGGCAGCCGCCTCATCCGTATGCAGTATGACAGGGTTCGGGCGCGGCACACAGCGATGGCGATGGGAGTGACGAGGAAGCAGGGATCGACATGAAAACAGTTAAAAGGGCCCATTGTACTGGAAATGAAGCTTGCAAGGACTGAGGCTTGGGCATGTTGGTTCATGACTTGAAGGAGGAGAACAGCGCAAATTTGACAGACACGAGAGGAAGGAGACGACACGAACAGACACGAGAGGATGGTGACGACACGCAGCGCTGTGCGTGTCGTCTCCTTCCTCTCGTGTCTGTCAAGTGTTATTAGGATGCCGTTTGCTTCAGTCGTAAAAATAGTGTTCCGGACATTCATCGTTTGACCGACCCGAAAGTTCAGTCAATGCGCAGCAAAAAAGACACAGCTGTAACAGTGCTTGACGCATCACTAAATTTCTGCACACTGGTATTTATCCTGTAAAAACAAGACGTGCTGCAGAATCACAATTCTTGGTGCCCTCTTCTTATCAAGATGCCTAAAAGACAGGTCAGAGAGCACAAGGCGCTGATTCCATGGTTGTATACAATCAGTGATGGGTGTCTTGTGATTGTCTAAAAAGGGAAGCTTGAGTTCAGAGGCTTCCTCTCTTTGGCGCGAATGTGCAGATGCAAGCAACCGGCGCCTGGCACCGTCCATTACGTGAACGACGGAGCGAGCGGAGGCACAGAACTTCTGATGCACGGTGTGTATCTGGTGGGCACGGAAAAACAACCGTATGAATTTGAAGTGCAGATAGCAGGCAAGCTTGTGAAGATGCAAGGATATACGGGGCAGCGGTATCACTCGTTCCGGAATGCGTTTACCGGCAGCTAAAGCAGCCGCCGCAGCTTGCGAAAGGCGATATGAAGGCGTCAAATTTCCACATCTTCGCCATACCTTGCCTTTCGCCTTCCAGCTGTCGTTGCTCAAGAAATCCGCCCCCGCCGTTCTGTTGAGCCTATCCCATCCTCGTCGCCATCTGTTGTAGCCGGCGAGCAAGGCGACGCTGGACTCAGTTGGTGGCGAAGGTTTAATGCGATAAGCAAGCGGCTCGCATGCCAATATATGTACAGAGCCCATGACGTAGCCTGTGGCGTCAGTATGGCGCGTCATACGTTTGCTACTACAGGAAGGACGATTTAAAAACAGTTGTTCTGAGGATGTAATATTAATGGTGGAATTAAAAGGGTGGTTAGTCAGGGCCATGATTTTCGAGGCATGCAACAAGTCCATGTAAATCCTCTGGTGATATAGAGACCATTTATCGCACTCGACGTAGAGGCTCTGGACTGGCCTAGTGCGAAAGGCGCAACACGCAAGGCGTAGCCCCAGATGCAGCACTGGGTCGAGAATTTTAGAGCCGCTTTTGTTGCAGACCCATAAACAACACTTCCATAGTACAATCGAGACCCCACCTGGCTGGTAAGAATACGTAACAGGAGTTGCTTGTCAGTTCCATAGGAGTGATGTGAGAAAATTTTGAGAATGTTGATTGCTTTTAGGTATTTATGATTGATTTGTTCAATGTGAGGAATGAATGTGAGTTTTTCATAATACACTAAACCTAAAAACTTGTGTTCTTTTTTGACAGGAATAGAGATGCCATTTAGAGTAATTTCTTGTAAGGAATGGATCCCACGCTTCCTGGAGAAGACAACACAAGTGCTTTTCGCTGGGTTGAGTCTAAAACCGTTCTTGTTTGCCCAGCTGGCAAGTGTTTTGACACCAAGCTGGACTTGACACTCACAAATGGACATATTCCATTATTTCAAAGATACCCGGACGTCGTCTACATATATTGAATAAGAAATTGTAGGTGGCAATGCCTTCCCAAGGGAGTGCATCTTAACTGTGAACCGAGTGCAGCTTAGAACTCTACCTTGCGGAACGCCGTTTTCTTACACATTAACCCTTGAGAGTGCGCTACCAACTCTCACACGAAATGTTCTTTGAAACAAATAAATAGCAAGAGTGTTCATCATGTTGCCAGAGGCACCAAATGACTTCACGTCACTGCGGATCCCGTAGCACCAGGCGGTGTCAGAGGTGTTCTCAAGGTCAAAAAACACCGTTACGCAAATCTATTTATGAATAAAAGCATCCTTTATGTAAGACTCGAGCGCGACGAGTTGATCGTTAGTGGAACGCCCTGCCCTGAAGCCTGCCTGGCAGCACTTGAGAAGACCATTGTGCTGAAGAAAGTACACGAGCCTCTTGTTTATCATCTTATCGAAGAGATTGCAAAGCCAGCTTGTCAAAGCAATGCGCCGATAACTGGCGGGAGAGGAAGAGTCCTTCCCTTCCTTCAGGAAAGCCACTACTATGGCCTTCTTCCAGGAGCGTGGCATGTGCCCCGAAAGCCCTATTTTATTGTATGGTATAGATGCAGAAGTGTTTCAAGGGTGTCTGAGGGTAGGTGTTGTATCACAGTGTGTGTGATTTTGTCTGCACCTGGAGCTGAAGGCTTACATGTGATCAGACCGGCCTTCAGCTCATGAATTGAAAAGCTACTATTGTAGGAAGTGTGCGACTTGTTGCTATCACGTAGGGACTTAATTTCTGCAAATGTTTTGTGTTTCATAAGAGTGTTTGTGTAATGTGCTGAACGGGACTTGTGTGAGAAGTGCAGTGCAAGTGTGTTAGCCTGGTATTCGAGTGTGTCCCCTGTTGTGCTACCCAGGGGCAGGCTGTGTGTCTGTTGTCCTTTGACCTTAGGTATATGTGTCCAGACTTTGTGTGTGTCCGTGTATGAATTAATGGATGTCAAGAAGGTGTGCCAACTCTCTCGTTGTGCGTCATGGCGCACAGCTTTTCTTTCCAAACGCCTTCGCCCGTTTGAACAAAAGAAGGTTACCCGACATGGGGTACCGATGAAGGATACACCAAGCCTTGTTCTGGGCCTCTCTCGCCCCCCTACAGTCCTAATTCCACCACGGGCTCCTCTGGTTGCGCGGGGCACCAGAGGCGTGGGGAATGGACTTTTCAGCGGTGTCAGTGATGTGCGCCGTAAGAAGTTGGGAAGCCTCTTCAATGTGTAGGTGTCTTATGGTTGTGTAATGTAGTTTGGATGTCTCTGTAAATGTATTACCGTCCGCTCTTCCTTCATTGAACCTGTTCTGGGAAGATGGACTGCATGGCGCTTTACCTATATATGTTTGTGAGGTGGGGAACAGGTCACTACCATATAGGTCAGTGCCCACACCCCACTCGAGATGAGGAAAGAGAACTGCGGAGCCAATAGCCAAATCAAGATATGAGCGTGACCCGCCGCGGTGGCTCAGTGGCTAAGGCGTTGCGCTGCTGAGCACGAGGTCGCGGGATCGATTCCCGGCCACCGCGGCCGCTTTTCTGATGGAGGCGAAAAGCAAAAACGCCCGTGTGTACGAGATTTCGGCGAACGTTAAAGATCCCCAGGTGGTCAGAATTAATCCGGAGCCCTCCACTACGGCGCGCCTCATCGCCTGCGTTGCGTCGGCGCGTTAAAACCCTACAATCAATCAATCAATCAATCAATCAATCAATCAATCAATCAATCAATCAATCAATCAATCAATCAATCAATCAATCAATCAATCAATCAATCAATCAATCAGGATAGGGGTGTGTGTTGTGTCCAATATTAAGGTAAATGGGCTTATCATTGTTGAAGAGGCATGCTTCTGAACATGTAACAAATTTCTCTATCAGGCGACCTCGGGCATCCATGCGAGAAGAGTCCCAAAGAGAATTGTGCGCATTAAGGTCGCCTGTTAAGATATATGCACTGTACATGGCTCTTCCCACGGAGCAAGAAAAACAGGAGCGCCGAATTCGCTCTCTCTGGCGGGCCCTTAATGTCCATCACTCGCGGAGCACAGTGTAGATGGCGCAACAAATGGGCGGGCGGCGTTCCCCGTGCGCCGGCGGGCGCGTTGGCGGAACGCATTCCGTCGGCTCTGTCGTCTGCTTCGGACGGTAGGTTTTGGGCACAGACTGCTTTGGGCCTGATTTGGCACCGCTTCGCGTTCATTGCGCGCCTCCTTCGCACAGTTGATTAACTTGTTCGACAGCACCTTCTGGGTAACCCGGACCTGAAGGAATTGAGTGGCCGTACGGCAAAGATATGTGAAGGATTGGTTTGCATGGCGAGAAAACAAAATGTAGAGACCACATATAGACATATGGCTGCTATACAAACACTACCTTTTGCGCAGTGCTTGCCGAAAATGCGACTCCGTTTTGTAATATTGTGAACACCAATTCGGCTGTGTTTTAAGAGGTTTTACAAAAGGCGAAAGGAGCAATTGGTTCTGATCAATAGCGATTATGAAAGTTCCCTCAGCTTTCTCGCAGTTCTCCAACTTACGTCCCAAACAGAGTGGGCCTCTTCGATTTACCAGTCTCGGATAGTCCGCGGTGAGTCCGAACACTTCCTGTTTGGACAGGAAGTGACGTCACAGTGACGTACAATTTCAGTTTTGCGTTCTTTGCCAGGCGCCGCCCGGCAAAAAACGAGAGGCGGGATCACGACTTTCGACATCGTCTGCTGCATCGTCTGCTCTCGAAGATGTCAGCGGAAGATGTTCGCGCTCTTGGCGCTGTGCTTGAATTGCTGAAATCTGAGAGTTCAGATTCCGATGGAAGTGACTGCGACTGCGACGACGAATGTTCCGCCGACCTCTACGTTGCGCTGCTGATTTTGACGAAGCTGGCGAGGGAGGAGCGGCACCGAGTGCCCCTGTACGTTGAGCGGGTCGTCTCCACGTACTTGGAGTTTGAATTCCGCAAGATATTCAGGCTCTCACGGTCCACGGTCGCTCAGCTTGGTGCTGAATTTGAGAGTTCTGCATTCTACCCTGCTGGGCACCATGGACGAAGAAAAACGAGCTCCGAGAAGACCCTGCTCATCGCCCTCACGTACATCGGTACGCAGAGTGCGATGTACCGGATTGCGGACAATTTCGACGTCGCCGAATCCAGCATGCACCTTGCCATCAACCGGGTGTTGGCATTCCTGTATTCCATCAGCGCCCGAGCGATCTGGCGGCCGGACGCCGACGAGCGCGGAAGGATGAAGCGGACGTTTTCGTCACTCGGTCGTCGTGGTGCCCTGCCGGACGTCAGTGGGGCCGTCGATGGATGCCACATCCGCATTTCCCGGCCATCGGAGTCGGAGGAGAGCTATTATAACAGGAAGAAGTTCCACTCGATCGTCCTGCAGGGCATCTGTGACGCGGACATGTTGTTCACGAATGTGTTCGCCGGGTTTCCGGGGAGTGCCTACGACGTCCGTGTGAAGCTTCTTCTTCGAGAACGCGGCGTCCAAGTGCGAAGGTAAGGACTGGTGACCTAATAACTGCAAACTGTCTGCCGCAAATACAGAGGCATACGTAGGTAAATTATGAAATGCTGATTAATAATTCCATGTAAGCCATCTCCCTGTTTCGGGCCGATGCCGTATCGGCGATAATGTGCACATTTCGTTGGGCCAGATGGTCTGCCACGCATGCCGAACTTAATCCCTTTTGAGGTGCAAAAGCTCGACGAAAGGTAATGATAGAGAAATGGTAGTGAGGTATGCACATATTTACCCATTAAAGTATGTGCTACAGCAGCACTTCTATAAATTTGGTTGAATTCTGGATGGGGGCGCAGGCAAATTTGCAATGCGTAAAAATTAATTTGCCAACAATGCAGTTCCACTTGTGGCAGCAAAAGTTTCTTCGGGTAGATTTTTGTGCAGATATTCTTTATACTATAATACAAAGAGCATGTTCATTTTCTTCCTCTACACACTATTCATAAAAATATTGCCCTTGTTTATATTGTTTTTTTTTATAGCAAGCTTCCCACATACACATTTGCAGGTGGGTACCTCCTTGGGGACTCTGCCTACCCGCTGCAACCTTGGCTGCTGACCCCCTACAAGCAGGCTACAGGAAGGTGGCAGCCACACATGCAGGCCTTCAAGAGTGCCCACAATCGGCAGCGAGCGGTACTTGAGGGCGCCTTTGGATTGCTGAAGGGCCGTTTCCGACGCCTTCTGCACATTGACGTCCTAACAATTCCACAAGCTGTCGATACCGTGTTGGGAGCCTGTGTCCTGCACAACATCACACAGAGGGATTCCGACCAGCTCAACGACGACGAAGCTCTCCCCGACAGTGGAACAGATGTGTCACCTCCTGATCCTTTGCAGGGACACGACACACCTGCCCCAGCAACTGCCTTGCGGGACGCAGTTGCGCTAAGCCTGTAAGGCATGTCAGTTATTGTTCCATATTCTAAGCTTTTTCCTCGACAGCATAATCTTATGAACCTAAATGTTTTTTCTTCATTTGACGACAGCATGTGCTAATGAGCCTCCTTGCTTTATAAGTTTGATTTTGACGACATCACCTGCTGATGAGGCTAAATGTTTTCACTCCTCCTTTGACGGCAGCAGCTGCTGAACAGGTTTTATTCCTTTTTTGACGACGGCGTCTGCTGATGAGCTGACATGTTTGAATTTTGCTTTTGACGACATGACCTGCTGATGAGGCTACATGTTTTCACTCCTCCTATGACGGCGGCAGCTGCTGAACAGGTTTTATTCCTTTTTTGACGACGGCGTCTGCTGATGGGCTGACATGTTTGAATTTTGCTTTTGACGACATGACGTGCTGATGAGGCTACATGTTTTCACTCCTCCTTAGACGGCAGCAGCTGCTGAACAGGTTTTATTCCTTTTTTGACGACGGCGTCTGCTGATGGGCTGACATGTTTGAATTTTGCTTTTGACGATATGTATCACCTGCTCATGAGGCTAAATGTTTTCTTCCCAGGTTTGATGACAGCCCATGATAAGCTTAAACGCTTTCAATGTATTGCTGCACCAGACAATACCTCACCCAGAGTGCATCAGTGCTAGCTTACTTGCAATTCACTGCCCCATCCATGTGAATATATAGCTACATGTCGCAGGATAACCAATATGCTTCATGTGTAATGGTGAGTTCAGAGGGTTAAGTTAAAAACAACAAGGGAAGTTGCCCCTTCATCACCGCAGCTGGCTGTTCATCCCTGTAGCGACGAGTGTAGTACTGCAAGTATTTTACCGTGACACAGGTCATTTTCCCGATTTTTCTGACTTAAGCCACTTATAAACTACTGCAATGATGACAAATGTTGTGAGAAAATTAAAATGTCGGGCAGTAAGTGCTACCTCTTTTCAAAACAAGTGCATGTGTTTGCGTCATGAGCTTGCCGCTTCAACAGAGTGGCAAACTACATGAGCAATTGACGTTCTTAAGTTGTACCTGTGTGCTGGTTGAACATGCCAGTTTGACGAAGAAGTGCATAGCAATATTGGCTATGTTTGCTGCAGTAAACTAAGAACCACAGAGCTTTAGCAGGAGCACCAATTTATCAGCTTCATGACGTTTGTCAACATAGTACTTGTGACGGGGAAGAAAGTCTGAAATAGGACATCTGGCCCGGCTACCTATAGGCAGAGTGTGTGCACTGTTGTTGTCACATTTTGCTGATATGAATATTTGTGCACTAGGTGAACACCCTGGAACTGTAATGCTTGCCCCAGTTTACATAAAAGATGTGCATAAATTGTTTCATTAAAATTGTGTTACACTTGACTCTGCACAGAATAAGTTGCTCCCTTGGACAACTGATGTGTCCCACCGATGTATGTGAATCTTCGACACAATAGCCTTGAATGCAAAAAGTGCTGCATGGGGATGAATATTAACGACTGCATCAGATGTATACTGCGCTGCTGTTCTGTAAGAGTCCATCAGGGAGTAGTACCTTGGGTTTGTAGAATTCAGCATTAAGCACTGTGACCGTGTCTTGTGGCATTTACAGAAGGCATGTGGTTTCACATTCCTACATTCCAAGCGTGTGGTGACGACCCGGTCAACCTTACAGCAGTACCTGGTGCCACTTTTCCAACACCACCTCAGCTGCACCAATTGCAATGAGCCATTCTGTGCCAACGGCATTATGTCAGTGCTCTTGCATATCAGCACCATCAGAATTCGTATACTTTAGTGGCAAATCAAACGAACAGTCATTAAACCTGAAAATGAAATGGTTTGGTCGGGGAAAAACTGTAGTACTTTACTGTATAAAGCGTGTGATGTTTTTCAATACCAATGTGTGCATAATGGAAGTGCATGAATGTGATCAGGTGTAACTTTGGAGTAGCATAGTTATAACACCCCCAATATATTGCTGTAACCCAACCAGTGCAAAGCCTTTGCGGACATTGTAGTTACTCAGTGCAGCTTTATTTTTTATTGTATAAAACCATGCAAATGGTACCTGCTCTTGTTGCCACCATTGTTTTATGCTTTAGACTATGAAGCACTGTGTTACCGTTGCTTCAGTACTATGCAAACACATAATAAGGTATCTCCATTTCTATACATCACAACGAATATCTTCAACAACAACGGAGGCGCTGATGTATACGCCTTGAGCTTTGCGACCGCTGCGCCGCCTGCCGCCACTTCTCCGCAGCCTTTGCGGGATGAGCACTAGTGGCGATAGGGGCTCATGCAGTGTGTCGGTTCTCGTTCGCTTCTCTTTGCCTTTCCGCGGCCTAAAGAACTTATGGTCACGCCTTGAAGCAAGCAGTACATTTAGGCACTTCAAGAAGCCGCTGCATCTTGGTGAAGTCCTTAAACGCCAACAAGAGCCTTCTGGAGAGGTGGTTCTGCGCACTTCTTGGAGTCTCTTACGGCGGCGGCAGCAGCATATCACCACTGCCACCACCAAACACGCCAGACACAAGTAACTAGTGTTGTCACCTTGCTTAGACGTGATACTGGCACAGGGAGAGGTTGGTTGCGTCTTGCAGCGCGCACAACGAATGCGGCTTCGGTTCGCGTATATACGCCGCAGCAAAGTATGTTTCGGGGGTGTGATTACTCAATGCCTAACACTAACTTGTGCCTTTTAAGGGAAGAAGGTTGTGTCGCACTAAATATGTGCCCACCCATTTCTCATAGCAAGAACCAAGGTCGATTAATGAAACCACGGAAAGATAAATGGTCTGCAAGTCCAGAAGCAACAGAATAGCTCGTACGTGCGTATGTCCATTTCATGGTTACGCACATGGCATGAGTAGTTGGCATATATTTTATACATTGTTTTACTTTCACCTGCCTGTTGGCTGTGTGTGCCTTGGATAATATACGTTTGTAAAAAGACTGCCTGGAGACGACACGCTCAATGTGTATAAAATGGTTTATTTTGTCTGTTTTTTATCAGTTTAATAAATATTCAACGCCCATTGCAAGAGACTTGCACTGAGTGAATTTGTAGAGCAAAAATGTCACAAAGAGTGCAACCATTCACATGGCACCGCTGTGACAAGTCATGCGCACACACCTCGGTATAAGGCACTGCTGGCAGAGGAGTAAACATGTAATCTTGAAAAAACTTTACGCCACAAGAATGAATTCACTTGGCAATATCTCAATTAGTGTAATGGATGCCTGTGAGAAGTTTATCTGCGACTGTCGGAGGAATTTTTTTTTCGCTGTACAAAAATACATACATTGTCCGCCCTGAGACGCGTACACATTGCAAGGACCACCATACCCTTTCCCAATATTTAAAGCACACAATATGGTTCTGTGCATGGGGTAATTAGCGTAACGCTGCACACTAACATGGAATATATACACAAGCACACCGATGCAACGTGCTGGAGCTATTGTAACGTCATGTCATATTGAATGTAAGTTATGAGCATTTGCATATAGGTAGCCAAGTAAAAAGACGGCACAAATGCATCCTACAACTGACAAGGACCCAGAACCCTTGATGCGTGAAAAAAAAAGTTCAGGTAAAGTTTTACTCCGTGGAACGAGGGCAGCGAAAGTTTTTACATGCTTCGCATGGAAGTTTTGTCTTCGGAAACTACAAAATATCATGAGAATTAGCATACATTACTGTCTTTTGAAGGGCTGTACGATGCCCCAGTGCAGGCGTGTACAACTCTCTAAGCATGCATCACTTTGTCAGAGCACCAGAGCTTATGCTTACTGCTCCGCTCTGAGCGCGTGCGATGTCAACCAGTACCTGTAGATAAGCGGGCACAATGATTTGATTGATTGTGGGGTTTAACGCGCCGACGCAACGAGGGCAATGAGGCGCGCCGTAGTGGAGGGCTCCGGATTAATTTTGACCACCTGGGGATCTTTGATGTGCGCCGAAATCTCGTACACACGGGCGTTTTTGCTTTTCGCCCCCATCAGAAAAGCGGCCGCCGTGGCCAGGAAACGAACACGCGACCTCGTGCTCAGCAGCACAACGCCTTAGCCACTGAGCCACTGCGGTGGGTGCGAGTACAATAACTACTGTTTTGGCCACTTATTCTGGATGCTACATTCCAAAGCATGCCATTATGGTGAACATTGGGTCACCGCAGCTCTCACCTCCTCTTTCTAGTATGAATCAATTGCTGCACACATGGGGTACTCCCAGGAAAACACAGGTGGCCTCAGTAATGGTGCCGCCAATTTCACAGACACTTGCAAAATGTGGATCACCATCACCTTGTACACCGACTGTGGGTGTTAAGTACACATGGTGGCTTACAAAACCCGTTGATGCACCACTACTTACAGTTGTTATTGCCGAACCGTACCCAACGTGTAGTAGCCATAACAATACCAATGCAGACTGGCCTCTATCCCTCGCGTGTACTTGAACGACTAGATTAATAGCATCCCAGAGAAGACACATAAAAAGTCAACAGAGAATACAGCTAACCACAAAAAGGTACTAGGCCACATAATAAGTAAACCAGTCGTAGCTTGCCGTAACAGCACACAGTGATAACACGAGCATCGGATTCCGTTTCCCAACTAGTGGCAATAGTTCAGAATGGCTGAACTAGGCCATCGGTTTGCAAATGCATGGATGAAGTTCAAAAGGTAAAGCAAATGAAACTACATACCTTTCGATATGTGCACTATGTGTGAACAGCTCAAAACAAAGTACATGTGCAGTAATACTGAACAACTGAAAAATTTGCATAGTAAACAGGCAGAATGAGACATTAAGTGACCACAAGGACATACTGCAGCCACAAACATAGGTCGAAGTTGCCATGATGAAAAAAGAAGACAACACAGGCAAACCAAACTATTTTGCGAGAGCCACTGCAAAGCAGAAAAATGTAGGAAAAAAAACGAAAAGAAACGTACTCTCACAGCTGCGATTGGTGGTTTCCAAGAAACCAACAAAACCTGTTTCTTTCTTGAAGTCCCCAGTGGTATGCGGACATTGTAACGAAGCCCTTCCACCATTCTGCGCATTTTGAGCTGGCGTAAGGCATGCAAGGACATAGATCATCGACCACAACTTCAACACAACCCACAATGGCGATTTAGTGCCTTGCAAGGTTGTCTGAGCTCACTTTGTGGCCAGAGAACACGCTTTGGTGACGGAGACAAAAGCCATAATGGGAGTGTGAGCAAGATTTCACTGAACGCGAGAAATTCCCACATGATGCAACTAAGTGTGCAGCCCTCTACAGTAGTGATCTGTCTTCTTGCGCCAGGTATACCTTTGGCACGCACAAAAAATCAATTGCACCAATCAGACAAAGCTTACTTCGGAGAAATAAGTTGTGCTTCGTAAATAGGCATCTATATGGCACGCTGTCAGTAGAGAAAAAACGATGAAAACAAATTGCAAAGCTGACAACATGGTGCACATTAGGGTGATGAACTGGCCGACTTTAAGCCGTGACTAGCGAGAAATGGCCGTGCAGCTTGCACGCTGTCAGTACAATGGAATGCGCAAGGGCAAAAAATGAAAAGAATACGCAATCGATTATGTGCATTGGTGTGACACCTGTCGTCCCTGAGTAGACGTGACTAGCAAGAAATAGCCGTGCAGCTTGCACACTGTCAGTACATTCGAATGCGCAAGGGCAAAGATGAAAAGAATACACAGCCGATAATGTGTCAGGGTGTGACACCTGTCGTCTCTGAGTAGACGTGACTAGCAAGAAATGGCCGTGCAGCTTGCACACTGTCAGTACAATGGAATGCGCAAGGGCAAAAAAATGAAAAGAATACGCAACCGATTATGTATCAGGGTGTGACACCTGTCGTCCCTGAGTAGACGTGACTAGCAAGAAATGGCCGTGCAGCTTGCACGCTGTCAGTACAATGGAATGTGCAAGGGCAAAAATGAAAAACTACAGAGCTGATTATGTGTCAGAGTAAAACACCCGTCGTCCCTCAATAGCAGGGCTATTCTTCCCGTTCCCCGGTCAAGAACAGCAATCAGCCGCTGGTGCCTGAGCTTCTTCTCCTCCTCTGCCTGGCGTCGAGCAGCCAGGCGCTCTTCGTGACGCTTCTGCCTGTCAGCCTCGGCCGCCTCGATGGTGCCGATGGCTTGCTGGATGAGTGCCCGCGTGTGGTCTTGCCGAGCCCTCCTAGCAGCACGGCCCACAGGGGGTGGCTGCTGTGGCTGGACGTCCTCCTCAGATGCCTCCTCCTCCTGCTGCTCAGTGGCGTCGTCCCCCACACCTGGGCCTCCTGGTCGGTCAGCGTCGGCCAGTTCACTGGGAGCAACAGACGACAGAATGACTAATGAGCACACGATGGCCACCTCAGCACATGTGGCCTACAGCTTCTCCCTTTACTTCGTTACGCAAAAGGCCCTGCCAAAGAAAAGCAAAATGCTTTTCTCGTGTCCCCCTGTGGAGCATGCACAACATAATTTAATAGAGTTAATAGAGTAGACTGGTAATGTTGTACTTGTTTGTTTTCATCCACACCATGCTAAACCCTTAAAATTAATTATATTTTTCTGAACACATTCATACAGTTAAGCCTCATTGTAAGGGTCATGCATGGATGTAAAAGACAATCAAGTTTACGTGACACTTTTCACCCACATAGTTGGCTGCCCTACCTTTCCCATTAAATTGACCTCTTTCATAACAGACATCGAATGTAGGAGATAGTTGGACATAAAGGTCAGGTCATCCTTAAATTTTTTTCAGCAATATTGCTTGTAACAGGCATTTTAACTTCAGATGCAGTGCCATCGGTTCCTAGCTGCAGTTGCTTCCATTTGTGACATCACAGGGGGACGACGGACCCCCACAGTCGCTATTACAACGTCAGCAAATGAAGGGGTGGTTCAGCCAGCTATGAGGTGACACTGAGAAGCCCTGCTAGAGGGAATGCAATGTACAAAGCTGGTGAAACCTTGAAATGAAATTGCGGCAAAAGGACAGGGGGAACAGAAGACACACCATGCAGCGCAGTGTCGTGTCTTCTTCTGTGCATCCTGTCCCTTTAGCACACTTTCATTCCATTTCTGTCATACCAACTAGACCGGCATATCGCTTTCGTTACAGCTCACTGCTATGCCCATGAGCGTGACCGCGCATGTGGGCTTCCACACAAGCCAAGAATACCATGATTACACAGTGGGCTCTCCCAATCGCGTAGATCCCAATAAAGAGGCACCGCAGATTTTGAGTCGTGCAAGTGCTGTGGATACCGCACACAGTGGAAGAAGAATTGCGCTCTGGCTAGTAATCAGGCTTGTGAAAGCGACATCTACAATCCCTTTTCTGCAACTAGGAGAGAAAGCTTGTAGAATCTGTTGCAAAAATACGGTGCAAATACAGTCATGCAGCAAACAAAGATTCGGAACTATTTCATGCATTCTGGGGGCCAAACAGAAACGAGCCTGACCCTTTTGCAACATCCTGTAGCTTAGTAAAGCTGTAGACTAGGCTAGTTGGTAATTCACAGTGATTAAAGCTAAATCAGGTTTGATAGCACAATGATGTGACTAACCTAGATGAGGTTTGATCACATAGTGATCAGGTCCCTATACCTGAGGATTCGCTTCCTTGAGGCCCAAACGTGCTGGTGTTACGAGTCTATTGCACAGAACCCCATCCTGCCATTCACATCAGCTCATAGCAAGCTTGTTAAGGCAGCAATTGCACAGACACATTTTTCGAATGCTTTGCAGAGGGCTTGTCACCACTCCTAGTTAGCCAGTCAGAGCACCTAGATGCAGCAGGGTACCCTCGCCCATTGCTTGTATCTGTAGCCGAGACAATGCGAAGGAAACAGAAATGCAGGGGCACTGCCCGCGGCATACAAGGACAAGGTACAGGGGTAACACGAGAAAGAGGGGTTGTGCTTCCTTATATGCGCTTCATGTCCCATCGCCTTAAGAAATTGGGACATCGTGTTAACGTGAAAGTTGTTTCCAGCGCTCTTCATAAGTTGTCCCAGCTGGATGGTAGTACCTGTCCCGTAGAGCAACGTAGGGCCCAACGCGCTGCCGAACACAGAACACAGTGCGTAGAGTGTGTTCAAACTTTAATATATACACCTCCTTTGTCGTGCGGCGCAACCTACGATGGAACAGACGGGCAGATGCCTCAATGAGCGTCTACGTGAGCATGCCAATAATGTGCGTAATGGCAAGGAAGGCTTCTTGGCACAGCATGTCAGCTTTTGCAGGGGTTGCACTCCGCAGTTTCCTGGAACCACAGTAGCCGATATCATCAAGGACAAGCAAGCGCACCTAATCAGTGCGGCAGCTGAGCTGGCACGTGGAAAAAACGACTGTGTAAACAAACCGTCGTCATGCTCCCTGACCGTCAACTGCATTGCCTGCAATGTGATGCCATACACAACAGGCCACTCTGGTTTCCAAAAAATGTTTGGCACGTGTTGGGTGTATTCGCTCTTTCTTTGTCAGTATTTTGTTGTTTCCTATTTTTGTTGTTCCTGTGAAGGCAAAGCATACATATTTGCAGCTACATGAATAAAGAATCAGTTGAAAGTTAGCGCTTGTCCATGTGTATTCTTTCCGTCACGTGTGTTTCTTCTGTGCTACATTTGATCACTATGCCGTAGCGTTCTTTTGAGCTTATTTTAGTCGTAAGGTGCTTACGTTGAACTAGGGGTTCATCAGTCTGTGAAAACATGGTTCCCTGCTTATAAGGATCCCTCGTATAACAGACCATAATGGCTCCCTAGTACGTGTCCCTTATAAAGGGGTTCATTTGTACCTCTCATTTTTTATTCACTGCTACTTTCGTACACTTTCATCTTCCCGCTTTCCTTACCACCTTTGCTTGGACTTCATGCATGCAGGCATGTATATGTGAAATATAAAAAAAAGACTAACATCAAGATCAATTGTCGTTATTTCTTTCGCAGACAGTCATGCAAAGAGCTATTTACACAGCCTGACCTACTGTCCTTCCACGAACAAAAAAGATCGCGCCAATCCACCCCGTGAATGTGGTTGGAAAGCAAAGCTGTAAACGGCACCCATAACGATTACTCATGCGACGTCACTTAAAATCTCACATCGCTCTACAAATAGAGAGAAGTGAAAGTACAACCAGAGAGAAGTGAAATGCACGTAACCACACCATTTATTACTTCACAGAGATATTCTTGGTAACGTTAAATCAATGCATGATACATGAACGGTGTTTGGTTCAGTTGTATTGGTGTAGCAAGAGTGGAAACTTTTTTTTTATAAAATCAAAGTAAGCTCCAACCCGGTGTTAGACGATCTGACTTCTCCGTCTCTAACTACTTCTTAAGCGCCAAAAACTACAGTGACATAGAATGAGATAGGGACACGGGATAGCGCGTGTCCCTGTCTCATTCTATGTCCCTGTAGTTTTTGGCGCTTAAGAAGTAGTTATGGAACACCAACTAGCCCGAACGCAAGCCCTTCTTCTCCGTCTCTGCGCCGCGGACGGAGGCGACGAGACTTGCGACTGAAAAGGAGGAGGAAGAAATAATTCTGTTCAGATTTCAGAACGGCCCAGAGTGCAGCCTTGGGGAGTGGTTCCTTCTTCTGTGGAGCCCATATGCAGTCCGCGCAGCCTGTGTTCTGTCCACCCGCTGAAGCTGGGTATGTAGAGAGGGCCTGGACAGCAGCATCTCCCATTGCTCTTGTTGCGTAGTTGACGGAAAGAGAGGAGGGTGCTCAGGGCTAAAGTCGCACACCCCGATTACGGGGCGGAGTATTCCTACTTCTGAGAAAAATTTACATTCAGCGTCGTAGCAATTCGGATGCATTACGTGAAGACACGTAGGCTGTGGGAAGGAGCCCCGATTGTATGAGCCGTAGGGTAGTTTGTTGTTCTGTGGAAAGGTCAGGGTAAGGCGAAGGTACGGTCTGTCTCAGAAGGCGATAATGCTGGATTATCTCCCTGGACGTGACAAGCGGGTGACTGCCCTCGTGCAGCTCCATAGCACGGGAGGTAAAAGCGCAGGCTTGTTGGGTGGGCGTATTTGTTGCCCTCCATTGAAGCGTGAGGCGGTGTCCAGATGAGCTGAATTGAACCGTTTTGGGAGTGGTTTTTTAGCACGCACAGTGCAGGTCAGGACACCCAACCCGACTGGTAATTCCAGTAGGCTTGCTGGGAATCGGTGACTATCATCTGAACCCCTGGTTGAGTAAGAGCCAAGGTGATGGCTGCCTCTTCTGCTGCCGTAATTTGTTGGGTCCTAAGCGAGGTACACGCAAGGAGGTTGGTTCTGGAGGTAGCCACGATGATGGCGTGTTGCTGCCCTCGATCTTAGGAGAAGTCTGTGTAGATAACTGCATGAGCCCCACCGAGGGTGGTGTTTAGCGCTTGAGCCCGTGCTTTTCGTTGACCCTCGTCATGTGAGGGTTTCATATTTCTAAGCAAAGGGAGCATCTTTAGTTTTAGTCGCCAAGAATCTGGGAGTATGTCAAGTGGAGTGACATTTTGGGCTGCCCAGCCAATCTGGTGAAGCATGCGGTTACCCACCGCAGTTCTGAGTCGGACCTTCTGGTTAGAAAGATGGCCTTCTATCAGCTCTTCCACCGTGTTGTGGAGCCCGTGCTAAGCAGCCTCAGTGAGGACGCACTCATGAGAAGACCAATGGCCTGCTCAACTGCCTTTCTAATCATTATATAAAGCATCTCTATGTCTTCCTCGTCGAGAAGAAGATAGGGGTTTGTCGTAAGTAACTCTCGAGAGAACAAAAGCTTCAATTAATCGAAAGATACCGGATTCTTTTAGGTCTCGCTTCTTGGTGGCAACTCGCCTGATCATGTGTATGATTTGGTTAATGCTGTTTTTGAGGCGCTGCAAGGAGACGTCACTCTTGGTGTTAGTCTGGAGACGTAGGCCCAGGATCTTGATACTGGGGCTTGGAGAGATGGCCTGACAATCAAGGAGTATTTGAATGTATTCCTTGATTTGGCGTGAGGGTGGACGACAAGGAGCTGTGATTTTTTACGTGAACACTGGAGGCCACAGGCTTTAGCACATTGGCGTACTAAAAGTGAGATGCCATGGATTGGTGTGAGCTTCCTTTAATTTTTGTAACTCTTAGCACATGAGCAAGGTGCTCACAGGGCCGCTAGACGGGCGTGAGTGGTCGTGGGACGCTTTCGCGTGGCATTCAGCGAGAAGGCAGGGGGTAAACCCGTAGATGTGCTTGGTGAGTACACCATTTGTCTTCCCGTGATCGCGTGGGCTCGTAGCTGAATCGGTAAGACAACGGGCTCTCACTTTGTTAGTCTATTAGTTCCAGGTTCGATTCCCGGCGGTTCCGGTAAATTCTTTTACTTGTTCGCTGGAGTTTTCTGGTGACACCAACGGTCGCGAAAGAACCCTTGGGGGGTAGAGGTAGAAAGCTTTGCTTTAAAAATTCCCTCGCACTTCCCCGAGGGGGAGAGTGTGTAAGTGCGAATGCACGGCTGTTGATTGCGCGATTACGGTGGATATCGTGATCTTGGAGTGGAGAGGAGGCGCCCAACACCCGAAGTCACTGAGCGGAGAGAGGAGGAGGAGAGTAGCGCCCGCCGTTACGGCGAGGGCTACACGAGCGCCCTCACGCGTCGGAATGCGGAGCGCCCGCTACGCGAGCGAGAGCTCTCCCGCCCGAAGTGGAGAGGAGGCGCCCAACACCCGCAGTCACTGAGCGGAGAGAGGAGGAGGAGAGTAGCGCGCCCATCTCCCCCCGTTGCTAGGGAAGACGAGGAGGAAGACGAGGAGCGCGCGCACCCGCAGCTGTTGCTATGCGGACGACGGCGGCGGACGATTCAGGCTCGCTTAAGAAGTGCATTCGCACTTAAAAGCATGTTTGCCTAAATAAAGGTGAGGCTTTATTTGGATTAATTCTTTTGCGCATTACAATGTGCACAGTAAATCAAGCACACACATTCTGTGCGACGCCAAAAGAGCTGAGACAAGAAGCTGATTCAAGTGTAGCACGTACAAAAAAGAGTGTTCGATGACGTTAGCAGTCCACCACCTTGTTTGACTCGATCAACACAAATAATAGAGTCCCAGAACACTCACCCTGCATCGTTCAACCTCCTGATTCTGCCTGGTCCTGCCAGGTATGTGGGGTTGGCCGCATGTTCTTTTTCGAGCACTTCGGTGAGTTCCCTGAGCAGGAATGAAATATTCAAAATGGCATTACGCATTGCAGCTTTTTTGCCTTGTCTTTATGCGTATACAGTGGTATATTAGCATTTCAGAGCTATAAACGCAGCTGGCTTTCTGGCCGAAAATTTCCCATGAGATTGATTCGACATACACGCGTACTTACTGCTGTCACTGGACTTCCCTTTATTTCTGCGAAATGGCTAGTGCTTTGAATCACTTGCGCATCGATCCACTTATACATTTATCACGAGTTCATACGTCCAGGATCGCAATGTGTGCTGCTGTTAATTTTAGCTAGGTAATCACCACTAAGCATTTCCCCACTCATTTTTAATGGTTCATACTTGCGGTAATCTACCAAATATTTGTACACTTTACGCTCGAGGAAACACGAGCTGATCTGCCCGGGTTTTCTACGAATAACTAGAACGTTGTTGCATGTGAAAATACCCTAGATAAAATGAGAGTTGTGGACAGCTGGTTCATGGGGAGTACCCAATTGGGAAAATTAAGCCCAGCTGGGGTTGGCTGGGAATGTGCACCCCATGCTCACATAGAACGTTTCGACAAAACGTCAATACGCGCACCGCCCACAAAATGTTTACGCTACATCAAGAGCGAAACGAAAGAGCTTACCTTTCATACCCGCACGTCAGCCTTGCGGCACCGGTTCGCCGATTCGCCGTTCGCGCACGGTTCCAGGCCCGCTCCATTGTGCGCCACTTGTTCTCAATCTCGCCCGGCGTCAATTCACTTCCCGAAAACTCCTCGTTCACCTGCGCCGCCAGGTCCTCCCACATCGACCGTTTGGTGTACTGCCTTATGCTGTGCTTGGTGTGGAACAGCTTGAAGGCGGAAATTAGAAAGAGCGCCTTCGGCTGAGGCCAAAGTGCGTCCGACCTGCTGCTGGCATCCCCAGCAGCTTCGGGCGCTCCTACGGCTTCGGCAACGACGACCTCGACTGGCGTGCCATCTGCAAAGCGGTCGTTCAACTGCTCAGCTACGCTCGCAGCGCCACAAAATAGCGGAGCGATATCAGCTAGTTTTGGGGCCGATGCGCCGCTGAAATCCCTTCGTCGGAAAATCCGATGGACAGACTTCAGGCGCAACCGCACCACAGAGCACGATCCCGCCACGGGCTGTATCAGCTTGCTTGACGGCGCAAAGAATACGTACCGACTGTCACGTACACCGGTCGGCCGTTTTCGACCACCGGTGCTCTGTTATTGTCGACCAACTGGTATTGATTGATTGATTGTAGGGTTTAACGCGCCGACGCAACGCAGGCGATGAGGCGCGCCGTAGTGGAGGGCTCCGGATTAATTTTGACCACCTGGGGATCTTTATCGTGCGCTGAAATCTCGTACACACGGGCGTTTTAAGTACTTTATAAGCGACCCCGAACCTTCCGCCGTCCGCAGTGCGCCTCCTCCTCTCCCCTAGCAACGGCGCGAAGAGCGGAGGGGAGCGTCTGTAGCAACGGCGCAGCGACGTCACACCCCACGTGACTGCGCGCGCTCCGCTCTCCCGCGCCGTGGCTACGCGCGCCCCGCACCGGCTCCGCACCGCTCCTCGCGCCGTGACGTCCCACTCCACGTGACCGCGCGCTGGCGCCTTTGCCGTCTGCTCCCCCCTCCCCCTCAAGCCGTGACATCACGTGCTCTGCAGCTGGCGCGCCTCTCCCCCCGCTAGGTTTGCACTCATCCTCGGCGCGTGCCTCTCCCCCTCGCGTGACATCTCCCCCTCGCCGGTACTGCGCCTTCGCGCGCGTCTCTCCCGCCGTCCGCGCTCCCCCTCTCCCCTAGCAACGGCGCGGAGGAGGAGAGAGAGCGTGCGTAGCAACGGTCTCGGCGTAGCAACGGTCTCCTGCTCGGCTTAGCTGTGCCGGTTCGCTTCGCGTTCCGCCCGCGTGAGGGTGCTCGCTCGTCGGCTCCGCATTCCGACGCTCGAGGGCGCTTTCCCAAGCATTTCCCAAGTGAGAGGTACGTAACGTGCGAATGCCAAAGACTTTAACATAGCGCCCCTCCGGATCAAATCGGGTAACTTCGGGTAACTTCGGGCAAACTCGGGCATTCGTTCTTTGCCATCTTCCCTCTTACTTGGGAAATGCTTGACTTTTTTTGCTCTTCGCCTCCATCAGAAAAGCAGCCGCCGCGGCCGGGAATCGAACCCGCGACCTCGTGCTCACCGACCAACTGGTAGATTGCAGAGTTTGCCGACATCGTTGGAACGCGCGAACCAGCGGGACTAGACCAACCAGACGACCGCCGGAAAGCGCGCGAAAAGATGGGAAGCCGCGAGATTCGTCTTTGTCGTCTGCTACACCGCAGTTTTCTGTCGTCTGCTAGCTGCAGGAACAAAAACCTGCTGACTGCTCGGTGAGCCCTCGGTTAGTCCGATGATAGCTATCCGAGAAAATCGAACGCGTTCTGACAGCTCTCGGGCAGGTGGGCGGGGCTCCCCGAGAAAAATCGAACGGTGGACTGGCAACATCTGGGAGTCCGCGGTGAGTCCGAAACAAAAATGGAAGACGCCCAGTGCGCCTAGAACACGGACCGGCACTCACACGCTCATCAGAAAATAACAAAAACGCGATAACATCACCCGCGACTGCCCCCGACGTAGCAATCTGCTCAAGATCAAGTCCCTGACAGTGCGGTCTTTTCACAAGCCTTCATTTCGCGATATTTGAATTCGTCCGGACCGTATATCTCTGTGGTGATGACTCGCCGAAAGAAAAGGTTTAACGAGCCGGTTGTTTTGCTGGTCAGCCGCTTAAAAAAAAAACGCCGGGAACCCTGGTAGGCCAAAAAATTGCAGCCATACAAATCGGATCATTTTATTTGAAGTCCGCGGCGTTATCGACGAGATAACACGACCGTAGAGCGACAGTGAACATCGAGCGGGTAGTTGCGGCATGAGTTACAATGAAGATTGCGTTTGATATTCTTGGGTTCCTTATCAAGATGACAGTGTTTTTGTATACTTGGTATAACAGGGCAGCCGTCCAATTCAGTCATTGGCACAGAAATGTGCATCATTGTCGTTTGCCGATGCCTCCTGCATTGTAGGACAGGAATAAGACAGACGTCGCTGCGAAAGAAAAGATGCCTCTGGGGAGAGCGAAGAAGGGAAAAACCATGTACAGAGGCACAGCGACAAGAGGGCGAACGAAGGAGGAAGAGAGCAAAGGAAAAGCTGGGCGGCCGGCGGCGCGTGGACATCATCGGCCTTAGCAAAGATTTGAAGAGCGAATGCTCTTTATAAGCGACCCCAAACCATCCACCGCCGGCGTCGGCGGCGGCGGCGTCCGCAGTGCTCTTTAAAGAAAAAACAGCATCCGGCGCCAGGTTTCGATCCGAGGACTTTGCGGGCCGCAGCGCGACGCGCTACCGACCAAGCCACGGACGCGACGGTGATATCAGTGTTAGACGCGCCTTATATCTTTAACGCATTCAAACTACGTCGTCAGCGGCGTGCGTTGGCGACTCAGCGGCGTTATAGCGGCTTGATAACTGCGTGGTGTACACGTGATACTACAAACCCGATGGAAGAGATGGAAGAGAAGGCGGCGAGGCGGTGGGCTGCGGGGGCCGAGCGCAAGCGCCGCAAGCGGGCCGACAACCGTGCATTCGCACTTTCACATTCTCCCCCTCGGGGAAATGCGGGAGAATTTTTTTCTGGGCTACTGTCGGCGCTCCTCTTTATATCTTGCTCCGTGGATATATGGTTCGGGCAGCTGGTCACCCAGCGCTTCGAAGTCAAAGCTCGAAAGTGCAAAATCAGGACGAATGTAAATGGATCATACCGTTATCAACCTATTAAATATTATTGTGCAAATTGCAACAGCCTCAAAGACAGTGTTCAAGGTTATAGGGTGGCATGCTAAGCATGCCACACCACCCGAAGAGTGTGTGCCGCGAACCCCTATCCTTTCCGAATACCAAATAGCTATTTAAGAAATTTGCGCGATCGAAATTTAAATATGTTTCTTGGGCACATATTAAACTTGGCTGATTAACATGCAGAATCTCGTACACGTCGTCGAGATTATTCATAAGGTCTATGAAGTTCCATTGAAAAATATTTTCTCTTTCCTTTATGATGTGTTAGAGCTACTGAAATGTGACTATTTACGGAAGGTCCTTCTGGGCTTGCACAGAAGGACCTTGCACAGGCTTGCACAGGCTTGCCCAGAAGGACCTTACGTAAATAGTCACATTTCAGTAGCTCTAACACATCATAAAGGAAAGAGAAAATATTTTTCAATGGAACTTCATAGACCTTATGAATAATCTCGACGACGTGTACGAGATTCTGCATGTTAATCAGCCAAGTTTAATATGTGTCCAAGAAACATATTTAAATTTCGATTGCACAAATTTCTTCGAGGGCTTTTTTACCCTCTCTGAAGGTTTAGATGGAGGGATCCGCTCCTTCCGCTGCAAAGCAGAGAGGAAAGGTCCCATATCCATCTCATCATCAGATTTGGAAGGGTTACCCGGCGGGCCGGGCCCTCCGGACTTGGCACCTTTTCCGGTGCCCTTCGTTCGAGCCGCGACCGCCGAGGGCGTCAGGAGCGCCCCGGGTGGCACATGCGCTTCGGCGAGGAGGGGAAGTACTGCGGTTCCCTCCGTCTACATCTCCTCCGTGTCCTCGCGTGTGCTTCGGGATGGTGGAGAGGAAACAGTGAATGGAACAGCATCCCCAACGGATGTTGTTGCCACCACAGCCACTGCTGACTGATCAGGTGGTGTGGTGCCGGGTTGGGCCGCCGTAGGCAAGCCCAGGGGGGGGGGGGGGCGGGACCAGGTTTGACTCGCGGTACTGGGTCCCCGCCGAAACCAGGCGCCGCTCCGCCCCCCGCTCAGCTGCGTCGGCGTACTTTCCGAGGGTGAAAGAGGTGAACCTCTTTCGCGTCTCCGGGAAGGTGATTTTTTCTGTGATTTCGATGTTGATGATTTTCTTTTCGAGTTTGAATGTCTCGCTGGATCGCAAATACGCGCCGTGCGGTCCTTGGCAGTTCACGCAAAGCAATTGATTCGAGGCACAGTTATCAACGGGAGGACCTTGTTGCGCGCACTTGGCGCATGTTAGTTGGCCCCGACAGTGGTGTGTACCATGCACGAACCGCTGGCAGTTGTAACAGCGCCGCGGATTAGGAATGTACGCTCGGACGGGGCACCGGATGAATCCTGCATTGATATCGTCTGGAAGAGTTGAACTTTCGAATGTGAGGATGATGTGCCTGGTAGGTATTTCCTTATTACTCGTCCTATGGATATCGGCCTGACTGCCGTCACACCCTGATTTCTCAGGCCGTCTAGAAGATCGGCTTCCGTCTCGTTTGCCAGATCTGGCTCCGAGATCTCGCCCTGCGAGCTCTAAATATCTTTTCCTGAAGTCCGGCCAGGCAACTTTCAATTTTTATGCCGACCAAACTCAAAGATTTCGCTCAAAACCGGGGCCACGCTAGACCAAATGCATACCCCTGACCTCTGTATGAACAGCCTATTTTGCCAACCCACGAAAGTGGAAAGCAGCTAGAAGCCAAGTAGCTCCAGAAAAGCTTCATTAGAAATACCGCTCTTTGATCGGAACGCCTGTTTTTTGTTATCCTCAGTAATGCAAGTTTTTACCGCCTGCATGATTGTTTCAGGAGGTACAGAATAGTAGAGGTCTTGAATGTTCACACTGGATCCTCAGCCTGGAATGGCGACGTCAGGCTCGGTTCTACAAGGACTGCCTCCGTACCTCCTGCGGTCTCGGCCACGGGAGCCACCAGGTTTTTCGACAATACCGTGAGTGGTGCACTACTACGGACCAATTAACGGAGTTCCCATGGAACGCCGTCCGTCCCCATCTTCCAAAGAAGGAAACGAACCCCGCAGCGGATGGTAGGGTACTGATCTCCGGCCAAATGGACGTTCGTACCTTTTACCAAGATGTTTTGAAACTTGGTCCCAAGTACTGTTTTGAGCCTTCACTGAGCCCGCCAGAGAAGGTTGCCTTTTCAAGAGCAGTTGCTAGGAATGCACAGGAGAAAGTTACACCTCGTTGTGTGGTTGAGTGCACGGGTGTTATTTCGCGAACCAAAGGCCGAAGTTCCAACAACAATCCTGTCAATTTAGTTGTCAACTGGATGGTAGCCAATGAATTACGAATTGCGCAATCCGATAAAGAAGGATTTTTCACAGTTATGCCCGAAGGTCTGTTTCAAGAGAACGCACTTGCCGCTGTGCATAAAAGCTTCAGGATGGTTACAGTCAATGCTGAAAAAGTAAAGCAACCATCTATCACTCTTTTAGACGAGCTCAACCTTGAAAGTTTGCTGGCACAGGTTAAAAAGGCCAAGAATAACCACCTTGAAGTTTTCTTCGCTGCAAAAACACACAAACCGGAGGTACCTTTT
Organism: Haemaphysalis longicornis; assembly: GCF_048455015.1. Taxonomy (NCBI): domain Eukaryota; kingdom Metazoa; phylum Arthropoda; class Arachnida; order Ixodida; family Ixodidae; genus Haemaphysalis; species Haemaphysalis longicornis. The sequence continues at coordinate 99,199,778 of NW_027526203.1, forward strand.
AGGGCTGTTTCAGATCGCCACAATTGGCAGAAAGCTGTATCCCGATTTCTGCAGGCACACCTCTCACATTTGAGTGTTAACGACCATTTTGTTATTCCCAAATCAAGCGCGCTTGTTAGCTTCCTGACTGACAAAAACCCCGGGCATTGCTACGCCATCAGTGTGGACATTGAAGACCTCTTCTATTCTTTAGCTTTTAGCTCATGATAGTCTCATGCAGGCGGTAAAAGCTTGCATTACTGGGGAGAATTATGAACATGCCTTCCGATCCATAAGCGGTGTTTCCATTCAAGCTTTTCTGGAGCTACTGGGCTTCTACCTGCGTTCCACTTTCGTGGGTTGGGAAAATAGGCTGCACAGCCTCCCGAATGTTTAATAATATAGCGGGAGCGACGACCGATCGGCATGTCAGCGCCTTATCGCGGCGTTCACCGGCAAAATAGGCGAGAGTATGTGCACGCGCATAGAACTATCTGTTGTGGGAGCCTCGTCTGTTCCGCTTTTCTTCTCAGGGCAACACACCCCCTGTTTTTCTTATCTTCGAAGGCAATTTCGCTACCACCGAAGGTAGCTAAGCAGCGTGGGGCACAAAGTCATTCAGATGCAGTGGCAGGGAGTGTGCCACTCTGAAGGAAACAGAGTAGCAGACGACACTCATACAGCAGATAACTTGTATGCGCGTGCGCGTACTCTCCAACATTTCGCAGCTGAACACCGCGATAAGGCGCTGACTTGCCGGCCGGTCGTCGCTCCCTCCTGTATATAGTGTGTACCCACATCATGTTTGTTTAATAAAACTTATTTTCAATTCAATTCAATACAATTCAATTCAAATTTGGGAGGCTATACATACAGAGGTCACGGGCATGCATTGGGCCTAGCGAAGCACCGGTTTTGAGCGAAATCTTTCAGAGTTTGGTTGGTTAGAAAATTGTAAGTTGTCTGGCCGGACTACAGAAAAAGATGTTTAGATATGTTGACGATTTCTCGATTATCGTGAACGTGGATGGTAGATTACAGCAAGAAAGCCGCTTAGATTCTAGATGTTTTCAAGGCGAATACTTCACGGTTGAAGTTCCCATGTACCATACCCTACAATAACTTGACCTCAAAGTTAATGAGGACCGTGTATGTTTTGGGTATAGTCCCCGATCTTCGAAGCCACTCCTAGACGAGAGATCCGCCCACTCCAAAAATGTTAAGAACGGTATTTTTACCAAAGTCGTGTGTGCATGTGATTCGGGTCATTTTTCAAGCCCAGGTAATAGGCGCAAAGCAGTTGGGTACCACCAGAATGCGGTTGCGCAAACCTGCGAAAGGCTAATGAAACTTCTCAAATGCAAACCGGAACATGAGTAAAAACAAGATAAAAAGAAGAAGAAAATTGCAGTCATTCCATACGTGCACCGCTTAACCAATCTTGTAAAGAACGTAGCAGGAAGATACGGGGTAAATGTCGCATTCTCAGCCCCACTCAGGCTTAGTCGTGTTTGCCCGGACATACAGAGAAAGATAGATATCAAACCGAGAAAATCAAAAAGAGGCAGCAGCATCAACCACGATGATAAGTTTGTGCCCTGTCGTACGGGTGTTGTGTGCCGGTTGCCGCTCGATTGTGGAAAAGTGTATGTTGGGCAATCGGGTAGATTTGTTAACACGCGCCTGTGAGAAGAGTTCAATATTCTAACAAAAAAGAAACCTGCTTCCACTTATCTGCGCACTGCCGAGCACGTGGTTGCAAGCCGTGTTTTGATGAATGCGACATTTTGTTCGCACATGAAGACCAGCTGCACGGGAAGTTGTTGAAGCGTGTCATAACAAGAGCCTAACCGCGTGTGTAAGCCAGACTTCCCTGACGCTGTACTTGGAGGAAAAATCTTTTTTAGATGCCGCCTAACTCTGTGAGCGGTTAGCAGACCTTTAGGAGGTTTTAGCAGAGGTTTCAATATTTGTTTGTTTTCACCACATGAGATTGTATGTGTCAGCTATAAATTTGTGTCCTTTCCAATAAAATACTAGTTGCGAGTAAGCGCCCTCCTTGTGAAGTTCTTCTGCCTCCCTCACCCTTTATTGCGCTGTTACTTTCCATCATGGACATTGTTCTTTTAGCTGATAACCAGACCGATATGCAACGGCTCTTAAATATTAGCTGTCAGGAAGCAACCGACCTCGGGTTAAATTTTTGCGCAGAAAAACCGGGAATAATGATTTTCAATGACAATAGCACTGACGCGGGGTCAATCCAGCATGTCGAATTACCCAGAGTTAAGGAATTTGGGAGTGTGGATAAACGAAGGGGATAACTACTTAAGTACTCACATGGAGCAACCTAAGGGTAAGGGAAAGCGAAACTCAGCTATAATGAAGCATAGACCTCCGTGAGGGCATAACAAATATGAAGTAGTGAGAGGAATGTCGAAAGGACTAACGGTTCCGGGTCTCACATTTGCAAATGCCGTAACAAGGATGCTTCAAATCAGACGCTCTGCTTAAAACCAGACGCTGTAGCAGGACTTGAAGGGAACCAGAGAACGGTAGTCCGTTTGGCCTTAGGAGTGCATGGAAAAACAACTAACGAAGCCTTGCAAGGAGATATAGGCTGGGCGTCGTTTGAAGGTCTTGAAGGCCAGAGGAAAATATGTTTTGAGGGGAGGTTGATAGCAATGGATCGACGTAGGTGGACAGCTGAAGTTCTTAGGTACCTATACATAAAAAGTGTGGACACGCAGTGGCTAAGGAAGACTAGAGGGCTAACGATGAAATACGGAAAGAACCGTGGGGAATCGAAGACAGCCGAGGTAATAAAACAAGAGGCAAGGCAGAGACAAACGAATAAATGGAGAGAAAAAATGAAAGCTAAAACTTAATTTGAGATGTACAGGGCCGAGATTTAGACATCAGAAAGGAAACTTTCTACGATAATTCAAAAGGCAGTGCTTTTCTTTTTGAGGCTAGAACAGGTTGCTTGAGAACTAAGAGATTTTTGGCGAAGTATACACAAAATGATGGTGTATGCGTGGTCTGATTATCTATGGTTTAAAAGAAGAGGAAAATGAGTCTGAAGACATTTTGCGTGAAAAAGACAGAAAAGAAATCTTGCAGGATATCTTGTAAGTAAATACATCATGCATTGGACGTATCCGCCACCTCGGCCGAGTTCACCAGCAGCAAGAAGCCAAACACTGGCCCATAATTTTAAAATTGCTTGACTATCGTGATAAAACCGCTATCCTCAAACAGTGTAGAAAGCTTAAAGGCTCGGAATATTCTATTAGTGAGGACTACTCAAAAACTGTCGCCGACATTCGAAAAAAGCTATGGACACGAACTAAAGACAATCGGGACCGCAAGGAGTAAGTTTACTTGACGTATAACAAGGTACGCATCAATAACCGGCGGTTTGCTTGGGACGAAAGCCATAATGATATAGTTGAACAGTCAAAAAACAAAAGCCAGGACGACATCGCAATGCGCGTGACCAGGCGCCGGCGTCCGCAACCCTCCTCAATATCAATGCGCGCAGCATCGTAAATAAAGTTCACCAACTTGAAGCCTTGTTGTTATCACTCTCTCCCGACATCGTCGCTATTACGGAAACGTGGTTGCACAGTAACATTCACGACCGTGAAATCGTTCCACGGGGTTATGTGATTGTGCGTAAAGATATGCAGTCTAGGGGTGGGGGCGTCGCACTGGTTCTTAGAAAAGATACGGCTTTCTCCGTTATGCCTGATGTGCCAAATGACGATGCTTTGTGGGTCAAGATTCACCTGAAAGATGGATGCGCTTTTGTTGGGTGTGTGTAGAGGCCACCTACCGCCGAATTGGCATACCTAGAAGCGTTGTTCGACTATATGCACCAGCACATGGCTGGCTCCATGATAGTGCTGGCGGGAGACTTTAACCTACCCGATAATAACTGGAGCCTGTTGAACACGGGTAGTGCTATAAATAACCAATTGATCGACTTCCTGTTTACGTTTAACCTCACTCAACATGTCACCACTCCCACCAGAGTGCATGGTGGGTGTAATTCCGTCTTACATCTCATCTTTACACCGGACCACTTTCCGGAGAACGACGTCACCGTTCTCATCTTTACACTGGACCACTTTCCGGAGAACGACGTCACCGTTCATGTACTTGAAGGGTTGTCTGACCCCCAAATAGCCCTCTCCAGTCTCGCTGTATCACCGCCTTGCCGTGCGCATGGCCCTACTAAGCTCGTCCCTGCGTTCAATAAGACTAATGATGCAGCTATACCTTACCCTCCAGCTCTTAGGCTTCTACGATTTTTACTCGGAAGAACATTGCACTATCGAAGATGCCTGGCTAAAATTTAAAGAACATGCTATTTACTGCATGAATAAATTTCTTCACACTGTTGCAAAGGTGACGAAAACACGAAACCCATGGATGACGCGGGAGATAATTCAAATGAAATGTAAAATAAAATGCACAAAAAGTCGAAGAAACGGTCTTCAATTGCTCCGTTTCATCCATAAATTAACAAGTTAACGAAGCTAGTGAAAAACAAAATACGTACTGCCAAAGAATTTTTTGTAGCAATACATTACAAAGTTTTATACAGAACTCTCCTCGGAAATTTTGGCACTACGTAAGCTCTAAACATAAAACACCGGCGCTTGCGCTCCTAGCACAAATGGAGAAAGCCAGAGCCGACGCACTTAACGCGCACTTTAAGCCTGTCTTCAAAGACTGTACATTATCTTGTGACTTCCAAGCTCCGTACCGTCAAGGCAAATTGTTAAGCACCCCTACTGTTAGAGTATGTGGCGTGCTATCAATACTTCTAAACTTAGATTAAAAAAAGAGTTATTGTCCCGATGGAATACCGAATAGTTTTTTGAGGAGATATGCAGAAATAGTTAACAAATACCTATGTGTTACTTTCGATAAATCGATTCAAGATTGCCGTTTACCAGCAGAATGGAAAGTTGCCAAAGTTATTCGCGTGCACAAAGCAGGTGATACGAGTTCCCCCGAAAATTTGAGGCCGATTTCATTACCCAGTACTTGAAGTAAATTACTAGAACATATTATTTTGAAACATATATGTGACTTTGTCGAACGCAATAACATTCTCAATCCCAATCTGCACGGATTCCGTAGTGGATTATCCACAGTAACACAGCTTGTTGAAACAGTACATGACCTCGCGCAGTTCATTAATGACCATTCTAAGATTGACGTAATATTTATGGACTATTCGAAGACGTTCGATCGCGTCTCGTACGTAAAGTTACTTGTACAGCTCAAAGAAATACTGGGCGACAGACCTATATTCCAATGGATAGATAACTATTTGTCAGGTCGGCATCAATTTGTTCAATTCGGCAATCATGCTTCTAATATTGTTCCCCGTCACGTCAGCGGTTCCACAGGGTTCTGGGTTAGCTCCGTTCTTATTTTTACTTTATATAAATGATTTACAAACGTTGTTCACGTGAAAGGCAGGCTGTTTGCCTACGACTGCATGTTCTACCAAGAGGTAAAAAACGTTGAGGACCAAAATAAATTGAAAAATGCACTGAATCACACTGCAGAATGGTGTCGTGACTGGTCAATGATGATTAACCCGGACAAAACCGTATCAATGTCAGTATCAAAAAAGAAGTCGATTCTTAGTTTTCCGTATGGGTTCGATAACATCCTCTTAAAAATGTTACAGAGTACAAATACTTGGGGATTACTATTTCCTGGGACCTTACCTGGACTGCACACACACAAAATGTAACAAAAAGGCCTTCAACAAGCTGTGGTATCTAAAACGAACCGTCAAGCACGCGTCCTCCTACACAAAACCACTCGCATACGTCACTCTAATCAGGCCAATGCTTGAGTATGCGAACATAGTGTGGCTCCCCCATACAAACAAAAACATTACTATTTCGGAGAGAATACAGCGGAAAGCTGTTCGCTTCATTTTTAACAAATATAGACGCACCGACTCCCTAACCGCTCTGCTTCGTTGCGCTAAACTTGCACCGCTTGAAACTCGCTCGAACTTTCACCGCCTAAAGTTTTTTCATCAGCTGATTCATTGCAAGCTGAGAATAGATTCAGAATCATTTCTCATACATAATCGCGCAAGGGAAACGCGACACAAACACATGTTAGCTATCGAGGAATATCTTTGTACGAACAACGCCTTCTATTATTCGTTTCTTCCACGAGCCATAAGAAAATGGAATGCACTAGATGATTCCTTGATAGCAAAGCCAACATTCGAGAAGTTTTGTGAGTGCCTTGGTGAACACTTGTTCACGTGAACGAGTGTGTGACCCCTTTTTGTATGCACCGGAACTGTATTACTTGCCAAATTTTGTCCCTTTTTACATTTCATTCTGTTCCTGTTTCTGTGTTCATCTGTTACTATTAGTTTGTTGTATTCGATAAGTGAACAGATTGTGATCGCTCTTGGTCTGCTCTCTCTGTCATGCGGGATTCTGAGTTCCCATGTTCTGTACATGATTGTTACGATTCACTTCTTTGTTTCATTTATTTATTTATTTGACATACCCTCAATCGCTTTCGCATTGTAGAGGGGAGTGGGTAAAAGAAAATACAGTTGTCACAAATGCGGCAAAAACATACAACAAAAAAAATCGTGACTGACTTTGTCAACGATTTCATGACAGTATTGAAAAATAAACCAACAGAAACAACAAAACACAGCAAGAACTACGCACACGCAAAAGTATCAAAAACCCGACAATTAATCAATCATGCGGCATCATCGCCCAAAAAAAAAGGCACATAAAGTTTGTCGAAACAGAGAAAAGTCCGATATCTGGGCGATGTCACGGGGAAGATGATTTCAATCTTTGGAAGTATTTGGAACAAATGAATAAAAAAAGGCATTCGTGCGACATTGTGTTAGCGCAACTTTATGTTGATGATCTACACGAGAAGAGCGGTAGGCAGGCATCAAAATAAGTTCGTTTTTAATGGAAGCATGATTATAAATCTTAAAAAAGAGGCTAAGGCGAAAAACCTTCCGACGAAGAGATAAACAAGGTAAAGATAGTGTGGACTTCATGGATGTGACACTAGCAGTGCGGTTGAAATTAGAGAGGATAAAGCGACAGGCGTTATTTTGTACTATTTCAATTGTTTGCTGGAGATTAGCGTAACTGGGATCCCATATGGCCGCGGCATACTCAAGTTTTGGACGTACTAGTGTTTTATAAAAAAAGCAATTTTAAAGAAACAGGGGCTTTACTGAAATTCCTCAGCAGGTAACCAAGCATTCGGTTTGCGCTACAAGTTATTGTCTCAATGTGGAGGTTCCACGATAAAGTAGAAGTTATATGTACGCCAAGATAACGGTAAGACGTTACGTTTTCTAAGTTAAAGTCCTGTAGTCTATATCTATATATTGGGGGATCCTCATTCTGGCGTGAGACGTGCATTACCTTACATTTATCTGAATTTAATTTCATCTTCCAATTTTCGCACCAAGACGTAATGTTATTTAAATCTTGTTGCAGCATAAATCTGTCGTGATCATTATGAATTTCGCGATAAATAACGCAGTCGTCTGCGTATAAATGTACATTGGAAGAAACACAACTAGGTAAATCATTAATACAAATGAGAAACAGTAAAGGGCCCAATACTGAACCTTGCGGTACACCAGATGTTACTTGTGTTAGCGGTGAGTCATGATCATTAATCGAGACATACTGTTCACGGTTAGCAAGAAAGCATTCTACCCATGTTAATATTTTCTCATCAAGGTTTATTCTACGGAGTTTTAACATTAGTAATGTGTGGTCAACTTTGTCAAACGCCTTCTGGAAGTCAAGAAAAATGCAATCTGCCTTGGAACCTTTATCTAATATGTTGTGCAAGGAATGAGTGAAAAGGACTAACTGAGTTTCACAGGAGAATGTTCGACGAAAACCATGTTGAGCGATAGAAAAAAACGAGTTCGATTCAAGGAAATTAAAAATGTGAGTGTAAAGTACATGCTCCATAATTTTGCATGGTATACAGGTCAGTGAGATTGGTCGATAGTTGTGTGGAGAGTGTCTATTACCGGCCTTATACTGCGGAACTACTTTGCCTATTTTCCATTGTAATGGTAAGATGCCGTGTTGAAGTGACTGCTCAAATAACTTAGTTAAAAAAAGGGAGGAGTACACTTTAGTCTGCTTAAGGAATTTACAGTTTATATTATCGATGCCGCAGGACGAAGATATTTTCAACGACTCGATAATTTTCACAATACCACAGGGCTCAAAAACAGTAGGAAACATAACGGGAAAATCATATTCAAGAACATTTTTAACATCATGAACACTCGTTGGCAAAGAAAAAGCACGGGAAAAAACCTCATTCAACAACACAGCGCCCTGTGCAGACGAAACGGGCTTACCGGCATTATTGAACACAGAAATTGTACGGTCTTGCTTCGGGTTAACAATGTTCCAAAATTTTTTGGGGTCATTTGACACCAAGTTTGGCAGAGTTCTGTTTAGGAAGTGTTCTTTAGCTTCACAAACTGCCTTATTATATTCCGCGTCTGCCGTGTGGTATGCCTCCCAGCGGTCCCTCGTATTGCGCAGTTTTGCTGCGCGGAAGAGCCTTTTCTTTTTGTTGCAGAGGCGCTTCAACGTGTTGCTGAACCAGGGTGTTCCCGGGTTTGACCGAATAAATTTTACAGGCACATGCTCATTGGTTAATTCCTTTATCTTATTCTGAAAGAGGTCCCAGTTTTCCTGTACACTCCGCTGTTCAAATCCTGTTAGATATGTATCAAAAAAATTACACATCTTTTGATTTATAATGTCGAAATTTGCCTTACTATAATCACGGATTTTTTTTCTTAGTGTCCCCACTACGAGGAACAGCGACGTTAAAAGAAAATTGTAACATGTCATGATCGCTTAACCCAGGCAGGTACGTAAGGCTAGAAATAAGTTCTGGGTGTGTTGATAGAATTAAATCTAATGTATTAGAACAGGTAGCAGTACATCGGGTGGGTTCCTTAACCACTTGAGTAAAATTAAACCACGTGCATAGGTTTAGGAAACTTTGGCCGACAGATGAGAAGGGATTAAGCAGAGGGTACGTACCAGACCAACTAATGTTTGGAAAATTGAAATCCCCCATCAAAACAATAGGTAAAGAGTTATAACGACATACAATACTATTAATAAGGTCATGAAGATCATCGACAAATGCTGGGGAAGCATTAGGAGGGCGGTAGCAGGCGCCTAACACAATTTTTCTGCTGTTAAATGTAGCACAAACCCACACGCTTTCCAAATTTGAGACGACGCTAATATGGGTAGACGGAATGCGCTTAGATACGGCTATCAACGTGCCGCCGCCGCTCCTGCCCTCTCTGTCGCAACGATACACTTCATATTCTTTATTGCTCTGAAAAATTTCGCTGCTGCGCACTTTCGCACTGAGCCATGTCTCTGTTAAGAAAACTAAATCCGCGTCACACGAGGTTATGGCAGAATTTAGTTGATCCCGCTTGCGCATAACGCTTCTGACGTTAGCAAAGAGAACTGATATAGGTGACAGAAAGGAGCACTTTGCCCCATTCCCCCTGAGTAGTTGTTATGTCATAGAATTTGAATTTGAGCCTTCCGGTCCAGACAAGTTTATCGGTTGATTTATACGTGACCGAGTGTTAGAGGCAGGCCCAGCAGCGGTATCACTGACTTCATCAGTAAAACCACGAAGCATGCTGTTCTGAGCCACCTCCTGCACGCTATCACTCTGTCTATCGTAAGCGTACGTTGCATTGCCTACAGTTAGCTTAGTATAGCGCAACTTGAATTCTGGCGATTGTGGAAGGGCTTTGCCAAAAGCTATCAATTTTTTGCGAGTGTGCCTAGTTCCAGATGAGAAGTCTTCCCCAACAGATATATTACAGACCTTAAGTTTTGATCGCTGCGAAAAAATCTTTTCTCTTGTTTTGTAATTCGTGAATTGAACAATAACAGGCCGGCATTTCTGTTCGTGATAAGGGCCGCTGAGGCGATGCGCGCGCTCTATTATGTTGTAGTCAGGTAAAGGATCTAAGTGCGCCTTGAAAATATTTACGATCTTTTCTTCAGTCTGTTGCCACGACTCCTTGCTATCCGCAATTCCATAAAAAATGAGATTATTTCGACGACTTCTGTCTTCTAGCTCGTCTAAACGGTTCCTGCAATCGTCACTCTGATCCATGACACTGCCAATTGAGTCCTGCACAGACTGAAGGCTCTGTTCAATGGTGTCAAGATCGTTCGTCCTGGCCTCAATCTTCGTTACACGTTCGGTTATAGACAGAATTTTATTTTCCAGGGATTCTTGCGCACGTCTGACATCATTTAAACCACTCAAAAGGGCAGCTTGACCTTTCGTCAGTTCGGCCTGCCCCTTTGCCAAAATTTCTGACTGGTATTTAAGGCCCTGCAGATGTTGCAGGATTTGTGTTTGCAAGTCTGCTTGGGGGGTTGAAGTCATTTTAGCATCTAGTACAGGTTTGGGTGGCCCAGGATTGGACTCGACGTCACCACAACAAAGCAGCAACCCAACAACCACATCAGCGCATTCCCCAACAACAGCCAGCAGAACACTTGGGCATGGGAACAGCAATAAAAGTCGATTGCTAGATCGCTTGGCGTACAGGGAGTAGGTTTTACTAACCTGCACGAAAGGAAGACACGAAGCGTCAGCCATGCTAGCTGTTACGCCGCTCCCATGCCCACTGAAGCGGTTCCAGTTGAGGCAGCTCTTTAAATCCAGCGCAGATAGGGGTGGCTCTGGCGACGTTGCTGTCGTCATGCTCCCGAAGAAAGTTCTTGCGTCGGCGCAGTCCATGCTTAAATGGTCGAATAAATGGTCGCTGCTGTGTGCTGTAGCCAGGAATCCAACTGACGGGCAGGCCGTGGTTGCCTCATGGTGGAAGCCGGACAGCAGCAAGACGAAAAACTGCACGAAAGGAAGACACGAAGCGTCAGCCATGCTAGCTGTTACGCCGCTCCCATGCTCCCATGCCCAGTAATACAGTGTCGTTGATTGAAACGACACTGTATTACTGGCATGCCCCTCTTGTAATAATTCCTTCTAGGATTGACAGTATTTTTAAATAAACAAGTAAATGAAGTAATGAATGAATAAATAACTAAAATAGGTATCACGTGTCTCCTGGCCCTATACACCAGCCATCTCCATTGTCTTTTACTTTGCGTCACTTTTACTTTTACTCACATGTTTTAGTGTTTATGGCCTTATAAACCGTTAAATAACTTCTTCTCTGCCGCTCTTTGCCCTTGTGGGCCTTGCGCCATTAAACACAAACCATCATCATCATCATTATTGTCCGAGCTCCAGGCAGTCTCCAACATAGTCAGGTTTTCCCACTCGACTGGCATAGAACGTTACTTCTCACAAGCAACACCACCCCACAGGGGTCGGCAGACTTGACTACTACTGTAGAACCCTTCAAGAATATCGTAGGGATGACCAGCGATAACATATCACCGATTAACAAGCTTTTGATCATCACGCAAATCACCCACGACCAGACAAACCACAGCGTCAGTCTATACGCGCCGACCGCGCGAGAAACGTGCAAAAGAGTCATCCATCAAGTCGAGCGCAACACCGATCGTGCCATGCAGATGCAACTATTTACTGCCCCACCCAGACTCAACATTGTCGCGGCAAGAATGGTGGGAGGCACCCCTCTCAGTAAGCCTGGGTGGCGCCATCCACAGATGCAAGCCCAAGGCCCAAATATGCTTCAAATGCCTCGGCCTAGAACACAGAACTGAGGTGTGCGCCGGCGCCATAACTGCTCGCTACCCCAACTGTGGATACGCCAAGGACGAAGCTCACACATGCATTGCCAAATGTGGGAACTGCCAGGGACCGCATCGCTCGGACGACGCTAGCCTGTCAACGAATTTCGAAGCCTATGGAGTGGTACGGCAGCAGGCATACCTCAAGAGGCTCAACATACGTAAGCGCGCCACTGAATCGTCGTCACCTACAAGCCAACAACAGCTTTCTGAGAAGCCCCAGAAGTCATCCCAATGCCAGAAAACCAAGCAACAAGCAAGCCCTCAGCAATACAATCAAGTTCAACGTGATCACGGAGAAGGATAACTCATCATGGAGCCCAACCCCAACCGGCAGCAACAGCTCGACAATGGAACTTACCCCGTTAAAAAGCAACATTCCAAAAAGTTGAGCCAGCCACTTTCACATAAACCACCTCACGGGACACACAGAGAGGCACTCGCCCCACACCTAACTATACCCAAAGCCCCGATTTACAATGCGGCAGTGTACCAACAACACATATGTACAGCACGCCCGCCCCCTGCCACGTACAGATCGTACACAACGTTTGTATGGAAACGAGAAACCAGGAGAACGACAACAGCTAACCTGAAAAAAGCGCAGCAAAACCGATGAAACAACCATTCGCCAGTGTATTTCATGCCTAATTAAGCGCCTATCTTACGTTGCCGGTTTAGGCGTGCACGGGTTGGTGATGAAGGGAGGGGGCATGCACGCACAGAAGGGCGCAATGCCGCTACCGATGACATACGCGTTGGGGTGGTGGCAGAGTTAAACGTGGCAGTCTGATGACTCAATGCACCCAGTGTGCTGTCCTCCGCAATCGAGCGGTTTGGGTCTTGGTTTGTGGGTTGCACAGAGATGCCTACGACTGGGCAGCGACAGGGACACCCCCGTGTGTGTCCACTAGTATAGAGGTCGAAGCCCTCGAGGTGTTAAATCGCTGTGGGACGGAGGACGCATGTCGCTGGCTTGGAGGAAGAAGCGCGGAAACTTAAGCGTCAGCCCGAACAGAAGCGTGAATGGGCGCGAAAACCACGGAAAGCGGCCACCGTCGTTGCCGCCTCGAGGTCCAGCTGGCCATGTAGCTGCGAATCCCTTCAAAATGAACAGCAACTCGCCCGCTTGGAATGCCGACGTGGGCCAATATCCCTCGTTCAGCTTAAAGGGCTTTCAGAGCGACATGTTCGGGAGTATCGTTCGCTTCTAAGCATCCGCTAATGACAGCTTTTCGCTTTATGTGTGCGCGGGTTCGGATGTGAAGGCGGAAGCGGGGTAGGCACCCGCAGATGTAGGTTTCACACCCTTACTGATGACATGTGCGTTGTGTTGGCGTGAGGTTCAACGTAACCGTAAAGCAGCCCAATGCGACCGGTCCGGTGTCATCTGTGGTGGAATGGATTGGGTTGGCGTGTTACACAAACTTTAGTCAGATGCCTACGAAGCGGGAGGGAAAGCGACAGCTCTACGTTTGCCCGCCAGGATAGAGCTCGGGTCTTTTACAAATTTCATTCATGTAATTGGATAGGAAGTATGCTCCGTCGCAAATTACAAACAAACCCCCTTTGTTTCGTGCACTCCGTGGTGGGCATGCTGCTTTGCAGGTCATCCTTCACAGAGTGGAAGGGCACTAAATTTTTATTTTTCCGCCAGACGAACTATGACCAGGTGGACAACGAGGGCCGCCGGCGCGACAATGTTGCTCGGAATGACTTTCAAGCTAAAGAAGAATAATGGGCTCACGGCGGCGTTCCATCAGGGAAATTTGCTTTTAACCAGCAGGGGCGCGCATCTAGTGGGAGAGCTGGAATTTGAAGCGGCAACGGCCGCGGAAAACATTTTCGGCGGCGGCAGCGGCTTTCGGGTGTTTTTAAACCCATGCACGCTGGTGTTGATTCTCCGTATTCATCTGATAACGGCACTCGGCCGGCTGTCATCCGACTGAGCAACTTGTGAAAGAGGTATCAGTGGTGGCAAGGAGAACAATCGTTGTGATAACCGTTGTAAAAGAGGGGTCGGCGGTGGCGAGGAGTAGCCATGGAGCGGCGCCTAGTAAGTCTGCTTCACCGGAAGGAAAAGTGGGGGTGGGGGTGAGACATATACTGAGTTGCAGTAGTAAGGGGCAAAACCCACTTTCTTTGCTCAACCTGCCCATATTGAAGGATATTTTCGGGGTTGAACAACCAAAACATTGCATATTACATTTACATCGGCACATACGAGGCGGTCCTGATTGATTGATTGATTGATTGTGGGGTTTAACGCGCCGACGCAACGCAGGCGATGAGGCGCGCCGTAGTGGAGGGCTCCGGATTAATTTTGACCACCTGGGGATCTTTATCGTGCGCCGAAATCTCGTGCACACGGGCGTTTTTGCTTTTCGCCTCCATCAGAACGAGGCGGTCTTGACCATCTTGTCACCTCAGGATTGGTGTCAGCTGACGCTGGGACCCTGGAGTCTGGGTTCCACTTCTTGGGTATACTTTCTCTTTGCTCCCTTTACCAATAAATCACTAAATCATTCTCCATAAAGGGCTCATGTCTGTGTTATTGAAAACCGAAAACGTTCAGCCAGACCACTACTCCAGAGAATAAACACTTTGAAACACCAGCACCGTCATCTTCTCAAAACTGACAAGCACTCCGCAGCCGCCACCTTTCATGCCGGGAACTTAAGCCACAAATCGTAAATGGCATCTGCCTTCCCTGCACCGCTGTGATTTAAAAAACGTTGTTGTTACTCTAGGTCTCGTCGCTTAACTGGAGTTCTTGTCAGAGTTTAGTTTGTAGGCTTGTTGGTAGCGGTAATCCCTGACTTCGTGTAGCGCAAAACAAAACGACAGAGGACACAGGGGGGCGACGAGCAGAAGTGCTAACTTCCAACCGCGTTTATTGAAAAAAAAATGCGTGCATTTAAACACCGGGACGGGATATTATCATAACGAAACGAAGATAGGAAAGAACAGAACAAAATCAAGGCATGATAAAATTTCCATACAAAATTATTCGCACAACGCTGTGACGTCGACAAAAGGCAGCACGAGGCATTGACTAAGGTTGCACCCACCCCACTCTAAGATAGCCAAACAGATGTGTCGGCCAAACAGATCGGTGCCTGAACAACCGGCTGCGTGAGCATGACGTTGGGAGTTGAGAGAGTTGTCCCTCTTTGAGAGTTGTGCCATCATCCCTCGTCACGACATAAAGAAGACAAGGGAAATAATCGAGGCGGCTGAAACAGCACGCCTGGGAGATCGTTGCGTGTCCGCGCCATTCGTTGCCTTATCCGATAAGGAGATTGGCTATCTGAGAGGGGGGTGGGTGCCACCTTAATCGATGCCTCGTGCTGCCTTTGGTCGACATCACAGCTTTGTGCGAATAATTTTGTGTGCAAATTTTATTATGCCTTGCTTTTGTTCTGTTCTTTTCTGTTTGTTTCTTTATGATAATGTACCGTCCCCGTGTTTAACGCATTTCCCAGTTTTTATCGCATATTCACGCATTTTTTCAATAAACTCAGTTGGAAGTTAGCGCTTGTGCCCGTCGCCTCCCTGTGTTCTTTGTCGTTTGTTCTGCGATGCACGAAGTCATGGAGTTCTTGGAAAGCATAAATGGCAAATGCGCGAACTGCAATCCAAAACGCTCTCTCCGTGCGGAAATAAAGATATCGCATCATTGATCTGAAGACCTAAACGTAGATGTCACCTGCAACTTTTGTTGGAACTGAAGAAAGCCGGCCAATAGCCGCTACACCACTGTAATGACGTAATTCGAGCGCTCGACGAATGCCAAGACCGCGAAAGACAGGAAGTTATTTTGAGGAAGTGTCTATTATACGTTGTCAGTGTGTTTTTTGACTATGTTCTGAGAGCATTTAGGATATAAAACTGTCGAAAAAAGTGTTCTAGGGCCCCTGTACGTACCGTGTTCTTTTTTGAAAATAAAACCGGGAGTTCTGGGCGGGGAGCGCTCATAACTCCCGATTTTATTACAAAATGCTAGGTGGAAGGGGCTGCGAGGTAAAAACGCCGGCTGACGGCCAGTCTCTCTCTTCAACCGCTTGCTTTGTCCCTTGATCATTGGAGGACCTCGTACTTACAGTATCCAAATCAGTGCGCGCGCTGTGCCGCCGGCGCGCTTGCTGCGAATGCGGGGGCTAGTCCCTGGTGGATGAGCAGGGGTTGCGCACAAGAATCCTTGCTCCTTGAATTCGTTTACTCTGCGCAGTGACCGCGCGACCCAAACGTCTCGCTGATACGAGGTTCGGTCGCAGCTGGAAGCGATGTTGTTGAAAACGTGGCCACTTCAGCAGGCAATTGCTATCGTTTCTGCGAGTCTGTTTCCAACTCATCGTCGTAGGGGGAATTGCTACCTTGGAAAGAAATGAGCCAGTTTTCGATCTGCTAAACACTGGGTGGAATGGGGTGCCTACTTTCATTATTTTGTTTTTTCATGTGCGCAAGATTATCTTGTTCATGAGCCGTTAATTGTTAAAGACGCATGTTAAAGAGTTAAAGACGCGTGTTTTTGAGGCAACGTGCGCTTTGTTACTAGTAGTGTTTGGAAATGCTTTAAGCACTGCATATCTGCTACCAAGTAGATTGTGCATACTTTCGAATATAATTTATAGGTAATAAAATTATCGCAGTCATTTTTTTATCTTGTAGAAGTTGAAAAACACTGTTTCGGATAACTCTAAATGCATGGAGCTCCCTTAAATCTCCACTTTCCACTAGGTGCTTGTGCACGAAGATCTGCTGCTTCATTTCTTTTTGCGCGAACTGGATATCTTAAGTTAGAGCACTTGTTTAGTGTTCACTGCTTTGCCAAATACGGTGTAGGAATCACTGATTTCATTCGCCACGGCAAAGGGAGGACGCGTCGAAGCACCTAAGTGCGCTGCTAAGGCAGCGAACGGCCTTCTCTCGTAACAGTGATGTGTTAACATTTTTTCTTGTAGTGCTGAAACCAAGGTAGACTATAGTTTAGACTGGATCTAATACTCGACACCGATAGAATGGAGGTACTATTTTCGCCAGAAGTGGAATGTGTGCGCCTTGCCTAATTCAATGCAAAAGCGCCACTCCCAAGACTTTGCGCTGCCATACACTTTTGATCTGAGAATAACTTAGAAAAAGCTGTGGACCAAGGGCACCACGTTCATTTTTTGGTCTCATTAATAAAGCTGCTGGATTGTTTGTGTCAATTTTGAAACGTTGCGTTAGAGCGTTGGCGCAGCCATCTAGCACAGCATTTGCCACGCAGAATTAACAGGTGAGCAGCATTTCTAAGCAAACGTGCTCTTCTGATTAGCGTATCAGACAAAGTATGCAGGTTGCTCACCTGTACATTAAATAAAATGGCCCTAAACGCTCCTTTTTGGCTAACCATAGCGTATCAGTCGAAACACCTCACCAGTACCTGTCGCGGCACCCGACCGCTTGCACGACTGCTTTTTTGATGTTATTTGTATTTTTGATGTTATTATATTTTATGTTATGGATGTTATGAGTATTTCTGTTTTTCACTGAGAGGGCGCACTTAGTCGAGCAGCCTTTTATGCTGGCGTTCGGACAGAATTTTGATGGTGATGATGATGATGATGGTTGGTGTTTAATCGCGCAAGGCCAACGCGGGCAAAGAGCGCAAGTGAAAAAGTTATGTAATAAAGCGAAGTGATTGCCACAAAAAGGTATGTATAAAAGCGTATAAACAGGACATTGGAAAATTAATTACAGATTGATTGATTGTAGGGTTTAACGCGCCGACGCAACGCAGACGATGAGGCGCGCCGTAGTGGAGGGCTCCGGGTTAATTCTGACCACCTGGGGATCTTTGACATGCGGCGAAATCTCGTTCACACGGGCGTTTTTGCTTTTAGCTTCCATCAGAAAAGAATCAATTAAAGATAACGGTGATGGCTGGTGTACAGGGCCAGATTTGATTACGCATAATAGGAGATGAGGTACAAAAACTTAACGTTTGAAAAATACACAAACACGCGTTTTACAGAAACCATAGTTTGTCACCCAGAAAAAACGATGGGTCTAGCGGAACATGTTGTCTGTAGGGTTCTCTGAAGTGTTTGTGTCGTGTTGTGTCAAGTGCCTTGCATTGAATGAGTATGTAAACTACGGATAGGGCCTCTCCGCGCCTGCTGCACTGGGGTCAAGAAGTTCCCGTGAGCAGGTACGAGTGAGTTGCATGGGTGTGCCCTATCCGTAGCTTACCCAAGGCGACTTCAGTGTGTCTGTTGTGTGATTCAGTTGTGTACCGTCCCACGTGTGGTTTTATAACGTCTAACTTGTTATCTGTCTGTTCAGTCCAGTGTGTTTGCCATGTTCTACGCAAGTTTTGTCTGATGTGTGGCTTGAGGTCTCTATATGGTACCGTTGTTATGTCTATAGTGTTCCTGAGTGCTGCAGCAGGGGCTCTCTCGTCTGCCAATTCGTTACCAGTGATCCCACCGTATCCTGGCACGCAGCACCGGACCAGTTCATGCCTATGTGCATTGACAGATATATTTGGGTTGAAAACGAGATTATGTGGTTCTTGAGGGGCTTGTGCGATGATAGTGCACGAACAACAGTCAAGGAATCTGTATAGATGATAAAATTGGAGCTTGATTTGTTTTGATATGATTTCAAGTATGTATTGTACGATCATTAAAAATCCATACGCTTCTGCTAAAAAAAGGGTTGTGTGTACGCCCATGGTTCTGGCTGCATTGAAATTCGGACCATGAGCAGCGGAGGACACCATAGTGGAGGTTTTAGAAGCGTCACTGTAGAATTCTGCACATGGGTATTTAAACTGCAGAGACAGAAGGTGTTCCGGTATTGGAGCACGTGGTAACCGATTTTTGTCAAGTTTTATAAAAGAAAGGTCACAGGAAATAGGGCGAACTTGCCAAGGCAGTAAAATATCTGAAAAGAAGATCTGTAGACATCTAAAAACGAGGCGCTGAGATCTGAATCTCGCTCTCTCTCTCTCTAAGCGAAAAGGGCAGAGGAACGGATGGGTGATTTACAAACTGCAGAGATGTGGATGTATTGTTAAAGACCGGATAAAAAAGAGGGTTATTCAGCAATGAAATTTTAAAAGCATAAAGCAGCTCCATGTACGTCCGTTGGTTCTTAAGGCTCCACTTGTTAAACTCGACATACAGACTTTGGACCGGACTAGTGCGAAAAGCACCCGACGCAAGACGAAGCCCCAAGTGTAGCACTGGGTCGGGCATTCGCAACGCTGTTTTAGTCGCCGACCCATACACCACACTGCCATAGTCTAAACGAGACCCAACCAAAGCAGTATACAAGCTCAGCAGGAGTGCTTTGTCAGCCCCATACGATTGGTGTGAGAGAACCTTAAGGATATTCATTGTTTTCAGACATTTATGGTTATGTCATATCATCAGCAAACCGATCTTTGGGTTTCTTAAAGCGCCATTTGCGTCATGCCCCACTGGACGTCAAACTTCTCGCCTATAAATCTTTAATCCGAACTAAACTAGAATATGCGGCTCCCATATGGAGTCCGCACCAGGTATACTTGATGAATGAATTAGAATCGGTGCAAAACCGTGCCACTAGGTTCATTCATTCCTCATATTCATATGACATAAGCATATCATCTCTTAAACGCGAAACTGGTCTTTCAAATCTTTCAGTGCGCCGCCGCATCACCAGCCTTTGTTTGCTACACAAGTTTTTCTACAGCCCTCTTAATCAAGCACCCTACATCGTCCCACCGACGCGCATATCTCACCGCACTGCCCACCCGTATCAAATTGCCCGTCCACCTGCTCGCACTACTACTTTTTCTGCCTCTTTTTTCCCCCGTGTAGCAGTGGACTGGAATGGCCTTCCCTGTGACGTTCCGGCCATCACGTGTTCATCAACATTTAAAGAGAAGGTCACCACGCACATTTCCATTTGACGACCTGTGTGCATTTATCTGTAACCCAACCCTTATGTAATACCCCCTACATGGGGGTCTTTAAGGTATTAAAGTGATGTGATGTGATGTTCCTTGATGTGGGGAATGAATGTGAGTTTGTGGTCAAACACCACATCTAGAAACTTGTGCTCCTTGTTCACAGGAGGTGACACGCCATTAATAGTAATGTCTGCGTCCGGATAGACCCCACGCTTCCTGGAGAACACAACGCAAGAACTTTTTATTCTTATCTGCCCAGCCGGCAAGCGTCTTGACACCAAGCTGGACTTGACACTCACAGATTGACATATTACATGATTTAAAGGATATCTTGACGTCATCTGCATACACATAATAAGAAATTGTAGGTGGCAATGCCTTTCCGTAAGGTCATTTTAACTATGAAGGGCGTGCAGCTCAACACGCCACCTTGCGGCACGCCATTTTCTTGCACATGAACGTTTGACAGTGCACAACCAACTCTCACTCGAAACGTTCTCTTAGACAAGTATCTAAGAAGGATGTTTAGCAGGCTACCCGAGACACCGAATGACTTGAGGTTGCTAAGGATCCCGTAACGCCAAGCGGTGTCGTAGGCCTTCTAGTGGTCGAAAAATACAGTTACACAATACTATTTCTGCACGAAGACATCCTTGATGTCCGAATCAAGAACGCCTAGTTGATCGTTCGTCGATCACCCCCCCCCCCCCACTAAAGTCTGGCTGGCAGCTCTCATGAAGACCGTTGTATTCAAGGAAGTACACGAGCCTGTGATTTATCATCTTCTCGAGGAGCTTGCACAGGCAGGTCGTCAGGGTTCTAGGACGGTAACTTGAGGGGGACGACGAGTCTTTTCCCTCGTTCAAGAAAGCCATTACTATGGCCTCCCTCCAAGAGTGTGGAATGTGCCCCGAAAGCCATATTTTCTTATATAGATGTAGAAGTGTTTCAACTGTGTCTGCGTGTAGGTGTTGTATCATGGTGTACGTGATTTTGTCTGCACCTGGAGCTAAAGGTTTACATGTGGTCAGGGCTGCCTTCAGCTCATTAATTGAAAAACGAGAATTGTAGGAAGTGTGCGACTTGTTGCTATCCCGTAGGAACTTCTTTTCTGCAGATGTTTTGTGTTTCATTAAAGTGTTTCGGTAGTGTGGGATACTGGAGACGTGTTGGAAGTGTTGTGCAAGTGCGTTAGCGTGGTCTTCGAGTGTGTCCCCTGTTGTGCTAACCAGGGGCAGGCTGTGTGTCTCTTTGTGCGTGTCCGTGCATGAAATATTGGATGTCAAGAAGGTGTGTCAACTCTCGTTTTGCTTCACGGCGCACACGTTTTCCGAACGCCTTGGCCCGTTTGAATAAAATAAGGTTACCTGAATTGGGTACCGACGAAGAATACCCCACGTCTTGTTCTGGGCCTCTCGCGCCCGCCTACAGTCCTTATTTCACCACGGCCTCCTCTGGTTGCACGGGGCACCAGAGGCGTGGGGAATGGACTTTTCGGCGGAGTCGAGGATGCGCGTCGTGAGGAGGTGGGTAGCTTCTTCAATGTGTAGGTGTTTTATAGTTGTGTAGTGTAGTTTGGATGTCTCTGTAAATGTATTCCAGTTAGTTCTTGCTTCATTGAACCTGTTCATCAGCATCCCTTCTTGTGTTAGAAAAAATGAACGATACTGACCGGTAAAAAGAATCGCGCGCATTACTGCCCCTCGATAATTGTTAGGTGGTGGAACTTGACGGATTGGATGAAAGAGGAGGGTGACGGAACGTGCACTAGTATTAGAAGCAGGCCCTTGGTAGCATTTTTTACCACTATCAGGACCACGTGGAGCGCTTTCGTGAACCGTGTCGACTGAACGGTCATCGGTAAATGTTTTTTTTTGTTCACAACTAACTTGTCATCTCGAAGTTCGAAAGCAGGTGAATTAGGAAGCGCTTTGCCGAATTCCACCAACTTCTTACGCGCGAGTCGAGTGGCCGGTGAAACATCCTCGGAGACCGTTATGTTACAGTCCTTGAGCTTTGAACGCTGTGCGAGGACTTTATCTTTAGTTTTGAAGCTTCGAAATGTAACAATAATCGGTCGGAACTTTTGTTCTGGGTGGGGACCACCCAGACGATGCGCACCCTCCACTGCTTCGCAAGGCAGTCTAAAATCTATGTTTGGGTTTATTATGTCAACAATTTTCTTTTCGGTTTCCTCCTACGATTGTTTTGTCAGAAACCCCATGAAAAATAAATTTCCACGGCGAGAACGGTCTTCTAAATCATCTAACCGAGAATGGAGATCCACGGTTTGCTCGGTAATTGCCCCCAAGGATTCTTGGACCGTTTGCAAACCTGTTTCAATATTGCCGATGTCGGCAGATCCAGCCTCAATTTGTGACAACCTGCCATCAATAGCCACTATTTTTGAGGCAAGGGATTGCTGTGTCGTCTTAATTTCGTTGACGGTTTCTAAAAGATTATCCTGTCCTTGTGCAAGGACACTTGATTGTTCTTTTAGGTGGCGCATGTGTTGAATTTCTTTACGCTAGTTTGACTCTGGGTGTGAAGTTTTTACTTCGGCCTGTTCCTTGTTGGGAC
Source organism: Haemaphysalis longicornis (assembly GCF_048455015.1). Lineage (NCBI taxonomy): Eukaryota > Metazoa > Arthropoda > Arachnida > Ixodida > Ixodidae > Haemaphysalis > Haemaphysalis longicornis. Next base: position 99,222,134 of record NW_027526203.1, read on the forward strand.
CAGGGTTGCTTTCAATATCACCGCAAGAAAGTAGTAGTGGGCCAAGTTCATCAGGGCATTGTTTGATGTCAACACACACAACACTTGGGCATGGGAGCAGCAGTAAACTACGGTTGCTAGAACGCTTCGCATATAACGAGGTGGTGCTACAGAGCTGAACAAGACGAAGGCAAGAGATGTCAGCCATGGCTACAGCAGTGCCCCTCCCATTCCCACTGCAATGGTGCCAGACGAGGGGGCTTCTTATATCCTGTTGCGATGGTGCTGCTTCAAACGATGTGGCTCTTGATGAAACTTGATGAAAAAGACTGATGACCACGCATTCGGCATGCGCACTCCGGTAGATACTGTAGCTGCTTTCGGCCTCCCACCAAGATAGCGAACGGCGAATCTGCAGCTACTGTGCTCCCGCGCAGGCAGGAAACCAGCCACGCCGGATCCTGACAAGACAAAGGCAAGAGATGTCAGCCATTGGTACAGCACTGCCACTCCCATGCCCACTCGTGTCGTGTCATTCCATCGTTGGTGTACCAAAAACGACCTAATTTTGAAGCCTTGAAAAACTAAAGTTGTCTCTTATAGTAGAAAAATTCAACAGCTGCAATACTCTTATAATTTATATTAATGAACATCGTGGATCATCTTCAATCAGATCATTGTGTTCTTTACGCCGACGACACCACATTATCTTGTGCCCACAAATCGCTACCGCCCCTTGTTTCATTGCTAAATGGTGTTTTAACGAAAGCCATGGATTGGTGTCACAAGAATCACCTTATTATAAATCCCTCAAAAACTAAATTTATGTTATTTAGATCAGAACAGAAGCGCGTCTCCTTTAAACCGGCAATAAATCTGGGTACCGACACTATTCATGTCTCTGACCATGTCATTTTTCTTGGCGTTCACCTTGATTCTCATCTCAAATTTCGCAATCACTACAATTACTTAAGACGAAAAACTGCATATGGCATTAGAGCCCTCATTAAGGCTCGTCAGTTTTTTCCACGTCACGCGCTTCTATCTTTGTATTTTGCATTTATTCACAGTCATTTGATATATGGAATTGTTGCGTGGGGTAATACGTATAATTGTCACATTACAGACGTCCAACATATCCAGAACCAAGCCATCCGCATAATCACAAATAGCTCCTTCTATTCCAGCGCTAGTACACTTCTTGCTCAAAATAACGTGTTATCAGTTCGCAAACTTTTCCAATATAACATTATTACGTTATTGTTCAAACTGCTGACTAATCAACTTCTTTTCCACTTTATTGAGTTAAGTTGTCTCACTAATACCAACCCAACCAGATTCGCTGCAAACTACAATTACTTGCTTCCTTCAGTTTCAACAAATTATGGCAAAATGACTTCGCATTTTTCCGCTATTTCAAGCTGGAATAGTCTGCCGGATGCAATTAAGTCACTTTCTTTTTTATCGCTATTTAAAAAGCAACTTCAAGAATTTCTTTTGCAGTTTTGATTCGTTCACAGTAGTTGTACGAATGTGTAATTTTGCGTGTGTTTATCTTTTTTGTTGTTGTTGCATGGTTGTTCGCGGTTTTATTGAATATGTGTGTGTTTGTGGTTTTGTATTGCTACTAGGATACAATTTTTTTTTTCTTTTCTTCAGTGTCAGCTACATTCCAACTCACTTTGCTCATTTTTTTCCCACTTTCTTTTAAACGTGCGCAGTACTCGCCCTTTGAACTGCGTTAGTTTTTGTCCTCTCTTGGCATAAATTCTTTAGAGATTTCGCTTAGACGCACTATTTCGTCTATTCGTTTTTCCTGCACATTCTGAACTGTTGTTTTGCTTTAAATTGTGATTTGAAATACAATACAGTGTAGTGCGTCCAGTTTCTCCTATTATCCTTTTTTTTCTTTTTGTTTTTCTTCGTTCCATCCTTTTTTTTTCTTTTCTTCTCGTTCTTTTCTTTTAATTTAATTTAGTCTGTCTGGTAATGTTACATCAGTTCTTGGTTTACATTGCTCTGTTGTCATTTTGGCTCTGCAAGTGCAACTCTGAAACTTGTGATTATTGAAATTGTCTTTAGCTGCTTTCATTGTATTTTTCTATGTAATTATGTATCGAGGGTCCCGGTGCAGTATCAACTATGGGACCCTCGTCTGGATATATCTTCACATGTAACCTTCCTCTTTTACAATAAACTTCTTCTTCTTCTTCTTCTTTAAAAAAATCGCAAGCACTGCACTGCCGAGGGTGGCCGAAATTCGGGACTTGGGAGTACTGTTTGATTCTTCTCTGACTTTCTCTTCCCACATTACACAAATTACCCGACGCTCTCTTCGATGTCTTGGTGCTGTTTGCAGGTATTCGAGAGAGTTTAAAGGTCCTGTTCCTATCCTAAAGTTGTATTCGGCCCTCTGCTTACCTCTTCTCAAATACGGTTCTGTTGTTTGGAATGGAACTTGTAAGTCCAATAGTGACCTTATCGAAAGGGTTCAAAATAAGTTCCTATCAATCTTTAAGCACCGTTTCTGTCATGTGCAAGGAGACACAAACGGCAGCGTGCCTTCTCTGAAAAGTATTCCTTCTGTTTGGTGTCGACAAATGCGAGGGGATATTATCTTTCTGTATACACTTCTTCATGGTAATATTTTGTGTGACGATTTGGTTACACTTATAAATGTCAACTTGCCAGATAAACTTTTCAGAAAATTTCGAGCTTTCAGACGAGTTGCTTTAATTACCTGCAGAATACAATGCGCATATAACGAATATTCCGATCGTCTTGATATATTCCAGAGCTCTTTTACTTTGTTCGCTTGTGAGCTGAAAACTGTTGTAGCTTAAGTTCCTTTATCTGATCCCAAATTTATGTGCCGTTTATATTATAGGCAAACCGTGGTTTGCTTCTTTGTTTTCACTTTTCCTTGTTTTGTGTTGCCTGAATATCTCTAGGTTTTAGTGTCAGTGCTGGTAACGCAGAAGTTTTTTTTTGCATTTTGCAACTTCCTAACATTTTGTTAGAAAACCTTGCTTTTATACGTATACGCTATGCCATGTTAATTCAATATTTGCTTGTATAGTTCCTACTTTTCACGTGTCTCGAACGTTTCGCTGGTCGAGTGTGATGGATTGCAACACTAGGCCTTTCTATTCTTTTTTGACCTTTCGTTCTTTTTTTTCTTTCTGAGATTTCTGCAAGTATTTTTACTTTATTGTTTCTGTCATACGTAAGGTTTTGGCGGGCTGTCTGGTCTTAATTTTAGTGTTTTTTTGTTTTGTATGATTTAGCAGCACCAAGACCGTAGGTATGTTTCTGGGCACCGAAAATTAAGGTTGATTGATTGATTATATTATTATAATCATATTGGTTTTAATTATAATTATATTGGCCCTGCTGGTGCGGTGGCGTCGCCGAAGTCGTCCGCTGGTGCTTCCCCGCCCGGCAAGAAATCGTCGCCGCTTCCGGCGCTCTCGCCGTCTGTATGCGTGCCCGTGGGGCCAGTGCAGCCGAAAGCGCCCGGAACTGCTGCCTCGGACACGCCTTCGCAATCATCCACCACGGGTGAGAGCCCACCACTTCTACAGGCAACAGGCTATCGCCGTCCAACGAAGGAACGATCACCTGCGTGCTTTGGACTGGCAACAAGTACAATGTTGTCTGTCGCCAGTCAACATCGGCGATCAAAGGCGCTGTTCGTGACAAAGCTGGCCCCTGAAACATCGTCTTCCCAGGTGTCGGCATATGTTTCTAGCGTCGCGATCGCACCGTTGGTGTGCAAACGGCTGAAAACCAAGTACGAATCCTATGCCTCCTTTATGTTGCAGTAGACGACGAAACATTTCAGAAGCTGCAGAACCCGGGCCTATGGCCGACAAACTGCCTCTTTAAACCTTTCCAGGGAATTCTTCATGATCGTCACCTGCACGCATCTGAGTTAGAAAATGAACCGGTCACTCATGAATAGGTCCCTTAACGTTTTGTATCAAAATGTCCGTGGTCTAAGGACTAAAGCTAACGAGTTTTTTTGTAATGTATCTTCCTCAATTTTTTCTGTGTTTGTTCTTACGGAGACCTGGCTTTTACCCAGTATCTCGTTTAAAGATTGTTTTCCGCCTTATTACAACGTGTTCCGCAGTGACCGTGCCACACGCACGGCAGGGGGAGCTTTGATAGCCGTCAATAGCCCATTTAGATGCGTGAGGCGCGCAGACCTTGAGACAGAGGATGAGTCTGTTTGGGTTGAATTGTGTTGCATCGGTCGCGAACGCGTCCTGCTTGGTGCATTTTACTTAGCTCCTAACATAGCTCCGGTTTCTTTTCAAACTTGTTTAACATCGATAGAAAATGTAATTTCCTCTCATCCTAGACACCGTATCATGATTTTCGGTGAGTTTAACTCGCAGGGAATAGAATGGGGTGACCTTAGTATTTCTCATTACAATGCCTACCTTCATCAAAAGGCCTCAGCCTTACTGGACTTTATTTCATTTACTGGTCTTGAACAGTGCAACCACGTTGTGAACTCTGCTGGGAGCTTACTTGAACTTTGTTTTTCAAACATCGAAAACATCACTGTCAACATAAGCCCTACTGGTTTGGTTACCCCGGACAATTACCATCCACCCTTATCTATAGTACTACCTATTCATAGTGATGTGCAAAAGTCCAAGCCACGTGTTTCTGACCTCCCCCCCCCCTATAATTTTGCTGCAGGTGACTACATTAGGTTTTACCAGTACTTGTCGAATTTTGATTGGTCGGCAATCCTCGCGTCAAATGACCCAAATTTTCAGGCCAGCGAATTAACCAAAGTACTGCAAGAAGGTATGCGCAGGTATATACCACTAAAGAAGTCCAAGCCTTCGAAGTATCCTTTCTGGTTCTCGAGTGAACTCCGGTCGGCGCTAAAAGGCAAATAGCGTGCCCACAGGAAAGCTCAAAAGAATGGGGAGACAAAATGGAAGTTAGAATTTAAAGAATAGCGATCACTTTGTAAAAAGCTGTATGATCGTGATCGGGCTGCATACATTACGTCCATAGAAAGCAATCTTAAAAGGAACCCCAAAGATTTATGGAAATATGTCCGCAGTAGATCACCCCATAATAACACTGAATGCATTAATCTTCTTAACTCCGATGGAGTAATCATCGATGACGTCCCTGCCGCATTCGCTCAGCAGTTTAAAACGGTGTATAGGGATACCTGCGACGTTCCGTCAGCTCCGATGTCCAATTGTCGCGGTACGGCACCGAGCACGGCATTTGTAGGGGAGGAAATCGTGATGAAAAGCCTACGGGACGCGAAGCCCTCGCTAGCCTGTGGCACAGATGGCATTTCCATGGCTCTACTCAAGGCTTTCAGTCGTATCCTTGCTCCAGTGCTTGTACGGGTGTTTAACAACTGTATTAGTACTGGCACGTTTCCTATCTGTTGGAAAATTGCTAAAGTTGTACCTGTAAACAAATCCGGGTCAAAAACAGATTAAAAAAATTATAGACCGATTTCCCTCCTGTGCAGTGCTTCTAAAATTTTTGAATCTATAATTAATTTCCTCATTACATCCAGAGTAAGATATGAAATTATTCCAAATCAACATGGTTTTATACGTGGCCGCTCGACCACTACAAACTTAGTTTCTTTTATGGAACATGCGTCAAAGGCAGTGGAAGACCGAGGCCAACTTGGCGTGGTATACTGTGACCTTAGCAAGGCGTTCGATGTGGTTTCCCATTCATTGTTGTGTAGAAAACTTTCCCACCTTGACATTCCTGATCCGTTGCTGGATCTGCTTCGTGACTACCTTAACAGTCGTCACTGCTACGTTCACTGTAACGGGCAACACTCCGGAACGTACTCAGCCACCAGCGGGGTGCCTCAGGGCTCAGTCCTTGGTCCTCTTTTGTTTTCACTGTTTGTCAACGATGTTTCGACAGCAATTCAGTACTCATCGTTCTTGCTATACGCAGACGATATAAAGATATTCAAAGTGGTTGGCAACATCTCAGACTGTGCACAACTGCAATGTGATATCGCCGCGTTTTCGGACTGGTGCAACAGAAATAAGTTGATACTCAACAGTGCAAAAACCAAAGTGGTGTCGTATACCCGTAAAACAGATGATATCAATTTCACCTATCGCATAAGTGAAGAAGATCTGAATCGGGTGTGCCAAATCAGAGACTTGGGAGTTTTGTTTGACTCTAAGCTCACATTTACAGCCCATACTACTGAGATTACCCGTCATGATTTGCGAACACTAGGTGCAACATGTCGTGTCTCCAGAGAATTCAACTATCCAGACACATTTCTTCAGCTATATACCTCTATGTGTCGCCTACGCATCCGTGGTCTGGAATGCAACGTGCCGGTCCAACGCGGCGGCCATTGAGAGGGTGCAAACTAAATTTGTCTCAATACTGAAGCATAGGTACGCTACTGCGCAGGCTAAAGATGATCCTGGTGTTGATGACGCCAGCTTGCTTGTAATGGACCCATTACACAGTCGGAGGGCCAAGGCTGACCTTTTATTCTTGTACAAACTGGTCCACAGCCTCATTGATTGTACAGAGTTGCTGGGTGCCATAAATTTGAGAACCCCGACAGGCAACACCAGGGCACCTAGACCGTTTCATGTCTCTGCCCGTGTCCAGAGTCCCGTGGGACGCATTCAGCACCTATACAATATGCACGCAGAAAGTTTGGACGTATTCCATCGTCCCTTTCCAGCTTTTTGTAAGAAACTGCGTAGCGTGACAAACCAGGAGTAGTTTGCTTGCCCTAGTATGTAACGTCCATTCACACACTTTATGCTGCCGGCGTCGGTTAACTATGTATGTATGCTAATTGTTTCGATATTCCCTTGTGTATCTAAGTTTTATGCCTTCATTGTGGCGTGATCTTTAGCTAATATCTTTTTCCGGTTTACATGTTTCAGTGTACATAGTTTTAATCATGCCTTGTTGTATTACACTTGTAGTCTCCATAGCAGTCAGCAGTGTCTTATTGCTATGCACTGATTGCAATGCCTTGTTTGCATATGTGCTCGGGTCATGTGCGTGTGTCGGCGTGTGTGTATCTTAAAGTGTCTCATTCTCGTTTAGACTATACAATGCTATTTTCTATATTCTTCTGAGATATGCACTTTCCTTTCTTTCCGCACCAGCACATCGTTCCTTGACACACTAATAAACAATTAATTGGTTGTTTCATTCATCATTTTTATTATCTCTGCGATTTGTTGGTATGGTCATTTATGTCTATACTCCTGCTATTGTTTTTTTCGCTATTGTTCTGTCAAACTTGTTGCTCTGTTTGCTGTGTGTCTCGACAAGATGGGACATCGCAAAGGCATCGCTCGTTTTAGGGTAATACTTTATTGCAATGTAACTTTTCAAAAATCAAAACTCTCGTTTCATATGTTTACTCTGTCTCTATCATGTGCGCTGTGTATTTTGTTGTATATTTCCTTTTCTCAAGTGCCTTGAAAGTTTCGCTGGCCGAGTGCCATAGCTTGCCACGCTGTTTTTTTCTGCTTTTCTGTCATATTGGGGATTTTGTGTGTTGTGCCGTGCTGTCTTAAGTTTCTTTTAATAATGTTGTAGCGCCCTTTTGTCAGCGCTCTTATCTGGCGCCAAGGTGCTGGCTATTAAAGACGACGACAATAAAGAGACGCGCTGCGCGGGCTGGGTGCATGAGCACGCACTGGCAGTTCGATTCCAAAAGCCTGCCACGCTGGTACTCTCTCTCTTGCGCTGCACTGCTATTCCGCGGTTCCCAACAATGGTTGACCGCTTCACCCGTTGGCCCGAAGCCGTACCGATTCCGGACATCACGGCAGAAACGGTCGCAAAAGCCTTCGTTTCGGCATGGGGTTTGCCGTTTCGGATGCCCCGGCATTGTTACCACGGATCGAGGCAGGCAGTTTGAATGTACTCTGTTTACTTCCCTCAGCTGCTTGCTTGGCACAAAACACTGCCATACCCTGCGTACCATCCATGTGCCAACGGCATCGTTGAGCGGCTCCATCGCCAGGTAAAAAGTGCTCTCACTGCGCTCCTGTATCGACAACACTGGGTCGATCACCTTCCCGTAGTGCTTCTTGGCCTGCGTGCCGTCATTCGTCGCGACCTCGGCTGTTCAACTGCTGAACTTGTCTACGGCGCACCCCTGCGGCTTCCTGGGGACTTGTTCGTCCCTTCGGCCTCCTCGCCCAAGCCGCTTGAGTACCTCCAACGCCTACAGGACTGCATGCAGCACCTGCGACCGGTCCCGCCTCGTTCTTCTGACCACCGCATCTTTGTGCATCCGACTTGGCGTCTTCGACACACGTTTTCCTCAGGCGAGACGCTGTAAAGGCGCCTCTTACTCCCTCCTACGACGGGCCGTACCGTGTCCTTAACAAGACCCAGAAGTCCGTCACCGTACTGTTGAATGGCGGAGAAGAATTCGTCTCGTTGGACCGCCTCAAACCGGCCTACCTCGAGACGCCACCCAACGAACTCCGCTCAGACATCACAGGCATAAACACTCAACTCCTCGCCCCCAAATCCAACGCTCATCTGCCTCGCCGTCACGTGAGGTTCGACATTCCGTCTGGGCGGGGGGCCCTGTAGCGCCCTTTTGTCAGCGCTCTTATCCGGCGCCAAGGTGCTGGCTATTAAAGACGACGACAATAAAGAGACGAGCTGCGCGTGCTGGGTGCATGAGCACGCACTGGCAGTTCGATTCCAAAAGCCTGCCACGCTGGTACGCTCTCTCTTGCGCTGCACTGCTACCCCGCGGTTCCCAACAATGTGTTGTATATGGTGTGCCAGCACCAAGACCTTAGGGTTGTTCCTGGGCACCGAAAATAAAGGTTGATTATTATTATTATTATTATTATTATTATTATTATTATTATTATTATTATTAGGCCCTCTTCATGAATCCATGCTACACACGTCTGAAACATCTAATATATTCCACCCGGATGCGCCTGAACATTCTCTATCAAAACGTTCATGGCCTACGGACAAAGGCTAGTGAGTTTTTTTATTCTATATCTTCATCCGATTTTCATATTATTATTCTTACGGAAACCTGGCTTGAACCAGATATTGCCTCGGGGGACTATTTTACCGAAAAATTTAATGTTTACCGCAGTGACCGGGACTGTACAAAAGGTAAAAGTTTTGGTGGGGGTGTTCTCATAGCTGTGGATCGTTCTATTACTTCCTTGAGGCGCAGTGATATCGAAACTGTGGATGAATCTGTCTGGGTTGAATTATGCTGCCCAGGTAAGCGGAATATATTACTTTCTACATTTTACTTTTCTCAAATCTTCATTCACATGAGTATGAGTCAGGCATTTCGGCCATCGAAAACGTCGTCACCTCAAATCCCCGTCATGACTTCCGTATCGCTGGCGATTTTAACGCACCTGGTATCGACTGGTTGGATGGTACCGTCCAGCATCAATACCACTATGCCATACGGAAAGGCACCTGCCTTCTCGACTTCATTTCTTTTACTGACCTCCAGCAAAAAACTGGTGTAAAAAACTGCAACGGAAACACGCTTGACCTTTGCTTTTCCAATCTTCAATCTCTCAGTGTTTCCAAGTCCGACTTTCATTTTGTGTGTCCTGACAAGTATCATCCCCCCTTGCATCTTTCTTTACCGTGTTCCCCTCAGTTCATTCGCTCCTGTCCATCTGCCCGTCCTGTGTTTAACTTTGCCGCTGGGGTCTACGTAGGTTTTTATAATTATCTGTCGGAGTTTGATTGGTCTGAGGTTTTGAATGCTGGAAAAGGTGACGAGCAAGTCGAGCAATTTTCTTCTATTATGCAAGAAGGTATGCGCAGATTCATCCCGCGTAAGCGGCCCAGGGACTCTAAATTCCCCGCTTGGTTTTCAGGTGAGCTCCGCGTGGCCTTGAAACATAAGAAGCGTGCCCATCGGAAGGCACGGCGGACAAATAGCGAGTCATGGCAACAGCAATTTGTCTATTACAGATCTTTGTGCAAAGTGCTCTATAAGCGGGATCGGTTACTGTACATCTCTGCTGTCGAAAATGATGCTACGCGGAGTTCCAGATGCTTCTGGCAGTACGTCCGTTTTCGCTCCGGCACGAAGAGCCGAGAACACATCAGCCTTCTCGATGAAAAGGGAAATGATATCGCTTCTGTTGCCGATGCATTTGCTGAGCACTTCAGTTCAGTATTTGGACCCAATACCCTCTTCCGCGTCCGCGAACTGTCTTCTTCGAATTTCTGTATCACCCTTATATCCGAAGAAGACGTTCTCAAGGCACTCAAACAGCTAAAGCCATCTCTTTCCTCTGGTCTGGATGGAATTCCCTCCGCACTACTAAAAGCTTACGGGGTCATACTCCGATTCTCGCTTCTATATTTAACAACTGTACAAAATCATCTACCTTTCCGCGCCTTTGGAAAGTCGCGCGTATTGTTCCCATGTTTAAGTCTGGTGTGAAAACAAAGGTAGAAAACTACAGGCCAATTTCTATCCCCTGCTCGGCAAGAAAACTGTTCGAATCAATTTTGCACGTAATTTTGTCGAGTAGTCTCAAAAACATGCTTCTTCCAGAACAACACGGTTTTTTATCTCGCCGTTCAACTACTACAAACCTTGTGTCTTTTATGTCCTTTGCCTCGGAAGCTGTGCATGGGCGGGGTCAGCTCGATACCGTGTACTGTGACCTCAGCAAAGCGTTTGACGTAGTTGACCATTCCTTGCTTCTGCATAAAATATCTACTTATAACATTCCCGTTTGCTTCGTGGAGTTACTCAGCAGCTATCCTAATAATAGGTCATGTTTTGTCTCTGTTAATGATAAAGAATCTGCTGCCTACTATGCTTCCAGTGGTGTGCCTCAGGGATCTGTTCTGGGGCCCCTTTTGTTTTCTTTGTTTGTTAATGACGTCTCAGCCTCTATAAATCACTCTTGTCTTCTGTTATTTGCTGATGACATCAAAATATTTAAAGAAGTTACTAGCGCTGAAGATTGCATAGCTCTTCAATCTGATGTGGATGCTTTTAGCAACTGGTGCTCCGCGAACAAACTTGCTCTTAGTGGCACTAAAACGAAGGTTACGTCCTACACTCGTAAAACAAACCCCATACTTTATCCGTGCGTTGTGAAAAGTGTGCCACTACCGCGTGTGTGTAAAATATCTGACCTTGGAGTGGTATTTGACAGTGCGCTAAACTTTTCTGCTCATGTGAATTCTATTTCTAAGCGCGGCCTTCGTCGCTTGGGGTTTGTCTGTCGAATATCAAGAGAATTCAGCAACCCTGTCTCGCTACTAAAGGTTTATTTGTCTGTTGTCCGCCCTATTTTAGAATATGCCTGTGTTGTTTGGAACGGCACGTGCCAGTCGAACAGTAATATACTTGACAAAGTGCAAAATAAGTTCATATCTATCCACAAACATCGTTTCTCCCGCCACAGTGGCAATGGTTCAGACTTTTTTATTTTAATCCTCTCCAATATTTGAAGTCAAGACGAACCAATGCTGACCTAATTTTTTTATTTAAACTTGTACACGGGATTATTTCTTGTTCGGAGTTGCTTGCAAATGTAAATCTTAGAGTACCGTCGAAACTTACCCGTAAGTCTCCTATACTTCGTACCCGTAAGACATGCAATAGACACTGCACATTGTACCGCCTTCAAGAAACATACAATCTCTACTCCCATAATATTGACCTGTTTCATACACCCCTTCGGTCTTACATGTGCGACCTTCTGACTTCTGTCTCTCCCCGACTTGGTTCCGAACAGTTTTAATTCTATTTTCATTGCCCTATTTTCGTTTATGTTGCTCGCCTTTGTTACTGTTCCTACTCAGATATATCTATATCTGCCCGTTTGTATTGTCAAATTTTTATGACACTGTGTTTTATCGTTTCGTGATTGTTCAAACTTTACTGTGCCGAAATCATTGATTTTGTTAAATGACCATTATTCTTCATTCTAGTTTTTTTCTTCGCTTGTATTTTGTTGTTCTTCTCGCGCGTGGATGTATTTGTGTCGTCGTCTGTCTTTTTCTTAAGTGCGCCAGAACAAAGGCTACTGCTGTACCTGGGCACTATAATAAAGAGATTGATTGATTGATTGATTATTATTATTATTATTATTATTATTATTATTATTATTATTATTATTATTATGCAAACAAAAGGGGGGCGTGGTCCTTCTCGCCGTTAACAAATCTCTCCCGTGTGTGCTATGTAGTGATATTGAAAACGCAGATGAGTCTTTATGGGTCGAAATTCATCTCTCTAAAACTGGAAAACTTCTAGTTGGGGTTTTCACATTCCCCCTGATGTAGTTCCTGACGCTTTCAATTAGTTAGCCTCCTCCATTGAACAGGTGCTCACTACTCATTGCGACCTCAAGGTCCTCCTCCTTGGAGACTTTAACGCTCCTGGCGTTCAGTGGAGCCACCTAACTTGTTCCCACTACAACCACCACTTTCAACAGAAGGGTAATAGGTTACTAGATAGGTTACTAGATAGGTCAGATAAAAAGCTGCAGTGGAAATATTCTGGACCTGTGCTTTTCAAACTTCGATGGCGTTAGTGTGTCGCGCTCTGATTGTTCTTCTTTAGTAATACCCGAAAAGTATCATCCACCTCTTTCCATTTTCTGTCGCCTTCCTACAATGCTCCACCGTTCTGTAAGTTCCAGCAATGCGAAACCTCGCTACGCTTTCGCCCGGGGAGATTACGTTGGGCTGTGTGGCTACTTTTCTGCTGCCCCTTGGTCAACAGTCATTGACCACTCTGATGTCAATGAACAAGTTGAACGTTTTACTGAGATTGTGCTTTTGGGTATGAAGAAATACATCCCGCAATATTTACCAAGGAAGCTCAAGTTCCCACACTGGTTTTCTTCTGAATTGCGGAATGCCCTGAAACTCAAAGAACGTGCGCACAGAAAGATGAAGCGCTCTGGTGCGAATCAGTTCGCTCAGAAGTTCCGGCGCCTCCGTGTGCTATGCAAAATATTGCACAAGTGTGATCATGCTTTGTAACTGACGTCAGTAGAAGCTAAAGCAACTCACCGGCCGGGAGCCTTCTGGAAGCACGTTCATACTAGATCTAGTGCAACGAAAGAATCTATTCGTCTACTGGATTCCAACGCCGATGAGGTTGCAGATGCGGCCGACTGCTTTGCTCGTCAGTTTTCTTCTTTTTTTGGGCTTAGCGGTGGTAGTGATGACGGCAGCGTCTCTTGTCACCAGGACGGTAACTCCCGTTGTTTCCAACTGGATGAGAACATCGTGCGGAGCAGCATCAAGCGGCTAAAGCCCTCGTTTTCTTTAGGCCAGATAGTATTCCTGCTGCAATTCTAAAAACGTATGCAAATTTATTCGTTCCTGTGTTCACCTCAATATTTAATAACTGTCCCCGGTCCTGCACGTTCCCTCGCTCATGGAAAATCTCTCGTGTATTCCCTGTTTTCAAGTCAGGCCCAAAAACTGACCCCATGAACAATAGGCCAGTCTCGCACCTTGATTCTGCCTCTAAAATATTCGAGTTATCTCTTCATACGGTCTTGTCTTCCTCACTTAAACACGTCCTCATTCCTAATCAACATGGCTTCATGCGCGGTCGCTCACCTTCCACAAACCTCGCATACTTCATGGAGCAGGCTGTCCCAGCAGTCGTCGGTAAAAAGCCAGCTTGATGCTGTCTACTGTGACATGAGTAAGGCTTTTGATGTAGTGAACCACTCGTTATTGCTTGCCAAGCTCATTCTGTCAGATGTTCACGCTTCTTTGGTGGGTCTTATACGTTGATATCTCCAGAAGCGATATTGATATGTAAGTGTTAACGGTCAAACATCATTTAGGTACAAAGCAACCAGTGGTGTACCCCAGGGCTCCGTTCTGGGCCCCCTTCTTTTTTCCATTTTGATTAACGATGTTGCTTCTGCCATTCAAAATTCTTATTTGTTTTTGTATGCTGATGATAAGAAAATCTTTACAGAAGTGCGTAATTTCAGGACTGTAATTCTCTTCAGGCTGATATCGTGTCATTCCATCGTTGGTGCCCCAAAAACGGCTTAATTTTGAACCCATCAAAAACGAAAGTTGTCTCCCATAGCAGGAATACTCAACAGCTGCAATACTCCTATAACATAGCAAGCACTGCACTGCCGAGGGTGGCCGAAATTCGGGACTTGGGAGTACTATTTGATTCTTCTCTGTTTCTCTTCCCACGTTACACAAATTACCGGACGCTCTCTTCGACGTCTGGGTGCTGTTTGCAGGGATTCTAGAGAGTAAAGTTGTATTCTGCTCTCTGCGTACCTCTTCTCGAATACGGTTCTGTTGTTTGGAATGGAACTTGTAAGTCTAATAGTGACCTTATCGAAAGGGTTCAAAATAAGTTCCTTTCTATCTTTAAGCACCGTTTCCGTCATGTACAAGAAGACGCAAACGGCAGCATGTCTTGTCTCAAAAGTATTCCTTCTCTTTGGTGTCGACGAATGCGAGCTGATATTATCTTTCTTTATAAACTTCTTCATGGTGATATTTTGTATGATGACTTGGTTGCACTTATCAATGACAACTTGCCGAACAAACTTTTCCGAACATTTCGAACTTTCAGAACAGATGCTTTAAGTAGACGACGCTCGTCCATCTGCAGAATACAATCGGCATGTAATGAATATTCCTATCGTCTTGATATATTCCAGAGATCTTTGTCTTTGTTCTCTATTGAAATGAAAACTGTTGTAGCTTACGTGCCTTTATGTCATTTATGTGCCGTATTTATGTGCCGTATTTATTTTATGCAAATCATCTTTTTGCTTGTTTGTTCTTCACTTTTCCTGGTTTTGTGTTGCTTGAATTTCTGTAAGTTTGAGTGTCTGTGCTTGTAACGCTGAACTTCGTTTTCCCATTTTGAAACTTCCTAACATTTTGTCACAAAACCTTCGTTTTATGTGTATAATCTATGTCCGTCATGTTCATTGAGTATTTGCTTGTGTATTTTCAATTTTTCACGTGCCTTCAACGTTTTGCTGGCCGGGTGTCATGGCTTCTAACACTAGGCTTCCTTTTTTTGCGGTTTTGACTTTCTGGGATCTCTGTAACTATTTTTACTTTATTGTTTCTTTCATACATATGGTTTTCTGTGTTGTGTTGTCTTGATTTTAGTTTGTTTTTATGAATGTTTGTATGTGGTGTACCAGTACCAAGACCCTAGGGTTGTTTCTGGGCACCAAAAATAAAGGTTGATTGATTAATTGATTGATTGATTATTGTTATATTATTATTATTATTAGTTCGCCCGCTGCATGATATATTTGTTTATTTGTTACCTACAGCGCTGCAAAGTCATTACAGAGGGCCCCCTTTTGAAATCAAGGACGTGAATCACGGACGTGACGAGGTCGAGGGTATGTTCCAGGGGCAGAATTTGTATATTCTGAAGAAATACTCATTATTTTTAAGGGACGCAAGTGTGTGGTGCATTTCATGGAAGTCAGCATTTCATGGCTGAAAGAACGCGGTCTCAGCGATGATGCCATCAGGAGAGTATGAAGGACCACTAGAAGTGTTGGAAATGGCGTTGCCTTATGAGCGTTGAAATGTTCGGAGACAGCTGTATTTTTGTGATTCTAGCCGTGAACAATTATTTCACACTCTATATCTGGGACCCGCCGCGGTGACTCAGTGGCCAAGGCGTTGCGCTGCTGAGCACGAGAACGCGGGTTCGATTCCCGGTGGCGGCGACCGCTTTTCTGGTGGAGACGAAAAGCAAAAACGCCCATGTGTACTAGATTTCGGCGCGCGTTGAAGATCCCTGCAGGTGGTCCAAATTAATCCGCAGCCGTCCACTACGGCGCGCCTCATCGCCTGCGTTGCGTCGGTGAGTTAAATCGCACAGTCAATCAATCAATCAATCAATCAATCAATCAATCAATCAATCAATCAATCAATCAATCAATCAATCAATCAATCAATCAATCAATCAATCAATCAATCAATCAATCAATCAATCAATCAATCAACCAATCAATCAATCAATCAGTCAATCAATCAATCAATCAATCAATCAATCAATCAATCAATCAATCAATATCAAACATCTAGCTGGGACTGGGCGGCCCCTAGGGCGTCGTTGATAATTTCAAGCCTTATGAAATAGGTTCTGATAGTAGTGCAGGGTTTTAGCTCTCCGTAGCTGAGGCGCGCCTGGTTTTGATTTCTTTAAAGGCAACAAGTATAAAGCCTTCCTCAGTTTCAGGATGAAGTCTGCAATGGCTCATTCAGCAAAAAATTCGGCCTTCGGCGTCGGCGTTCGTAACAGAAGTTGCTCCATCGCAAGCATTCCATATCACGATGCGTTCCATGCCATGAGGCATTCTGCTCTGAGAGCTTAAATTCGGCAGTAACCAGAGGTGACTCTTCCAGGGGTGTTGTATAGCACGAGGCAACGTTTTTAGATGAGCGAAAAACTTTCGCACAAGGCTTTTCGTACCGGGAGCTTAAACTTACCAATAGCGGCGGATAGCAAAACATAGTATCCCAAGCCACAAAAAAAACTGTCCTTCGGCAACGCAAGGCGTTCAAATGAACATTCATGCTTTCGCCACAAAGAAGTGCTTAGGCATCTTCGAAATTTGTTTTACTCAATTGTTTTATTGTCGCGGTGTCAAACAAGAGCTTTCTTACGCGCTTCCGGAGCTTAAAAGTTTTCGCTGAAAAGAGGTATTCTTGTGCTCAGTGAATATTGTAACGTGGCGGCAGAGCCAATGACTCGAACGATGGTTGAAGGATGATGAACAGTCTATTTACAGAATTTACAATGCGGTCATAACAACGCGCGCTGGGGCCCAGCCACTTCTTCGTCGTCCTCGTCGTCCTCGTCGTCTTCGGTGGTGAGCGATGGCAGTACAGGGCATTGGCCGCCTTGGTGTCCCGTGACATTACCTCCCGGTCGAGGGCGACCGTCCCGGTCGAAGCTGCAGCGCGGTGAGGAGGGTGAGCAATGCGCAAAATGCAAGCCAGGCAGCGTGCCCCACCCAGATTCGTCGTCGTCGCAGATGCTTGTTGGTGACGCTACATGCGGCTGCTGTCTTCATCGTCTTGGATGGCGTAACAATATGCTCGTGAAGGAGTCGTACTCAGTCGTGAATGAGGTAATATTTATCCCAGACTTAGACATGTCGCACAAAATTCTGGTCCTGCTTGTAGTATTTAGAAGTTAATTTTCGAACAGCTTTACTGGGACATGTATGCGGGGAGTTGGTACACTCCATCGACTTCCCCAGTTTATTGAATAAATCAGCCGAAAATCACTCCACCATCCCTTACTATTACGATATTTGGGCCACTTGACTTCTTGATTCTTGACTTCCCCAGTCAAGATATAGTATAGCGGCGGTGTAGCGATCTAGCGATCTGGCGATCTGCAGATCGATCTGCCAGATCTGCTGCAGATCTGCCAGATATGGCGATCAGCCAGATCTAGCGATCTGGCGATCAAGTATTGCGGCGGTGACTAGTAGATTTACCGCTGCAATGCTAGATCCAGCCAATCACCCGCTCGCAAAAACCTTGTTTCCTGTAGCAAACATATAGTTCCTCAGGCTGCAACCGTGAATTTAGGCTGGTGTTTGGCGCAGCTGGGTTAGTTTTAGTTTACACTTTTCTCGATTGATAAAATAACGTCGAATTAGAGCTCCTTCCACCCATCCGCGCCGGTTCCGTCACCCAAATCAAATACATTCAATGCGGACGTTCTTAACCCCTTAACGCAATTTATTTTGTATGAGGACGAAACACAAAATAAAACTTCACATCGCGCTAAGACTGCTTACATATCATACAGCGAAGAAATGGAATCGCATTCAGGTGAAAGTGGAGATTTTGGTGGAGTTGCGTGAAGTAAAACTTTGTCTTTTTCGTGATTATATGATTACCTTGCCTCATATACATCTTTAACAGCGAAGCTGTTAGCCTGTCGATAGTCGGAAAATTTCGTGTCGTAAACAAAAAACTCAGACAGGCCCAGCAGTTCTCGTCCAAGATGCTGAGCGCATGCGTCAGGCTAATCAGGCGTGCAGCATAGAGATCAGTATTCGTGTAAAGAAAAAAACAACGAAACAAGCATCGAACCCGCATGATGTATGATAAGGCGCTGGTGAACAAGGGAACCACCCTTCCCCCTCCCCAGTGGGTTCTGGTAAAGGTTAGCTTTGCAGCTGCTCCCGAAAGGGCGCGGGGCTGACATCATTCGAAGGTAGCGCATGCGTCAGGCTAGGCAGGTCCTAGCAGTTCTTGCCCAAAACGCTGAGCACATGCGTGAGGACCCAGCATTTGCCGCCAGAGAAGCCGAGTGCAAGCGACAAGCCCGCCAGGACAACGAGGAACATTTCATACCCTCCCCCATCAGCTTCGCTGGACATGCACTTCCGCAGGGCGGGATGACGTCCATTTCTTCACTTGTCCCCGCATTTGGCACTGGAAAGCTGCTTCGATTAGAAGCAGAAACGACTATCTCGTTGAAACGTCGCTGGAGCGTATTGGCCTATAATGTTTAGATTGACATGAAAGGCCACATAATGACTAATATAGAACTACCGACGATTTAAATAGATGATGAGGTCACGATTTTGAATACTAAAAGCAGCCACGTGACGGTAGTAGCGAAAGTTAAGAAAGGTACAACAGTACTGATAACTTTCTAACACATCAGCTTCAACGCAGTCTGTCAAAAATGGCCCACGTCTTTGTGTTCCGAAGGAGGTAAACCAGGTGCGAAAGGTTCGACGTTTCTTGGCAGTCTTTTTTCCCCCCGAAATTGTGATAGACGCTTCCGCGGTTTTACGAGACAAAGAAGAAACTATCTGGTGTCGCTTGTGGCAGAGATTAGCATTGTGCGCCCATCAGGTCATCCAGTGTAGTGTTCTCGTCAAACGATTGCAGCTCGCGGCAGCGGTATTTTAAACTGCCCGAGCCGCCGAGAGCCGAAAACGGGCTAATTATATGCTTGCTTCCGCATCCGTCAGTATTGTGAACAAACAGAACGCGTCTCGCGTGCGCCATCGGACACGGTGAAGACGACGACGTCCGCCTCCCCTCGAAAGATAAAGAACGAAAACCCGAGGAGACGCACTCTGACAGCGTGGTGTTGTTTGCCCACTGGCGCGCTTTCTGACAGGAGGAGGAGGAGGAGGAGCCGACACAAAATGACCTCGGTGAACTTGCGACCCTCGCGTTGTGCAACCCTTTCCGGACGGGGATTTACAGCCGCCTTTTGCTGACGACGCTAGCCGGCCGCGTTTGAAGACGACGACGGCGAAGTTGATTCTTGCCCTGGTGCATGTCCGGCCGACGCGGATGTGGGACGCGCCGTCTCGCGCTGGCGCAATTTTGGGCGCCCTGGCCATGCCGGGGACATGACATGCGATTCTTGTGCACGCGTTTTTCTTCCGTCCCTTGCGACATTGGCTAAATTAGGACGACGCACAGGTTTGTGTTTCTCCATGAACAAATGGTGAATAAATGAAAACCTGGCAAGGCCAGTGCGCGCTAAGAAGCATTTGCAAACACTACACCTTGTAGTCCTCCGCCGCTTACCGTCAAAACGACGCAGGTAACGTTTGCTTTTCCGAGCAAACGCCGGAACTCAACACGCCGAATATGTTAACTTAAACAAACTGGGCCCACGTAATATTCCATTTGGAAAGTCCTCACATATAACCCATGCCAGACGGGTGTGGCATGGGTTATACGGGCCACCCCCCACCCCTTCCTGCCCTTGCACTCCTGGGAAGGGGCGAAGCGATGGGAATTCAAAACCAGGGGGAGGGGGGCTAACTCATTAGTTTAGTTGAGGGTAGGCCAAATAAGTAGAATAACGGAGGCAAGTTTCATTGGTAACAACCGACGTCCCGACACAAAGGAGGGCCTTAATCATCATCATCATCATCATGCACGACCACAACCCTGACAACCGATGCAGCCGGTCTCGCCATTGCTCAAGCTGCTCATTGGGCTTTGTTTGTATGTTCCGTGATATACTTATCTATTTATTGAAGACTCGCGGGCCTTTTTTGAGGCATTACATGAGGTGTGGGCAGAAAAAATGGCAGGCAAACTGCAATGTAAAGGTGGAAACAATAAGGGTTACATGTCAGGACAGAATTCTATCGCCGACCTAGAACGACTGATACCGGCCATAACGGCAACGTTGGCAGGAAGATGGCTCCAGTCTTGTGCTGTATGACCAGAAAATATCCTGGAGGCTTGCACTCAGGCGCAAGACTTGAAAAGCGAAGCTGTTGCAGGTGAGCATCGCCGGACACAGAGTGAAACTTAAGTGTGGTCATTGTTCATTTTCATCGTTGCGGTGCTAATATGCATCGGACAGGCTGTTGTCGTCTTCGCGGCGAGAGGTGGACGGAAAGTCATCCTGTGCATTCAAGTCTTCCATCAGCTTTTCGTCATCGATTCGAGGCATCGGTGGCGGGATCTGCGAGTCGTCTGTGGAAGAATTGGCACACTCGTAGCCACATCTCCAATTATCCATAATGCCTGCTAGAGAATGGGGCCACTGTAGTGACAACTTGCAAGCAGGGTGTCTTTTCTTCGTCAGCATTAGTGCTAGAGTCCTTTTTTTTGCTTGACAACACCGCTGCAATTTCCTTTTTTTTTACTTGCTGCAGCCACTGCGCGAGCAGGGGATTCGACAGTTGCCGCGAGGCATGCGCTCACGAGAGCTCACCATTTTCTGGCTCCGGGGGGTTTTTGCCAGTTTTTTTTTTTGCTAAAGCCATTGAGCGTGCCGAGGACGCTCGGCGTTCGCCGCGAGGCACGCGAACACGAGTGCTCGGAAGTTTCTTGCTATTTTTTTCCTGCAGTGGTTTGTACAGCAGCTCCGCTGTTAAAATGAACTATGAAAAGTTGTTGAGTGGGCGCGTGGTGGGTCAACAGTGTTACAATGACTGTGGCGCTCTTTGCCATAGCTGGCCTTGCGCCAAATAAATCCAACCAACATCATCACAATGACTGTGGCGCGAGGATCTAGGAACGATTAACTGATTGTTCGGAGGCAAGGAGTAAAGGAAGTGGGGATAAAGAGACAGACGTGCTACCAGTCGACGGAAGGTAAGGGGAGGGAGGCGAAGTGGCGATTTCAGTGCCGGCTGCAATGCAGGCATGAGTGGTGATCAACCACCGATCAAACATTCGCTGTGACTGCACTGCCGTCGCGCTGTAAACAATTGGATGTTGCCATGACAACTGCGTTTAGACCCCACGCCGTAATCAGAATTGAGACAATCTGCGTAAAAGAGGCATGCGTACTGCAGAACACATGCCATATTAGAGGCGCGCGCTTGTTTTGCGCTTGGTTCTGAGTACGGTGTAAGAGCGATGGTTCTAACCAAAATTGCGTGCGTCTCTAGGTTTGCAACGACAAAGAATGGCACGCGCTAGCTCCTGAGCTAGTGTTCGGTAGCTGCCAAACTAACTTAGGTATCTTGGAAAATAATATGTTGAAATTGGCTGGTAAGAGGACTCTATCTATACGCCTAGTTTTATTTCCTTGTAATAATTAGTTCACAATGAATTTGGAACCGTTTTAAAATTCCGCCTGCTGTCAATACCCGGCCGTCTACGGAGGAAGTATTCTTACAGTAAACGGGTATAATTGTTGTTCGTTCAAATCTATCCCGAAACAGATGATGTGAAAATTAGCCGCTCAGACAATTTTATCAATGTCGAGTTTCATTTACTCGTCTTAGTTGGTTCATGGTGAAATGGAAAACATTACAGAATTTTCGCCTGCTAAGAACACGTGGCTGTCTTAGGAGGTATTGTTGCACAAAAGGGATTAAACTCTTGTTTTATGGAAACCGTCTGGAAACGATATATACAAGAATTATTTTATTTTTAGAGGGTAGGAAATTATGAGTGTCTGTCTTTATTCGATAACTATATAACATTCAATTATCCACCAATACAGCTCGGCTATTTTTTGATCTACACAATATTAGAAATGCTCTAAACATTTCTTGAATTTGGCAAAGGTGTTTTCGTTGTTTGGCACATATCGTCAACACCAGACGCTCAGAAGCGGCTCCTCGCCGCCCTGAGGCCTGACTCAAGGCAAGGGTAAGGTTTGCTTGCAATTACGAGCGTTTTTTTAATAGATTCTTGAGTAAATGAAGCTTTCAAGGCTCCACATATTAGGAAGGGAAGCGGCATAATGTAAAGCATGCTTTCAAATCTGGGCCTCAGTGAATTTTTTGTGAATCTGCCATCTTTACCGAAAACGTTTTCTAAAAGGCTCTGAATAGACCCTATGCGAAATTGCTTGGTGATCTAGCAACACTGATGTAAACGAAACCGTCGGCCATATTGGTACGGGCGCCGATCGGGAAGTCGCGTATTGTTTACTGTGGAAGAGTAGGTGACGGTAACGCGGTGTGGCTCAAACTGGACGGTGTTTTCTGGCTCTCGACCGCGGATTCTGGACGAAGGACTTGCCTGCGCTGCCGACTGTGTATGAAGACTCATACCACTCGGGGTGCCGCGCCAAAGACCCATCCGAGCGGCAGCGGAGCAGGGCATGCCGCCTAGCCACCGAGGCGCATTGCTCGCCTTCATCGGTGCGGACAAACACGTGCGACTCGCAGTAAGTAAATCCTTCTTTGTTTTTACTTGACGCGAGTTAACCGGTATGAGCATTTGTAGAGCACTTTGTTCACCGTTGTTTACCACGCAAATGCGTAGCGGTGACCCTGTTGCAGTAACCCTGAAAGAGGAGAGCGACAATCGCCAGGCCGTACCGCTAGTGGGTGGATTAGGTATTTTCAAATGCTGTACATGGAATTTACGGGATGATTTTTGGCGAAGATGTTTACGGAAAGGTTGCGGCCGTTTTCCGTGACGGTCGTCCGCCCGCGCGTTTGCCGCAAAGCAATCGTGCTTTGCGGCGAAGTCAACTACAAAAGCGCACATACGCCTTGAATTTTCTTTTTTTGTGTGTTTTCATTATTTATTGCGCATGTTCTGCGCACAAATCTGTTTGTGTGTCTTTCTTCTCCTTTTTTGGCGGTTGGGTGGTTGTGTTTGTTTCTAAATCGCATGTTTTTGGTGTGCACGAATAGATAATACAGTAAAACCTCGTTAGCTCGAACTCACTGAACTAGAAGATTTTTTAAATTCGATGGGTCATCGGTATAGCCCGAATGTTTACCTGTTTATCTCGAAAGATTCTGGAAGTGAGTTCCAGATAATCATATTATTGCTTGCTTAAGTTATGACGAACACGATTATGCGGGTACTAGTATCATTACCCACGCTGAGGTTTTTAAATGTTAAACTTCCTTCTCTTGAAAAATGCATTAACAAAGCATGCAGAGATACTTGCACGCTCGAACTTGACAAACAATTTTGACATCATTGCTGTTTGAGGTGTAGATTATTGCCCTTGCAACAGTGTTAAGCAAGACACAAAATCTGGTCATTTTGAGTCTGTTCCTTGCGGCCACTTCTTTCTGCTCTATCCCTTTACCATAAACTGTAGCGGACTAGTCCTGTTATTCCCTGAGTGTTATTTACTGATACTCTCTCTGTTCTTGCAGGTTGGGCCTCATCCATGTGCTGAGCAGCTGCTTTCGCTCCCAGAAGAAAAGTGGCCGGCCCTATGTTGTGTGCCTCACCTTTGAGACGGACAGTGGGGCGATTGGGGAGGCATCGTGCGAGTGCCCGGCGGGTTGCAGTGGAGCATGGAGTCACATCCTGGCTGCTGTGCACCTACTCGCCCTCTTGCAAGCCGAAGGTTTTAAGAGGCGCCACCGGAGCTTGCGTGCACTGAGCTGCCACAACAGTGGGGACGTCCGAGACAGCAGGGCATCAAGCCAGCGAGTGTCCAAAACATTGACTGGAGAAGCCCGCAAGAAAATGGCCCCTCCCTTCCCTTGCCAATGCGTCTGTTCGATGCACGTCGAGTACAGGAGCAATGCGAGCAGCAACAAAGTGCCGTGCAGGCGCTTGCAAAACTTGGTAGCCGTGGGAATGAGTTTTTTGCCCCAGTTGTGCTGGCCTCCCGCTCCTCCTCCCCCCCCCCCCTTCCAAGTGACAGAAACAAGGACTGGCATGGCACCTGAAGGGTCACCTATGAGCTACCAGCAAGCATTCATGCCACATTTCGCCGTAATCATCTCGCGAGCACGCAGAGGCTGGGCAACGTCATGTTTACTAGACCGCGACATGCAGGGGTGGGCGAATGCTTCTTTTTGTTCCATTTATATTCACAGTTTGCTATACTGCACGCGCTATAAATCAGCGAAGTAGTTTATTTTACTGGGATTTTCACTGTGGTACAAAAAACGCAAAAGCACTCAAGCTGATGCGCGGCGGCCTGATGCAACTGTGGCCGTTTTCTTTTTTCTTTTTGAATAAAACTTGAAAATAGCCTCAGCTGCCTACATCAATGGCCACTATCATTACGTCGGAGGCATGCATGCAGCATGTGACAAACTAGAGGAGTGCGTGTGTATTTTAGTCGCAAAATATTCGACAGTAAATTTATCGTTGCTGGAATGACAATGGGCACCAAGTTAACTTGACGTAACAACCTTTCAGCCCGGCAAATAGCGAACCAAGTGCAAAAGCTCGAATTTTCCACCGTTAGATCATCATAAAACAGTGTTCGCCACTTCTGCAACGACGCGCGGCTAAATGCAACGTAAAGAAACCAACAACACACTCCCATACCGTGCGCGCCCGCCACAGAGGAAATTTTCAACCGCGCCGTGACGGCGTAGTGCGGCAAGAAAAGTTTGTTTACAGCCCTAGGTAAGATAAAGGCTCGTGTAGGGGCCAAGCGGTACCATTTAACAATGAAATGAAGCGGGCGCAGAGCCACAGGGACGAGTAAAGAAACAGTCAAATTTTGGCAACGTGCGGTACTGTTTTCCCGGTCGAGCGCCGCTGTCAGCTGCGTGAATAGGCGGCGCACGCTCAGGCTTCATTTAGAATACAAAGGCTGCACAACAGAACTCCAACGCAGCTGTATTTTTCATACGGACAGCGACTACGGAACCCCGCGCTTAGCGAACCAACGATAAATATTCGCTCCAAGCGCACCACGCCCAGCGTGTCACAAAGGTTGCTCGCGCCGGCATAGTTCGCGTCACAAAGTTCGTTCAAAAGCGTGGAACTTCACGTACCTGTTCTCCATTTGAACCGGTATTTCCGCATTGCGTGCTCTGCGGCACGAAAAAATGCTCCGGCATTGCAGTCCATCACCAAGAGCGGTCAATGCCCGCCTTCTATGTTTTGCTAATTGGTTTCGGTTTCAAACGACCGTACCAAAATGGCGGACCTAGTTACCGGAGTCGACGTGAGATGGCGGGGCGCATTTTGCAGAGGGTCTATTGTGTAACGTGTTTTCGGCTAACAAAATGGCTGTGCATACGTTCGCAATTTCGATGAGCGAGGACCTGTAACGGCACCAGTTGAAATTTATAGCTTTCTGTGGCTTGCCTTTGCCTCATAATAAAGGCTACGGCGAAGTATTTGGCGAGTTGGTGCTGCATTTTGCAACATGCATGTACGGAGCAGACTACGGACCACGAAGGAACGACTTTGGCAAGGGCTTGTCTGTGTCGTTTCTTCGTCGTTCCTTTTCTAAACTACTGCGCTGTACGCGTTGTGTATGGCTGGCGTTAAAAAATTAGGCTGGAGGCACCGAAGACAAGGATGGGCTTTGCAGTCGCTCTTCCGAAAAAATTTCTCTTGTGTAACGACTAAAGGTCTTGCTGTATATATTGTCACGTGGTGCCCGGACAGGTATGAGACTAACCGTGGTAGATGAGGATCGATCTATTTACACTGTTTAAATGACGGTCATCAGTGAGTCCGCGGAGGCTGCGCGACTCAGAGAGCTTCATCGTAGTCGCAGGCTGCGACCACAGAGCTACACGCCACTGCCCTCTTCATCGTCGTCTCGCAAAAGTATGATTGGCTGTACCGCTACGTACTTTAAACCTTTGGCAGGAAAGATTGCTTCACCCGTTGAAGACTTCTGTTTCCGGAAAGGTCATGTGCAACGAAGTCCTTTTAAGTCCCTTAACAAGCTAAAGACCAAAGAAGCTGGAGAAATCCTTCCACTCTGTAAAGGAGGATGACCAGCGAGTTGTGGTGCGCAATGATAGAGTCGCGTTAGCGGTCGGTTGTCGTATAATTTGTTTCCGCATAGTTCCGCGAAAACAACAGGCACAGCCGTTCTCTGTAATCATGGTCCCTTCGTAGGTGGCCATGTATTGGCATCAGGCAGCAATTCTGTGACGTTTACAACTTCACTGTGAACTAATGGTGGTCTTCTTAGCGCCTAATTGTCATTGCAAAAACTCTTGCAGAGTTTCCGCAAATTCGTTTTCGTAGACGACCTCAGTAGACTGCCATCCTTCACTGTGCAACACACGATGCCAGCTCACAAAGACCGATTCCCTTAAGTCGGCTTCACCTCTGAACACCAATGCATTTCTGGGACGGGCCAAAATAAGCCCTTATATCGATATATGAAGGCCCCAGGCCCTGTTTTTAATTTTTGTGAAAATGTTCTATACTGAGAACTGGTTTCTGTGCGCCGGACAAACCTGCTCCACAGAGAGCGTAACTCGATACCAGCCCAGACCATCGCCAGGTGCAGCTCCGCTGTTAAATACCTTTTAGTAAGTTTTGGCGCACCAACCTTCGCGTATAAAAATTTGGCAAACTGACTTTATCGGGAATGCCCTAAAAAATGTGAGGTGTTACTGGTACATATTGGCGGTTCACCAAAGATCCCATTGGCCACTACAGCCAGGGGCTGTCTGAATAGTTTGGATGTCCTTGGGTGGCTGCAAAATTCGTTCAGACAGCCCGGAGAACGCGTCAAAGAGAAAACACTTGAAAAACCAGTAGCCTTCCAAGTATTTTCTCTGGGTCCGCAGAGGCCACCTTTGGAACTTGAATCTGGCAACGTTCAACGCGCGAACCCTGTCTAGCGAAGTAAGCTTAGCTGTACTGTTAGAGGAGCCCTCGGACATTAAGTGGGGTAGTAAAGTGTTAATGGAAGTTAGAAGAGCAGAAGAATGCGCAATGTAACTGACTAGCGGACATATTCTGTGCATCCGAGGACATCAAAAAAAGATGGCAAGCCAAGCCAATAGGACAAGTCAGTATGCCAAAAGCTGGCTATGTAATGATGAGGCCGTTCACAGTTTCTACGAGGACATCGAATGAGCAATCAAAGCAACAACAGAGTTCACGATTGTAATGAGAGACTTTAACGTAAAAGTAGGCGAGAAGCAAATGGGAGAAAGTTCAGTTGGATACTTCGGGATAGGCTGCCGCAACAGTCCGGAAGATGCACTGGTGGGATTTGCAAAGAGAAATAACCTGACGCTATAAACACATTCTTCTGCCAACGAAAGAATAGGAAATGCACATGGAAAAGTGCCTGCGGTGAAGAAAAAAATGATCGCCATCCCGCCCTGCGAAAGTGTATGTCCATCGAAGCTGTTGTAAACCACTACACATGCTGATGGTGAGAGTATGAAATGTTACTCGTTGTGCCGGCGGGCGTGTAGCTTGCACTCGACTTCGCTGGTGACCCGCCGCGGTAGCTCAGTGGCTAAGGCGTTGCGCTGCTGAGCACGAGGTCGCGGGTTCAATTCCCGGCCGCGGCGGCCGCTTTTCTGATGGAGGCGAAAAGCAAAAACGCCCGTGTGTACGAGATTTCGGCGCACGTTAAAGATCCCCAGGTGGTCAAAATTAATCCGGAGCCCTCCACTACGGCGCGCCTCATCGCCTGCGTGGCGTAGGCGCGTTAAAACCCTACAATCAATCAAATCAAACCGACTTCGCTGGTGTCAAATGCTGGGTCGTGCCTAGCCTGACGCATCCACTTGGTGTGTTGGGAAAGAATGGCTCTATTTAGTGGCACTAGTCCTGCGGAGCCTTCAAACATAATCTGCAAATATAATCTTTACCAGGAACACATGGTGGGGGCGGGAGGGGGCATTACTCATAGGCGCCTTATCATCCATAATGCGATTCAGATGCTTGTTTTGTGTTTTTAAAGCAAAGCTTTCTACCTCTACCCCCCAAGGGTTCTTTCGCGACCGTTGGTGTCACCAGAAAACTCCAGCGAACAAATAAAAGAATTTACTGGCACCGCCGGGAATCGAACCTGGAACTAATAGCGTAACAAAGCGAGAGCCCGTTGTCTTACCGATTCAGCTACGAGCCCACGCGAACATGGGAAGACAAATGGTGTACTCACCAAGCACATCTACGGGTTTACCCCCTGCCTTCTCGTTGAATGCCACGTGAAAGCGTCACACGACCACTCACGCCCGTCTAGCGGCCCTGTGCGCACCTTCCTCATGTGCTAAGAGTTACAAAAATTAAAGGAAGCTCACACCAATCCAAGGAATCTCACTTTTAGTACGCCAATGTGCTAAAGCCTGTGGCCTCCAGTGTTCACGTAAAAAATCGCAGCTCCTTGTCGTCCGCCCTCACGCCAAATCAAGGAATACATTCAAATACTCCTTCATGACCAGGTCATCACTCCAAACCCCAGCATCCAGATCATGGGCCTACATTTCCAGGCCAACACCAAGAGTGACGTCTCCTTGCAGCGCCCCAAAAACAGCATTAATATAATCATACACATGATCAGGCGAGTTGCCACCAAGAAGCGAGGCCTAAAAGAATCCCGTACCTTTCGGTTAATTGAAGCTTTTGTCCTCTCGAGAGTTCCTTACGACAAACCCCTATCTTCTTCTCCACGAGGAAGACATAGAGATGCTTTATATAATGATTAGAAAGGCGGTTGAGGAGGCCATTGGTCTCCTCATGAGTGCGTCCACACTGAGGCTGCTTAGCACGGGCTCCACAACACGGTGGAAGAGCTGATAGAAGGCTATCTTTCTAACCAGAAGGTCCGACTCAGACCTGCGGTGGGTAACCCCATGCTTCGCCAGATTGGCTGGGCAGCGCATAATGTCACTCTGCTTGACGTACTGCCAGACTCTTGGCGACTAAAACTAAAGATGCTCCCTTTGCTTAGAAATATGAACCCCTCACATGACGAGCGTCAACGAAAAGCACGGTCTCAAGCGCTAAACACCACCCTCGGTGGGGCTCATGCAGTTATCTACACAGACTTCTCCTAACATCGAGAGCAGCAACACGCCATCATCGTGGATACCTCCAGAACCAACCTCCTTGCGTTTACCTCGCTTAGGACCCAACAAATGACGGCAGCAGAAGAGGCAGCCATCACCTTGGCTCTCACTCAGCCAGGGGTTCGGAGGGTAGTCACCGATTCCCAGCAAGCCTACTGGAATTACCAGTCGGGTTGGGTGTCCTGACCTGCACTGTGCGTGCTAAAAAACCACTCCCCAAACGGTTCCATTCAGCTCATCTGGACACCGCCTCACGATTCAATGAATGGCAACAAATACGCCCACCCAACAAGCCTGCGCTTTTACCTCCCGTGCTATGGAGCTGCACGAGGGCAGTCACCCGCTTGTCACGTCCAGGGAGATAATCCAGCATTATCGCCTTCTGAGACAGACCGTACCTTCGCCTTACCCTGACCTTTCCAGAGAGAACCCTACGGCTCATACAATCCGGGCTCCTTCCCACAGCCTACGCGTCTACACGTAATGCATCCGAATCGCTACGACGCTAAATGTAAACTTTTCTCAGAAGTAGGAATACTCCGCCCCGTAATCGGGGTGTGCGACTTTAGCCCTGAGCACCCTCCTCTCTTTCCGTCAACTACCCAACAAGAGCAATGGGAGATGCTGCTGTCCAGGCCCTCTCTACCTACCCAGCTTCAGCGGGTGGACAGAACACAGGCCGCGCGGACTGCATATGGGCCCCACAGAAGAAGGAATCACTCCCCAAGGCTGCAATCTGGGCCGTTCAGAAATCTAAACAGAAGTATTTCTTCCTCCTCCTTCTGAGCCGCAAGTCTCGTCGCCTCCGTCCGCGGCGCAGAGACGGAGAAGTCAGATCGTCTAACACCGGGTTGGCGCTTACTTTTATTTTATAAAAAAAAGTTTCCACTCTTTCTACACCAATACAACTCAACCAAATACCGTTCATACATCATGCATTTATGTAACCTTACCAAGAATATCTCTTTGAAGTAATAAATGGTGTGGTTAAGTGCATTTCACTTCTCTCTGGTTTTACTATTTGTAGAGCGATGTGAGTGATTTTAAGTAACGTCGCATGAGTAATCGTTATGGGAGCCGTTTACAGCTTTGCTTTCCAACCACATTCACGGGGTGGATTGGCGCGATTTTTTTAATGAATACTGAGCCCTATGCTATATGCCCGATTAGCCTGACACATGTGCTTTGCGTCTTAGGCGAGAACTGCTGGGTCCTGCCTGGGTTTTTTAAAGCAAAGCTTTCTACCTCTACCCCCCAAGGGTTCTTTCGCGACCGTTGGTGTCACCAGAAAACTCCAGCGAACAAGTAAAAGAATTTACCGGAACCGCCGGGAATCGAACCTGGAACTAATAGACTAACAAAGTGAGAGCCCGTTGTCTTACCGATTCAGCTACGAGCCCACGCGATCACGGGAAGACAAATGGTGTACTCACCAAGCACATCTACGGGTTTACCCCCTGCCTTCTCGCTGAATGCCACGCGAAAGCGTCCCACGACCACTCACGCCCGTCTAGCGGCCCTGTGAGCACCTTGCTCATGTGCTAAGAGTTACAAAAATTAAAGGAAGCTCACACCAATCCATGGCATCTCACTTTTAGTACGCCAATGTGCTAAAGCCTGTGGCCTCCAGTGTTCACGTAAAAAATCACAGCTCCTTGTCGTCCACCCTCACGCCAAATCAAGGAATACATTCAAATACTCCTTGATTGTCAGGCCATCTCTCCAAGCCCCAGTATCAAGATCCTGGGCCTACGTCTCCAGACTAACACCAAGAGTGACGTCTCCTTGCAGCGCCTCAAAAACAGCATTAACCAAATCATACACATGATCAGGCGAGTTGCCACCAAGAAGCGAGACCTAAAAGAATCCGGTATCTTTCGATTAATTGAAGCTTTTGTTCTCTCGAGAGTTACTTACGACAAACCCCTATCTTCTTCTCGACGAGGAAGACATAGAGATGCTTTATATAATGATTAGAAAGGCAGTTGAGCAGGCCATTGGTCTTCTCATGAGTGCGTCCTCACTGAGGCTGCTTAGCACGGGCTCCACAACACGGTGGAAGAGCTGATAGAAGGCCATTTTTCTAACCAGAAGGTCCGACTCAGAACTGCGGTGGGTAACCGCATGCTTCACCAGATTGGCTGGGCAGCCCAAAATGTCACTCCACTTGACATACTCCCAGATTCTTGGCGACTAAAACTAAAGATGCTCCCTTTGCTTAGAAATATGAAACCCTCACATGACGAGGGTCAACGAAAAGCACGGGCTCAAGCGCTAAACACCACCCTCGGTGGGGCTCATGCAGTTATCTACACAGACTTCTCCTAAGATCGAGGGCAGCAACACGCCATCATCGTGGCTACCTCCAGAACCAACCTCCTTGCGTGTACCTCGCTTAGGACCCAACAAATTACGGCAGCAGAAGAGGCAGCCATCACCTTGGCTCTTACTCAACCAGGGGTTCAGATGATAGTCACCGATTCCCAGCAAGCCTACTGGAATTACCAGTCGGGTTGGGTGTCCTGACCTGCACTGTGCGTGCTAAAAAACCACTCCCAAAACGGTTCAATTCAGCTCATCTGGACACCGCCTCACGCTTCAATGGAGGGCAACAAATACGCCCACCCAACAAGCCTGCGCTTTTACCTCCCGTGCTATGGAGCTGCACGAGGGCAGTCACCCGCTTGTCACGTCCAGGGAGATAATCCAGCATTATCGCCTTCTGAGACAGACCGTACCTTCGCCTTACCCTGACCTTTCCACAGAACAACAAACTACCCTACGGCTCATACAATCGGGGCTCCTTCCCACAGCCTACGTGTCTTCACGTAATGCATCCGAATTGCTACGACGCTGAATGTAAATTTTTCTCAGAAGTAGGAATACTCCGCCCCGTAATCGGGGTGTGCGACTTTAGCCCTGAGCACCCTCCTCTCTTTCCGTCAACTACGCAACAAGAGCAATGGGAGATGCTGCTGTCCAGGCCCTCTCTACATACCCAGCTTCAGCGGGTGGACAGAACACAGGCTGCGCGGACTGCATATGGGCTCCACAGAAGAAGGAACCACTCCCCAAGGCTGCACTCTGGGCCGTTCTGAAATCTGAACAGAATTATTTCTTCCTCCTCCTTCTCAGTCGCAAGTCTCGTCGCCTCCGTCCGCGGCGCAGAGACGGAGAAGAAGGGCTTGCGTTCGGGCTAGTTGGTGTTCCATAACTACTTCTTAAGCGCCAAAAACTACAGGGACATAGAATGAGACAGGGACACGCGCTATCCCGTGTCCCTATCTCATTCTATGTCACTGTAGTTTTTGGCGCTTAAGAAGTAGTTAGAGACGGAGAAGTCAGATCGTCTAACACCGGGTTGGAGCTTACTTTGATTTTATAAAAAAAAAGTTTCCACTCTTGCTACACCAATACAACTGAACCAAACACCGTTCATGTATCATGCATTGATTTAACGTTACCAAGAATATCTCTGTGAAGTAATAAATGGTGTGGTTACGTGCATTTCACTTCTCTCTGGTTTTACTATTTGTAGAGCGATGTGAGATTTTAAGTGACGTCGCATGAGTAATCGTTATGGGTGCCGTTTACAGCTTTGCTTTCCAACCACATTCACGGGGTGGATTGGCGCGATCTTTTTTACAGCGAAGCTGTTTGACTTTAGTTGGTCGGAAAATTTTGTGTCCTAAACAAAAAGATCGCGCCAATCCACCCCGTGAATGTGGTTGGAAAGCAAAGCTGTAAACGGCACCCATAACGATTACTCATGCGACGTCACTTAAAATCTCACATCGCTCTACAAATAGTAAAACCAGAGAGAAGTGAAATGCACGTAACCACACCATTTATTACTTCACAGAGATATTCTTGGTAACGTTAAATCAATGCATGATACATGAACGGTGTTTGGTTCAGTTGTATTGGTGTAGCAAGAGTGGAAACTTTTTTTTTATAAAATCAAAGTAAGCTCCAACCCGGTGTTAGACGATCTGACTTCTCCGTCTCTAACTACTTCTTAAGCGCCAAAAACTACAGTGACATAGAATGAGATAGGGACACGGGATAGCGCGTGTCCCTGTCTCATTCTATGTCCCTGTAGTTTTTGGCGCTTAAGAAGTAGTTATGGAACACCAACTAGCCCGAACGCAAGCCCTTCTTCTCCGTCTCTGCGCCGCGGACGGAGGCGACGAGACTTGCGACTGAGAAGGAGGAGGAAGAAATAATTCTGTTCAGATTTCAGAACGGCCCAGAGTGCAGCCTTGGGGAGTGGTTCCTTCTTCTGTGGAGCCCATATGCAGTCCGCGCAGCCTGTGTTCTGTCCACCCGCTGAAGCTGGGTATGTAGAGAGGGCCTGGACAGCAGCATCTCCCATTGCTCTTGTTGCGTAGTTGACGGAAAGAGAGGAGGGTGCTCAGGGCTAAAGTCGCACACCCCGATTACGGGGCGGAGTATTCCTACTTCTGAGAAAAATTTACATTCAGCGTCGTAGCAATTCGGATGCATTACGTGAAGACACGTAGGCTGTGGGAAGGAGCCCCGATTGTATGAGCCGTAGGGTAGTTTGTTGTTCTGTGGAAAGGTCAGGGTAAGGCGAAGGTACGGTCTGTCTCAGAAGGCGATAATGCTGGATTATCTCCCTGGACGTGACAAGCGGGTGACTGCCCTCGTGCAGCTCCATAGCACGGGAGGTAAAAGCGCAGGCTTGTTGGGTGGGCGTATTTGTTGCCCTCCATTGAAGCGTGAGGCGGTGTCCAGATGAGCTGAATTGAACCGTTTTGGGAGTGGTTTTTTAGCACGCACAGTGCAGGTCAGGACACCCAACCCGACTGGTAATTCCAGTAGGCTTGCTGGGAATCGGTGACTATCATCTGAACCCCTGGTTGAGTAAGAGCCAAGGTGATGGCTGCCTCTTCTGCTGCCGTAATTTGTTGGGTCCTAAGCGAGGTACACGCAAGGAGGTTGGTTCTGGAGGTAGCCACGATGATGGCGTGTTGCTGCCCTCGATCTTAGGAGAAGTCTGTGTAGATAACTGCATGAGCCCCACCGAGGGTGGTGTTTAGCGCTTGAGCCCGTGCTTTTCGTTGACCCTCGTCATGTGAGGGTTTCATATTTCTAAGCAAAGGGAGCATCTTTAGTTTTAGTCGCCAAGAATCTGGGAGTATGTCAAGTGGAGTGACATTTTGGGCTGCCCAGCCAATCTGGTGAAGCATGCGGTTACCCACCGCAGTTCTGAGTCGGACCTTCTGGTTAGAAAGATGGCCTTCTATCAGCTCTTCCACCGTGTTGTGGAGCCCGTGCTAAGCAGCCTCAGTGAGGACGCACTCATGAGAAGACCAATGGCCTGCTCAACTGCCTTTCTAATCATTATATAAAGCATCTCTATGTCTTCCTCGTCGAGAAGAAGATAGGGGTTTGTCGTAAGTAACTCTCGAGAGAACAAAAGCTTCAATTAATCGAAAGATACCGGATTCTTTTAGGTCTCGCTTCTTGGTGGCAACTCGCCTGATCATGTGTATGATTTGGTTAATGCTGTTTTTGAGGCGCTGCAAGGAGACGTCACTCTTGGTGTTAGTCTGGAGACGTAGGCCCAGGATCTTGATACTGGGGCTTGGAGAGATGGCCTGACAATCAAGGAGTATTTGAATGTATTCCTTGATTTGGCGTGAGGGTGGACGACAAGGAGCTGTGATTTTTTACGTGAACACTGGAGGCCACAGGCTTTAGCACATTGGCGTACTAAAAGTGAGATGCCATGGATTGGTGTGAGCTTCCTTTAATTTTTGTAACTCTTAGCACATGAGCAAGGTGCTCACAGGGCCGCTAGACGGGCGTGAGTGGTCGTGGGACGCTTTCGCGTGGCATTCAGCGAGAAGGCAGGGGGTAAACCCGTAGATGTGCTTGGTGAGTACACCATTTGTCTTCCCGTGATCGCGTGGGCTCGTAGCTGAATCGGTAAGACAACGGGCTCTCACTTTGTTAGTCTATTAGTTCCAGGTTCGATTCCCGGCGGTTCCGGTAAATTCTTTTACTTGTTCGCTGGAGTTTTCTGGTGACACCAACGGTCGCGAAAGAACCCTTGGGGGGTAGAGGTAGAAAGCTTTGCTTTAAAAAACGAAATTGAATCTATTTTATGTGACAACCCAAGTACTGTGCAGGCTGTGGAGGTGCTAGGCAAGACTTGGAGCAGCGATCATAGGATGGTTACGTGTGAAGTAATGCTGAATCTCACAAGAGAAAGAATGGTACTTATCAAAAATTAGAAACGCGTAATGGAGAACCGCAGGACTTCTGAGCAAGCGCTTTAACCGCGAAGAATGAGAATAATGTAAAAATGGTAAATGACAACCTAACAACGGCAATCACAGAATCAGCAGCAGCAGCTGTGGGAGAAGTATCCTGTAGGAAACGAACTCGAAAACTAGCCCAGAAAACAAAGGGTCTAATCGCGAAACGAAAGATCAAAGTGTTCAAGAAGATCAAAGTACGGGGGATCAAATTGAATTAGCCAAGCTTTCGAAATTGATTAGGGAAACGTGCGCGTACCATTAGTAAAAACTTCATGCGTACAACATGGCAGTAATCGAGGAAACGATGGAAACAAGGGGAAGCTTAACAGCAACAATAAAGAAGCTAGCTATCGGCAAAGACATAATGTAGGCACTCAGAGACCAGCGGGGTAGCATTACAGACAGCATGGGCGAAAAGCAGCGCAACAATTTTACGAGAGGCTATACTCCAGCCTGATTAAGGGAAACTACTGAGCGTGTAAGCTTATCTCGCAATGATCCACTAATAACCAAAGTAGGAATGGCTCTTAAGGGCACGAAAAGAGGAAACGCCGCCGGTGACGACGGTATAACCGTGGACCGTATAACCGTGGACGGTATAACCGTGGAAGGAGGGGATATTGTAGTGGGAAACCTTGGTGCACTATTTTAAGAATGCCTTAAGAAGACTCACCTGTTTAAATTCCTATGAGAATTAGTACTTCACGAGCCACGGCCGTATAAACCATCGTGCACCAGTAGGAAAAAATTGCAGATCCACCAAAATGCTCAAACGGCCTCACTTTAGAAACATGTCATTTCTGTACTAAAATAAATAAACCAACATCTCGCTTGCTAGACAGCTAGGGGCATCTAGAAAAAGCTGTATAAATCAAAATATGTTTTTTGTTTATGTTTTATTTCAGTAAAGAAATGATATATTTCTAAAGAAGCAAACTAGGCCATTGTGAACATTTTCATGTATCTGTTAAGAAATTTGAATCGGTACACGATGCTTTCTAAGCCCGTGGGTCATGAATGAGTAAGTCTCATAGCAATGTGATCAGGTGAGTCCCATTTAATGGAGCCATGACGACAAAATACATGTTCGTTTTATTAGGAATATTTGGCGTTCTATAGTGCCCCTAGTACTTGTCCGGTAGCAAACGATGCTTTATTCCCTGCGAAATTAATCAATATAAGCTAAAATTTTGATTCGCGTGCCAAAACGTGTGTTTAAATGACGTTTGCAATGACATCATAAGAATAGGTCTTTCAGCTAAAGTTGGTGTGGCGCGGAGACTTGCTTACGGTTCGTCAACCTAAAGGAGCCACCGGAGCGCTCCAAGCCGTTTTCTGCCTTTGGTTTTTTTCTGACAGTATTTAAACTTGGCGTGTTTCATGCAGGAAATAATCGTTTAGTGAAGCATGGTACTCGCTCGACAAATATGGTCACGTAAAACACCGTCACTTGTGTCAATCGGCCAATGTAATCTGAGACAACCCCGAAGCCCCGCAGTGCTGTGCATCTAAACGAAGCAAAGTGCGCGCAGTAGCAACATCAGTACGCATCGGTACTTCTATGTTTACGTGTGCTTTCGTAACTTCCACAGTTTTTTCTACCATTATCACTGATATAAAACGAATGTGCCCTAAATTTAGCGCAAATAGCTCGTTCAGCAAGCTTATCAGTTCTGCCTAATTAGCGTTTGCTTTTTCTGGCGTCCACCAACATGCTGAACTGGCTGATATGACATCATAGGTTCTGTTGCGGGCAATTAGCTAGTGGGTCGCATGACCATTCCGTTTTTTCCTAATTATACAGCTTGTTTGAGCGAAGTTTACGTTAGAAGTGATGTCAGCGTGGTTTTAACGGAGCACTCTTTTTGAATGAACCAAACTTGCATAGTGTCTTCTTGGCCCCTTTAATGACTCTAAAAGTTTCCATAGAATAGATAAGCTCCGGCATAAAAATGGCACGCATCTCCACTCCGTGGATGATGACGAGGGTGTGAAGTACGGGGAATCGAAATGACATCCAAGTTGCGCCCCGAGTGACATCCGGTTTGCGCCCCGACCGTCATTCGATTTGAGCCGTGAGTTGAACCTTGATTATTTCTTAAATGAAACTGCAACTCACGGCTCAAATCGAATTTCGCTTGATTTTCGCTTGATGATGGTGTGCGCACGGATGGATGCGGACGGACATTGGTAGGAACTAAGGTAGTCCGCACCATCACAGGCGACGGTGTAAGCCGTTTGACTCTCAGTCGTAGCCCAATGGGTACGACGACAGACACTAACTCTGTCTCGTCTACCAGACACAGGCTCGAATCCTGCCGGTGCCGGTGTGATTTTTTTGCGATTGTAAACGCTATGCGCACGGACGCGGACGGACATTGCGCGGCCCTCAGGTACTCCGCACCTAATACTGATTTACACGTACGGCAACACCACTGACTTTAAAAACTGCAGACCCGTCAGCCTGCTCTCGGTTGTATACAAGCTGTTTGCCAAAGTGAGTGTTAACTACATAAGTTACCGCTTAGATTCCCAACAACCTAGAAGGTAGGCTGGGTTTAGGAAAGGATAGTCAGCAGTGGACCCAATCCATCTCGTCAATGAAATAATAGAAAAATCCGCAGAGTATAATAAGCCCCTTTACATCGTGTGACGCCCCCGATAGGAGTATAGCGTCGCGCTACCAGCTAGGTGGGTTCACACGGAGTTGAGGGCAAAAAAGGCAAAAAACTATTTATTAGCAATGAAGTTGTGCCGCTGCCGATGTGCTCACCCGGCGAGATGATGTGCCTTGTTGGAGCGGGTCAGGAAGGCGGCTGGCGCTGGACCTCGGAGACGGGACCGCTCGCAGTAGTAGTAGTAGTATGTGGGTGTTTATGGCGCAAGGGTCGCCAATGCCAAAGAGCGCCAATACAGTAGTTAGTGGTCCTTCGCTGTCATTTTAGCGTCTAAAATGCGTATGGTATCAGTATAATCCTATTGATGCTGATTGCTGGTTTCTTGGCGCAAAGCCAGCCAAGGGCAAAGAGCGCCAACAAAAAGTGTTAAACATTTGTGTTGCGCCTAACTAAAAAAGTAAAAATCAAATAAAATGAAGAAAATATAATGGCTTAGATTCTGAAATAACTGGTGTATAGTGCCAGGATAATCATGGGTGGTACGAAATATGCTGTAAAAACTTGACCTCAAGCAAAAATTTAAAAGACCCGTTAAACATAAAACATTGGTTCGTCCTCCAAAAAGTACGATGGGGGCAGTGGATATGTGACCTGTAGAGTTCAGGGAAATGTTTGTGTCGTGTTGTGTCAAGTGCCCTGCACGTAATTAGTATGTGAACTACAGCCAGGCCCTATCCACATTTGCTACACTGGGGTCTTGACGATGCAGTGAGCAGGTGTAAGTGCGTCACATACGTGTGGCCTATCCATAGCTCACTTAAGGCTACTTCCGTGTGTCTGTTTTGTTTTTCTGTTATATATGTGCCTAAACGTGGTTTTACAATGTGTAGTTTGTTGTCTGTTTGTGTATCCCATGTTTCCTGCCAGGATTTATGGAGAGCGATTCGTACCAATGGTTTCAAGTCGAGCTAGGGAACACTGGGTACATCCACGATGCTGCGGAGAGCAGCCACGGTGATTTTGTTCCCAGAATTCCGCTGTGTCCCGGAACCCAGCAAACAATTACTTTTATTTTTAAGTTATAGGCAAAAATTACAGACATCATTACGCAATTGAGAACAGAGTTTTTGTTTGTTTATAGGATCGTACGGCTCTAACTGCACTTAAAGGGCCTGTAAAGATTATGGACTGTTGTGTTTTAGTTTGTATGATGTGCTGTACTGCAATTAAAAAACCCTACGCTTCTGCTGTGAATATACTACTGTTTATGTTTAAGGTCCTCGAGCTGGAAAAATCGGGACCATGTGCAATACATGACACAGCAGAAGAAGACTTGCATGCATCAGTGTAAAAGGCGGTGTAGGGGTATTTGTCTTTCAGTTGTAAAAAGTGTTGCATAATTACATCCCTGGGTGCATTTTGCTTGTCAATAACCTTAAACGACATGTCACAAGAGATTGCTGACCTGCCGCAATGCGGGACGACGTCAGAAATAGACGACGTCATGCTCTTCTCAAGTGAAATCCCTAGTTCCTCCCTATGGGCTCTCACTGCCAAGGAGAATGGAGCAGGTGAAGATGTACGTGCTGTGCACAAATGAGCGGATGAAATGTCGTTAAGGATAAAATTGCAAGGGTAATTTTCTGTGATGGAGTTCACGTTAATGACATACAGCAGCGATATGAAAGTGCGCTAGCGTTCGAGGCTCCACTTATCGCACTCTGCGAATAGGCTTTCAATGGGGCTCGTCCGGAAAGCTTCGCATGCAAGACGTAGCCCCAACTGCAGCACTGGGTCCAACATTTTCAATGCGGTTTTACAGGGGGACCCATAGACGACACTGACATATTCCAACAGGAGCCAACAAGCCTGGTAAAAACACAAAGTTGTATTTCTTTGTCTGCTCCATAGGAGCAATGCGAGAGGACCTTCAGGATATTCAGTGTTTTAATAATTTATGTTTTAGATGTTTTATGTGTGGAATTAATGCCAGTTTTCCGTCGAGTACCACGCCTAAAAATTTGTGTTCCTTTTTGAGAGCAATGGAAAGAATTTTATTTTAATATCAGGTTCATGATGGATCCCACGCCTCCTCGAAAATACAACGCAAGTACCCTTTTCTGGATTGAGCTTAAAACCATTCTTGTCGGCCCAGTCGGCAAGTTTGTTAGCACCAAGCTGGACTTGGTGCTCGCATATGGACAGGTTAGAGGATTTAAAGGACATTTGAACATCGTCTACTTACAGAAGGTAGTGCCTTCCCAAGTCAGTTCATTTTTACTATAAACAGTGTGAAACCTATTTCTCCCCCTGGAGGCACCCCGTTTTCCTGGACATGAACCCGCGAACGTGCAGACCCCACTCTCACACGGGAGGTTCTTTCTAACATGTAGCTTGCAAGCGTATTCATCATGTTGCCTGACAAACCAAAACCATCCTTAATACCGTACCGCCAATCAGTGTCCTAATCCTTATGAATGTCAAAAAATACCGTCATACAATATTGTTTAGGGGATATTGCATCTTTGACGTAATATTCAGTGGCAACCAGCTGATCGTTTCTACATCGGCCCCCCCTGAAGCCTGCCTGGCAGCTCTTGAGAAGACCATTCTACTCCAGAAAGTACACGAGCCTCCTGTTAATAATCTTCTCAAGGCGCTTGCACGGGCCGCTTGTCAGGGCGATGGGGCGACAACTTGCTGCGGAAGACCGGTAATTCCTTATTTAAGAAAACCCACTACAATGGCTTGCCTCCAAGACCTTGGTAGATGCCGCGAAAGCCATATTTTATTGCACAGGTGAAGGAGTGTTTTCAGAGTGTCGGTGTGTAAGTGCTGTATCGTGGTGTATGTAATTTTATCTGCCCCCGCACGTGGCACCTTGAGCAATCTTGGTGATGTTACTGGCGATACCGCGAACCCCGAGCCCCCATACTCTTGCTGTAATCGACCATGGCTACAAGTTGTAAGGTGAAGGGCAGAAACCACAAACTGGAGCCGTCGAAACCCAGGTCAAGCACCGGTGGATGGGCTCCCTGTCTGTTTACCAGGCAGCGAGCTAAGGGACCTCTTCACCTCTCAGGGTAAGGCGGACGAAGAAAGTACCCCCGTCCTCTGCTTTTATACTACGCCATATGGTATTTCCAACCCCCCCCCCAAACGTGATCGGTCCCTCAAAAGGGGACGCACCGAAGTATCTTTTCCCCCATTGCCATCGGTAACCCTTCCTGAACCTGATCATTTTTCTCGATTTCTTGTAATGGAATCCCTCAACCCAACCCACCCTCTTGCATCTCAGTCAGTCTTCTTGATTGTAAAATATTTTGAAGCCATAATAGGAAAATCGTATGAAGGTCTGGTGAACTCCTCATTGAAATAAATGACAAGCAGCAGTCCACAAAGCTTCTAGCTCAGACTAGACGGGCTCACATCAGGGTCATCAGGGTTCAGATCAGGGTCAGCAGCAGGGTCAGCAGGGTCAGATCAGGGTCAGCAGGGTCAGATCAGGGCTCACATCAGGGTCAGCAGCGGTTGTGGTGCCATTCGGGGACGCCGTTCGCAAGCCGCTAGTCTCATCGTCTATAAACGATAAAGCACAAAACAAACAAATAAAACATTACGCGCAAGTGTTTATCAGGACGCGAAGAGCACTTGCGCCACAAGCCCTCGCAATCGTCACGTTAGGCCCCAAATGTGCCATCGGTAAGAAAGGAATGCTACAAAGGCGTCGCTATGCGGGGCTTGAGTGACCATTGCAGCACCGCTGCAGGAAGCGAGAAAATCGGCGTGCCTGCGAATAAAACTGGACGCGCATGCGCGCAGCGCTGGTCTCGACAACAGGCGCCAGGCCTCCAGAGCGCGCATCGGTGGCTTTTGCCACGCGCTCGCGTGGTCTGGAAAATTAAGTCCCCGACTGTACGTGCACTTTTGTCCAGAAAAGCCTAAAAAAAGTATGTAATCAATCATATTTTTAATGCCCTTATGTCGGCATACGCCTCAAGTCTTGGAATAAGAATATATTGGGTTCCAGGCCACTGTGAAATAGCCAGGAATGAAACCGCAGGACAAATGGCCACTGCTGCTACACTTTTGAATACAGTGGACATAGCAACAGTGCCGTACACAGACATGAAGCCACACATTAGACACCAACTTCGCAACGCATGGCAAACACACTGGAGTGAACAGACAGATAACAAGTTACACGTAATAAAACCACACTTGGGAGCATACACTATTGACTCACATAAAAGACACATTGAAGTTACCTTAGCTAGGTTGCGGATAGGCCATACACATGTAAAACACTCACACCTGCTCACTTGCTCTCCAAGACCCATGTGTAGCCGGTGTGGGGAGGGCCTATCCGTAGTCCACATCTTAGTCACACGCAAGGCACTCGACACAACAAGACAGAGACACTTCAAGGAACTATACAGACAACACATTCCGCTACACCCTTCTTTGTTTTTGGGTGACACAGCCATGGTTTCTGTGCAACGCGTTTTTAAATATCTGTCTGATGTTCACTTTTTAAACCTCATATCCTATCATGCGTAATCAACACTGGCCCTGTATACCAGCCATCGCCATTGGTTTTATTTGATGTTATTGTTATTCTGGCTTACACAATTTAGTAGCCACTGCTTTCTATTGTATACTTTTGTTTGGCGCTCTTTGCCCCAGCTGGCCTTGCGCCCAAAAATCCAACCATCATCATAGACACCAGGGTCACACCCCACCACAGCCTCAACAGCTCGCGGGGTGTGATATCCGAGACAGATCTTTTGAACGAAACGGATGCGGATCTACTTGCGGGCTTGAAGGATCAGTGCGTCACTGCCGTGAGACCATCCGTGAGGCCATCACCTTCCGCAGAGACGACAAGGAGATTCCCCCCAGGCACATCATCTTGACTCTTGACCGCGCCGTTCTTCCACAACTTGTAAATGCAGGTTTTATCCGGTGCTCCATCCGTGCCTACATCCCGAACCCGCGGCGTTGTTTTAAGTGCCAGCGGTTCGGGCATGGTACCAACTCTTGCCGTGGCCGAATGACTTGTGCAAAATGAGCGGCACATGATCATCCGAGCGACAATTGCCCATCTGACACAATCACTTGTGTGAACTGCGGGGGGCCGCATGTGGCGTACTGCCGCAAATGTGAAAAAGTTCAACTGAAAAAAAGATAATAAACATCAAGGTAACTGGGAACATCTCCTTCACAGAGGCGCAAAAGAGGTTCGCCTCTTTCCCCCTGGGGAGGTACGCCGACGCAGCTCGCCGGGGGGTGGAGCGGCGCCTCGTTTCCACAGGGACCCAGGTCAGCGAGTCTGACCTGGTCCCGCCCCCGCCCCCCGCTGGGTTGCCTCACGCAGCCCAATCCGTCGCCACACCGCTTGCTGAGGCAGCAGCGGTTGTGGTGCCAACCTCTTCCGTAGCGACCGGTGCCACTCCCGCCTCTGCCTTCCCGTCCTCCAGTACGTTGGAGGGTGCCGAGAGGATGGACACCACGGGCCCCGCACCGGCTCCCACCACCACCGCACCGCCCCTGCCACCTCTGGTGCCCCGGACGCCCTCTGCGGTGGGGGCTCAAACGGAGGGCTCCCGAAGGGGGGC
Source organism: Haemaphysalis longicornis (assembly GCF_048455015.1). NCBI lineage: Eukaryota > Metazoa > Arthropoda > Arachnida > Ixodida > Ixodidae > Haemaphysalis > Haemaphysalis longicornis. The sequence goes on from NW_027526203.1 coordinate 99,265,852, forward strand.
CAAGTCCGGGGGGCCGGGTCCATTGGGCACCCCTCGGACATCCGACGACGAGATGGATGTCGGGCCGTTACTGCCTGCAACGCAGCGCAAGGAGCGGCCACCGACTTCCAAGCCTACAGAAAGGTCCAAAAAGCCCAATCCAAGAGTAACAGCCCCGAAAGACGACACATGAACAAAAACACACACATACACTCCAGTTATTCTTAAATTTAAATAATGGGAACTGAAAACATCATCGAATGGAACTGCAGAGGGCAGCGCACACCGTAACTCACTGCGACCAGGAGGTCGCTTCCAGTCGAGGGGGGAAAGTGTGGGCGTGTGAGTGCATTCAACATTATTGAGCACTTGCTTCGCTGTCGGACCCTTATATATGCTGTGGCCAACCGCCGTCAGTTGGCAGGGGGAATCTCCCGTCTGTGCATACCCATTATAATCATCATCTGTAGCTAATCATCGTCACGAATGGCTTGTTCTGTCGAGTCACCGACGGGCGGATTAAACCCAGACTGCTGGTACTGCTGCCGAAGTGTGTGGGGTCTTCCCTCGCCTTAAAATATATAAATATATTGTAATGTATAGGCAGGAGACATGAACCATGTGGGGATGAAGCTATATATTACATGAAGCGAAAAACTATATACATGCAGCTGTAAATGAGCTTCCGTTGGCTGCGCCCCTCACTGAGCTTCTTCCTTGTCATTTGTTGGTGGGCCATGACGGCGCGGGGATGGTCCTGTCCCGTGACGTCTACCACCCGGTCGATGACGGCCGTTTCGGTAGACGCCGAGGCAAGTTGCGATTGAATGCGGATGAAGACTTCGATGATAAAGGCAGACTAATGGCTTGGCGCCACGGATGACGATGTTGGCCTTGACGATGCCTTGCCTAGCAACAGCTATGACTTCAGCCGTGGGGAAGCTCCGAAGGTCCTGAAGCCCCGCCCGACGGAAGGACGGGAAAACACATCTTCGGCTCGTCTGTGCACGGCTCGTCTCAGCTCGTCTTCAACGGAGTCTTCGGTCTGGGGACACGAGGCGGGGAACATCGTCGTGCTCTGGTATCGTATGCGGCTTCGTTATCCTTGACGGCTACGTCCACGCCGATGCGATGTGATGCTGGGGCCAGGATGGGGAAGACGAACCCGAACACTCCACCAAATGTACGCGGCGGCAGGACAATGATGAGTCGAACCGTGAACGTGGGTGAAGTGATGTATTTACAAGAAGTTGCGCAGAGCCATGCGATCTATTTTCAAGCGGCCATGATTGCTCGAGCAACGAGTCTGTGGCATATACTGTTTCATCTTCGTCAGCGATGGGTCCCATGGAGCTATGCGCCAGCGTCCATTTGTGCTTCCCGTAATATTGGGTGCAATGATGAGAAGAAATGTGATGACAACATACACTGAAGTCCTTGCCGCCATGGGTGATGGTGAGCTTGATCAACATAGGGCTCGGAACAGCTGTGCCCACCGAAAGAATGAAGAAACGTCGGAAGCTGCCGGAGACACGCCGCAGAACGGGAAGGGGAGCGGCATCGTTGTCTTGTGTGGTCGCGGCTGATCCCGTCTCGTCTGGTCTCGGCGGATCGTGGCTGGGGACATGGGGTTAGGGATTGGGTTCATTCAAGTCTCACCGGGGCTGGGGCAGCCGACGCGACCCAAGAGCTTCGAAGCGGTGTCTTCAGAAGCCGCGACGAGGGCAATGCTGAACAATGCCATCGAGAGAGCATAGAGATCGGTAGCTACAATGCCATCAAGAGAGCACAGAGATCGGTAGCTGGAAGCTCTTCCTCCTTTCATAAAATTCAGCCCAAACAGCACATAGCCGTGGATGTCCTTATCGTCTTCACTCAACTGTTCCGTGGCACAACCCCCACGGCGGGAAGACGCCGTCACGGCGTCTGGTGACATAACGTTTAAGTGTGGGGATGGTAAGTCATACGGGGCACGTGAACAAAGTTCGTGTTAGGGTGGGCAGAGGGGGAAGGGTGTGGCTTAATTTCGTACGTGAGGTCGGCGACACGGTGCAACACGCCATAAGGGCCGGTGTAGGAAGAAAGTATCTTTGCAGAGAGTCCTACATGACGCTGAGGGGACCACCGTAGAACCAATGAACCTGGCTAGAACTGGACATCGGTGTGGTGGCGATCTTAGAGGGACTTCTGGGACGCTTGGGACGAAGTAAGGCGTGTGCGAGCGATCTGACGAGCGAGATCAGCCTGAGGGATGGCTTCGCTGACGTACTGATTAGGAGGAGCTTCGGCAGGCGAGACAAGGGTATCCAAGGGTAAAGCGGGTTTCCTGCCGAAGAGCATGTAGAAAGGGCAGTAACCAGCTGTTTCAGGGTGGGAGGAATTCTAGGCGAGGAATTGTACGCAAATAGCAAGGCGACATCCCAATCCCGGTAGTCAGACGAAACGTACATAGAAAGCATGTTGAGCAGCGTGTGGTTTAGGCACTTCGCGACGCCGTTCGTTTACGGGTGGTAAGCTGTAGTCAATTTGTGCTTAGTGGAACATGTGGGCATGGATGCACGACTTAGTGGGCATAGAGACACGACTTAGTAGGCATAGAGGCACGGCTTGAATGGCAAAATGTCTTTGCATTCCAAGGCGGTATGTTAATTTCAGGGCAGGAAAGCGAGAAAGTGGCAGGAGAACAAGTGGAAGAACAGCTTCACGGATGAATTCAGAAATGGAGTAGAACGAAGTAAAGTAAGGCTGCATAAAAGAACCGCGTGGCCGTGCTCCACGTGCGTTCCAAGCAGAACGTGGAGCTTAGCTAGTGGAACCTTTCGCTGCTGTTGCCACGTGATTTTTCATCTGCTGGCAAGAGGTGTCGCGGCTAACAGCAGGCGGCGGTTTTCTGCAGTGTATGTAGAATATCATTTGCTATAGAAACAAACAAATCGCGCGCCATCAGCCGCAAAGGGTTCGCACAACATCCGACAGATGGCGACGAGTGTACTGGCCAGTAGGAAGATGCAGTGAAACATCCCCCTCGCGAGGGGCACGATCAAATGCAGAGCATTTCCGGGGGCGCACGACGTTAAGTAGTATGCGTTACGTTAATGTTGTTGCACTTGTGGCAACTGCTGACGAGAGAGCGCTCGTCAGCAGTAATTTGAATGAGTCAAGGATATAAGGCGCGTTAGTAGCGTCCCATTCTGTGTCGGCTTTGTGGCGCAGTGGTTAGAGCACCATGTACATTGCGTTCCGCCCCCGGGGTCGAGGGATCGAAACCTGGCGCCGGATAGTATTTTTTTTATATAGTAGGGACAACGACGGTGCGGACTACGGACGTCAACGCGGGTGACATCGTGAGTTACTGAAATGATCTGCATTTAAAAATTCACGGCTCGTCTTCTCTGCGCAGATCCTAGGCCTCCTTACGTGCTCGGTACGGTATCCTGCAACACGCTTCGACGATGGGCCCAGCCTGCCGACAGATGACCTACTACCCATGCCTATCTGCGGAGCGCTGCTGTGCTCTTGGAACACTACCGAGGCTGCGCACCTGTTCCCCATCTACGGCCGCGCAGCCGTAGTGACATCGGCCATCATTCCGTCCGAACATTTAAAAGCTAGGTTGGCGTGCTTGTCAGTGGGCATGGAGGCACGACTGGAATGGCCAACAATTCAGGACTCTTCCTTGCGCAGGTTGGTCAACCATTTGTTTCACTGTTTCAAGTCAGACAATCAGTTTAAAGTCGTGCTTCCATGCCCTGGAAAGCTGTTTGACCCATTTCGGGACCTGGTGTTGTTAATGTGCGGTGACATTCAGGAAAATCAGGGACCTGGACATGAAACCATGGCTTAAATGTTTAAACTTATAAAAAAAAAACAAAGGAGCGTTCAATCCTCATTGAGGACAACCAAACCAACATGTAGCAGTCTGTCACTGAACGAAAAGATGCACAAGAATCTATTTTTAACTCAATAGCTGACAAACGATTACAAGCCCTTAAAACTCAATCCGCTGCCTACGATAGCTGGAAGCTTGACACAGACGAAACACGTCAAGTCTTACAGCGCATGGAAAAAGAAAACGCAACCCTTAAAGCACGTTTGGATGACGCCGAGGATCGGTCTCGGTGAGACAACTTAGTTTTAGTGCAAAGCAGTATATGTGTAACTCCACCCCCCCAGTTTTCATTCCGGTGTCATCGATTTACTCGGCGCCGCTCCGGGGATCGCTGAAACCTCTTTCACAACTATTCTTCCCCTCGCCTCCACCTATGCCGCTTTCGCAAGTTGCGCATTCGGCAGCTAACGGCGGTAGTGCGGTTATCAGATGACAGAAAAATAAACAGAAGCATGGATGGGCCTAAAAAATGCACTGACGATTACTACAGTCCCTAATATAAAATTTGTGCGCAGCGCGAGCTGCAGTCTTTTCGGTCACAGCGCATCTCTGCTGCGGGTCAGGAAGTGTTCCGTTGATCAGGGAACATATGGCGGCGTGCGGTATTCTGCTGCTACCTCGCAGTGCACTTCCGCTGCCGGCCAGCATGTTTGAAACCGTGTTTGGATCACCCGCGCAAACGTCGCGTGGTTTGGATTAGCGGAGAATGAAACAGCGTCTGGGGAAAGTGTCAGGGGGATGGCGCTCCTTGGTGGTGACACAAGAAACGTATGTTGGAAAGGCAGAGTGAGAGATGACGCTGTAGCCGCACGTGTCGTACTGCACTTCACCCTTCGCTAGACGCTCCTCTCCGTTTTATTTCTTTCGTCGCTCCTGCGTTCGCTCACTCAGTTCGATCTATGGACGTAAAAAAGGCAATATCAGGCCGTTCGGTTTGCTGAGACGTGGAATGACGTCATTCTTTAAGTTATTAGGGCAGCTGCGGAAACAGTCTGAACCAGGACCAACACAAACAGGGAGACGCTTACGACGCGGGAGGGACACAGGTAGTTCCATGTTTACCAGCAAGAACAAAGGTTGGATCCGCCACAAGTTCATTCAGCAAATTGGCTTGGAAATATGCTAAATCGCAAATTCTGCTAAACGTGTTTTGTTTTGTGCACTCCGTGGACTGCATGCAGCTTTGCAGGTCATCTTTCTTCCCAGAGTGGAAGGGAAGTAACTTTTTAATGGAATGACGGGCAGCAAATCAGAAACATGGCAAGGTTCAGAGAAGGAGATTATTATTGGACTTGCTGCTGAAAAGCTGCAGTTTCACATTCCAACTGGTACTATTACCCGTGCACATAAAATTGGCAGATTTGCTCCTGGTAGGAACCGCGCTATCATTTGTTAAGTTTCCTGCTAACAAAATTAAGGAGCTTGTTCTTGCGAAGCGATCGGCACTCGATGATTCAGATGTCAATATTAGTTTAAATTTTTGCCCTGCAACACGACTTGCGCGCAAAAAGCTCGTTGAGTACGTAAAAGCCAAAAAGCGTCTTTCAAGTTAAAACACAACACACTTCTTATTGGTAACCAATATTACGCGCACTACCCGAACGATAATGCAATTCACCCGACGAGTGGTGTGAAGGACTCCCGAAATGTGGAAACTTCGTGCGCAGAAGCAACTTGCTCTGGCCGTATTTTCTCGGTAAATAAGTAGGGATATCCGAGGGGTGGCGGCATACCGTTAGAAGTGCCCGTACTACTCACTAACATACGTAGTCTTTATCCGAAAAGAGACAGCCTAAATGACCTAAATAATGATTGCGAAGCTGACATCATTGTACTGACTGAAACCTGGCTCTCCTAGAAAATAACTACCGCTGAATTGTTTCATTGCAACAAAAAAATCCACAGTCTTTCGCAACGATCGCGAAGAAAAAATTGGTGGTGGAGTACTAACCGCAGTTAAAGATACATTTGGCTGTTTTCCGGTGTCGCTTTCTAGCAATTTAGAAATTGTATGGTGCTGTATAAAAATTTCCTTAAGAAAACTAATTTTACGGTGCATGTTATCACCCACCTGGGTCCTGCAATAATTTCACAGAAAAGATTTATGACGGTCTAAATCACATTTCAGTACGATTCCCCGGTGTACCCATCTTTTTCCTCGGCGATTTCGATTTTCCTTCTTTCACCTCAGACAATTCTAATTTCGTTTCAAAGCCCGCATCAACTGACGATACGTCTTTTCTTAGTGTTTGTTTAGATTTCGCGCTGCGTCAAATCTTTCAGCATCGCAGACGTTTAACAGGATCGTTTTCCTTGCTAGATCTAATCCCACGTCATCACCCGATATTGCGTCACCAGAACGCACGTTCCTGGCCTCAGTGATCATGACGCATTGCCTTTCACCATATCTGTTCCTTCGACCCGTGCTAGCACTCCCGCGAAGGATATCATGGATTATAACAAAGGTAATTTTGATGCTGTTAACGCGATCTTTCTTCTTTTCTGGACACTGTCTTTATAACCTGCAATGAGTTACCGATTGAAAAAATGTGGGCCCCTTTCAAAGCAAAAGTCATGTATCTGATAAACAAATACATTCCACGAAGGAGAGTACTTCAATCCGCCTTTGTAAAACAAGGTTTTATTTTAATACAAAGCGGCGGTTTTTCCGTGCAGCGAAAAAATTCCCAAGTGCCACTCGATGGGCAGCGTACAAGCACGCAGCTATAAGTTTATTCTAACGACCTCAAGAACGCCAAATTTGTCTTTTTTGATTAGTCTCTTCCGTCAATCCTTTGAACCATCCTAAGCGCTTTTGAAACATTGTAAAGAGTAAGAAGAATAAAATTATAACCCGTGTGTTAAAACCTCCAGTTAGCAAGTTCTTAATTAGCACTGCGCATCCCTACTTATTGAAATATGTACGCGCACATTCAACAATTCGTTAATTTCTAGTGAGCCTTTCCCTCCTCAACCAATTTCTACCCCTGGATTTTATTGTTTGTTGACTATGCTGGGATTAGAACTATCATTAAGGGACTCAAGCGGTCATCTTCCTGTGGCACTGATATAATTACCTCTAAGTTTCTTCAGAACACTTTAGAATACAGTTCAATAATACTGCATTGCATCTTCAACAAATCTCTTAACGAGGGATGCTTGCCTACTGATTGGAAAACAGGCAAAGTAGTTCCGCTTCACAAATCAGGAAACACGCAAAACCCATCCAACTACCGGCCAATCTCACTCACATATGTGCCATGCAAAATGTTTGAACACATCATTTTTTCGCACCTGCTTAACTTTCCTGAATGGAATAATTTTTTCCATCCATGTCAGCATGAATTTCGAAAACATTATTCGTGTGAAACGCAACTTCTCATGTTCACTAACGATTTGCACTCATTTTTCAACTCCGGATTCGAAACCGATTGTGTGTATTTGGACTTTGCTAAATCTTTCGACACGGTTAATCACCAACTTCTAATACTAAAAATCAGTCGGTTAAACATTCATACTCAAGCCTTGCGATGGATGCGATGCCTTGCGATGCCTTCCTAACTAACCGAATTCAGTAGGTGCTCGCTAATGAAACAAACTCACCTTCAACTCCGTCAGTTCTCGTGGGCCTAAAGGCTCTGTTTTTAGCACCATTGCTGTTCTTAATCTACATTATTGATCGTTCTATTAATATATATATATATATATATATATATATATATATATATATATATATATATATATATATATATATATATATATATATATATATATATATATATATATATATATATATATTTCTATCTGTCTTTTCACAGATGATTGTCTGGTGTACGTTAAGCTTAGATGATTGTGTTGTGTACCGTACTAACTTAGATATTGCAGCACTACACAGACAGACCTCGATAATATCACTGCTTGGTGTACGCTCTGGCATATGCATATGATGTAAATCAATGAGAATTTCGCGAAACCAATCATTCTGTCCAAGCTATGTTCTGCGTCAACTCTTGGAAGCTTTTTATATCAAGAAAAAAAGGCAATAATTGTATCTGTAATACGTCGGTGGTCCTTTTAAAGCAAAGCTTGTACCTCTACCCCCCAAGGGTTCTTTCGCGACCGTTGGTGTCACCAGAAAACTCCAGCGAACAAATGAAAGAATTTACTGTCACCGCCGGGAATCGAACCCGGAACTAATAGACTAACAAAGGAGAGCCCGTTGTCCTACCGATTTAGCTACGAGCCCACACGAAGACGGGGACGACAGATGGTGTACTCAAAAAGCACATCTACTGTTTTACCCCTTGCGTTCTCGCCGAATGCCACGTGAAAGCGTCACGCGACCACTCACGCCCGTCTAGCGGCCCTGTGTGAACCTTGCTCACGTGCTAACAGTTACAAAAATTAAAGGAAACTCACACCAATGCATGGCATCTCACTTCTAGTCCGCCAATGTGCTAAAGCCTGTGGCCTCCAGTGTTCACGTAAAAAATCACAGTTCCTTGTCGTCCGCCCTCACGCCAAATCAAGGAATACATTCAAATACTCCTTGATTGTCAGGCCATCTCTCCAAGCCCCAGCATCAAGATCCAGGGCCTACGTCTCCAGACTAACACCAAGAGTGACGTCTCCTTGCAGTGCCTCAAAAACAGCATTCATCAAATCATACACATGATCAGGCGAGTTGCCACCAAGAAGAGAGGACCAAAGGAATTCGGTACCTTTAGATTAATTGAAGCTTTTGTCCTTTCGAGAGTCACATACGTCACCCCCTCTCTTATTCTCGACAAGGAGGACACAGAGATGCTTTATATAATGATTATAAAGGCGGTCGAGCAGCCCATTGGTCTTCTCATGAGTGCGTCCACAGAGAGGCTGCTGAGCACGGGGCTCCACAATACGGAGGAAGAGCTGATAGAAGGCCATCTTTCTAACCACAAGTTCTGACACAGAAGTGCGGTGAACAATCGCATGCTTCACCAGATTGGCTGGGCAGCCCTGAATGTCACTCGGCTTGACGTACTCCCAGACTCTTGGCGACTAAAACTAAAGATGCTCCCTTTGCTCAGAAATATGAAGCCCCCACATGACGATGGTCACCGCAAAGCAAGGGCTCAAGCGCTAAACACCACCCCCGGTGGGGATCATGAAGTTATCTACACAGACGCCTCCAACCATCGAGGGCAGCAATACGCAATCATCGTGGCTACCTCCAAAACCAACCTCCTTGCGTGTACCTCGCTTAGGACCCAAGAAATGACGGCAGTAGAAGAGGCAGCCATCACCTTGGTTCTCACTGAACCAGCGGTTCGGAGGGCAGTCACCGATTCCCAGCAAGCCTATGGAATTACCAGTCACGTTGGGTCTCCTGACCTGCACAGCGCGTGCTAAAAAAACCACTCCCCAAACGGTTCCATTCAGCTCATCTGGACACCCCCTCACACTTCAATGGAGGGCAACGAATACGCCCACCCAACAAGCCTCCGCTTTTACCTCCCGTGTCCCGTGCTATGGAGCTGCACGAGGACAGTCACACTCTTGTCACGTTCAGGCCGATAGCCCAGCATTATCGCCTTCTGAGATAGACCGTACCTTCACCTTACCCTGATTTTTCCAGAGAACAACAAACTACCCTACCGCTCATTCAATCCGGGCTCCTTCCCACAGGCTACGCGTCTTCACCTAATACATTCGAATCGCTACGACGCTGAATGAAAATTTTGCTCAGAAGTAGGAACACTCCGCTCTGTAATCTGGGTGTGCGACTTTAGGCCTGAGCACCCTCCTCTCTTTCCGTCAACTACGCGACAAGAGCAATGGGAGATGCTGCTGTCCAGGTCCTCTCTACCTACCCAGCTTCAGAAGGTAGAGGCCACGCGGAGTGCATATGGGCCCCACAGAAGAAGGAATCACTCCCCTGGGCGGCACTCAGGGCCGTTCAGAAATATGATCAGAGGTATTTCTTCTTCTTCCTCCTCCTCCTCCTCCTTCTCCTCCTCCCTCGCATCTGCCGTAAATCTCGTCGCCTCCGTCCGCGGCGCAGAGACGGAGAAGTCAGATCGTCTAACACCGGGCTGGAGCTTCCTTTTAATTTTATAAAAAACGTTTCCACTCTTGTGCTACACCAATACTACTCAACCAAACACCGTTCATGCTTCATACATTGATTTAACCTCACCAAGAATATCTTTTTGAAGTAATAAATGGTGTGGTTAAGTGCATCTCACTTCTCTCTGGTTTTAGTACTTGTAGAGCGGTGTGAGTGACGTCGCATGGGTAATCGTTGTTGGTGCCGTTTACAGCTTTGCTTTCCAACCACATTCACGGAGTGGATTGGCGTGATTTTTTGAACTCACAGAAATCTTTTTTCGAGCGTTCCGGTGGTTGACACATTTGCGTGCTTGAGATACCCTACTTTGGCGCATGCTGCGCGTGCTCCAGTTGTTTCTATATTTACCAGCTCAGGCGGCGAATAAAGTTTATTTGAAAGTTAGCGCTTGTCCTGTCTCCTTTCTTGTGTGTCGCCCTTGGTTTTTTGCGCTAAACATTTTTTAAAAGAAACTCGTTTCTTCCAAAGACGTGCGCTGATTGGAATCATCAGCGTCACTCATTGGTTACTATCACAGAAACTCATCTTTTTCGCGTTGCACTTACAAACTTTACCTAAAAGGTACACCCCTACGCCTTAACTGTTTATCTTTTTTTCCCTTAATGTTGGTGATGTGAAAGCGCGCGCACTAAAATCTACTCTGTATTTTTGCACAGCGATGTATTTGTGAGGCCCCGTCGAGGCCCCCCGACGAAGGCAAGTCTCTCTGTTGAAACGTTGGCGACAGTCGTGGTTTCTACCTTGTTCGGAGTTTTCTTTTATTATATATATATATATATATATATATATATATATATATATATATATATATATATATATATATATATATATATATATATATATTGTAACGTGCCGGGAGGTGACACGAACCATGTAGCGATGAAGCAATGTATTTACTTAGTGGTGAAGAACTATTTACATCAAGCCATAACCGAGCCCGTCCTGGTTGCGCCGCGCACACAGCTCTTCTTCGTCGTCATCCTTCGTGGTGGGCCATCGCGCAACGGGGATTGTCCCGTCCTGTAACAACATATATATGCTACCAGCCCCAAGCGGAGGAATAAAAATACCTTAACATAAATACCCCAGAAAGTGGAGGGGAAAATAGCCCCTCCAGTAGCGTAGTGGTCATCGCACCAGACCGGTGTTCTGGAGGTCGTGGGTTCGGATCCTACCCGGCGGGCATTTTTTTCCACTTTCTTTCTTTCTTTCTTTGCAAATTTTTATCTGTTTGAATGACCTACCATATTCTTCCCTTTGCTTTCTGAGGTTTTCTTTACTGCCAATCCTAATTTCTGTATTATTTCATCGACTCCCTCATTTCCTATATATAGCGTATCAGAATAGGAAATGAGGGGCTTGTTGAATTAGGTACTTGTTTAAACACTGTTTAAAGAAATAAGGGTTGGAAATCAAGAAAACCTCGGAAAGGGAATGGGAGAATGCGGTAGGTCATAGAGACAGGCAAAGAATTTTTTGAGACAGAAAGAAAATGGTGAAAAAATGCCCACGTGCATGTCCATTCGCTTATAATCACAGAACTGGGGCGCCGCGCAGGCTGCGAACAAGATGATTTGCTGGTTACTCGGCCGTAATACCTGACGCCGTGGGAGTCAATTGCGCGGCTGTCGGCCAAAGACATCGTCCAGGGCAGCGTGGGCGGGTCAAGCGGACACTGAACACTGTTTAAAGGCGCAGTATTGCCTAGCTTATTACGCCACCACAGGGCAAGCATTCAGAATACCAATGTCGGCAACCTAACGCATTTCGGCTGTGTTCGCTGTAATGACCTATTCGGAGAAACGTGTGTAGGCAGTGCACACCATCGCAAAGAGGAATTAAATTGCGTTTCTCTGCCGTCCACGAATGTACCCTACATTACCGCTGTGACCCCGACACCCAATCTCCATTTTCCAATGCTGGCGCAAAAAGGGTGGTGCGTGCACTCGTGGTGGTGACCCGATATTTTGCGCGGCAGTTTCCGAATCAATTACGACATTGCGCTGGATACCCGCCATCTCTGCCAGCCGCTCCTTGATGCTGGACGTTTTGTATGGTGGAGGCTTCTTCTTTCCTTTTCCTTGTGGGATGGGAGGAAGACGTGGCGGATGAAGGGTGTGAACGGAGCTGACCACCGGCCGCAAGCGGTTTATGGGAGGCGAGTGGTCCGCGTAAGTTTGGGCCTGTTTCTGGCTCAAACGCCTGCTCAAAATGGTACTGTAGATGTGTGTTGCAGTCCTCTCAGCACAGGTATGAGCATCGGGGCATGTATTCATCTGCCAATCTTGCCTTCAGTATGAGAAATCCACTGTGCCTCTGTGACATGGGAATGTCTCGCAGCGGGGAAATTGCCACGCAGTTCCCCTCCTCGCGGTAGCATGAAATGTCTCCTGTTTTCTCAGGATTGGGTAAAAAATACGTGGACAAAATTGTCGGGAGGAGTGCTCTTGCAAATAGGTAATGCCTAATCTTAAGAAGTCGGGACGACCTTATACGTTATCAAAAGGGCTCTCGTCCGCAAACGGGTTTACGACACCAAGATACGGAATGCACAGCGATGAATGCAACTCGCGAGATTTTGATTCAACGCCACAGATACCAACCATACATTCCAACTGACCCGCAGACTGTGCGTGCACGAATTTATGCGACCATAAATGCGAAATGTTGGGAAACATAGGTTTAAATCTTCCTCAACAAAACAGCCAGTGGTACAATAGGGGTGTAGCAAGCGATTATCGGGTCTCCGTTAACTGATTGCGTTAAGCTACGGAAGTGTGAGGGCATAACGACAGTAACTAGAGCGACATGGTCCGTCGTTCCCACAGAAGAATGTCCGGCAGTGTCACAAAGCCCATACTTGGTCCCATGTGTCTTCATGTAGCCCTTCAGGGATCTTGTAAAAGGCAGACGAGTATTTACGACACAGCAATGACGCCGTTGTAATCAGAAGAATAATATAATTGAAAATAAATACAAAAATTATTGCAGCAGGCGAGCCTGTTAAGCGGCTTTCGCGAAGAATCGGAGCCATTAGATGCAATGCCAGTGGGCCCCATTTTTCAAAGGGCCATGGTATCGCCAACATCATCCGTGGAAAAATCCGTGGAAAAATCCGTGAAACAATCTGGGTGCTTGAGGGCTCGCATCCTGTTATTTTTTGCGTTAATTTATGAATGGGTCCACAGTTGGGTAAAGGGACTCGGTGCCTCAGGAGGCCGAGAAGTCTCCCGGCTGAACCATCATCCTATCAAGAAGCTCTGAGGGTGTTCGTTGGGAATACCAAAGAATCGACTCCCGTCTGGCAAAATGTATCGAATGAAGTTAAAAAGTAAGAAGAGTAGATGAAGTCAAGCCCGAAAATCGCAGTTCGAGAGGCTCCACAAGCATCTGTAGGAAGACGTCCTTTGAAGGACATGCGAGTTTCGAACATTGCCTCCTATTTGGTACCTGCGGAATATTTATGTATTTTGTTATCAATAGTGGGATTTTTTATGGTATTCACACATGCTTTTGCAGCAATTTAGTGCACCTTAAGGCACAGAAACCCGGAATATGGTGAATTCTTAAATTGTTGTTTCTTGCCAGGGCTGACTGCCTCGCTCAGACCCACGAGATCCTGGATCCTCTTTACCAGCCTTCGAGCAGCAAAGTACTGCCCACTGTGGATGGAATGGTCAGATTTAACAACTCAATTTGTTGATCTGCTCAACAGAATCCCTGTTTTGTCGTAATTCAGTCCCATGAAGGGAATTCAAGAGTCATAGCCTACTTTTAGTGATTCCCAAAAAGCTGTTACGAATGCAGTTCCCCAAACGAGCCAGATTTTCAGTTACCAGGCGCTAGTAGTTGCATGCATAGCAAACAAAGTTGCTTGAGTGGGAGCATTGGGTGCACGTGCAAATTGGGCGAGGGCTGTTGTGTGCTTTGTCGCACAATTTATTTGAGCGTATGGATGCACTAAAAAGAGCACTGCCACATTGTTTACTAACAGGTGCCATTTGAAGGGGTACATAGATACAACAGAAACCATGAAACCGGAATAAGCTCCTCCTGAAGGATAGCATTTTCGTGAAGACACTCATGACGGCAATTCGGAATGTCGTGCGTCTTTTCGGCCGTTCCCCAAACGCCCAATGCAGTGCAGCAGAATTTTTGGGGAGGTATTTTTTTGGTTTGCTTACAGTTGTTGTATGTCTCGCACCTTTTTCTTATAGTGAAGAACTGGCCTAAGTTTCCCGGTTGCCGGCTAAATCCTCCTTCGAAGCCTTAAAAAGAGGTCGTAACGGGCTCTGATGGCTTAAAAGATATTTTTTTACCTGAACCGCGTCCTGCGGAGATGTGTGGGTCCTTCAATGTATGAGCACCGTGTTTCACTACATGCTTTTTAACAGTAGGATGGTGTAGGTCATGCCTTTCCGTCCGTCTGCTGAAGGTCGTGTGTCATGCAGTGGTCGGAGCAGGCTCTCAGACCCGGCGGAGGCGTTGACGAAACCGGTTCGCAGACCCACCAATAGAGGGAGAAGCGGTCTCGCAAACCCGGCTTCTTCTCCCTCCAGCTGGGGGAAGGAAACAAAGCCTCGGTAGTCTGACATTTAGCAGCCGCCAATTTCTTTGCGGGAGCCATAAAATTTGCGCGGTGACGTCGCTGCCCTTCTCGGCGGAGCGCCTTTTGACGCTCGAGACGACACAAGGGAACAACAGCTTCGCTGTTTCAGCTCACTTCACACTGCGTGGAACTGGATTTAGTTTTTTTTGTACTTGGTGCTTGCATGCGACACAATGTATGAAGGGCTAATGAGCTTGCCGTACGTTTACTCCTCAAGTTTAGGTGATTTTGAGCGTTTCACTATAATGTTGCAGTAATAATTTCATTCGCTTTTTATGTCAACTACCTATTGCCAAGCTTTGGTCACCTCAATTACGCATAGTAACTGAACAATGGAACGTAACTGGACAACGTAACGTAAGGCGTTGCATAGTAATGCGTAGTAACTAAACTTCTTGTTTGTTTTTCACTTCCATCAATGGGGGCTAAACGCGTACTTGTGAACAGCGTTTGTCCACCAGGTAAGCTCGACGCTTTTTTGAAGTCAATGAATCATTACGTTGTGGACAAGATTTCCGACGTCGAGGAGCTCTCAAAAAAGTAAATGGAGCGGCCATTATCCAACTGAATTTTTTTGAGGTCGTTTACCTGGATGTATCGCTAAAACGACAGCTCTCACGCAGTAAACATTCAAGTAAGAAATTTTCAGTTACCACTATTGTTGCTTTTTTCAACTATTTACTAAATGCAACAATGCCGTAGCAACCTCTCCTACCAACTTATTACATGTTCATTGGACTCTCTTTTCAGTTACAATTTCGACCTAATCCCGCCGTCGGGACGCCCCTCATCGCTGCACGCATGGTCGACGCCGTAGCATGTAAGGCAGTTGGTGTGGGCCGAAGAACTTGAGACGTTGTGTGGATAGCCACTCACGACGTTTTTCTCGTTTTATTTGTTCTGAGTGGTAATAACTAGCAAGTGCTTTCAGGTACAGTGTGGTTCAGTGTGGTTCGAACGGGGATCGACGCGAAAGCTTCGCGTACTGGAGAAGAGCGCCGAACTGGAGCAGAAGAGTTTGAGGCCAACGCTACCTACAAGAAAGACAGAGTATAACGTAAGCACGACCGAAACGCGACCGTGGCCAAGGCTTCCCGTTACGGGGAAGATGACTTTAATCACATGGGTCTAGATGATAATAATCATGGTCACTAATGACGGACGCATACCCAGCGGGAGATTAAACACATCCCGCGACCGCAACGTTGACGTCAGCTACCGAGGAAGCAGCGTCCCGTAGTGTGCCCGCACAAGCGTTGCACCGCAAACCCAAAGGTGCTTGTCGGAGGGATTCAGTTGGCGCCGTGCCTTCATCCTCTTCCTGCGCACTCCTCGAACACGTTCCTGATGGGACGATTGCCTGAGGGCCAGCTCGGACACATTGTTGCGCTACGAGCTGAAGCGCCGCTCTTGGTGCGTTTCAGGCGTGCCTACGCAGCTTCTGCACAGGCGAAAACATATGTGAAGCTATTTCATGACAAAATGTTCCCTTTCTCAAAGAAATTTCCAAAGCCGCTCGTTGAGTGGGAGACGGAAAATGGGAACTTTTACTGGTGTAAAACGAAAACTGCTGCTGCTATCGCCACAGTTCTTTTTATGTAAGGACTTTGCATACTCTCAAACTAATTAACAGAACTGTGTTTGGCTTCCAGCGCGAATTCTTTGTAATAAAATTCTCAAATTTGGAAAATTTTTGAAAATCGCCCAAATGTGGGCTTTTTTTTCTCAAAATCTCAACAAGCTAGGTAGTTGAAATTTTGCAGTGTTATTCTTCCATCCTTGTTCAGTTTTTGTGCAAATTGTAGTGTACGTGGTTAAGACGCTTCCTCATACAAAAATCCCTGTATTGCAGCAAAGTAAGGCAATTTGGTATATTTTACGGCCAATTAAAAAAGGCCATCTTCGATTTTTTTCACTCTTTCAGAAATTAAAGCCGAGCTACGGCCGGACGCGACTTTTTCTCCGCGCTCCCTTCACGGCCTTCGCAATACCAGCGTTTTTTTCTGACGGGTAGTTGGGGGGCTGACCGCATGAAAGCAGCACCACCTCACCGCAAGCTCCTCGTCGCCGCGTCCCCCCGCAGGGCAAGAGCGAGCACAGCTTGAGCGTCGGCGACATATCCAGTGAGCTTTCTCGCGGAATTTCCGCATGAAACGGGGTAGTTGCTGTAACTGATATAGCACAGATTTTTTTCTGATATATAAACGAGGTATACGCAAGACAGTGGTTTAAGCAATAAGATAAGAGAAAAAGTTGTTCGCGTATGTAAATTCGCTTACAGCATTCCTGGCTTGAGGCACACCGGGACGAATAAATTTTAAGTGCGAATGCACTTCTTAAGCGACCCTGAATCACTCGTCCACCGTCCGTCCACCGCAGCTCAGCAACAGGTGTTATCGCGTCCTCCTCGCCCCTAGCAACGGCGCGGAGCGGAGGGAGAGCGTGTGTAGCAACGGCGCGATGACGTAGTGCGCTCGCCTGATGTCGCGCGCTCTCGCATTTCACCGCGCGAGGTGCGGCGCAGTTCAGTCTAGCGCGCGCCTCCGTCGAGATCGGTCGCCGGTTCCGCAGTCTAGATGGATTCTTGTGAATGCCAGAGTTGATCACAAGGGGGTGATAATGAGGCGAATGCCAACACAGTTCAACATAGCCCCCCTCATAGCATCAACCGTGCATTTGCACTTCCCCATGCTCCCCCTCGGCGAAATGCGGGTGAATTTTTTATTTTGTGCCAAGCTTTATACAATTTGGGGAAAGTAGCATATTCTGTATGACTTTACCTGAATAAAAAGTAACAAACCCCACAAGAACTGCCTAATGTAGACGTGTAAAACGCCAAAGTTACACCAAGAACGAAGGAGGACAAGAGGGACAAGCCCTACTTCCAACTGGCATTTATTCGTAGCCCGGGGACGCGGAGTTGTCTTTGACACAGCTCGTGCTCTTACAGATGACAACGAGGAAACAACCGACAACTGGTGACACCCGGTGCCGCGAAACCACACAAAAAAAAACGAGGCAGAGAAAGCTGGCTGCGGCTGTTTGGAATTATTCAGGGGCGAGATACGGAATTTATTTGGCCGATAAAACCAAAGACTGCACGCTTATGCAAGCGTGACCGAGCCATTTAATGTTTCCCAATGGTTTCTTTTGTTAGCTGGTTTTTATTCGTCGCTATCCCTAGTCTGGTTAAAGTGAGGCCCACGTGAACTGAGCTGCACAGAGCATCGTCACGAGATCGCCCAGTGTGCCCATTCTTCACGTCCAGCAGATTCTTGCGCTAGCGCACGTTCAAGCATCGCGACACGTATTTGTGACCGCATGGTACAGGGATTACCCGTCTACGATGCAATACAAACTCCCCCAGAAGTCCGCCCTAATCTGCACAATACAGTCCACCAGGCGAGTAAATATGCAAAACGCGTCCAGAAAAATTGAACAGGGCAAAAAAATACAAAGGCAGACTAGTTGTCCAGTTTGCTGCAAATATAATGTTCAAATCTGTTGTTTACAGACTTAAAAAACACGTATTTCTTGTGAGCTGTATTCGTAGACCGCTGTGCGGGTTTTTCCGGTTGATTTCGCGGAAAAATGGGTGAGGCCTGAATTTATCTACAGCTTGGCAATATTCTTTGAGAAACCGTAACCCTATTGTTGAGTGGATAGATGTTCAACGATGCGGCTGGAACTGAGCAAAAAAGTCTAGCTTGTTCGAAGGCAGCAGCTCTACCAAAAGGCGCTCACTATGTGATTCTAGCGATTGTAGCATCGCGTTATTGCTTTGAACCTATCCTTGCATTGAACTTGTAGAATACGAAGCCAGTTCTCCACAATGGGGGTGATCTTCAAGACATCTTTTCGTGGCGCCACCATTAGTTTTCGCAGCTAGGAGTGCTGGCCAACGTTACTAGGTTAACTGCTGGCAGCTTACTGAAAAGAGCGCATAGCAGCATATTCATCGCAGAAGATGCAACCATGCACTGTCCGCTTCTCAAATTGTTACCCATGTGGCAGTGCCCAGCGCTGCGGTGCATTAACTGCGCCCGTGAACGCGCGTGGCGGTGGCGGACCATGATGACAATGATGCTTAGTGGCTTCCCCTTTGTAACGGGGTGGCGTTGCACAGCGGCCTTAGTGGCAACGCCACTGTACAGTCCCCTCGCCAAAAATACAAACAAAATAACTAAAAAAATAATATCAAAATAAAAAGAAAATACTTTAACAAACTTTTTGTGCTAGTCTGACATCTTTGTTCGCCTGCCTTCCCAGATTGTTCTCTGCTCTTTTCCCACCAACATTCTAACCTTCTATTACTAACCTCTACTGCTGTCCAATTCACTTTTCCACTAACCTTAAAGCCAAGGGCTTCCGGAAGCTGGATGGCTCCCTCACTGAGGACTGGACAGATACTTTTGCACTCCGTTACAATACAAAGGCTTGCTTTATTTTCGCTAGCGGTGCACATGCAGTTGTGACTCGCCGCAGCAGGCTTACTCTATCTCCCGAGATAGAAGGGAAGGGATGACCGGCTCGCCTTCAGTCTTATTGTGTCGACCTTATTCTCCGTGCCTGTATATGCTGCAAAGTAAAAGAATTCAATGAAAGTCACAAACGTGGCATGCACTTGAACACAGAGTTGCAGCAGTAAATTTGTGGTTAACTACAAGCGCCGAATTTCTGGGCCTACCAATATGCAACAGCAGCAACAGCAACAGCGGCTGACTTCTGCGTCGTCATCGTTTGCCAAAACCCCTCTGTTTCCTCCCCCTCTCCTGCAGCTGGTGGCCACTACCACAGGTGGTGCACTAAATCACTATATATCCCAGCCAGTCACAGGCGCTTCTTCCCTCTAGAGAAGGGAAGTATAGCTCGCTCCGCATAGGGCAATGTTTGACATAAAAAACAAAAAATAAAAATGGAAAAGAAATGAGATTAAAGTACACAAAAACTGGCTAGCAGCACCCCTTGTGAACTCCAAACTAGATAGGTGACGGGAAATAAAATGTCATGAGAATTACTATAAACGGGGATGTACAGCCAGTAAAACACTTATCTATAACAGTCGAGCGGGCTGCTTTGAACTGCACACGCATCTGCTTATAGCGTCTGATTTGGGACCGGTAGCATGGGAGCATGCACGGCCCGATAAACACGTTTGCTTTCTCTTTTCTTGCTTTGCTCTTCGCCTTGGCCCCCCCCCCCCACCATGTTTCACCGTGAGAAGCGCTGTGTATGGTGCCGGGTCTTGAAGCAAAAAACAATTTAGTGATATCGTGCCGACCAATCATTTGGGTCATTTCTAGAGGCAGAAAATCTGTCACAAGTCCTTGGCTAAGCGTGCAATCAATGGCAGTCTAGTGTTAGTGGCGCCTCTGATGCCCCGTTCAGCCAACATGCTCTCAGTGATATTGCTATTACTGACCACATTCAGTCCATATTATTCAAAATCGTGCCGAGAAAGCCATTCAGCAGGTTGTGATTACAAGCAATGGCAGATTTCAGTTTATGCTAGCAAGTTGAAGAAGTGCGTAAGTCAAAGCTGGTATTCCTCAATTCCAAAGTTTGATACCTATGCCTCGTTTTTGCACAAATTCCCTACCACCTAAGACAAAAAAATGCTAATAAGAAATTCACGGAAAGATACATGCACAGAATTGGCGCTTCATTGTAGAAGACGAACTAATGACAATTTTGTGTAGTCTATTTGCAACGACTACACTCACAACAGCCCATTTCCATCTGCATTTTCAGCCAAGTGTCTACTTGCCTTCAGGGTGTCAAGGTAACGCATCAGACATGTGTAAAGATGCTTTGGGTTGAAATGCTAGTTCTGTGAACATATACTTCTCTGTATTTTTCAAAAGCAATCGATAAATTTGTTACATTCCTTGGCATTATGTTTCTTAGCTAGAATGAAGTAAGTTTTAGGCCACGTTCGGCACAGGTCCCCTGAGCCTCTGCCCTGGACTCCCCGAAACTCTTTTTTCAAGTAATCATTCAAATTAGGAAGGGGATATAGTGCCAGCAGCCAGTACTTTAGCTCGTAAAGATATTTTTGCGCCATGTCTGATAATTGATTAACACACTGGCCTCTATGTGACTGGTAGTTTTGCCTCCCAGCCTTGCGCTGTCAGGTGTGGTTGCATGTCGCAATGTTCGTGCCTGTCATTGTTCTGAAAGGCACTGGTTTGACTCGACCCCCTTCAAATACTTTTTTTCATTTTCGTTAACTTCGTTTGCCAAACGGCTCTTTTAGTTCAATCACGGTGTTTTCTTTTGTTTTAAATGCAGAGCATTTCTTTAACTCACGATGTCACCCGTTCTAGCTGTCCATCGTCGTCCGCACCCCTCCCCCTACACTATATAAAAAAAATAATACCTACCGGCGCCTGGTTTCGATCCCACGACCCTGCGGGCGGAACGCAAGGTACATGGTGCTCCACCCACTGGGCCACAAAGCCGACACAGAATGGAGGGCTACGAACGCGCCTTATATCCTTGACTCATTCAAACTACGTCAAGACGCTGCTGATACAACGCATTCACTACCTGTGGGCGGAACGCGAGGTACATGGTGCTCTTCCCACTGCGCCACAATAATCATACCCACCTGCTAATAAATGATGTCATACCCACCTGCTAATAAATGATGTCACGTGACCACGTAATTACGTCTCCTCATTTAATTACAATACAACAACCAACAGCAACAAGTGCAACAACATTAACGTAACGAAAACTACTTAACGTCGTGCGCCCCCGGAAATGCTCTGCATTTGATCGTGCCCCTCGCGAGGGGGATGTTTAGTTTCCTGCCGCAGCAAGAACCAGCCGGCCTCCTGCGCAGTTTGTGGCGCATACCCACTTGGGGAATTGGCCAGGATCGTTTCACTTACTACATGCCGGTTACGGCAGGGTTTTTTTTTTTCAGTAACTTGGTACTAGGTAATACAGGTCTCCTCCGTTCTGTTGCGGAACTGCGTCTGCAGTGTGATTCATTCGACACAGTAGCCTTCGCAGGTTGGGTTAGATTGAAGGATACATAAAAATAGGATACATAAAAATAACGCATACAGGAAAAAAATGCAGCAGTGCGGAAAACCATAACATACTGATTGAAGGAAAAATATGAAGAGCCGGTAAAATAACCTCACCCTTGAATTTGTTACACTTATATACAGTATTTTTCACAGGCTGGGGTCGCATCATACCTGCTAGGTCACTCTCGTGAGAGCATGCATAAACCGTGCAGTGCGCCGCACAGCTACCGTACTTGTGATCCTGGCTGCCACCGTCGCGATATGCGTGCCGTCCTCTTGAAGCTCGACAACAAAATCAGGCGTCGGGAAATTGCCGTTCTCGCGCGCGCCCTTTCTTGCAGCCAGAACTCACACTCCGTGCCCCGCGGTTATAACTTTCATCCTGGAACGTTTCCTACCCTTAGATATTATTTTCTCCCCCATTCTCATCTCTTTTAACTTATTCTCCATCCTAGTATATTGCGTACTATTTTTACAGCCCAACTCACGCTAATCAAGCACTCCGCCAGCTCCTGGTCGACGCGTACGCTGTCGGGTTGCGTTAGAGACCGAGTACGGCAATTTCACGAGGCTTGACTTTGTTGCCGAGCTTTCGGCCCGCGAGGCGAACGGTCGCGCCGTACCCAGTGTCGGGACTTGACGACGGATTCCAAAGCGTTGACAACAAATTTCGCCAAGGTGTGGTCACACATCACTTCGCAAGCTTGTTTACCGCCGGGTCACAGTGCACGCACACTCACGGCGTGACAAAAGATGTTCACTGGCGAAGAGCGCTTATGATGGCTTCTCGTTCAATGAATTCGATCTATCACCTTCTGCACTGCAATGCCTGGCCTTCGATGCTCGTAGTAAAGCATCGCACAAAGTACATAAATCGCGAGCAACACAAACAAAGCTGTAAATTTGCACAGGGCACTGAGAACGCCGGCACTACGCCGAACCGCGCACATCCGAGATTGTAAACAAAAAGCGACTTTGGCTTTGTCTCGAGCCGGTTTGTGATGGCTATGGTACGGCTACGCATTTTTGTGGAAATCGAGCCCGGAAACATTGACACGATTGACACAATACAACCTATGGGTGTTTGTGAATCCTGTGTTCATATTTACGATCATTTTTATGGAATTATTCCCAACTCTCCGGAAGCAGACGTATTACATTCCAAGCAGACAAACATCCGGCCAGGTCGGGAGGTTGGGTTTTAGCACCACTGGCGAAAGTGGTGACAGAGCGTGCTAGAGAGCGGCATTTGCTTATCGGCGGGTGCACAGGTGGATGGCACACGCCTTTTGCGTCCGCGCGCCCGCGTCCCTTCCCCGCTTCGGCGAACGGAAGGACGGAAGAATTCTGAGAAGTCCAATCCTTTCAAATAGTTTTCAAGTTCGGGGTCTGCTTGCGGGCGCAGGATATTTACCAGGCATTTGCTTGTGAGAAATATGGACCGCGAACGCATTGACAATTTCAAAACAAATTCTTTTGTTGGCGAGAGAGTGGTTCGGAATGTAACAAGCGGCTTCTCTTTCTCTCTTTCTCTCTCTCTCTTTTGGTAGCGACGTCAATCAGTGTCAGGCTCGTTCTTTCTCTTTGTGTCGCTGTGCAACAATGATGAGTTGTTATCCAACGCTTCAGTTTGTCTCTCTTCATTTTTTTCAGCCTTGCTTGGTTTAGTTAGTGGGAGCACCGGTTTCAGGGCCAGCCTTGGACTGAGGCTCTTCCGCTTACGATCTGTTTTCGCTTGACAGAAATGTTTTTACCTGGCTTAGAACGTTGTTCCGCTTTTGCTCCTTGTGGTATTCTTTGTATGACACACTGCACTTCTACACTTGCAATGGTATACAGTTCACGTTATACTCAACGAAATGGTTATGTTAGCGAGGGATAACTGGAGTTCCGACTCCTTGAATGAATGAAGTCCGCGAGCGAACAATGATGAGGCCAAGCTTGCATCCACTTGGCTTGGAGTCTTGTTTTCAAGTTGGGCTGTATAAAAAAAATTATTATTGTTAATTCTTTTTCGACGCGTAGAGGTTTACACTAAAGTTCTGTCTGTTCTCTTTTTTTGCTACGTATATATAGGCGTACTTTCATCAGCGGAATATATTGCAGCGTTTGGGTTTGTGAGATAAGCAGACACATCTGCAAAACAGCGCCATGCCGCACCAGAGGAACACAAAATCGCTGCTGCGCTAAGCTAGGTGGGGTGGCACACATTCGTTATGTAAATCTAGCAGGTGTATAAGACAAAAACTGCCTGGCGAAACGAGACGGCCGACATCAACAGCGCCGGGGAGTGCTCGCTTCCCGTTCCACAACGGGGTAGATCTGACGTCGCCCACAAACAGCAGGGAATATCTTTCGCATTTTTTCGCTCGTGTCGCGGCAATGCGAGCTCTCGCGGCGGGGCAATCAAAATCGAATTTCGACATGTCTCCGGCCACCGCTAGCTGCCAAATTTGCTGGGAGTGATCTCCACAAACTATTGAAGCCAATTATAGAATGTTTTTAAGATTTAAACTCGGTGATCGCGGTATGCACCCTTTGACCTCCATAGAGACATTTTCGTTCTCTGTGCACCACCTCCATAAAAAAATTTGGGATGAAACCAACGTCTTCGAGGCGCGGGCGATAATCAGCAGACATGTCCACACTGAATGAATTACACGATGTTTTTCATAAACGCTTTCATAAATTCTGTATATATATTGAGCAAAGATGCCTTTCAAAAAAACTTGGACAGACTCGAGGAAATTCGGCTAGTGATAAAGCTTTTGTAGAATCTGTGTTGACCTGGAATATGAAAACAGCTAGTGTCCGTCCAGATGTTCAATTTAAATTGTATAAAAACTTCAAAGTTAGCGAATAGTAACTTTCTTGAGTTATCACGTTAAAACTTGTATAGAATATCTAGTGAGCTTCAATAGGGTTAGTTGGTATAATGAGGGCCCTACAAAAATTAAAAACCGCATTCACGGAGGTCACTCCATAAAACTTTCTTTGAACGAGTTCGGTAATATGTGTATAGATTCTTTATCGAGTCTGAGTAGAGTGAGTGTTTATAGGGAGTGAAACATGGTTAAGTAGCGCGGTAAGGACGGGAAAAAATTAAAGACCACACAGGACTAGCGCTAGTCCTGTGTGGTCTCTAATTTTGTCCCGTCTTTACCGTGCTACTTAACTATGTTTCCCACTTCGAACCAACTAGCCCACATTTACGCGTTTACGTTTATAGGGAGGTCTGTTTTGAAATTCTATAGAGATCTTGTAGAGATTATTTGAGTGGGTTTTTATGGGGAGGTCTTTTTTGAAATTCTATAGAGATCTTATACAGAAGACTCGTTAGAGCATGAGCCTGCCATGAGCTTCTAATAAGTTCCTTTAGACTCTATAAGAACTCTATACAAGTTTAATAGGATCGCCACATTCATTTTTGCAAGGGAAGACGTCCTACGTCGTCCGCCGGCAGCGCTGGGAACGGCGCCGAGCGGAGGAAGAAGAAGACGCCGGGAGAAGGAACCGAGAGAAGAGAGGTCCTGCAGGCGGACCCCGCCGCAGCGCGTGCACACAACGGGGCCGGTCACCGACGCCTTGCTGCCGCAGCAACAACAGTGGCGAACGGAAACCACCGGGGGCGCAAACGGCGGCGGCAACACGGTGAACAGGGCCGGCTCGGGGCCCCGAGTCAGTTCGAGCTCCCGGGCCAATTCAAGGTCCTGGAACGAGTCACCCGCACGCCGAGGGATCGCCGACAAAAAGAGGGGTTCAACC
This sequence comes from Haemaphysalis longicornis, assembly GCF_048455015.1. Taxonomy (NCBI): domain Eukaryota; kingdom Metazoa; phylum Arthropoda; class Arachnida; order Ixodida; family Ixodidae; genus Haemaphysalis; species Haemaphysalis longicornis. Next base: position 99,291,243 of record NW_027526203.1, read on the forward strand.
AACAGGTCTCCCGTCACTCGAATTCCCAGCCCTCACCCTTCCCAACCCCTTAACTCACAAGCGAGTCCGCAAAAGGACAGTAGCGAAGTGGCAGAGCTTAAGAGAATCATAAAGCGGCAAAACGCTCAGATCCAGAATCAGATACGCTCAAATACGGGCGCTCGAAACGCTGGCGAGTAACAGCAGCTCGGCAAATCCAAGACCCCAAAACAACCCCACGGCGGCAAACGGCAAACAACGCTTGAAGCTTCCGCAAGGTGCCGCGGAGCCTCGCTTGCCCCGCCTGGGGCGGACTGCGGCAGCGGCTGGGTACACGCAACGTGCATCAAACAATCAAGAGGCGAGCGGAGAGGAAGCGGCGGCCGCAGAGACCGCGACCACGGCAACGACACAGACCACGCAAGGAGGAAAGCTGGCGGCCATTATGGCCGCAATTACCCAACTTAACGAAAGGCTAGGCAAAATGGATACCCGACTCGAAGCTGTCGAGAGTGAGCTTCGCACGCTCTCAGTGCAGCGTGACCGCCTAGCGCTAAAAGTAACTAAAATTAAAAGCGGGGCGCTTGTATGTGGTGTGGGTGTCTACTTCATCTTCGCCTGCTTAGCGCCCCTTTTCATCTTTCGAATACACTAAAAGTAGCCACAACGTCGGCGAGGAACGGCTTCGCCTCCCTAAAAAAGGAGCGGGCCGAAGGAATCAAAGAAGCCATCTTGAAAAAGGTGTTTCGACTCGAGGCGTCCGAAGAGGATGACGCAGAAGTCAAGTTAGGAGCACAAGAAGAAGACCCGGGCGGGGGACACCACTGTAATTTGCCAATGGAGCTTACGTGGAATTCGCAACAAAGAAGCAGAACTACTGTTGCACATTTACGGGCAAGAAAACAAGCCCGATGTTACTGCTCTACAGGAAACAAACGCGAAACCAAGACTCTCGGGGTACGTCACTTAGATGGACCCCACGGAGGACAGAACGGCGGTGCCCATCCGCAGCAACAAGGCGGCAACTCCACACGTCACGGCGTAGGGCGGGTGCGAGAACACGCTGGGAGACATTCAAGCAAGAGAAATTGGCGCCTTCTTGAAGCGCGCTGCACTAAAATTTCAACAGACAACGGAAGAGCACAAAAGAACAGGACGAAGCGCAAACAGGTTGGTTGGTGATATTATTGAATTGTACAGCCCCACAGCGTATTTGTTGTCCCCACTTATGTAATGCCCTCGGGCCTTTAAGGACGCAATAAATGAAATGAAATGAAATGAAATTTGTTTGTTTCCTCACAAGACTGAATCTTTGCTGTTGTTGCGGCCAAATTTTGAAGTTTTCTGTCGCTGCCGTTTTTATTTTTTATCTTGGCTGTGCAGTATTGTATAGTACTCAATGTTTTGTGTGGAAATGACAAAGAACGCTTCCGCAACCGATAGGGAATATCAAAATGACCTGCTTGAGGTGCGCAATGAGTTATAGGCAATGAAAGAAGCACTGGACAAAGTGAAGGCGCTACTTCTTGTTGTGTGTGTGCGTGTGCGTGTGTGTACGTGTGTGTGTGTTTGTGTGTGTCCGTGTGTTCATTTCTGTGTACATGCGTGTGTGTGTGCGTGCATGCGTGTGCATGCGTGGGTGTGTGTGCGTGTGTGTGTGTGCGTGAATGTATGTGTGTGCGTGTGTGTTTGTGTGCGTGTGTGCGCGCGTGTGTGTGTCTCTGTGTGTATATGTGCGTGTGTGTGCGTCTGTGTGCGTGTCTGTGTGCGTTCGTGTGTGTCCGTGCGTGGGTGGGTGTCTTTGTGTGTGCGTGTGTGTACGTGTGTGTACGTGTGTGTGCGTGCGTGTGTGTATGTTCGTGCGTGTGTGTGCGTGCTTGTGTGTGCGTGTGTTGTGCGTGCGTGCACCCGTGTGTGTGCACGTTTGTGTCTGTGTGTGTATGTCTGTGCGTGCGCGTGTGTGTGTGTGCGCGTGTCTGGGTGTGTATGCGTGCGCACGCGTGTGTGTGTCTCTGTGTGCGCATGTGTGTGCGGGCGTGCGTGCATGCGTGTGTGTGTGCATGTGTGTGTTTGTACATGTGTGTGTGTGTTTGCGTGGGTGTGTGTGTGCGTGCGTGCATGTGCGTGTGCGTGTGCGTGTCTGTGGGCGTGCGTGTTTCTGTGTTTGTGTGCCTGTGTGTGTGCGTGCATGCGTGTGTGAGCGTGTCTGTGCGTTTGTGTTTATGCGTGTATGTGTATGTGAGCATGCGTGTGGGTGCGTCTGTGCGTGCGTGTATGCGTGCGTGCGTGTATGCGTGCGTGTGTGCGTGTATGTGCGTGTGTGTGCGTGCGTACATGTGTATGTGCGCGTTTGTGTCTCTGTGTGTGTGCGTGTATAGGGACCGGGTGGCCGTTGTATGGCGCCACCGTAGCTTCAGCCAACAGTGCCGCCCGTGGCGAACCGCTCATCAGTGGAATGCCGGTGGCGGTCAGCGCAGCGTTGCTGTGCATGGTTTTCTGTCGTTCTGCTGCGGTGCGGCTTGCAAAGCGTAGATAACCTCAAGGACTTCTTTCAAATCGATAAATCTTGAGGGTGGAGGTGGCCTTTGCGAGGCATGCCTTGTGTGTGATTTACGCCCTTACTCAGTACTTACGAATAGCAGACGACGCTCAGCACGCCGAGCTGGAAGTCAAGCTGGAAGTGCAAGTCCATTCCTTCTTGCAAATTATTCACGCCTGCATGAAGTTTGGCATATCGAGGGATATATCGCAGATAAATTCTTCTACAAAGCCGATCCAGGAATGCTGCGGCGCCGGCCTTTTGCAGTTTATGACGAAACGGCGTCGTGCACAAACGAAAGACAAATTTGGGGGGTAGCTTCTAAAATTTACGTAAAAACAGAAATTGTGATGGACGACGCTTCCGTAACAACAAATACGGTAGAAACATGTTTAATTTCACAGAAGTACGCTTAATACAGAAATCGAAAATCGTTTACAGAATAAATACCGCATGATAGTAGAACGTTATTGCTTGTCGTGGAAAAGCATTGCTTTACAAGAATTTCAATGATTGCTGGCTAGTTGGGTAATGGTTTTTCAAAAAACAATTCCTGCGTGGCTAAAGGACGAGCGACAGGAGTGTGCCTAAAACCTATACTCAGTTTCACAACTGAATGCTGCGGTCATTTTACAATCTGCCACCCTAGCTTGAAAAATCATGCAATCCTCCACCAAACGACGATGATGGTTTATCGCAAAGCTTTCTCGTGTGGGTTTCCTTGGTTGCCTTCTGGATTTAAACTTGTGACTTGTGAGAACTTTGACTTTTACCAGCACGCAGTTTGGTCTTTTCACCGCAGCGTCGTTGACTTTCACTATTTCCACCCCGATTTCGCACGAAGAAAGCTTCGCGTTCAACCATCGTCGTCGTGAAGCGGTGGGCTGAATGATTTTGCTGTTTGATTTTGCCCTTCCATGCACCTCTCTCCAAATCCTAACTGCTTCCAGTGTGTCGGAAATGCGTTTGTGCTGGGGGGTTAGGGTTGATGCATTCATATTTGAGGCAACTAATCGCGCGTTTTTGGTTTCTTCACAAGACATTACGCGATTTTTATGTGCTCAGTAAAGAATACTTGAGCATTAAAAAACACGGGCTTAATTAACACTGCCACATTTTTTAAACTATCGGTGCCAGCCTTTATTACATGCAAATTGTAAAATGGGAAGGCAAGGAGGCATGGTTTGTAGCTTGGGCTGTTGGGTAGTTGAATAACTTTGGCTCCTGATAAAATGACCGCTAGAAACGTCGGAGTTCCGCTTCGGCTCTCAGGCTCCCATGCTGTGACAGTGTCACTCACCGAAACCGAAGGCACAAAGCTCACGGTTACAGAAAGGAAGTGTAAACTGCGACAACGTTTCCATGGCCACACGGTAATCGATCTCGTACGTAGGTGCCTTTCTCTTCAAAGCCCACGTATCGAGATATTCCAGCGTTAAGGCTGGCGTGGAAACAGTAATCACTGAAACCCGTGAACATAATTTAAAATAGTAGGAATAAATACTAATATTAATAGTTCTGCAGATCGCGCGGAGCCAGGCGCAGAGCGCTGCAAAAAGCGCTCATGTCAATGTAGCCCATTCCTAAACTAAGAAGCTTCAAAGTTTACGCAGCCGTTAGTGCATTTAAGAAGAAATGAATACAAATAATAGTGGTTTTATTCGTACTCAGAACGGATGGAGCCAAGCGTAGATCACTGCAAAAGCGCTCATGTCATTGCAGCACATTCCAAAATTTAGAAGCGTCTGACAAGTATACGTAGCCGTTATTACATCTAAGAACTCAACACATCGGTCTAAACATCATTTCACCGCACATTTCCGCTCGCAACACCACGAAAACGTTCAAAGCACCGAGGTAAACACGACAAAAACAACGGGAGGCTGCGTAGTCCCATGCACCGGCTCATTCTACTAACGAAGGGAGCGCCGAGTGGTGGCGCCACCCGTCCAGCTGCCCGGTCCCTATGTGTGTGTTTGTGTGTGTGTTGTGTGTTTGGGTGTCTGTGTGTGTATGTGTGCGTGTGTGCGGGTGTGTGCGTGCGTGCGTGCGTGTGGTTGCATGTGAGCGTGTGTGTGCGTGTGTGTGTCAGCGCGTGCGTGTGTGTGCGTGTGTGCGTGTGCGTGCATGTGCGTGTGTGTGTACGTGAGTGTGTGTGCGTGTGTGCGTGCGTGAGTGTGTGTATGTGTGTGCGTGTATTTGTGTGCGTGTGTGCGTGCGTGAGTGTGTGTGTGTGTGTGCGTATGTGTTTGTGATTGTGTGTATATGCGTGTGGGTGTGTGTGCGCATGTGTATGCGGGTGTGTGTAAATGTGTGCTTGCGTGTGTGTGTGTGTATGCGTGTGGGTGTGTGTGCGTGTGTGTATACGCGTGTGCATCTGTGTGCGTGCGTATGTGTGTGTTTGTGTGTGTGTGCGTGTGTGTCTGTGTGTGTATGTGTGCGTGCGTGTGTGTGCGTGTGCGTACGTGTGTGTCAGTGTGTGTCTGTGTGCGTGTGTGTGCGTGTGTGCGTGTCAGTGTGTGTATCTGTGGGCGTGTGTGTGCGTGTGTGTGTGTCTGTGTGTGTCTGTGTGCGTATGTGCGTGTGTGTGCTTGGGTGTGTATGTCTGCGTGTGTGTGTGCGTGTGCGTGTGTGCATGTGTGTGTTTGTGCGTGTGTGCGTGCGTGTGCGTGTCTGTGTGTGTGCGTGTGCGCGTGCGTGTGTGCGCGTGCGTGTGCGTGTGTGTGTGCGTGAGTGTTTGTGTGTGTACGTGCGTGTGTGTGCGTGTATGTGCGTGAGTGTTTGTGTGTGTGTGTGCGTGTGTGTGCGTGTGTCTGTGTGTATGTGCGCGCGTGTGTGTGTGTGTGTACGTGTGTGTGTCTGTGGGTGTGTGTGCGTGTATGTGTGTCTGTGTGGGTGTCTGTGTGCTTGTGCGTGCGTGTGTGTATGTGTGTGTACATGTGTGTGTGCATGCGCGTGTGTGCGTGCGCGTGTGTGCGTGCGCCTGCTTGCGTGTGTGTGCGTGTGGGTGCGTGCGTGTGTGTGTATGTGGGTGCGTGTGTGTGTGCGTGTGTGTGTCTGTGTGCGTGTGTGTGCGTGCGTGTCTGCGTGTGTGTGCTTGTGTGTGTGCGTGCATGCATGCGTGTGTGCGTGTGCATGCGTGTGTGTGTGCGTGTTCGTGTGTGTTTGTGCGTGTGTGTGCGTGTGTGTGCGCGTGTGTATGTGTCTGTGTGTGTTCCTGTGTGCGTGTGTGTGTGTGTCTGTGTGCGTGTCTCTGTATGTGTGCGTGCGTGCTTGTGTGTGCGTTTTTGTGTGTCTGTGCGTGTGTATGTGTGCGCGTGTGTGTGCGTGCGTTTGCGTGCGTGTGTGTGTACGTGTGTGTGTGGGCCTGTGTGTGTGTATGTGTGCGTGTGTGTGCGTGTGCGTGCGTGTGTGCGTGTGTCTGTGTGTGTGTCTGTATGTGTGCGTGTGTGTGTGCGTGTGTGTGGGTGTGTGTGCGTGTGTGTGTCTGTGTGCATGCGTGTGTGTGCGTGCATGCGTGTGTGTGTGCGTGTGTGTTTGTGTGTGTGTCTGTGTGTGTGTCTGTGTGGGTGGGTGTCTGTGCGTGTGTGTCTGTGTGTGTCTGTATGCGTGCGCGTGGGTGCGTGTTTGTGTGTGCGTGGGTCAGTGTGTGTGTATGTGTGTGTGTGTTTGTGTGTGTGTCTATGTGTGTGTGTGTGTGCGTGTCTGTGTGGGTGTGTGTGGGTGTGTTTGTGTCGGTGTGTGTGTCTGTATTTGTGCGTGTGTGTGCGTGCGCGTGTGTGTGTATGTGCTTGTGTGTGTGTGTTGCTGCGAGAGAGCGAGAATTCTGAAGCGTGCCACCGGATGCTTCATCGTGTCATTATCAGGTACAGACCCGCTCTGTAAACTGGGTGTGCCTAGACTCGCGTGTGTGGTAAAAATGTATTTACAAATGTATTTCCTCCGCCGAATTGTATTTAATGTGGGCGGAATTATCGAAGTGGGCTAAAAAATCTGACTGATTTCGGTCACTGAAGCTCGCCGTCCCAGTGCGGTTTAAACACGGAGAATGAGCGATAAAAAACACCTAAGAGCTTTGGATGGGTGCATACAGAAAACAAGAAGCAATATGTGATGTCTCGAAAAGAAACAGAAAGAAGTCCACTTATATTACGCGAAGGCGAAAGCATCTCTCGGAGCAGGACATGCCTGTCTTCCCAAATCCCTAGGTTAACATACCGCGTAAATGAACATCCATGTATTGGACAAGAAATTATATTGAAGTACATGAAAACAAATGTTTAAAACGGAAATATGGGACAGCTCCAACTTGTTTCAACCAGAATACAATTTAACGATTTTTCTTATAGGAGTGTACTACGGTGGTAGCATGTAATTGAGCTGTATAAGGACAGAAGCTCACTGAGTTAGTACAAGCCATGGTGGCAGCATGATGGAGGGGACAAGATCAAGCAAGTTTCCGTCGTGGCATGCCGGTGGTCGGTCGGTTGTCTGTGACAAAAATGAGCCGAGCATGGTCCATTGGAGTATAAATGAAAGAAAACGAACCAAGTACCCGCCAAATAGCAATTTAACAAATACAAATCACTCGCATCTTTATTTTATCATCAACAACAGCAATTCTGGATGTTGGGGGGGGGGGTTAATATGCTTGACGACGAAAGTGCCGCGTAAAGAAGGCAAGTGCTGTTGTAGCCAACGCACTAGACATATAAATGGTTACGAGTTACAGCGAGTAGTGGTTTTGGCGACTTGGTACATGACGACGGGTTGAAGCGCACCACAACACGAGGGAAAAGAACACAGCAGAACACACGCAGTGCTCTGTGTGTGTTCTGTGTTTTTGTCCCTCGTCTTGCGCTGCGCTTGGACAGGTTGATACAAGTTACAATTACATACAAGTGGCACCTGCGCTTATAAAATACGTTGTATCCGCAGATACAAGAAAACACATTGGAGCATTCTTGTGTCATTTGTACACAAACTGACCAGTCTGCAAAAATAAATAACAGATTGAAGGATCCCCCTTCGAGCGTAAAGGGTTCGCGAGCCCGAACCCACCCGACGAAGTAACGCCGATCCGCATGAGAACAAATCACTGGTTTATTCCGGGAAAACCAAGGTAGGAAAAAACAAACAAAGCAAGCTGGGAGCAATATAAAACGAGTACAGCAAGCAAGCACGGAAAGCGCGTAAAGAAAACATTGCGGCGGTTGATGCCCTGCTTGTCCAGAAAGTTACGGCATGGTGCTGTATACTCACGACGACGTCTTCAGTCACTTGTGCCGACGTCGGTTGAAGAGCGTCCGCCGCGGACGCTGGTTGCTCCTCGCTGTCCGGGCGGCATGGTTGTGGTTCGCGGTCGCCCGCGGCCGCAGCTGCTCTCGCTTGTCCCCCGGTGCGCACTCCCCCCCGGTGCTCCTATGAGCGCCGCTTTTACGCCACTCCGCTGGTTGTGCGCATGTTCCGGGTTGTATGCGCACTACACGTATTTTTCCCGTCTCACTGTTCATCACACACGTGCGCACGGGCTCATGACGCACTGACGCCACTATCGCTGTTCGACGCGCGCACTTCACAGTAATAAGCCTGCGCGGGCGCTCGTAGGGGCTGCGTCCCTACACTCCCCCTCCCCCAAGACCGGACAACTCCTGAGTTGCCCGAGAAGCGCTGGGGCTGCCGTAGAGGTAGACTACTCCAGTTGGTTTGAGATGAATGCGGGTTTAGGAGGGTCTCCCCGCTCAAGTCATGTTGCTGTATCGTTCAGCGGGTAGGGCATCCTAGAAGAATATGAACAAGATTAGATTATATATGTCTTCTTCCGAGTGCCGTTCGTAATATCTCTTAAGGTCGTCAATGTGTACGGGACCCGTATTCCGTTCTCCGTTTAGGTTGCAAAGGCGATAAGTCAGCCGAGATTGGCGCTTTGTTACTTCATAAGGACCTTGCCATCGGTCAGCCAGGGAAGCAGAAAACCCATTTGCTGCATCGCTCAACGGATGTGTGCGGCGCAGTACCAGGTCCCCGACAAAAAACTCAACCCGGCGCCGTACCTTGTCGTACTGCCGGCTGTGTTCGAGTCATGCCTGGCCTCCTGGATGGTTTCGTTCAAGCTGCTGAAAGATCCTGCGCATACTTAACATAAGTGCGAGGGCGCACCTCGACCTGGTCACTGAATGAATGTTCAACAGGAAAACACAGGTCGCGGCCAAACAGCAGGGCTGCCGGTGTAAAGCCGGTCGAGCGATTGACCGTAGTCCTAGATGCAAACGCCATTTGCGAGAGGCGAGCATCCCAGTCTTTGTGGCGTTCAGTGAAGGCCACCAGCATCATCTTCAAGTTCCTGTTGACACGTTCCGTAATGTTGGCTTGTGAATGGTACGGAGTAGTCTTCTTATGTACTACGCCCAGAACCGAACAAGTGTCCACGAAGTTCTTGCTGGTGAAGTACGTCGCATTGTCCGTTATGAGTTGTTCCGGAAATCCAAAGCGGGTGAACGTATCCAACAACTTGTCCCAGATCAACTTTGAGCCAAGTTTACGTAACGCTTACAGCTCGACCCACTCGGAGAAATGATCTGTCACCACAAGGAGGTAGCGATTGCCCTTTACCGATCTTGGGTATGGACCCATCACGTCGCAAGCCGCAATCTACCAAGGGAAGCGGCTCTCGACTGACTTCATGAGGCCAGGTGGTTTACTTCCTCTTGGCTTTACAGACTGGCAAACTGGGCATGTCTGGGCGTACTTCATTACCTTCTTCCTCATGCAAAGCCATGTGAAAACGCGGCATAGCTTTTGGTATGTTTTCTGTCCGTCACTATGACCTGCGAGGGCGGTGTCGTGGTAATATTACAGAAAAGACCGCCTTAGGCGCTTTGGTACGAACACCCGAAAGGGATACTCACCACTGTCCGTATCTGCACTTGGGATGTACCGCAGTAGCAAGCCGTCCTGGCTTTGGACGTAGCAGTCGTAGTCCGGGGCCCGTGCCGCCGTAGTATCGTCGTTCTCCGCGGCCGTAATGGACTCCCGAATGCGCGTGCACTATTCGTCGGCCTGCTGCGCTTCAAGCATCTTCTGGCGACTTACCAGGGTTCCCCAGGCTTTGGCAGGCGTTGTAACCGCGAAGACCCGGGGTTCTGGTTGCTGTTGTGCTGGTAGGGGTGCGCGAGACAAGGCGTCCGCGGCTTTGTTGCTGGTGCCCTTCTTGTATTCCACTTTGTAATGATACTTCTGCAGGTTTAGCGCCCAGCGTGCGAGGCGACCTGCAGGGTACTGAAGCCGTGACAACCATGACAGTGCTTTGTGGTCAGTCTGTATCGTGAAATCTGCGCCATCCAAGTACATGTTAAACTTTTTGAGGGCGAACACTATGGCAAGACACTCTTTTTCTCTCACTGAATAGTTCTGTTCGGCCGCCGAGAGAGTGCGGCTGGCGAATGCCAGAGGGTACAGTTCACCGCTATGCTCCTGTAGCAAAACAGCCCCTATGCCGTACTCACTTACATCGATTTGGACAACAAAGGGGCGGTTGAGATTTGGCAACCGCAGGCTTGTGGTTTCGGCGATGCTGTATGTGCGTGGAATGACACAAACAAAAATAAAAAGAGAACGTGAACACCGGTGACCGGTCATTGACGACCAATCGTTTATCCATGCTTTAAAGGGGTCAGAATGAGCGCTGAACCCTAAACGTAATGAGAACACCGGAAATAAAAAAAAGTCACTAATAAAGAAAGACCGCGCAAGCAGGGACGGAAACGAAAATTAGGGAGAAAAAAACGGGAAAAAAGAAAAACAGCAATCAAATTTCCTTCTTTCAAAGACCAAGCTGAACTTCGGAGTGTCGCCTTCTCACCTCTATGCTGTACCAGTGGATTCTACAGCACACCATGCATTTCTTTGTGTTTGGCAATGTGAAAGTGAACGGTGTGAGGGAGGATTTTGAAAGCTATTCTGAAAGGAAACATTTACACTGCAGAAAAATTAAGCATCACACCGACAGTGAAAGTAACTAATTGGTCATCCTGAAGAAATTCCATTAACTTCTGTATAAGGAGAGTAATATTTTTGCTTTATTATCCTTAATTTCAAGTAAGGTTCTGCTCTCGCACAGTTACCTCCGTCCGCCCCTTTCATCAATTTCCGCCTGGAATGGATACAAACGAGGAATCAAGTAATAAAAACGTTACATTTTACGATTTCTAGAAAGGCACCCTTACATTTAGGAAGATTGCTGCGCTAAATGAACTATACAATAATGTAATACACCTGCTTGAAATTAGCGCACGAGTCAGCGAGTGTACGCATTACTCCGCTAACGTACCCGTACGCAGATGCAAGTGCCTGCGTTAGCTCAGTATCCGTTCGCAGCTGAAGATAAAGAAAACATAAAGCTGAAGATAAAGAGAAGGTTGTCCATGTTGTCTGAAAAACGGGTGCTCCTAAATGTCGATGCTACGCGAAGAAGAGTGGCAGAGAGAGGTGGAGCTGGGGGCAAAACGTTTTAATGAGCAAACAGAAAAATAATGAAGGCGGGTGGCGTCCTCAGTTCACGACGCCGCAATAAACTTTATTTGGCGACTCAAGTCCAAAATCATTACCTTGACCTCTCCCCCCCCCCCCCCCCCCCCCCCATCCCAACCTCGAAGAAAAAACAATTCCCACAGTTTTGAACACGATATGAAACACATGCACCGCCGCGATTTTGGGTCACTCCAGGGAAGCGCCTTCGTCTTCGCTAGCGCTCAGAGTTTAATAATAATAAAAAAAATAATAAACGGCCTTACTACACAAGCAAGCCATCATTCCGTGAAAAAGCGAAATATGGACCGCTTCGACCAACGCCATCGCTCCAGCCTTGTTCTTCCCCGCACGCTAAGCGTGGAACCCGGCTCGCAAGAGATGGCGCTGCAATGCATAGTTGCAATCACAGCGGTGGTGCCCACTCGCGTGAGTGACGGCAATGTTTTCTTCACTCTCTCTCGCGCATTCCGCATGGGCCCAAAAGTCCGGTAATCCGCGCAGTAACATAGCAAGACCACAGCGTATATGCGGTCAGTGGTAGAGCCGAAGTTCTTTCAACCCCAGGGGGTGCGTCTATCTTTTATGTATATATTCGATGTGTTAAATGCAATACACGTCTTTCGTGTGGTGGTGCTGCCGGTGCTTCGTACGTCCTTCGCAAACACCACATTGGCGACGAGAATAGGATAACAACACGTCAAGCTACCTTCAGCATCGAGTGCCGTCCGGATCTGCCCCGCCATGAGTTTATCCGGCCTTGCTCCGCCGCCGCCGTTACTCCCGGCGCCCGGCCGTCGGTCCCTTCCCTGGCAGGAGTGGGAGCAGACTTTAACAGTATACCTTCTAGCGTCCGGAGCAGCTGAGTTATCACCAGAGTGACGCAAGGCCATTCTTCTGCATTGTTTGGGGGTGGAAGGGCAGCGTATTTACCGGACTTTAGCTTCCGGGTCAAGCGCCGCAGCACCAGCACCAGCAAGCGCCGCAGTACCGGCAGTACAAGAGAAACCGGCACTACAAGAGAAGCCTCCCGTACCCGCTACTGACGAGTACGAGTCCGCACTCATCGCCTTACGGCAGCAGTTTTCGACGTCGTGCAACGTCGTCGTCGAGCGTCATCGGTTCACCGCCGCAGCCAGCACACAGGCGAGTCCGTTCATGACTTTGTTGCTGCTTTACGGGAGCTCGTTTCGCATTGTTCGTTCGTTTCACAAGATGATGCTCTTCGGGACCGATTTGTAGCCGGCGTTGCTTCCAACCGCGTTCGTGAACGGTTGCTGCTCGAGGGTTCCTCTCTTTCGTTCGAGAGCGCAGTGCGAATCGCTCTTCAGTTTGAGCAAGCAGCTGAAGAGCTGAAGGAATTTTCTGCTTCGGTCGAGCCTGTTTCTGTACGGCGTCGTCCCCAGTATTCCCATTCTTCTCGAAACTTCAATTCACAGCCAAAAGCGCATTTTCAGCAGAACTTTCCAAGGAGCGCGAGCGGTTTACATGTGCCGCAGGGGCACCGCCCCCCTCGGCAAGACAGAGATATCCGGTCCGTTTCGCGGCACTGTTTCCGATGCGGCTCGCGGAATCACCGCGCATCAGCGTCGCAGTGCCCAGCGCAGGGAAAGAAGTGTTTGTTTTGCGGTATCAAGGGCCTGTTTCAGAAAGTATGCAACCGCAAGCGACAAATGAAGGCAGGGTTCGTGAAGTCGGATTCGATGACGATGCTTTGTCAGATGAAAGTTCTATTGAACGACAAATGCCTCTTTGACGTTCCAGAACTTTCTTGCCTAGGTCATAAGGTCACGGCGCAAGGTATCTCACCGCTTCCAGAGAACGTAGACTCAGTAGTTAACACTTCAGTGCTAACAGACGTTGCCGCCCTCCGTTCATTCCTGGGTCTTGTAGAATACTATTCCAAGTTCGTTCCACGCTTGGCCCAGGTGGTCGAGCCTACGCGCGTCCTGCTTCGCAAGAATGAGCCATTCATATGGTCAGCCGAGGCAGACAGCAGTTTTCGGAGGGTCAAGGAAATGCTCTCTTCAAGCACAGTTCTACACATGTTGGATCCCACACTTCCAGTCATCGTGTCGACCGACGCTTCCGACTGTGGGCTGGGAGCCGTCCTGCAGCAGCAAAATGGCCACGAGCTCCGCACAGTTGCTTTCGCGTCTCGTACCTTGTCATCAGCAGAAAGAAAGTACTCGGTCGGCGAACGCGAAGCATTGGCATGCATTTGGGCGTGCGAACGATGGCACACTTACCTTTGGGGTCGCCATTTCAAGATTCGAACGGACCATCAGGCGTTGGTATCGTTGCTGTCGTCGCAAGGACGTGGAAGAAGGCCACTCCGAATTGCACGCTGGAGTGCACGACTCTTATGTTACAATTTCACTGTCGAGTACCGCAAAGGGTCCACCAACAGGGTGGTAGATGCTCTTTCTCGGCTGCCAGTTCCCACGGCGGAGGCAGAGCTGGCCAAGTAAGAAGAAATTGTGTCGTTGGTCGAGCCGGCTTGCGTGACGAAGGAAGAATTGAAGCAAGGCGTCCTCAACGATGGTTGGCTGCAAACGGTCAAGTCGTTCTTTCTCGGTTCTTGGCCACCACAAAGGTCCGTACCAGAGGAGGCAAAACCTTTCTACTCTGTGCGCGAAGAACTTTCTGTTGTTGATGACCTTCTACTGCGCGCAGAGCGACTCGTTGTTCCGTCCTCGCTGACGGCTCAGTTCATCGCCGTCGACCACGAGACACATCCGGGCATCACGCGCACAAAGGCGCGACTTCGTGAGCTATTCTGGTGGCCACGAATGGACAAGCAAGTTGAATCTGCCGTGAAAAACTGTCACATCTGCCTGGAGGCAGGTAAGTCCGCCAAAACATCGCCAGCGCCATTGCAGGCTGTTAACTGGCCTGAAAGGCCATGGCAGAAACTGGGCCTAGACATTGTTGGCCAGTTGGAACATGCACCTCACAATAGCCGATTTGCTATAACGTTGGTCAATTACCATTCCAAATGGCCAGATATATATTTTCGCAGCGAAGTGGCCACAAGCACCATGAAAGACTTCTTAATCAGTGTTTTTGCCCGTGAAGGATACCCGGAGGAGACTGTTTGCGATAATGGGCCGCAGTTCACTTCACATGAATTTATAACCTTTCTTCAAAACTGAGCCATCAAGCTGTCTCATTCGTCTGTATACTACCCCCAGGCGAATGGGCAAGTCGAGAGGTTCAATCGAACTTTGAAGAACTTCATCCAAGTTTCACTCCTCGAAAGGCGACCTATCCGACAAGCAGTCACAGACTACCTCGCTATATACCGCTTTACTCCACAGGGTACCACTGGGGTTGCCCCAGCAGTTCTGCTGCATGGGCGAATGCCCCGAACCAGAGTGGATGTCTTGGGGTTTTCGGCACCAGCGTTTGCAAAGGACCCAGCAAAGGAACTGGCGCGACTGCGCCAAAGGGCCCGGCTTCAACAACAAAGCAGCAAAGAGTACACGGACCGGAGGAGAGCTGCTAAGGAGCCGAAGATAGCTGTGGGTGTTTCGTTCGATTCAAGAAGCCGTCTGTTCGCTTCAAGGGGTATCGTTCCTTTTCCTCACCAACTTAAGTGTTGGAGAAGATGGGACCTGCCTCTTTCCGACTTGCAGATGGCCGCACATGGAACGCCTCCAAGCTGTCCCGGGTTCCCGAGAGGGGCACCAGTCAACCATACCAACGTTCGGAGCTACCTGCGCCGCAGCTTCCGGTTCGAGTGCCGCAGCCTGCCCTGCCCCTGCCGCCCTCTCCCGGGTCGCAGCCGCCGCCTACTGCCGTACTGCAGTCTGCCGTACCGCAGTCGCCTGCTCCTGATCCGCAGCTGCCTGTACTGAAGCCTCCGTGCCGCAGCCGCCTTCTCCTGGGCCGCAACCGCGGTCTCCTGGCGTGCTACAGAGCTCTACGAGCTCACTAGCATCTCCGGCCGTGCAGCGTCCCCATCGGCCTCCCCGAGAGTGCCGGCCACCGGCCTGGCTCAAAGACTATGCGACGCACTAGTTGTCTGTGTGTATAGCACAGTGTGTATATAGAGTGTAAATATGTACAGTGCATGCATAGGGGTTTCTAACACTTACTAACAACTAATCACTAAATATAAGGGAGGGAGTATGTTATATTCAGTTTCGGTTTACTTTTTGTGTTCTTTCACCCCCAGGGCGGCGTCTGTCTTTTATGTATATATTCGATGTGTTAAGTACAATAAACGTCTTTCGTACGGTGGTCTTGCCGGTGCTTCGTACGTCCTTCGCAAACACCACATCTACTTTATGTGTTTCTGCGCCGAAAAAACATATCCAGGCTCATACGACTGCTTTATCCAATGGATTTTTCTAGACCGTCGAGCTTTAACTTTTACATAATTTTTTTTAGCCTGTGCTCTTACTTTTTTCAGGGAATTATTATGTCGGAATGTAAAAGCTGATAAAATTGCTTGCTCAGCTTTTAAAGCAAAGCTTTCTACCGCTACCCCCCAAGGGTTATTTCGCGACCATTGGTGTCACCAGAAAACTCCAGCGAACAAATAAAAGAATTTACTGGCACCGCCGGGAATCGAACCTGGAACTAATAGACTAACAAAGCGAGAGCCCGTTGTCTTACCGATTCAGCTACGAGGCCACGCGGACACGGGAAGACAAATCGTGTACTCACCAAGCACATCTACGGGTTTACCCCCTGCGTTCACGCTGAATGCCACGTGAAAGCATCACACGACCACTCACGCCCGTCTAGCGGCCCTGTGCGCACCTTGCTCATGTGCTAAGAGTTACAAAAATTAAAGGAAGCTCACACCAATCCATGGAATCTCACTTTTAGTACGCCAATTTGCTAAAGCCTGTGGCCCCCAGTGTTCACGTAAAACTCACAGCTCCTTGTCGTCCGCTCCCACGCCAAATCAAGGAATACATTCAAATACTCCTTGATGACCAGGCCATCACTCCAAACCCCACCATCAAGATCCTGAGCCTACATTTCCAGGCCAACACCAAGAGTGACGTGTCCTTGCAGCGCCTCAAAAACAGCATTTATCTAATCATGATCAGGCGAGTTGCCACCAAGAAGCGAGGCCTAAAAGAATCCGGTACCTTTCGATTATTTGAAGCTTTTGTTCTCTCGAGAGTTACTTACGATAAACCCCTATCTTCTTCTCGACGAGGAGGTTGCCATCATCGTGGCAACCTCCAGATGCTTTTTATAATGATTAGAAAGGCGGTCGAGCAGGCCATTGGTCTTCTCATGAGTGCGTCCACACTGAGGCTGCTTAGCACGGGCTCCACAACATGGTGGAAGAGCTGATAGAAGGCCATCTTTCTAACCACAAGGTCCGACTCAGAACTGCGGTAGGTAACCGCATGCTTCACCAGATTGGCTGGGCAGCCCAGAATGTCACTCAGCTTGACGTACTCCCAGACTCTTGACGACTAAGACTAAAGATGCTCCCTTTGCTTAGAAATATGAACCCCTCACATGACGAGGGTCAACGAAAATCACGGGCTCAAGCGCTAAACACCACCCTCGGTGGCGCTCATGCAGTTATCTACACAGACTTCTAACATCGAGGGCAGCAACACGCCATCATCGTGGCTACCTCCAGAACCAACCTCTTTGCGTGTACCTCGCTTAGTACCCAACAAGTGACGGCAGCAGAAGAGGCAGCCATCACCTTGGCTCTCACTTAACCAGGGGTTCAGAGGGTAGTCACCGATTCCCGGCAAGCCTACTGGAATTACCAGTCGCGTTGGGTGTCCTGACCTGTACTGCGCGTGCTAAAAACCACTCCCCAAACGGTTCTATTCAGCTCATCTGGACCCCCCACACGCTTCAATGGAGGGCAGTCACCCGCGTGTCACGTCCAGGGAGATAATCCAGCATTACCGCCTTCTGAGACAGACCGTACCTTCGCCTTACCCTGACCTTTCCAGAGAACAACAAACTACCCTACGGCTCATACAATCCGGGCTCCTTTCCACAGCCTACGCGTCTTCACGTAATGCATCCGAATCGCTACGACGCTCAATGTAAATTTTTCTCAGAAGTAGGAACACTCCGCCCCGTAATCGGGGTGTGGGACTTTAGCCCTGAGCACCCTCCTCTCTTTCCGTCAACTACCCAACAAGAGCAATGGGAGATGCTGCTGTCCAGGCCCTCTCTACCTACCCACCTTCAGCGGGTGGACAGAACACAGTCCGCGTGGACTGCAAATGGGCCCCACAGAAGAAGGAATCACTCCCCAAGGCTGCACTCTGGGCCGTTCAGAAATCTGAACAGAAATATTTCTTCCTCCTCCTTCTCAGGCGCAAGTCTCGTCGCCTCCGTCCGCGGCGCAGAGACGGGGAAGTCAGATCGTCTAACACCGGGTTGGAGCTTACTTTGATTTTATAAAAAAACGTTTCCACTCTTGCTACACCAATACAACTCAACCAAACACCGTTCATGCATGATGCATTAATTTAACCTTACCAAGAATATCTCTTTGAAGTAATAAATGGTGTGGTTAAGAGCATTTCACTTCTCTCTGGTTTTACTATTTGTAGAGCGATGTGAGTGATTTTAAGTGACGTCGCATGAGTAACCGTTATGGGTGCCGTTTACAGCTTTGCTTTCCAACCACATTCACGGGGTGGATTGGCGCGATTTTTTTCCTTAAACAGGCTTTCCTTCAACACAATAAAGCCCCCTTCTTTGTCTGAGGGTAGCAAGGATAGCGCGTTGGTCCTCAAAAACGACTCTGTCTGCCTAACTGGTACATCGCACTTCTTCTTTCTGCACTTAAAGAGAACGTCCACTCTTTCAGACACGCACCTGTCGGTCTCAGCATCGGGAGCCAAGCCAGACACTTGCCTCACCAAGCTGAGCAGCTCGAGCGCTGTCTTGTCAGGTTCCACGGCAAATTTTGGTCCCCTAGCCCGAACACGGTTGATGCGGTCCGGAAGAGTCACGTCGCCCAAGGTTCTGACGTTGTCCTTCCTCGCCGTTGGAGCCGTGCGCGCAGAAGCACGCAGTTCCGAAAGAGTCTGCAACCACAAACATTCAGCCGTCGAGTCCGCCAGAACGCTGAATTTCCTCCACTTCCTGCTAGGTCGGGGCTGTGCAGACGGTCCGTGAAGACGCAGATACAGGCACTCTCGGTAGAACCGCGCTTGCCTATTCCACTCGGACTGAAGAATTTTGCAAATTCTTGCTCCGTGCCCTTGTGATGGGCAAAAGCAACCAAAAAGCACCAAGACCTCAGGAGGCAGCCGCTTCGTCTTTAAATAGAAGGAAGTGGTACGTGCGCGGCACACAGCGATGGCAAAGAGAGTGACGAGAAGGCAGGGGTCCACTAGGAAACAATTAAGAGCCCATTGTACTAGAAAGAAAGCTTGCAAAAGTTAAGGCTTGGGCGAGTTGGTGCATGATTACTAAAGGGGAACAGCGCAAAGTGAGACAAAAACACAAGAAGAATGTGAGAGACACGAGCGCTGACTTACAACTGACTTTTATTCCTTGGCTTTTGACATATATATGCCAATAGTCAAGAAACAAAAAAAAAACAGAAAGTGTCACGATAGCGGGAGATACAAAACCGCTCGTCACTCTTCACTGCGCTTGTGTCTGTCACATTCTTCTTCTTGTGTTTTTGTCTGAGTTTGCGCTGTTCCCCGTTAGTAATCATGCGCCATCTCGCCCAAGCCTTAACCCTTGCAAGCTTTATTTCTAGTACAATGGGATATTTTAATTGTTTCCTAGTGAACCCCTACCTTCTCGACACTCTCTTCGCCATCGCTGTGTGCCGCGCACGTACAATTTCCTTCCACTTAAGGACGAAGCGGTGGCCTCCTGAGGTCTTGCTGCTTTTTGGTGGCTTTTGCCCATAACAAGGGCCGGAGCAAGAATTTGCAAAATTCTTCAGTCCGAGTGGAATAGGCAAACGCGGTTCTACCGAGAGTGCCTGTATCTGCGTCTTCACGGACCGTCTGCACAGCCCCGACCTAGCAGGAAGTGGAGGGAATGCAGAGCTCTGGCGGACTCGACGGCTGAGTGTTTGTGGTTGTAGACTCTTTCGGAACTGCGTGCTTCTGCGTGCATGGCTCCAGCAGCGAGGAAGGACAACTTCAGAATCTTAGGCGACGTGACTCTTCCGGACCGCATCAACCGTGTTCGGGCTAGGGGACCAAAATTGGCCGTGGAACCTGACAAGACAGCTCCCGAGCTCCCAGCTTGGTCAGGCAAGTGTCTGGCTTGGCTCCCGATGCTGAGACCGACAGGTGCGTGTCTGAAGGAGTGGACGTTATCTTTAAGTGCAGAAAGAAGAAGTGTGGTGTACCAGTTAGGCAGAAGGAGTCGTTTTTGAGGACCAACGCGCTATCCTGGCTACCCTCAGACAAAGAATGGGGCTTTATTGTGTTGAAGGAAAGCCTGTTTAAGGAAAAAGCTGAGCAAGCAATTTTATTAGCTTTCACATTCCGAGATAATACTTCCCTGAAAAAAGTAAGAGCAGAGGCCAAAAAATTGTTTAAAAAGTTAAAGCTCGACGGTCTAGAAAAATCCATTGTAAAAAGCAGTCGTATGAGCCTGGATATGCGTTTCAGCGCGAAAACACGTAAAGTAGATATCCCTCTAAGGGTAATTGTATCCGAGAACGGTACTTCACAAAAGTACATTGAGTTGTTTTTGCAGAAACATTTCAACCTCTTAAGAGTCGACGACCCG
This sequence comes from Haemaphysalis longicornis, assembly GCF_048455015.1. Lineage (NCBI taxonomy): Eukaryota > Metazoa > Arthropoda > Arachnida > Ixodida > Ixodidae > Haemaphysalis > Haemaphysalis longicornis. Next base: position 99,311,002 of record NW_027526203.1, read on the forward strand.
TTCCTTGTGCGGTGATCGGATGAAGTCATTGAGACTTTAAAGAAATGTAATGACAAAAGCTATATAGCATGCTCTGTTGATGTAGACGATTTATATTACTCTTTGCCACATTGTGAACTGTTGCTTTGGGTTGAGGAATGCATTGACAAATACGGTTCCGTTGCGTTTCAAAATAGCACAGGCGTGTCAGTTGAAGGAGTTTTAGAGTTGTTGATGGTGTACCAAAACTCAACTTTCGGAACTTGGGACGAGAAGCTTTATATTCAGTCTAACGGAATCTGTATCGGATCCTGCATCGCACCAATTTTAAGTGACCTCTTTTTAGCGCACCTCGACCGCAATTTGCATGACCAATTGAAGATTCCACAAGTAACCGAAATTTTCCGTTACGTTGACGACTTTTTAGTACTTTTTAACACCGACGAAGCAGGTCTGCAATCGTTAATGTTCCAGGTTTTGGGTCATTTCCGCCAATGTTATGAACCTTTGGTTTTAACTTCTGAAATTCCCGTGGACAGAACTACCCGGTTTTTTTATCTTAAGCTTCATTTTTCGCACAATCACATCTGCTGGGCGTACGAACCACGAGCCAGCAAACCGCTTCTACCTTTTGACTCATTCCTTTCTAAACTCGTGAAAAGGTCTATCATAACAATGTGTTTTAAAATGCCCTTAACTAGTCCTGTTTTTACTCGATACAAGAAAGCTTTCGTAAACAGGTTGATCGGCTTCTGATAGCGGGGTACCCAAAGCAGCTGTTAACATCGGTAGCAGAATCGTTAATGCAGAGATTAAAAAGAGAGGGACGAGACAGTGAAGCAGATGTAGAAGGCAACAAACGTGGTAAACTTACTGTTATTCCTTACATGCACCGGATAGCGCACAATTTAAAAAAGATAGGAAAAAGAGCTAGCGTAAAAGTTGTGTTTTCTGCTGCCAACAAGCTTTCCTCCATGTGTGCGAGAGTAAACAAAACCAAAAGAACAATGCAGTCTTGCTCCATAAAGCACGAAAATGGGTTTGTTGAATGTGTTAAAGGCATCGTCTATTCTGTTTCCCTGTCTTGTGGAAAAACGTACGTGGGCCAAACTGGACGATGCATCAATAAAAGGTTCAGGGAACATAACTATAACGTACATGTCCGCGCAGAAGTAAACGGAGCGCGGAAGCGGTGGCCGAACTGCATCGCTGCGCCGCGTATGGGCGCCGACGGGAGCCATGGAGGGCCGGTCAAAGAGTGTGTTCGAACTGCCTCGCCGTCCTATCTGATATGTTTAATCGCCGCTATACTGGCGTGTCATGCTTGGCGAGACGGTCTTCAAAAAGCAGCGCTGGGCTATAAAGGGGCGCTGGTTGCATTACCGCTCGCAGGGATCAGCGGCGACCGAATCCGCTGCTCATGAGCTGGACGAAGCTGCGCGCGCCTGGAAACGTGCCTTGTTGCGCGCTGTAAAAGGCGCCATTATAATTGTAGGCCATTGCGGTTTGGCATAGCATGTCATTGCGATATAATTAATTGTAAGCTGGCAATAAACTTGCCATGTACAATATACCGACCCCATTCACAGACATTTTCGTTGTTCGGAAAAAAAATGTCGCTTACTATATTTCTTCTTTAATTTTGTGTTTGTCCCAAGTCGTTGCTGCCGGTCACTCCAGGTCCGTTCTGAAAAAAGGGAAATAAAAAAAATGTTCATGCGGTGGAAATTCTGTATTGAGAGAACACCTTAAAGAATAGATACCATCGTCGCCAGCTATTACAGCGGGCCTCATAGGGAGCATATTGTTTTGTCGCATTAAAACCGACGTTGTTGTTTTTAACGAGCACCTTCGATTAGTTAAGAAAATGATGCAGATTTAAACTCCGCATTCAATTCCCTGAATTGAAAGGTGGCTTCATCGCATCACCTTAATGTATTGCACAAAAGCACCGTCAAAGCCCCAAAATAACCGATGGCGAGTATAGTCGTCATGAACGATGGCGACCATAGACTAATCGGTTGATTCGGTACAAAATTTTATGACGGCTTTCCTTGTGAACGGGTACGTAAGGGTTAATGCGACAACAAAATATGCGCCCTATGAGGCCCGCTGTAATAGCAGGCAACGCTTGTACCTATTCTTTACGGTGTTCTCTAATACAGAATTTCTACCGCATGGACATTTTTTTTATTTCCTGTGTTCAGAACAGACCTAGACTTACCGGCAGCAATAACTTCGGACAAACCCAAAATAAAAGAAGAAATCTTGTAAGCGAATTTTTTTTCCCGAACAACGAAAATTTCTGTGAATGTGCTTTCAATGTTATACATGGCAATTTTGCGCGGCTTACAGCTATTTATATCGCAATGACATGCTATGCCAAACCGCAGAGGCCTACAATTTTATGCCGCCCTTTACAGCGCGCAACAAGGCACGTTTTCGGGCACGCGCAGCTTCGTCCAGCTCATGAGCAGCGGATTCGGTTGCCGCTGATGCCTGCGAGCGGCAATGCAACCAGCGCCCCTTTATAGCCCCGCGCTGTCTTTTGAAGACCGTCTCGCCGAGCATGACACGCCAGCAGAGCGGCTATTAAACATATCAGACAGGGCGGCGGGGGCAGTGCGAACACACCCTTTGACCGGCGCTCCATGGTTACCGTCGTTGCCCATACCCGGCGCAGCGATGCAGTTCGGCCACCGCTCCCGTGCTCCGTTTACTTCTGCGCGGACCTGTACATACGGCGATTAGTGGCCATTTAGGTGTCCAATGTCGGGATTGCCGCGGCTGCGCCCCAATCTTTCAAAAAACGCAGGTCATTTCAAGACACAAAGATAACATAACAAGAGAAATAATTGAAGCCGCAAAAATATTGCGCAGAAAAGATAAATGTGTTAGCGTTCCCTCCTTGTCCCTCTCGCAGAAAGAGATTAATTATCTGTCCCTCAGTAGTACAGAAAGTGTTTGTGGCACATGGCGCAGTGAAGCGTGACGAGCGGTTTCGTATCTCCCGCTATCGTGAAATTTTCTGCTCTTCTTGTGTTTCTTGACTATTGGCATATATATGTGAAAAGCCAAGGAATAAAAGTCAGTTGTAAGTCAGCGCTCGTGTCTGTCACATTCTGCTTCTTGTGTTTTTGTCTGAGTTTGCACTGTTCTCCTTTAGTAATCATGCACGAACTCACCCTTGCAAGTTTCATGAAGTGTTATTGGCCCACCTGCCGGCATTCAAAGAGAGCGCTTTGTTGTTCATCCGGAAGGGATTCGCCGCTACTCCACGAGCTGAAGTTGAGGCGGAAACGGTGGTGTCAGGAGTTTTCCGTTGTTTTCGCCCCCATTCGAGCTTGTGTTCCGGTCAAGGCTTCGATGCTCGCTCCAAAAGAACTGCATGCACCCGTCCCATAACAATTTAAAACCTGGAAGCCCTTGAGCTGTTTTCTCGCGTACAAACATGTGGCTGTCCATTTTCCTCCCCCTCGTATGCGTCTTACTGTGTGCGTAAGATGTCTGTGTAATACATCAACCCACACCCGAACCTCTCGATTGATGTGGACAGCCGACAACCGCATTGAAGCATATAATGTCGACATCTATACTAGCACAACCGTCATTTCATCGGTTGCGGCATGAAGCCTTGCTGTGCGTGCAAGCCCCCATTTTTCTGCCCGAAAACCGTGCACGCATAAACCGGCCACCGGTAATGGCGCATACTTAGGCGTGAAAGACACCGACGAAAATGTCGTTTGAAAGGCCTACCAAGCAGAAAAAGAAATGTGGGCTCAAGCTGGCGTTCCAACTGCGGAAGTTTCTCTTATACTGGGAGGGAGTCGCAGCTACTTGGCGAAGTGAATTTGAGTGAAAACAGCGACGGCTGGTTTCAATCGTTTTAGGACGGAGCCCTTTGGAAGCCGTTACCTGGGCTTCGCGGGAGCGGCGTGTGTTTATATCCGCCTAACCGAGTGAGCGAACGCAGCAGCGACGAAAGAAAGCATCTAGCGGAGGGGTAAGTGGAGTACGAAAAGTGCGGCTACGGCGTGATCTCTCTCCCTGCCTCTCCCTCACACATGTTTCATGTGTCGCCACCAAAGAGCACCCTCCCCCTGACACTTTCCCCAGACGCTGTTCTATTCTCCGGTAATCCAAACTACGGGACGTTTGCGCGGGAGGTTCAAACACGATATGCAACAACATGCTCGCTGCTCCGTTGCGCGGGGCTTATCCGAACCACATATCATTTGTGCGGGAGGGTCAAACATGATTTGCAACATGATGGCCGGTGGCGGCGACGCACTGCTAGGTAGCAGCAGAGCAGAGCACGCCACCGTACGTTCGCTGATAACGTGAGCATTTCCTTAGACGCAGCGGAAAGGTGCCTTTACCGAGAAGACTGCAGTACGTGTTGAGCAAATATTTCATATTAAGTAGTGTAGTAATCGTCAGTGCATTGTTTACGCCCATCCGTGTTTCAGTTATTTTTCGCAATCATCTGATAACTGCATAGCACCGTTAGCTGCCGTCTGCGCAAATTGCCAACGGGGCGTCGTGGAGGCGAGGGGGAAAATATTTGTGAAACAGGCGTCAGCGGTGGTGAGGAGGTGCTCAGGGACGGCGCCAAGTAAATCGATGACACCGGAAGTGAAACTGGGGGGTTAGACATATACTGCTTTGCAGTAATAAGAACGAAGAGCGCCGCTCAAGAAAAATTGCGGGAGGGTCATTGTTTGCCTTTGCCTTCTTTGCATACAAAAATGTCGGTTTGCCGGGGCTGGAGTGGCGGCGGCGAGGAGAGACCTGCATAGGAAATACGCCCATCGACAGCTGGGCGCACCGTTATTGCGGAAGGCTCTGCTCGAGTATGTACGATGTCGCCTAAATGAGGTCCACTTCCGACCTTCTCCAATTTCACAACGAGAAACTGCTGCGAGGGGTCGTGTTGGGAGGGGCGGCCATACCTGCCTGGTGGTTAGGACCCCCGGGATAGGCGATCGGCGTCGACCGCGCAGCAGTTGGCGGGTAATAGCTCTGGCCACGCACTGCGCTGAAGTTTCCGATAGCGATTCCTATCACGTGTCTGCATTCGTGTGCTATGCCTTGTGGGTTTGAATGCGCAATAATGGCTGCTTCTTTAAACGATGTATTCTGGCTGCGGCCGTCTCGAACAGATACTTTGTACACGCTTCTGGTATCCCTGCATTGGAGAGCTTCATTCGTAAAACTCAGCTGACTTTATAGAATGGGTAAGTGGCGCTCTATTTGTCTGTTATGATCACGCGCTTGGATTAGCAAAACCAGTTTCGTAAGACCTTAAGGGTATGATGCTCTTGATGCAGCAATAGAAATATTTGGGCGGGTTGGTTGAGATCCGTATATATACAACGCCGATGGACGAGGGAAAGAGTCTCGAGAGAACTAGTACAAGCATCATCATCAGCAGCAGCATCATCATCATCAGCTCTATCATCTGCATCATCAGCTGTGCCATGGCTCACCGCCTAACTTCACCGTTCGGGTTTATCACGCAGGTGCTTGCTGCAATCAGCCTCTCCGACGCCCGCCGCAGTGCGACAAGCATGTTGCGCAGTGGAGGCTTCGACATTCCAGGACCTAACACGTGTGGGTCGCTTGCTGGATTCCCTCTCCACCTGGAAACATCAGCCCGGATATATATATATCGTCCGGATATATATTTAGCTCGTCCCAAGTTTTTAAAATTTCAAGTGTCGGGTAGGGGCAGGGCTCGGGCTTATATTTAACAACTTTGTCGGTCTCGGGCCGGGCTTGGGAACTGCGACCTGTGCAGTGCTCTAGCGTGCATCAAATTTGAAAACAAGAACGTAAAAAACCCACCACGCTCTTTCCTTGGCTGACACAACACGACAGAAACGTTAGCAAACCAAGTATCCACTCGTTAGCCTTGATCACTAAAGCACGACACACGTGGTCTGCTTGGTTGGCCAAATGGGTTCAAAAAAGAACAGTACATGCGCACGACATAGCTGTACTTTTCCCATAAGAGCGTTGCTATTATAGCATTCCCAAGGCCATTGCAACGCGCATTCCCCGCACCAGCGATGAATTTACACTAAAATAGAACTGCTGCCCTTCGAATACAGTCCACAACGAACTCTGCGGGTTCCGTTATATTTTTGCTTTAGTTCTCTGTGGTTTTTAAAGCAAAGCTTTCTACCTCTACCCCCCAAGGGTTCTTTCGCGACCGTTGGTGTCACCAGAAAACTCCCGGAAAGAAATAAAAGAATTTACTGCACCGCCAGGGATCGAACCTGGAACTAACAGAGTAACAAACCAAGAGCCCGTAGTCTTACCGATTCAGCTACGAGCCCACACAGAGACGGCGAAGACAAGTGGTGCACTAACCAAGCACATCTACGGCTTAACGCCTGACTTCTCGCTAAATTCTACGCGATAGCGATTAAAGGAAGCACACACTAACCCATGGCGTCTCACTTCTAGTACGACGCCAATGGGCCTGTGGCTTCCAGTGTTCGCGTAAAAAGATATCAGTTCCTTGTCGTCCGCCCTCACGCCAGGCGATACCTCAAGAAACACATTCAAATACTCCTTGATGGCCAGGCCATCACTCCATGCCCCAGCATCAAAATCCTGGGCCTACATCTTCAGGACAACACCAAGAGTAACATATCCTTGCAGTGCGTCAAACACGACATTAATAAATTATAAACATGATCCGGCGAGTTACCACCAAGAAGCGAGGCCTCAAGGAATCCGACACCTTTCGATTAGCTTTCGTCTTCTCCAGAATCACATACGTCAACCCCCTGTCTTCTTCTCGGCAAGGAGGACATAAAGATGATTTATATAATGATTAGAATGGCGGTTGAGCAAGCCATTTGTCTTCCCATGAGGGCGCCCAGAGAGGCTGCTTATCACGGGGCTCTAAAAAGCTGAGAGGTGGTCATCTTTCTATCCAGAAGCTCCGAATGAGCAGAACTGCGGCGGTTTGCTGAATCTTTCACCAGATTGGCTGGGCAGCACAGAATATCACTCCGCTTGATGTACTCCTGGGCTTTTGGCGACAAGAAAAAAATATGCTCCCTTTGCTTAGACATATGAACCCCTCAGACGACGAGGGTCACCGACAAGCACGGGCTCAAGCGCTCAACACCACCAGCGGTGGAGATCATGCAGTTATCTACACATACCCCTCCAAACATAGAGTGCAGCAGTACGTCATCATCGTGTCTACCTCCAGAACCAACCTGTGCCACACTCAAGACCGAAGACATGATGGCAACAGAAGAGGCAGCCGTCGCCTTGGCTCTCAACCAAGGGTTTGTAAAGTAGTCACAAATTCCCAACAAGCCTAACAGAACTACCTGTCGGGTTTGGTGTCCCGACCTGCACTGCGAGTGCTAAAAAACCACTCCTCAAATGGTTCCATTCAGCTCATCTGGACACCTGCTCACGTTTCTATGGAGGGCAACGAATACGCCCACCAAGCCTGCACTTTCACCCCCAGTGCTATGGAGCTGCACGAGGGCAGTCACCCGCATGTCTCAATCAAGGACATAAACCAGAATTATCGCTATCTGAGGCAGACTCTACCTTTGGCTTACCCTGACCTTTCCATAGAAGAACAAACTACCCTACGGCTCATATAATCCGGCTCCTTCCCACACCGGATGCGTGTTCACTTAATGCATCCGAATCGCTAAGACGCTGCATGTAAATTTTGCTCATAAGTAGGAACACTCTGCCACATAATTGGGGTGTGCAACTTTAGCCCTGAGCACCTCCTCTCCTTCTGTCAACTACCTAACAAGAGCAATGGGAGATGCTGCTATCCAGCCCCTCTCTACCTACCCAGCTTCAACTGGTGGACAGGCGGCGCGGACTGAATATGGGCTACACTGAAGAAGGAACCACTCTCCTGGACCGCACTTTGGGCCGTTCAGAAGTCCTAATAAAGTGTTTCCTCCTCTAGCTCCCGCTCCTCCTCCTCCTCCTTTCCTCCTCCTCCTCCTCCACCGTCTATGCCACCGATCTCATCGCCTCCGTCCGCTACGGCAAAGACGGAGAAGTGAGATCGTCTGACACCGGGTTTGAGCTTTTATTTTATAAAAAAAGTTTCCACTGATGTGCTACACCAATACAACTCAACCAACCACCGTTCATTCCTCGTGCAATAATTTTACCTGCGCAAGAATATCTCTTTGAAGTAATACAGGGTGTGGTTAAGTACATTTCACTTCTCTCTGGTTTCAGGATTTGTAGAGCGACGTGAGTGAATTTGTGATGTCGCATCGATAATCGTTGTGGGTGCCGTTTACAGCTTTGCTTTCCAACCACATTCACCGAGTGGATTGGCGCCAATTTTTTTGTGTCTTGTGTGTTTTCCCCCCCGCGCGACGTTTGCGCGCATTACCGGGACCCGTTCGGTGTTGTCCAGCGCGCTCCGGCGAATGGATGGTTTCGTGTGGTACTGATTACTTTTTTCCGTAGCTGTTCTTGCTTCAAGAGCACCGAGCTTTTCTTTCGCACTTGAATTTCGACTCTCACATGTGGTTTTGGTTCTGCTTCTCATAGTTAAGCGCGCCGCACGTTTGCTGCGTGCGTGGGTGGGCGCACACACGCTGGTAATTATTTACAGTTCGGAAAGCGAACACCTACAATAAACAGATGACAAAATGACATTGTCTGCCCGTTGTTGAGTCCTTATAGGAAATCGAAACCAGCTAGCCGCCGCACATGATCTTGGTTTGTGAAATTGTAAGAGGAGCCAAGCAGGAACTACACTTATTTAAATGCTCTTGGTTCTTTTTTTAATTGTTTGTAACGTGGATGTAACTAATTAAATGTAAATAATGTGGGATTATTTTATGTTTATGGGAGTTCAGTGTGCAAAAAAGTGTGCAGTTTTATAGAGAGAGAGAGAGAAAGACTTTATTTGAGGCCAGCAGGGAGTGGGAGGTCGGGATGCGCAGAGCCTCCACATCCCACCCACGTTCACGACGTCCTCGGGACTAGGCCCCGCCGGTGTCGGCGTGAGCGGTGCGCGAAAGGTACTCGGGAGTTCGTCCCTTTCCCCCCCGTCTGCGACTCGCTCCGCTTCTGCCTGGCGAGAGCAGCCTCGAGCTGCTGGACGGCTAGAGTTTGTGCGTTCAGGTCCGTCGAATAGACGGCACTCGTTATGGTGTCCGGCAGCCGGCCGTAGAGGTCGGCAGCTTCCACGGGGTGCACTGCACAGTCCCACAGGATGTGGGCCAGAGTTGCGCGATGTTGCCCGCACACACTACACACGTCACTGGCGTACACGTCCGGGCACACGTGACGCGCGAGCGCCGGCGTGATCACTGACTGTGTTTGTAGTTGGCGTAGTAGCACTGCCTGCTGTCGTGTTAGTTCCGGGTGGGGCGCCGGAGCAGTGCGCCGGCCGAGCCGGTACCACTCCAGCACCTCCCCGTACGTGAGGAGGGGCTCCGGGTCCCACTCCACGTCGTCGTTGTCGTCTTCGTCATCGTTGTCTTCGCGATGGCCTCCCTCTGTCGCGGAGCTCGGCAGGGGGGAAGAGACCGCCGCCGCGCGGTTGGTCAGTCCTCGCGCGGCTGCGTCCGCCGTCTCGTTGCGGTTGGGGAGACCGTCGCCCACGTTGCCTCTGATGTTGGTGTGCGCCGGGAACCACCGAAGGTGGGTGGCCGGCACCGCTGCACTGATCACCGCACTGCACTTCACCGCGCGCACTGCACTTTCACATACGTTGTTCTTGGCGTAGTTCGCGATGGCCGTGCGCGAGTGACTGAGCACTGTGGTGCACTGCGGATCCGTCAGCGCCAGCGCGATCGCCGTCTCCTCCGCCTGGCTGGCGCACGGCACGCGGACGCTGCAGGCGCTGTATATTTCTCCCGTGGTGGCGCGGACCGCCACCGCTACGTAGGCGTCGGGTCGATCGGTGTACCGGGCGGCGTCCACGTACAGGGCGCCCGTGTCGTTGGCGTGCGTTGCGGCGAGAGCGCGGGCCCTCGCCTCTCTGCGACCGCGGTTGCGGTCGGGGTGGACGTTGCGGGGCAGCGGGAGGATCCGGAGTCGCCCCATCACCTCCGGCTGGAGCTGCTGCCGCTGCTGTTGCTGCGCTGTCTCGTTCTGCTGCGACGACGTGCCCGCCAGCCCGAGGCGTTCCAGGATACGCCTGCCCGAGCTCGTGGTGGCGAGGCGCTTGAGTTGCGCCGTTCGTTGGGCCTCGCTGATCTCCTCGAGGGTGTTGTGCACCCCGAGCTCGAGCAGCCGGGCCGTGCTGGTGCTATTTAGCAAGCCCAGGGCCGTCCTGTACGCCTTGCGGATGGCCGCGTTGATGCGGTCCCTCTCCTGGCGCAGCCAGAAGTGGAACGCCCCGACGTAGGCGACGTGGCTCATCGCGAAGGACTGGAGCAGGCGGAGGAGGCTGGCTTCCTTCATTCCGTTGTGCCGCGTCGACACCCTCCGGATGAGTCGGGCCGCCGCGCCGATCTTGGTGACGAGGCGGTCCACCGCGGTCTTGTTGCTTCTGCTGGCCTCGATGTGCATGCCGAGGACCCGGAGAGTGGCGACCCTGGGGATGACTGTGCCGTCCCTCGTTCGTATGTGGATGTTTGCCGACTCTTCTGCCACTTTCTTGCGGTACCTGCCCGGCGGTGGGACGATCAGCTGCTCCGACTTCTGGGGCGAGCACCGCAGTCCCGTGCCGATGAGCTGGTCTTCGATGGCGTTCACCGCTGTCTGCAACGCGTCCTCGATGTGTCCGTTGCTGCCACCGGGGACCCACAGCGTGATGTCATCCGCGTAGATGGTGTGGCGGACCTGCGGGATCTCCGAGAGCCTGCGCGCCACGCCGATCAGGACTAGGTTGAAGAGCAGCGGTGATATCACCGAGCCCTGGGGGGTTCCCGTGCTCCCTAGCTTCTTGGGCGGCAGCTGCAGGTTGCCCGCGTGTATTGTGATGGTTCGTTCTGAAAGAAAGTCCCGAATATATTCATAGGACCTTCTGCCCATGCCGAGGCTGCTGACCTGCGCGAGGATGGCGGAGTGCTTTACTTTGTCAAACGCACTCTGCAGGTCCAGCCCTAGCACGGCCCTGTTGTCGTTGGTGCGTACGGACGCGTCCAGAATGTCATGTTGTAACTGAAACAGGAGACCGCAATCACACCGATAACTCGAGAACATCAACACCATGAACAGACAACCCAAAAAGGCAAACTCGAAGATCACAATATGGCAGTGGAACGCCAACGGTTTCCACTGCCGCAAGGCAACGCTACTCCAAATCATCCAGAGTGCCGAGAAGCCCCCGGACGTCATCATGGTGCAAGAGACGCACGCGGAGGACGCCCCGTCCCTCTCGGGCTACAGGGCGCACGCGAGCCCTCCGAGCGCGCGAGCCTGCGGCAAGGGAGCGGCGCAAGGCGTCTGCACCTTCGTAAGGAGGGGGATCCCGTTCGTGAAGCACGAGGACCTCCTCGGACGGAGCGCGCTGGAATACTGCGCGACCGAGGTGCTGCTGGGAAAGAAGAAGAAGGAATCCTTCCTCCTGCTGAACGTATACAGCAATCCCGCGCACCGCCAGCAAAAGTTCCGCACCATGCTGCACAAGACGCTGGCGGCGGCACCGAGAGACACGATAGCGATCTGCGGAGACTTTAACGCTCCGCACAAGGAGCTCGGATACACCCGCACAACGCTCAAGGGCAGAGAACTACTAGACGAGGCGGCCGACGCGGGGTTCACCTTACACACGGACCCCTCGGCTCCCACCCGAATCGGCACGTCGGTGACCAGGGACACGAACCCGGACCTCACGTTCGTCCGCGCGGCCAACACAACCAGAGGCGTAAAGTGGCGAAACACGGGCCAGAACATGGGCAGCGACCACTTCGTGATAGAGATCGAGCTGCCGACGTCCGCACGACACCGAGACGAGCGCGATCGCCGCCGACAAAAGATTACGGATTGGAATCTCTTCCGCGCGCGAGTGGAAGAAGAAGGGCCCGCACGAGACATCACAGACATCGAGAACTGGACCAGCGACGTCGTTCGCCTAGCGAAGGACGTGACGACGGAACACGACGTAGACGAGGACTGCCCCGGCATGGACAACCGCCTGGCGCACATGCTGGAAGCCCGCCGGTCGATGCAGTTTTATAATGGTCGCGCAGTAAAATGATGCCGTGTGGCTTGGTGCTTTTCTGAGAATTGCGGTCGCGAATCTTGTTGTTGCATGCTTTTCGTTCCTTGACTGAAGTTTTAAGACATCTTTCGTGTTCTGCGTGGGTAAAATTTGGAAAAAGACAACGTTAAGTTTGCGTACGCACGACGGTGTTTGCTCGATATGCAAAACTTAATAGAAAAATCAGCAAAAAACGAAGGCCAAAGCCGAAACATTGACGTACGCTGGCCAGCCTAAAGCACGTCGCTGATCCCTCAGTTGACATAACACGATAGAAAATCATGACACAACGAAGAAAAAAATTGGCGCCAATCCACTCGGTGAATGTGGTTGGAAAGCAAAGCTGTAAACGGCACCCACAACGATTATCGATGCGACATCACAAATTCACTCACGTCGCTCTACAAATCCTGAAACCAGAGAGAAGTGAAATGTACTTAACCACACCCTGTATTACTTCAAAGAGATATTCTTGCGCAGGTAAAATTATTGCACGAGGAATGAACGGTGGTTGGTTGAGTTGTATTGGTGTAGCACATCAGTGGAAACTTTTTTTATAAAATAAAAGCTCAAACCCGGTGTCAGACGATCTCACTTCTCCGTCTTTGCCGTAGCGGACGGAGGCGATGAGATCGGTGGCATAGACGGTGGAGGAGGAGGAGGAGGAAAGGAGGAGGAGGAGGAGCGGGAGCTGGAGGAGGAAACACTTTATTAGGACTTCTGAACGGCCCAAAGTGCGGTCCAGGAGAGTGGTTCCTTCTTCAGTGTAGCCCATATTCAGTCCGCGCCGCCTGTCCACCAGTTGAAGCTGGGTAGGTAGAGAGGGGCTGGATAGCAGCATCTCCCATTGCTCTTGTTAGGTAGTTGACAGAAGGAGAGGAGGTGCTCAGGGCTAAAGTTGCACACCCCAATTATGTGGCAGAGTGTTCCTACTTATGAGCAAAATTTACATGCAGCGTCTTAGCGATTCGGATGCATTAAGTGAACACGCATCCGGTGTGGGAAGGAGCCGGATTATATGAGCCGTAGGGTAGTTTGTTCTTCTATGGAAAGGTCAGGGTAAGCCAAAGGTAGAGTCTGCCTCAGATAGCGATAATTCTGGTTTATGTCCTTGATTGAGACATGCGGGTGACTGCCCTCGTGCAGCTCCATAGCACTGGGGGTGAAAGTGCAGGCTTGGTGGGCGTATTCGTGGCCCTCCATAGAAACGTGAGCAGGTGTCCAGATGAGCTGAATGGAACCATTTGAGGAGTGGTTTTTTAGCACTCGCAGTGCAGGTCGGGACACCAAACCCGACAGGTAGTTCTGTTAGGCTTGTTGGGAATTTGTGACTACTTTACAAACCCTTGGTTGAGAGCCAAGGCGACGGCTGCCTCTTCTGTTGCCATCATGTCTTCGGTCTTGAGTGTGGCACAGGTTGGTTCTGGAGGTAGACACGATGATGACGTACTGCTGCACTCTATGTTTGGAGGGGTATGTGTAGATAACTGCATGATCTCCACCGCTGGTGGTGTTGAGCGCTTGAGCCCGTGCTTGTCGGTGACCCTCGTCGTCTGAGGGGTTCATATGTCTAAGCAAAGGGAGCATATTTTTTTCTTGTCGCCAAAAGCCCAGGAGTACATCAAGCGGAGTGATATTCTGTGCTGCCCAGCCAATCTGGTGAAAGATTCAGCAAACCGCCGCAGTTCTGCTCATTCGGAGCTTCTGGATAGAAAGATGACCACCTCTCAGCTTTTTAGAGCCCCGTGATAAGCAGCCTCTCTGGGCGCCCTCATGGGAAGACAAATGGCTTGCTCAACCGCCATTCTAATCATTATATAAATCATCTTTATGTCCTCCTTGCCGAGAAGAAGACAGGGGGTTGACGTATGTGATTCTGGAGAAGACGAAAGCTAATCGAAAGGTGTCGGATTCCTTGAGGCCTCGCTTCTTGGTGGTAACTCGCCGGATCATGTTTATAATTTATTAATGTCGTGTTTGACGCACTGCAAGGATATGTTACTCTTGGTGTTGTCCTGAAGATGTAGGCCCAGGATTTTGATGCTGGGGCATGGAGTGATGGCCTGGCCATCAAGGAGTATTTGAATGTGTTTCTTGAGGTATCGCCTGGCGTGAGGGCGGACGACAAGGAACTGATATCTTTTTACGCGAACACTGGAAGCCACAGGCCCATTGGCGTCGTACTAGAAGTGAGACGCCATGGGTTAGTGTGTGCTTCCTTTAATCGCTATCGCGTAGAATTTAGCGAGAAGTCAGGCGTTAAGCCGTAGATGTGCTTGGTTAGTGCACCACTTGTCTTCGCCGTCTCTGTGTGGGCTCGTAGCTGAATCGGTAAGACTACGGGCTCTTGGTTTGTTACTCTGTTAGTTCCAGGTTCGATCCCTGGCGGTGCAGTAAATTCTTTTATTTCTTTCCGGGAGTTTTCTGGTGACACCAACGGTCGCGAAAGAACCCTTGGGGGGTAGAGGTAGAAAGCTTTGCTTTAAAAAGTACCCGCACGCTAACGCACTGGGCGCGCGGTCTGCTGGGTTGGCCAAATGTGATGAAAAAATGAGCAAACAGTACATACACCACGCAGGTACCTTTCTCATAAAAACCTTGGTACATTAATAGCATTCTCTACTATTTTTACACGAAAAAAGGAACTGTCGCTCCTCGGAGACTGACCCGAGGCACGCCTGCCCGCCGCTTCCCGTAGCGACAAACCGCTCGGGCGGGGCTCGCGAGCGCCACCGCGTGGGGTTGACACCAAGTGCCTCACTCGGGGACCGCCGCTTTTTCCACTACCCAAGTATTCTAGTTCACTAGTTGACGCCCAAACAAGCCGTCTGCGGAGGGCTGGCTTCCCTGATTCGCTGCATTGTGGCGTGGGCTACGAAATCTTGAAAGGACTGAGAAAATCACCAAAGGAACAGGATCCTCCATCCAGAGAGAGAAAGAAGATAGCCGTGATCCCTTACATCCACGGGGTGAGCCACAGGCTTAAGAAAATGGTAGGGCGGTCGGGTGTTGATCTCGTGTTTTCTGCTCCTGACAAATTCAGTAGCCTTTGCCACAAAGTAAACAGTGAGAGACCAGTGACGAAAAAATGCACTAAGAAACATGCGAAGCCCTACCTGCAATGCCAGGGGGAGCTTATCTACGAAATACCACTGTCTTGTAAACGGTCATACGTGGGACAAACGGGGCGATGCCTGAACGATCGTCTTCGGGAGCACGCGTGCGACGTAAGAAACGCCACGGGTACACACTCGCTGTACACGTTGCCAATTTCCCAGGCTGTTCGCCTCTGTTTGAGAAAAGCCACGTGCTGGCGCGATACCGGAACCGGATGCTACGAGAGATTAGAGAAGCTTGGGAAATGCACATCCGGAAACATGATTGCGTCAGCGCTCCTTCTTCTGCTCCCTCGGGGAAAGAAATTCACTTTCTTGGTGATACTGTAGATAAGTGCGGCTTTGGTACAACGCAGGTGTGCTCGAATCTGCGATTGTGTTAGTAATGAAGATTGCTCTACTTTTTTCAACTGGTTCTTTTTTTGTATTCTTTAGTAATTTCTTCCTTCACGTGTCTTTCTTTTCGTATTTATTGCCAGTTCAGTGACAATAAACTCAGTTGTCAGTAAGCGCCCTGTCTGTGTGCCCTTTCTGTAGTCCTGTTTCTAGCGCTGTTTTATAGCTCAGCTCTGAGCAATCTGGAACACATTTACGGAGACATCCAAACTGCGCGACACATCCATAAGACACCTACACGTGGAATAAGCTACCAAACTCTTCACGGCGCACATCCTCGACGCCGCTGAAAAGTCCATTCCCCATGCCTCTGGTGCCCCTCACAACCGGGGCAGGCCATGGTGGAACGAGGACTGTAGGCGCACGCGAGAGGCCCAGAACAAGGCGTGGGGTATCCTTCGACGGTATCCCACGTCGGCAAACCTCCTTTTGTTCAAGCGGGCAAAAGCGTTAGGAAAACGTGTGCGCCGTGAGGCAACACGAGATAGTTGGTGGTCATTCATAACATCAATAAACCCCTACACGGACACACGGAAAGTATGAACAAGAATACGCGAACTCAAGAGACAACAAACATACAGCCTACCTCTGGTCAGCACAACAGGGGACACACTCGAAGACAAGACCAGGCTGACACTCTCGCACAACACTTCCAACACGTGTCCAGTTCAGCACACTACACAAACACTTTCATGAAACACAAACAAACGGCTGAAAAGAAGCCTATACTAGATAACAATAGGTCAACATCTTCTTATAACTCAGAGTTTTCACTGCATGAGCTAAGGGCTGCCTTGAGCACGTGTAAACCCTCAGCTCCAGGCCCAGACAACATCACATATACAATGATACAACAGCTACACGCAGACACACTTGAAACTCTTCTACATCTATATAATAAAATATGGCTTTCGGGCACATTCCAAAATCTTGGGGGGAGGCCGTAGTAGTGGCTTTCTTGAAGGAGGGAAAGGACCCGTCGCTCCCCTCAAGTTACCGTCCCATAGCCCTGACGAGCTGCCTGTGCAAGTTCTTGTAGAAGATGATCAATCGCAGGCTCATGTATTTCCGTGAGTACAACGGTCTCCTCGAAAGCTGCCAGGCGGGCTTCAGGGTGGGGCGATCGACGAACGATCAACTCCTCGCACTTGACTCGTAAATCAAGCATCCCTTCGTGCATAAACAGTATTGTGTGACTGTGTTTTTCGACTTCGAGAATTCCTACGGCACCGCTTGGCGTCTCGGGATCCTTAGTGACTTCAAGTCATTCGGTGTTTCGGGTAACATGCTAAACACCCTTATTAGTTACTGTGGAAGAGAATTTTCGAGTGAGAGTCGGTAGTGCACTCTCAAGGGTTCACGTGCTAGAAAATGGCCTGCCGCAAGGTGGAGTGTTGAGCTGCACTCTCTTCATAATTAAAATGAACCCTCTTGGAAAGACATTGCCACCTACAATCTCTCATTGCATGTATGTATAGGACATCCAGATATCCTATAAATTATGTAATATGTCAATCTCGAACGTAAAGCCCAGCTTGGTGTCAAAAAGCTTGCCGGCTGGACAGAAAAGAATGGTTTTAAATTGAATCTTGCAAAACGCTCCTGCGTTGTGTTCTCCAGGATGCGTGGGGTCCATCCGAACCAGGACATTACTCTTAATCGCGTGTCGCTTCCTATGAGCAACGAGCACCCGTTTCTAAGTGTTGTGTTTGACCACAAACTCACATTCATTCTCCACATCAAGGAACCTAAGCATAAATGTCTCAAAACAATGAATGTCCTTAAGGTTCTCGCCCACCAATCCTATGGTTCCGATAAAGAACTCCTGCTGCGCTTGTATACTGCTTTGGTTGGGTCTCGTTTGGACTATGGCAGTGTGGTGTATGGGTCGGCGACTAAAACAGCGTTGCGAATGCTTGACCTAGTGATACACTTGGGGCTTCGTCTTGAGTCGGGTGCTTTTCGCTCAAATCTGGTCCAAAGTCTGTATGTCCAGTGTAAGAAGTGGATCCTTGGGAACCAACGGCCGAACATGGACTTGCTTTATGCTTTTAAAATTTAATCACTGAATAACCATCGTTTTTATCGAGTTTTTAACAATACATCCACATCTCTGCTGTTTGTAAATCGCCCATACGTTCCTCTGCCCTTTTTTACTTAGAGTGAGAGAGCGAGCCTCGGATCTCCGCGCTTTGTTTTTAGATGTGTACAGATCATCCTTTTAAGACATTTTAGCGCCTTGGAACGTTCGTCCTGTGTCCTGCAATCTTTCTTTTATGAAACTTGACAAAAATCGGGTACCACGAGCTGCAATACTGCAGCACTTTCGGTGTCTGCAGTATAAATACCCATGTGCCGAAGTTTGCAGTGATGCTTCTAAAAGCTCCCCTATGGTGCCCTGCGCTGCTTGAGTGCGGTTAGAAACGCGCTTGAGGAGATCAGATACCTGATAGATCTGGGAGTGGAGTATTTGTAGTTGACGAACAGCAGATCCATTGCGTGCAAGGGTGAGGCCCAAAACTTTTAGTGAATCCACTTGTGGTATGGTGGCTGCGCCAATCGACAGACCTGAAATTGTGCTTAGCCCTTCCTACCCTCAGCCACCGCCGGAAGCTGGCATTATTTCACCGGTTTTATCACCCAACACTTACGTCATGCCGAAGCCGCATGTATTAATGCGAAGCAATAATGAACTACAAATAATATACCCTCTCCCCCGTAGTAACACATTTGCGCAGTCATTTTTTATCCGCACTGCAAAGGAATGAAGCAATCTTCCCGGTCACGTGGTCCAAATAAAAAACCTTAACCAGTTCAAGTCGTCGCTTACAGCGCCCGGGATTGTGTGATTTATTGCTGCCATTTCTTTGTTTGATACTCTTTGCTTTTATAATTGTTATTCCAAGTTTATTACTTTTCTTTGTTGTTTTTTCATCCTAGTTGTTGTTTCAGCCTGAGCGCTAGTGTATTGCGTATTGATATTATTTTCGTGTGCCCTCTGAATACATTTGGTGACTGTATGCATGTTTATACGACTCAAATAAATTGTACAATTCCCGAACCTGTTGCGGCACCTACTAGGGCTGAATGAAAGTTTACTGCAAATTGGCCATTTTTTTAGGCGACGTTTGTGCGTATTTTTTTGTTATCATGAAGCTCATGTCACCCTTCTATGCTTGTACCAAGTGTATCTTTTGTACCACCCCTCATGTAATGCCTCCACTGCGGAGGCCCTTGAGGTGTTCAAATAAATGAATGAATGAATCACCACCAGCCTATCTACGCCTATGACCGGGCAATGGCCTTGTTGAATTTTTTGCGTCGCATAGCAAAGTAACCGAGAGGAAGAAGAGGACATGGCCCGAGGACGCTAGGGAAAAAAGATGAGAAAGCTCAGGAACTTTCGGACACCATGAACGTAGTGAGCAGCAATTTAGTGTGATTCAAATACAGTAAGTCTTTCGTTGCGGCGGCTAACGACTCCATTCTTCCGCAACATATGGTGCCGAAACCCGGAAACGGAGTTGGAGCCACCAAGCCGACGGATCAGAGGCCAAGAACAGTGAAAGCAGTATCAATGTGCACAAAGCGAACGAGGCATCGGTAAGGACCGCAGCATGGAGAAGCTGAAAATGAAGAGAACGTCTCGTCGCAAACAGAACGCACGGCTGATCAATAAGCGAAAACTCTTTTGGATACGGCTGACTTGGAGACTTTGGGTGCGCTCATAGAAAGGTGCGCTCAAAGAACATTGGGTGCGCTCATAGAACAATGACGAACTGGGCAAGCTGAACGTCGAGCTGGAGGGAGCCATACCGAAAGAAGAGTTCGTTGCAGAGTGCGTTGCCGTGCTGACACACGAAGACGCCGCCAAGGGCATGTTGGGCCAGTTAAAGGCGAGGGAGAGATCACTCCGGAGTGGTCAACGCTTGCGAGATTGACAGCCCCAGCCACTGTGGTGGGTCCTCAGACTGACGAGCGTTACCATCATGGAAGCTCAGTGAAGCTCCCGACGCTGCAGCTCCAAACATTCAACGGCGAGTTTTGCCAGTGGCTGAGCTTTTGGACCCAGTTTAAGTCAGCGTCCACGAGAACCGCATCCTGAGCAATGGGGAGAAGTTTCAGTACCTTCGGTCACTGCTGGGTGGGCCAGTTGCTGCATCCATTGCCGGTCTGCAACCGACAGAAGACTGCTATCCAGCCGCCATAGAAATTGTTTCGCGGCGCTTCGGTGACACCCGCCGCATTGTGCAGGAACATTTGGCGCATCTTCGATCGCTTCCTTCAGTGGAGTCATCGAAAGATTTCGGTGGACTACGGCAATTGCTGGATCACGTGCTGTGCCATGTGCGCGGCCTCACGGCGCTGAAGGTTTCTTCAGCCACGTAGTCTACGATGATGACTGACGTGCTTCTGAGAGCGTTACCATCAGACATCGTAGTTGATTACTACCGAGAGATAGCGCACAGTTCGCCCAGGTCAAGCCTGAGGGACGGAGAGTCCTCCGTCCTCGGGGCAGCTGCGTCATCGGCGTCCTTTGACGGTGAGCTTGAAAAGCTCTTGTCCCACCTCACCATGAAAATAGAGAGTAGAGAAAGAAGTATGATCGGCATTAGTGAAGGCCAACCTGACACCGAGTCAGTTTATGGATCGTAAATTCAGGTCATGCTTCCAAATGCAGCTGTTCTAAGTTTTAGCTCCTCGAATGAGTTCAGTTGTCTGTTCTGTCATTCCGATAAGCACTCTACAGACGAATTCCATGAAAGCATCGGATACAATGATACAATAAAAAAGTTGGCAAAGCACCGACGATGCTTTCGTTGTACCATGAGAGGACATTTTTCAAGGGAATGTCGGCGTAATGTGGAGTGCGCCAACTGTTCAGGCCGACATGTCTCTTCGGTGCGCGATTTTGGCTGGCAGCGAAGAGGAGCAGACAGATTGCGAAAGATGGACGCCAGGAACCTGCATTGCCGCACTCGCCCTTCTCTCGGCATGGGAGTGCTGCTGCCGACGTGCAGGTTATGGATTCAAGGGAATGAGCAATGCGCCTACATCCGCGGCTCAGTGGATGGAGGCAGTCAGTGCTCATTGATACGCGAAGATGTCGCACGTACCCTACGTCTGCGAGGGCTTGGGAAGACAAGCTTCCACCTTCCTGCGTTTGGCCAGGATGAGTCATTAAAAAGAGAATGTCGTCTAGTGGAAGTCTTTGTGCGGAGCCAATACAGCGACGCTGTGTTCTCTATAGAAGCAATTGAAGTCCCCTTCATCTGCAAAGATATCATTCAAGTACCCACTGAGAGTGGCTTTATTGCTTCTATCGAAACCGGTGGCGAACCTATTGGGGACAAACGTCTTCAGGCAGGCATGGCCGCTGTACCTGGGATCAGCCTTCTACTCGGAGCCGACCACCTTTGGAAGGTTATGCCAGGAGAGGTACGTCGTCACCCAAGAAACAACGGCCTGGTTGCATGCATTGAAGTCGGTGTTTGGTTGGATGTTTCAGGGGCCCTTATCTGTAGCCAGTTCATTGGATATCGCAGCGAATGTCGCCGTGTTGCGAGTGAGACCCAAGTTGGATAAGGTGGACGAAGATTTTGAACGGTTCCGTGCACTTAAAATTACAGGAACTTCTGGTGCCTACGAAGACAAGACAGGCGACGACAACGAATCAACCTCGCGAAAACGTCGCTTGCCTCACCACACGTGCACGAAAAATTCTTATAGAGAGCAGTACCCGGAGAGACCAGCCACGGTCATAGAGCCCCAGTCAAAGCATGTAAAACTTGTGAGAAATTACCAGAGGGAAGGTACGCCATCTTCCAAAGTTGAGTCCACGAGCTTCCGGCCTAAACGCCCACCACAAAGTCAAGCCGCTGAAGTCAAATTTGAACTAAGTTGTCCACGTTTCAGGAAGGGGAGCAGATGAAAAGTAGTGAGAAGAATAGAAGAGGGCGTACATCACTCAGTGAGACACAAGACCTGTTTCCGACAGTAACAAGTGATCACACGGAGAAGAATCCAGGTTGGAGCCAGTACAAGCGTCTGAAGAAAGACGCAAGAACGGTGCACTTCTATGATAGAGATAAGATGTAGGTGTACAGGGACAGTAGAATTCGGGGCAAAGGCGGTACGGACAATGCCAGGAGCTTGAAATACATTTTTTTGTAGGGTTGAATTTATGGCGTCGCATAGCAAAGTAACCGAGAGGAAGAAGAGGGCATGGCCCGAGGACGCTAGGGAAAAAATAACATGAGAAAGATGAGGAACTTTCGGACACCATGAACGTAGTGAGCAGCAATTCAGTGTGATTCAAATACAGTAATTCTTTCGTTGCGGCGGCTAACGACTCCATTATTTCGCAACAGGCCTCTCCCATTTAATCTCCTATTATCCAGGTCCTGTGCTAACTACAGTTCGCACAAGATTAGCGCTCACCAGTTGATTTGATTGATGGATTGTAGGGTTTAACGCGCCGACGCAACTCAGGCGATGAGGCGCGCCGTAGTGGAGGGCTCCGGATTAATTTTGACCACCTGGGGATCTTTAACGTGCGCCGAAATCTCGTACACACGGGCGTTTTTGCTTTTCGCCTCCATCAGAAAAGCGGCCGCCGCGGCCGGGAATCGAACCCGCGACCTCGTGCTCAGCAGCGCAACGCCTTAGCCACTGAGCCACCGCGGCGGGTAGCTCACCAGTAAATTAGTTTTATAATCATACTGGCAGCCTATCTTTCGCTATACAAAAATTGCCTTGGGATCATTGTGCAGGGTTCATAATGACTGTATATTAAGATCTGGTACAAATTTGTTGTCAGCGCATTAGCGGGCTGCTGTAAGCGGGCGCACTTCTGCCAGATACCTCCCGAGTGAGGATTCAACGTTTTTGGCGCATCACTTGCTGTGCGTTTTGTGCGTTAAATGATCGAAGCTAATTTTATGGAACTCAGGCTACGTTCTTGGGCTCTCTTCCTGGCGCCATTTTTCATGCGCAAGCATTAGTTTTCTTATTTGTTCAAAAATCCACTGTTTATGTGGCACAGAAATATTGTCAACGAATGGTACACAAAATGGCGGAAGCGCGGCACCCAAAATATGGTCAAATGCTCAAAGGCTTCGTGTTGCCTTTCTCTTGGGTGGTTCCTGGAACGACATGCACCACTTCACACGAGCATGCTAACTACACAGCATCAGGCAAGTGGCAAAGTGTGTCCGCGCTAATGTAATCTTGCCTGCTGATGAGAGAGAGAGAGAGAGAAGCGAATTGAGAGCCGAGAGCTTATCCAGGCCCGGCAGAAGGCATGAAGGAGAGGGGGCACTATATGGTCTTTCGTCTAAGCCTGTGTCCTTAGTGAAGTTGCCTTTTGCGAAGTCAATGGTTGGGGCTCCTGTCCAAGAGTACTCTCTGCTGTGAACGGTGAACGGTTGATTGTCCAATTGGCGGAGCTCTGTGGCCAACACGCCGCGTTCCGATGAATAGTGGGGCAACGACAAAGCACGCGTTCGATTGTCTCTTCAACTGCGCAGGCGTCGCAGTGGGCACTACTGGCCTTCCCGATGACAAAGATGTAGGCTTTCCAGAAGGCCAGCCGACCCCATTCTACAAAGTAAAGTAGATTGTGATCGACACTACCCATACGGCAGACGGCGCTGGAGTAGAGGGTCTTCCTTGTAGAGGCGCAGATACATCAAGTCCGGTGGTCTTGACCGCGGAGTGACGAAGCAACCTAGTTGCATCGGTCCTTGAAAATGGAAGCAAGATGGTGCTTTCAATGTTATGGTCTGCCAGGGCAGCTGCATCAGCCGGAAAATAGCCGGTTATTCCACAGGGACTTGGTGTGTGCTGAGTCAGAGTAACCGAAAGAAGAAGACCCAAACAGTAACGAATGATGGTAGACACACGAAAATTTCCTTAGCAAGGTTACGTATGTTGAGTAGTGTTTTCTTTGTCGAAAACAGTACGGAAAGCCGCAGGCGTGAACTTGCCTTTAGATATTAGCGAGTTCCCGCTCGACTGCGCGTAACTTAACGGGGCGGCTGATGCCGCGCGCGCAGGAGATCTCCAAGGAACGATGCGAACAGTTTGGGTTCACTTGAAGCTCTGTTTTATTATACGCACAAGTATACACTACAGAAAGAGGGTAAGGGCACGAACAAAGAGGAGAGTCTCGGTGCCTCAAATGGCGATGGTTGGCGTCGGTTCGTCTGCAAGCGCGCACACACATAAACACACGTCGCTCGCTGGCGCCGCACCGCCCGTGGTCTGTGGCATGGTGTCGGATGCGCCGCATGGTGTAAACAGCGGCCGCTTTTCGTTCCGATCCTCGTCTTCGGTTACTTGATCCGGGGCCTCCAAAGTCCTCCCGAGCTCTTCCCCGTCAGCGAAGTGTAAACTTTAGATACGCCTTCCGAGAACGGAGGAATTCTTAACATCCTCCCCCCCATTGAGCCTCTGCTCATTCTTATTACAGCTCCAGAGGGTAAAGCGCTTGAACTGGCCGCCGTAATTCTTTCTTGTTAGGAAGAACTATTCTGCAGGCCCGAGCCTTTCCGTCTCGTCCGGGAAACGTCTCGACCACCCTGCAAAGTTTCCACAGCTGGCGAGGTGTTTTATCTTCGCCGAGCAAGACAATGTCTCCCTCCTTGACGCTCTTCTGCGGGAGCCCCGCTGCGAAGTGCGCCGAACGTAGCTCCAGCAGATATTCGCGTCTCCATCGTCTCCAGAACAAATCCATAAGGGCGCTGCGTCGCTGCGATTGCCTTGTGACTGTACTTTTCGTAGATGTCGTTACGATATTACCGCCGGGGGAGGGCAAACTTGTAAGCCTACGTCCGATGAGTAAGTGCGACGGGGTCAAAGGCGTGAGTTCTTCCGCCTGAGAGTGCACGTAGGTGAGCGTACGAGAATTGACAACCGCTTCCGCCTGAGTGAGAATGGTTACTATGCTGTCGTAGTCGAGTGCACTTCTTCCAAGAACCTTTCGGAGAACGTTCTTGACTGTACGTACCATTCTCTCCCAGAAACCGCCCCACCATGCTGCTCTTTCCACTATGAATTTCCAAGTTATTCGATGGTCACTTAGGTATGCCTGAGTGTCGCTTCCCTTGATGGCGTGGAAGATTTTGTTCATGTCCGCTGAGGCTCGCTTGAATGTGAGAGCGTTGTCCGAGTACACAGTTTTCGGTATTCCTCTTCTCGCAATAAATCTCCTCAACGCCATAAGAAATGTCTCAGTAGTGAGGTCTCTTACCAGCTCTAGGTGTACCGCCCTGGTTGTAGCGCAAGTAAAGAGCGCTATATAAGACTTCCGCATGCTTCCTTGGTCCGTGTAAAATATAGGGCCCGCGAAGTCTACACCCGTAACCTCAAAGAGGTCCGCCTGAGTCACCCTGTCAGCTGGTAGCGGGGCCTGAGCTTCCGCGGCAGGTCGACAACTCTGTCTTTGACACGGCACGCAGCGTCTTATGGCTGATTTCACGGCTTGTCTTGAACGAATGATCCAGTAGTTCTCACGGAGGTGGGATAACGTATCTCGTACTCCTGCGTGTAGAAGCCGCTTGTGTTCCCCGCGAATCAGAAGGCCAGCGTAAGGGTGCCTCGCAGACAGAATGATCGGATGTATTGTTCTCTCTTGCTCTGTACTGTTTTGCAGCCGACCTCCAACCCGTAGCAGTCCCTCGTTGTCTAGGAACGGGTTCAAATCTTTTATCGGGGATTTTCGGTCGAGCGGCTTGGAGGCACTGAGGGTCCGTACTTCATTTCCGAATGTTTCCATCTGTGAAATCCTCAGCCAGTACCTCTCCGCCTCGGTCATCTCTTCGGCTGACAGGCACCCCATCCTTTTCTCCGAAGAGGTTCGGCAGTTGTAGAGGAAGCGCTTGATCCACGCTGTTGTCCGAAGCACTCTAGTGAGGGAACTCTTTTCGCTTAGGTTTATCAGAACAGCTGGTTCGCCGTCTGTTATGGTGTTTAGCACCGGCGTCCTGATTTCTTCTTGCCAGAGTTGGGGATCAGTAAGGCAGGGTTCGAAGGCGGGGTACGTTTTGCTTTTGTTGAGCCACTCTGGCCCTTCCCACCATTGCTTAGCATTCACCAAAACTGATGGTAAGATACCCCTGGTTAATATGTCTGCGGGGTTTTCCTTTCCGGGACAGTGCTTCCACACTGCGGGATTGGTCAGTTGTTGTATCTCTTGGGCTCGGTTTGAAACAAAATGCTTCCATTTGGAGGCGGAACTTTTGATACAGCTTAAGGCTATCGTTGAGTCTGTCCAGCAGTGAACTGTCATGCCTTCAATTCCCAACTGTTTCGTCAGGTTTTTTTGCCAGCCGTGCGCCGATAACGGCTCCCATCAATTCCAGTCGCGGTAGTGACAGTCGCTTGAGAGGAGCCACTCTCGCTTTAGCCATCAACAATGTCACCGTGGTGCATCCATTTTCTGTCCTTGCTTTAACATAAGCAACAGCGCCGTATGCCTTTGGGCTGGCATCACAGAACACATGGAGCTCCACTTCTGTGCACGCATGGCTGAGGTCACGAGCGAGTAGCCTAGGTGTTGCGATCTGCCTCAGCATAGGCAGCTGGTGGCACCACTTGTCCCACGTCTCAGCTATATCGGGCGGGAGACTTTCGTCCCAGTCTGTCCCTCGTTCCCACAGGCTCTGAAATATTACTTTCGCAGTAGTCGAAATTGGCGCGAGGAAGCCAAAGGGGTCAAACACGCGTGCAGATGCCTGCAGAAGAAATCGCTTCGTGTTCTGTCGCTTGCTCAAAAAGTCAATCAGCGTGTTCATCTCAAACACAAAATCGTCACTTTCTGGTCTCCACTCGACTCCAAGAATTTTTGTCATCGTCACGTCGGAAAATCCGCTTTGGGTTCGATCTGTTTCCGACAATGCCTCTTCGAGCTTGAATTCGTTCGATTTCCATTTACGGAGGTTCATGCCAGCTAGCTGCATGATTTCCTGTGATTCTCGACAAATCTTTTCCGCCTCCTCCAGGTTGTCAGCTCCCGTTACAAGATCGTCCACGTACAAGTGGTCACGTAGCATCTCTGATGTTGCAGGAAACAAGTTATGCACAGAGTCGAGATGGTGCTTTAAGGTAGCTGCGAGCAGAAATGGACTAGAGGTAACTCCAAAGGGCACTCTTGTCATTCGATACTCCTTGATCGGAGGAAGAACTTCTCCCCGTCTTGGAACGCTTTCGTACCAAAGGAAGCGTAGTGCATCGCGATCCATTTCCGCAAGCCCAACCTGGAGAAAGGCCTTCTCAATGTCAGCCATGATGGCCACATTGTGCATCCTGAACCTAATGAGGATATCCGACAGGTTTGGATTTAGGTCCGGCCCAGCAGATAGTACCTCATTCAAAGACCGCTGACCTGGTGCGCTTGACGAAGCATCAAAAACTACTCTTAATTTGGTAGTTTCACTGCTCGGGCGCGTTACGCCGCGATGCGGCATGTAATAAACAGGCCCCCTCGGGGACTCACCCGCTTCGGGAACTTCCTCAGCGTGTCCGGTAAGGAGGTAGTCCCGCATCGCTCTGTCGTAGGCCTCAGCCGTGCCTTCACTTCGCAAAAGCTTTGTAGTCAGAGAGGAGAGCCTCGCAAGAGCCGTCGTCTTGTTATCCGCAAGCTCGTGTATGTTTTCTTGCCAGGGAAGGGCAACGCAGTAGCGACCGTCCTTGTAAGCGACGTTTTCTTTGAAGTCCTGTAGCACTTGCTTCTCGGTGTGGGTGTTATCTGGCTTGTCCGTAATGCCTATGTGCTCCAGCTCCCAGAATGATTTTAGCTGCTTGGAAAGATTGTCGTCATCCAGGTCGGCGCTTACCGTTACGCGCAAGACCCCGGTGCTGGCGTGATAGGCGACAGCGGATGACGAAGTTGACGCACTTCCCTGCAACGTCCATCCGAAAACCGTCTCCACGGCGACGAGCCCGCTTTGTAGGCGCTTGATGTTACCGGTGGCCACCTCCCAGTAATAATCGGCTCCTAGGAGGAGTCCTACTTCGTCGAGACGGGACCCATCGACCGAGCAGTCGGCGACCTCCATTCCTTGTTCATTAAGGTATGCCACGGTGGTCATCTCAGGAGCTGGTATCACGTCGCAGCAAATATGAGGGACCTCCAACGCTTCCACTCGGACTTCGTTTCCGCTGTGTTGGTTGCGCAGCCACAGCTCGACGCGGCGGCATTTTCTTTGCTCAGTGGGCCTCTCGTTGCCAAAGGTCATAATTGTCAGTTTTTCCTCTCCCAGGACGCGGAGTTTTAGCCGTCGCGATAGTTCTTGTTTCACAAATGTGCGCTGACTTCCGCCGTCGAGAAGGAGCCTCACTTTGGATCGCTCGTGAGGTCCCTCTGCCCAAACTTGAGCAGTTTGCAGCATAATGCGGACAGCGCTAACCGTCGCTGCTGCCTGAAGTGACGACTCTGCGGTAGGCGCTGGCGGGGCCGCAACCTGGCTCGATGGTTCCTGGGCGGGTCTGTTGTTGATGCCGCAAAGAGCAGTGGCGTGTCGAGCTGAGCACTTCGCGCAAGTGAGCCATTTTGCCGTACGACATTCAGCTGCTCGATGGTTTCGTTTGGTGCATTTGAAGCAACGTCTCTCTTGTTTCAGTATGTTGCTCTTTTGTTCGAGAGAAACACCCGCCTGGCAGTCGGCTGTCAGGTGATCACGTGCTTTGCAAAAGGCGCATGCATTTTCCTTCTTATCCGCGAACGCTGACAGGACTGACGACGATGCCTGCTTTTGGTCGTTTCCCATGCGGTTCTGTTTGTTTCGTGGCGAATGAGACTCTTGAAACCGACAAGTACCGTACTCTGCTCTCTCTCTGCTCTCGATTTCATTTCGCAGGAAGTCTAGAAAACTCAGTAGCTCATCCTCGGTTCCATCACTGCAAGCTGTCTTCCTGCGACAGTACTCCAAGCGAAGCTCCTTTGGAATGCTCTTTCGGAGGACCGTGAGCAGCAGCACTCCGTAGCCGCTCGGCGGCACGCCCAACGCCTCCAAACTTCGGACACCAGCCTGAATTTCATCGTACAGCATCCTCAGCCTCCCTGTTTCCTCGACGTTCAGCACGGGTCGAATCGACAGCAACCGCGACATATGATCCTCGATGATCACTTCATCTTTGCCGAACCTCTCCAAAAGGGTTTTGACCGCGATCTCGTAGTTTCTGTCTGTCAACGTAAGGCCTTCGATTGCAGCGGCAGCTCGTCCTGTCAGATAGCTTGAGAGATACTTAAATTTGTCAATGGCTGGAAGCGCTGAATTCTTGTGGATTGTCGACTCGAATTCGTTCCAGAATTTCGGCCATGAGCGCACGTCTCCGTTGAATTTTGCAATTTCGAGCTTCGGAAGTCTGGTGGTTGCCTCCTGTGATTGAAACGACGTCGTACTTGACGCGGGAGCCGAGGACTGTGTGTTGCTCGTTGAACTGGTGTTAACTTGCGATGAAACCGCCGGGGCAATGTCGCTAGCTGTTCCCATTTTGATAGCTCTTTTGAGGATTGTTTTCATCGAGCTTATTTTTGTGCTGTACGCACTACAGCTGGCCAATTCTTCATCAAGCTGGTCGATGTCTATCTTCTTTTCGACGTTCTCGTTAGCTACTCTAAGCTCTTCAGATTGTTGGATAAGCAAGTCAAACAATTCTTCCAGCTCACCGATCGCTGCTGGTGACGCTTGCAGTAGCTCGTTGGCGGTTGCCATGGTCTTGTCGATGCTGTTGCGAATTGCTGCTTGCTTTCTCTGGAGTCGATCCATGATGCTCTCGGTGTCGCTTGGTCGACTTCTCCCGGGTTTCGGCACCAAAATGTTGAGTAGTGTTTTCTTTGTCGAAAACAGTACGGAAAACCGCAGGCGTGAACTTGCCTTTAGATATTAGCGAGTTCCCGCTCGACTGCGCGTAACTTAACGGGGCGGCTGATGCCGCGCGCGCAGGAGATCTCCAAGGAACGATGCGAACAGTTTGGGTTCACTTGAAGCTCTGTTTTATTATACGCACAAGTATACACTACAGAAAGAGGGTAAGGGCACGAACAAAGAGGAGAGTCTCGGTGCCTCAAATGGCGATGGTTGGCGTCGGTTCGTCTGCAAGCGCGCACACACATAAACACACGTCGCTCGCTGGCGCCGCACCGCCCGTGGTCTGTGGCATGGTGTCGGATGCGCCGCATGGTGTAAACAGCGGCCGCTTTTCGTTCCGATCCTCGTCTTCGGTTACTTGATCCGGGGCCTCCAAAGTCCTCCCGAGCTCTTCCCCGTCAGCGAAGTGTAAACTTTAGATACGCCTTCCGAGAACGGAGGAATTCTTAACAACGTATAGGCCACACACACGTAACTCACTCACGCGTGCTGACTAGATATCCAAGACCGCTATGTAGCAGGTGTCCAGATGGCCTATCCATAACCCCCATCATCATTCAATGCAAGACACTTGGCACAACACGACGCGAACACTTTCCAAAACTCTACAAACAACACATTCCACTACACCTGTCAGACTTCCTAGCTGACGACCCCATGTTTCCCATGAAGGGTGCTTTTAAATCTTTCACCGACATCAAATTTCTACACCTCATTTCTTATCATGAAACATTACAACTTGTCCCTCTACAGCAGCGACCTTCATTGCCTGAAGTGTCTTCTCTCTTTTATTTGTACTGACAGAAGATTGTAGTATTTACGCTGACACCACTGTCATTGAGTAACTTTTTTGGAGCTTATTGCCCTAGTTGGTCTTCTGCCATTAAACACCAACCCCCATCGATAATGAGACGACATGTACGCGTTCTGCAATAGGACACTCATAATTTAAGAATATTTACATCATTAGGAGGACTGCGGTGACCACCTCGATTTTTATCGAGTAGGGGCTATAGTGGGTTGGTTCCCTAACAGCTCTCGCATTTGGCGCACTCAGTGAAGAAGGGAAACCCGCGTCCGTGACGTCAAATTGCAATGCCACTTTGCCAACTCGCGCAACTCTTTGGTAGTAGAAACTATAAAATCAGCCAGAATAAGTCACGTATCATATCATTCTTTTTGGCATGCCGCGGGTTACTCAAGCGACTCTGTGGGGTCGTACGGCTAGGATGCCCGCTTTCAGTAGGACTAACAATTACGAAACCCCGTTAGATTGCCCGCAGTGCTTTGAAGATGTTGTTCCGCATGCTTTGACCTACGCGCAGCTTGGGACATAGCATGAGTAAAATATTTGTATAAATGCTGTTATTTATTTCCGAGTGTTGTCCTTTAAATAAAGATTCTAGGCGCCGGTATAACCCTCTTGTCGCCCTCTGCGTTCTGGTATGCCACTCATTTTGCTCTCATGGCAGACCGGCAAACGTGCTGCACATAAAAAAATCTTGCTCTCAAGCTTTCCACCACACCCCTCAACGGCACCAGGATACTTTTATTCGCGTGAGAAGGGCATTGTGCGCGCACGAGGTTCTCGGCGATGCGTGGGCGTGAGAAGTGCGCCAGCCGGTGGCCTCGCGTGTCATGCCGAAGCCTGTCGCTCTCCAGCGCTGAAAGAGCAGCCCAGAGTCACAGACCGATCGTTCATATTCCTCTTTGAGAGAAGACAAACAAAAGATGCCCCCCCAAAGGCGGTTTGGCCACGCAAGGTCACCAACGGCTGCTGCCTGGAAGGACTCGCCGCCGCTAGGACGTGCAGCTCACGCCGCT
Organism: Haemaphysalis longicornis; assembly: GCF_048455015.1. Classification (NCBI taxonomy): domain Eukaryota; kingdom Metazoa; phylum Arthropoda; class Arachnida; order Ixodida; family Ixodidae; genus Haemaphysalis; species Haemaphysalis longicornis. The sequence goes on from NW_027526203.1 coordinate 99,342,366, forward strand.
CGCACAATGCCGTGGGCACGCAAGAGCACGGCTGGGCACCTCGTTTCCTTTCCTTGAGCTCAGGGGATAGATGCTGCACTAAATGGGCAAGAGTTGCTGTTTCCGGTAATCTGCGAATTCCGGAGAAGTGGGCAATCATAATAGAAACCACAAGCATTGAGCTCGCAAGTGACTGGGATTATCCTCCATAAAAGTGTTGCAAACGATGTATTAAATGCGCAGGAATTTTAGACAACATGCCGCGCCAGTGAAGTTTGTGCAGGCGTCGCAGGGGTTCAGATTAGTCTAAACCTTATAGAGTAACCATGCGGTGACCGCCAAGAAGGGAGATGAGAGCACTGATGATTGGCTGTGTTCGAATAGCGCAACAAGTGAAGGTAAAAAAAAAATACCATTTGTTCTACACCTAGTTGTTTGTACAAGTTAGTAGGTTGGAGTACCGAACCAAGGAGGGAGTAACTGTAATTAAGTGGGTTTGCGCGTCTATGAAACGATACGGTTTTGCTTTTGAGTGTATTGAGTGACATTTGCCACTCGCTACACCAATTTTCAATAGCGAAATGCTATGCTTGTAAGGTTAATTGATCGTCGCGGATATTCATTTTAGTATATATAACACATTCGCCCACAGACAGCCAAATTGTATTAGTTGCTCTGGAAGGTGGGTCATTGATACAACAACAGAACCAATCTGAGTACAGCGCCTTGTCGTACTACAGAGTGCACTTGGGTAGTATTGGAAGCTGTGTTGTTTACTACTATAAATTCTTTTCTATTGGTAAGAAATTTATTTTGTTTTCTATTCGTAAGGATGGGGAATCCAGGCTAATACAAAGGAATCAAGGTTCAGCTGTTTCAATTTATGCATTAAACGACGATGAGGGACTTTATAGAATGTCTTTTCAAAATCAAGAAATACTCCATCGGTTTGAATGTTATTATAAAGGTTGCTGTGGACATCGTGAAGTAATGTAGCTAGCTGAGTTTCACGCGAAAACTCTTTCCGGAAGCCGTGCTGTGACTGATCTATGAAGTGGTTTTCTAGAGGGTTTATCACGTTTGTGAAAATTATATGCTCCACAATCGTTGACTGAATGCTGGTTAGTGATATTGGGCGATAGTTACATGGCGATGATTTGCGACGATTTTTCGAGTTTCCATTCGGATGGTATATTTATTTATTTTTATTTATTTATTTATACTGTCAACCCTCACTTGAGGGTCATTACAGAGAGGGAAGCATAAGATATGGAAAGCAAATACAGACATTGATACTTTCAGCAACTTGGAACAATAACACAATAGCATATTCATTGCTCGGCGAAGTAAAAATCAAGAGCACATTGAAATTTCTTAGCGTCAGAACTTTCAACAATATGTCGCGGCAATTTGTTCCATGCTTCTATAACATCAGGAAAAATAATTAAGAAAGACATCCGTGCGAGCACGATTCAGCGTCTAAAGCTCCAACGAGACGAAAGATCCAACGGTGGATATTCCGTCTCGTTGGATCTTTCGTCTCGTTGGACATTCAGGCTCGATTGGACCTTCAGACTCGGTGGATCTTTCGTCTCGTTGGACACTCAGGCTCGATTGGACCTTTCGTCTTGTTGGATCTTTCGTCTCGTTGGACATTCAGGCTCGTTTGGACCTTCCGTCTCGGTGGATCTTTCGTCTCGTTGGATATTCAGGCTCATCCGTTATACGAAAGTCTGAAGCACTCTATAAAATAACCTTCACTATCCAATTCACCAAATTCTTAGCGAGAACGTCTGCGTTTCAGGTGCGAGTATATAACTTCACCTAAGTGCAAGATTTTTTAAATTTTAATGTACTCCCGGCATTGGCCTTTCCACGTGGTCAGGAAAGCTATTTCTGAACAACAGCTCCACGAAGATTAAATGTCTAGTTTACGAGGTATATGCTCTCACTGTCGTATTGACTGAAGAGCGCCCACAACAAATATTTGTGCGAATGCGCAGGATTCTCCTTTATGCCTGTGTGTGCCTGTGTTAGGGTGTGTGAGATTTATTAAATTCCCCTCAGGAAGAAAGCGTCAATCTCCTATCTAAAAATAATATCTTCCTACGAACTAACTCTAGTTCCTTCCCGCCGCATGGACACGTGCAGCACTTAAGCAAGCCTACCTGAAATCTGCGAACATTCACTTCCTCAAATGCGCACTTTGCTATTGTCTGTTATAATTTAGATGGGTTCGCTGGAGTGGACCAGTCCCCTTTATATCACTCAAATAACTTCAATCTTTCTACCTGGAAGCCTAACTATTCATAAATATCAGAAATTGTCCCATTGTGCTGAGATGCTTTTCGATCCTGCGCAAGACTGTGCGCAATACCGGCCTCACCAGACTGAATGGATAAAGCCCGAAAGGCTACTTTGGGTTCGTCTGTGATGATTCAACTGTTTTCAGGAACTGAGTAAGCTAAATAACGGCGGGATATTGACCCTCAAGGGCGACAGTGCAGTGTATTTACGCCCCCCTTCTACAAAAATGTTGCGTTCGGGCCTCAATTTCCCAGCGACCGACTGGGACGCGGTTCGGTAAAAGCCTATCGAGTTCTTTGTTGCAGATCCAAGACGGAGCTTGGCGATTCATTTTTGTCCACTTCTTGTAAGAGCGGAAGGTGCATATTTGTTTTGATAAATGCGGCGGTACGTTTTAAGCGGTATGTGGGACGTCTCAGCACGTATTCGACGGTTTAGCGGACGGCAATACCTGCGCGATTTGTGTTGGCCATAGTGTCGGCAGAGTTTTGAGAATACCCGCAAAATTCTTCAAGAATTTAAATGTCACTAACTGAATTCAAAAAACGCAAAAAGACGGGACAAGAAACGACTACACATGGCGCTGTTTTTTGCACGTATTTTTGTGCTGTTACGAATTCAGTTATGCACAATAGCCCAAGCCACCGTTCTAACGAAATTCAAATATGACGGAGAACTGATTTTTTTTCGGAAACCAGAATATGCACCCTTAACAACAGGAATGACTACAAACACATGCAGACCAACTGTGATGTTATTCTATACACATCATCTTGTGTATGGAAGTCGAATTACCTAAAGGTGACGGTGAAGTGATTGTAAACATGGCGGGATTACTTTTTGAGATTATAATCTAGAGTCCCTAGACTAGTTTTCGACCACTCTGTTTGCGTTTACGGCACTTTCTTAGTAGAAAAATTAATTTTAAAGTGGTTTCCTAATCTGTGCATCCTTGCCGATTTTTATGACGTTTCGTATGACGTTTACTCTTGTAGGCTGAGCTTGACTGCGCCCACTGCGATTCGTCGACCTTATGCCGGCCGCTCGCGGGTCGTCGCAATTCATTCCCTAAGTTAAAACTAAGCCATGACAAGAGTTGTGTGTGGAAAAATGTGGCTTATTTTGCTAGTTTGCAAAAAGTACAAGTCAATGTATCTCTACGCTAGCGCACCTGCAATACATACATTGGCTTACGACGCTTCACTGAGTTCGCTTCACGGGAGCTGTAAGCTGCATTTGCCCGCACATCTGGTGCGCTGGTAGAAAATGTAAGGCCAATAAAAAGTGGGAGAGGATAGCGAGTTTAATATAAGTAATAAGCCAAAAAATTGACCAATACTCTTGTTGTAAAGTGTAAATCCAAGGTCCGGGAAACACTTTTTGCGCAGGGTGAGCTAGCACAGAGGTCAGCAGCACGATCGCACATGTGCAATCTCTTTTTACCCGCCGGAAGAACGCAGTCTCTAGTGAAACATATTTGTGGAGACTTGACGGGCACAAAAAAGTTTCCTTTGAGCTGCTCACATCAAAACTCTTAGTGAAAACAAACTTGCGTTACAAAGCAATGTCTATCACTTGCTCGAATATTGCCGCTTATATCAACCAGAAGCCATTAATCGTTGCTTTGTTTTGTTACGGGATGTGGTGGTTTTTGGGATGTTTTGCAACAAACTGTTAAAAGGGACATGCACACGTTTACGTGTCCATGTCCCTTTACACAATGCCGTTCTTGGCTTCTCTAGATACTACTGGAGTGCTCTATGATATATTTTTTGTGATGGAATTTTATAGCTTGTAGAAGTGCCCCATTACTTACCGGCATGCGGAACTCCCCCGCCCAACGAAGTCCGTTTTTTTGGGAGCTGGCTGCATTGTTGGAGAGCAAATATGCGGAGGAAAATTACCCATCAGAGCGGCTGCACCCATTCGACGCGCGTGTCTGCTTGTTGAAGTTTTGGAGGCTGCGATATTGTAGCTGCATTGGCGTTATCCTTCTTGGATAAGTGCTAGCTTTTGTATTGCATAATAACCGCAAGTTTTTCGTGCAGAAAAGAAAGGAATGTGGTATGGACGAGTGCTCTGAAGCACTACATGCAGTGCATCGTAGCAGGAGGTTCGAATCTGCGGTAGAATTTTTTTTTTTTTTTTGGGGGGGGGGGGGCGGCGGCGGAGTTTATTTCTTTTTGTATAGGTAACGTTTTACCTACTGCATTCCCCATTTTGCGCTGCAATCATCATTGCATTATGAGCGAGTTTAAAGACTACGTGCAGACAGACACTGACGAGCTGGCGAGTTGTTCTTGGCGTGGTGTTGACATATCACCGGCAGCTTGGAGGCACAGTGCCGAATCCGTCGACTCCGGCCTCGTGCGAACGCGCCTCTTAAGACACAGAGACGAGCAAGGCAAGCTCCGAAGTTGAGGGAGAAGCTGAGGGTCTCCGATGCTGCGGAGGGCGTGCAGCCACTGCGAACGCGTCATCTAGTACACGTTACGACTTTAAGCGCGTCTGGCATCCTTATGTGACCTATAATGCCGCCGACAACAACATCCCACCAGCGATAACGTTGGACGCCAAGCATGTTACTGCGGGGAACAAAAACCGAGACTGGTTTGAACAACTCTCCAAACATAAACGACAACAACTACATTCCGATGTATGTGCTTGTTCCCAGTAGTAGTACAGCTACTTCTGAAACAATAACATTGACAAAAAAACCTTTGGGTATACGTAAAGTTTAAATTCCTGGGTATCGTACAAGCACGTCGCGTGACGTTTCCGGTGAGGCGAACTTGTCTTGAAATACGATTGGACGCTGTTTATTGTAGTAAATTTCATGCATACGGAATTGCGCTTTTGTCAGTGCTATTTTTTTTTTAGGAAAAAGATTAGTGCTGTTGGCGTGAAGTGAAATTGTAAGAATGTAGTTTTGTGGTACATTTCGTGGGTGTGCGAGACAGTTTCGGCTTCGGTTCCGCCATGCAATACTTATATGGTTTCTGACGTTATCTGTAATCGCGCATTGAGCATACTTCAGAAATCTATATGATCCGCTATTCACATGTTATTGACTGCAGAAATGGCCGCATAAACCTCCCTGCGCCGCTTAAAGCTAACAAGTATCGTTTCATGCAGTAAGGCCGAGCCGAGGAGGACGCAGTCGCTGAAATCCGGTGCTCCAGTTCATCGGGGATGGTGAACCACGGGGCGTCCCTCCCGCAGCTACGGATCTCAGCTGCACGCCTTTCCACCGTACTATCCGCAACGTCGTCGGCGAATCGGCCAATTAAACACAATAGGCCAATAAAAAAGGCCTCTAACCCTAGATTTGAACCCGCGCAGTGGATTCCAACGTTTTGTGCTTCATCAAATTACGCTTCGGTAACATGCAACGAGGCTTACAAATAGCAAGTACAGCCGGTTAAAGGCTTGTCTATAACACAGCGTTCGTACTCTCAGCCCTATCCTGCCCCGCCGGAGCGGGATTTGAATAAAACTACTGCGGAATTCTGAAGTCTTAGCCCTTCGCTTTTGCCTCCGACATGTTTGGAACGAGTATGTTTCAGCAGTTTTCGGATGTAGCTGGTTGAAGTTGAAATCGCTGTTACAGACAAGCGTTTTACCGGCTGTACATATGTTTTTGTTTGTTTATTGTTTATTCACAAAAACGATGTTCAATAGCGGTCTGTCTTGGTGCCAAGGCAAGAGGCGGCATTGAAAGCCACCTGACTGGGCCTTCGGCACCAGACAGTACACGCAGCAGACAACATGAGCGCGACATACTTCAAACCAGATTGCTGGATCTCAAACGCTCAAAACACACTAAATCATCAAACATCAAACATTGCATCGAATCAATCATTACATCGAATAAAATATAAAATGTTCAAACGCATTGCAGATTATCAAGCGCATACAATAAAAAAACACATACAGAGTGTCAAACACGAGTGTCAAACACGATAAGGCAATATAAGTGAAAAAGAAATCACAGAATTTGTGGTCAACACATACATCACCAACATGTCACATAACCATTAAGGCCAAAAGAAGAACATGTTCTTTAGGACTGAAAAACAAAATATACAAAAAAGTCACGATTGTTCGAGGAAATAAGTTTTACAAAGTTTTCTGAAGGCAAGCAAGGAGGGAGAACTGTCTATTGTATCAAGAAATGCTGGATAACAATTCAGAAGGTTCGGAATTTGCCATTTTAATAATTGCATGCCGTATTTAGTTCTCGTCTTAATTTTGACGAAGCCGTTATTTCTGAAATTATATGGTGTCTCCGTGTTTGTATATGTGTCAAAGAACAGCTCACGATTTGCTTTGAATTCAAGAAAAACCATTTCCAGCAAACGCTGTTTGTACAACATTTCTATATGAAGGATCCGGTTCTGGGAAAAGTATGGAAATGTGTGATCATGACTAGATAGATTTTGAATGAATCGTATACCTTTTTTCTGCATTATATATAGTCGTTCCAAATTATACTTCGATGTAACCCCCCAGACTAATAAACAATATTGTATACGGGAATGCACTGTACTAAAATAAAGTTGCCGTTTTATTCGTATTGGTAACAACGTCCGAAATCTATTTAGCATACCAAGTGATTTAGCAATGATACCTTTTATAAAGTTCACGTGACTTGTCCACCGAAGATTTTCATGAAATAGTACCCCTAAAAACTTGTATTCTGAAGTCTGTTCTAGCGGGCATGATTTAAACGTTATAGATGTATTAAGATGAACTGGTTTATTAACGGCGGAGAAGACAATGTACTTGGTTTTCTTAGCATTCAATAAGAGCCTATTTGCGTCTAACCAGCAGGACAAATTTTGAAGCCATAGATTGACAGTAGGAATGAGAGAGGAAAGGTTATTAGACGTGAAAAAAACATTCGTATCATCGGCGTAAAGGACAATGTCTGAGGTCAGTGGGATGTTGACAATATCGTTTATATACAGTAAGAATAGTGTTGGTCCTAATATAGATCCTTGCGGAACTCCATAATTTATTAATTCCGTATCCGACTGCAGATTATTAATCACAACGAACTGTCTACGATTAGTCAGGTAGCTATGCAGTAACTGAAGTGGAACTCCTCTTATTCCATAGTACGGTAACTTTGCAAACAGTATTGGATGTTTAATAGAATCAAAAGCTTTGTTAAAATCTAAAAAGATACCTATTGTGTACAGTTGATTTTCTATATTAGTTGCAATTTTCTCTCTAATGCTTAATAATGCTGATTCAGTAGATTTACCTTGTCGAAACCCATACTGATATTCGGTTATTAGGTTGTGTTTACAAAGATGCTGAGTAATTCTAGTATTTATAACTTTCTCTGCTATTTTGGAAAAAAGGGGAAGTACTGATATTGGTCTGTAGTTATAAATACAGTCAAGAGCACCACCTTTATGTAAAACGGAAACCTTGGCAATTTTCATTTTATCCGGAAATATTCCTGTCAACAAAATCGTATTCATTAGGTGGCAAACTACGTCGCATAGCAAATCTGAGACCGCTTTAATTGGAGCCACTTTAATGCCATCGAAACCACACGAAACATTACTTTTTAGGCTGTTAATTATACCAACAATTTCAACTTGGGTAACCGGGTAAAGAAATAAGGTCTGTGGCAGATTATGCTCTATATACGTTTCAAAATCCACATAAGTGGTCACCTCCGACGCTCCAAAAGTCAAAAAGTGGCGGTTGAACTCGTTAGCAAGGGCATTATCAGTTAATATCTGCCCATCTATTTTAATTTCCTTAGGAGCGGCAGTTCGTGTTTTCCGTAGTAGATCTTTGATAGTGCGCCAAGTTTTCTGAGGGTCAAAATATATCTCGGCAAATTTATTAGCGTAGTAAGTAATACGGGACTTTTTAATATCAGAGCTCAGCCTATTTCTGATCTTTTTGTACTCCATAAGCATTCTCAGGTCCCTGTTTCCTATGAATTTATGAAAGAGTTTATTTTTTTCTTTTATTCGACGCAACAGTGCATTGGTTATCCAGGGTTTTCTTGCTTTCTTACTCTTCTTAATTATGTTGGTCGGAAACGCACGATCGTATGCTCCAATAATTTTATCAAAAAATGCATCATAGATAGCGTTGGGATCAGTTTCTTGCATAATTCTACCCCAATCTATAGACGATACAAGCTGTCGAAAATTATTAATACAACTCGTTGTTATAGGCCTAATGCTATAACTTGTCGCTATAGGTTTAACCCTGTGCACCGAGTGTTTCGGAATAAGGCAATAAAGAGACATATGGTCACTGATAGCCGTAGTAAGTACACCAGCATTAACATCGCTTTTATCAAGATTTGTGAGACACAAGTCAATCAGACTCTCAGAAGTGGCTGTTATTCGTGTGGGAACATCAATAAGATTTGAAAAACCGTTTAGTGATAGAATATCTAGAAAGTCTCTAACTGAATCAGTTTGGTTTAAAATGTTTATATTTAAATCACCTAGAATAATTACTGGCGATTTAAAGGATGAAAAATATTCCAACATTGGCTCAAAAAAGTTGCGAAATTCTTCTAAGGATCCAGAGGGCGGGCGGTAAATCACTCCTAGCGTGAATACGTTAGCTGTAATAAAGAGGGACTCAAAATGCGGATTAATAACAGAGTATTCGGGCATAACATTATACGAAAATTTATTTTTAACATAAAGGGCCACGCCACCACCCCTCCTATCTTTTCTACACAACGCCTCGCAATTGTAGCCATCGAACTGTACGATATCAGAGTCACCGCTAAACCACGTTTCACAAAAAGCCAGCACATCAAAATTATAGTCTACAGAAGATAAAAAAGAGTCCAGTTCTTCTTCTTTATTCCGTAAGCTCTGCGCATTTAAATGATAATAAGAAAAAAAACCTGATTGTTTCTGTTGCGTAGATACAACATTACAGAAAGATGCAATATCATGATAGCAGCAGGAATTCTTTGCGACAGGCATTGGAAATTCCTATCGCATTTTAGATCGGACGCTTAAACTGCCTAAACAAGTTTTTCGAGATCACGTTCATCATGGATACGAATGACAGCATCGCCCTCGTCCTTACGGACCAGCACGTGCCCATTCTTTTGCCACACAAAGCGGTAGCATTTTTCTTCCGCCTTCATTCGCGCAAGCCACAGGAGATGTTTGTTGGAAGCAGTCAGGTTATCGAAGATACGCATGTCAGGCTTTTTTAGTTTAAGGGCCGAGCGGCTCTCTAACCATGCTTTCTTAAGAGTGGTTGAATGAAACCGCGCAATTACAACAGACTCTTTACCGGCACGTGCTGGTAGTCGGTGAAGGGCGTCAACGTCAGAGCTCGTTATCTCGGGCAGTTCCAGTGTTCGCGCCAAGTCGTTCATTTTTTCCAGCAAGTTTTCATTCTCAGTCCTTTCGATGCCGTGAATTTCAATGTTCTGGCGCCGGCTGTACTGCTCGAGGTCATTGAGCTGACGCTTCATCTGCGCAACCACCGGCGAGGTGCCCGATTCAATGCGTTCTACCCTCTTCTTCAAAGAAGCAATATCGTTTTCCTGTTTGTCAAGTTTTTCCATTATTTTGTCGTGCAGATCAGAGAGGTGAGCGATTGACGATTCAATACCGGTCACTTTCGTGATCAGTTCGGAAAGAGCATCTACTTTTGCGACAAGCGGAATGAGCATGGAAAACTTATCGTTAAGTTCAATTAGTTTTTGCTCAATGTTCGAGGCGTTCGATTCACTAGGAACAGATGCGCCTCTGTTACTAGCCGTTAGACAGGTTGCACAATTCCAAGCAGCTTTGACGGAGTCCTTCTGTTTGCGGAATTTAGACATGCTAAGGCCAGAACAATCTCCAACGTGGTAAGGGTAATTGCAGGAAACACATGTTATGAACGTGTCACCCTTGGACACTTGGCCATGACATTTAAGGCACTCTATCAAGCTTTCCTCAGACATCGCTGAGAAAAAAAAACGACCGCGGCACCAACAACAGCAGCAGCAGCAGCAACGGTAGCAGAAGAAGAACTAACTTATAGTACAGTGGAGCAAAAAGCAACCAACCTGCAAGGTAGTTGGGCAAAATTAAGCGGTGCTGAAGCGTGCGCCCGTTGCCGCTGCTGCGTGCGAAATGCCAGGGCCAGGGCCTCGGAGCAGCGTTCCTTTATAGGCTCCCAGCGTCCATCGCCGATAGTCGTCGTGCCGGCAGCTTCTTATCCAGTCGGTAGATTAGGCGTCGGCGATAGAGTAGTCGATGGCTCTGCAAGGTAGTTGGGCAAAATTAAGCGGTGCTGAAGCGTGCGCCCGTTGCCGCTGCTGCGTGCGAAAAAATTGGGGCCCACCTCCGTCATATCGGACATCTGCGACATGTTTTTAGCGGTAAAAATAGGCGAACACAAGAAAAAGAACAGGACAGGCGCTTCTAACATTGCATCGGACATTGCTGTTTACTTGTTGGGTTGCAGTACTTTGGGCTGCTAAGCTGAGCATTCATTGAATAACGTTGGTGCAGTAGGCTTTACCCTAGCACCCGCCAATATCTGATAAGCAGCTACTAGGCTTTTTCTGGCAGGATTATCGAACGGAAATGTGTGGTCGTGCTGAAGACCGGTCTGGTGTTTCACCCTGCGAAATGGCGTTACGGTTTACGATAAAAAAATTCAGCTGGTTTGATTTTCTTCGCTTTTTATTTGCTTTAGATTTTCTGCAGCTGCACCCGTCGCACAGGCATATGCAGGTTACAGCGAAGCGTTGTACGTCAATTATATGAAACAATATTTTCTCGTTAGAAACGGTCATCATCATCCTCATCATCACAAACCTACTCAGGTCCACTGCAGGACAAAGGCCTCTCCCATTGACCTCCAACCGCTCCTGTCCTGCGCTGCTCGAGTACACAGTTTACCCCCGAATTTCTTTATTTCATCCGGTTTATCAGGTATGTCTCTGAAGTCAAAAAGGGGGTCATGGTGACGCCTGAAGTATGGCTAAGGCACGATCACAGATATCGTTGGAAAATACGGGCGTTTCACGGTGAAACCGAAACCGAAATTAGTTCGAACTCTCCGAAAATAGACCACAATTACTTCATTCCGACACATACTTGTTGCGAATTGCATGAAAGTATTTCCTCAAAAAACATTCTTTACAAAAACGCAGGAGCGCAGGCATGAACTCAAAATATGGGTCGTCCTCCATTACATCGCAGGATGGGTTTGCTTCATTTCGCGTTACTCCTGCAGTTGTTGTGGCCGCCGCAGACCTCGCAGGGTATTTTTTCTTCTTTCGGACTATAAAAATTAAATACGGTATTAGCGACTGCATAAACGAAGAAAATAATGTTTATCTGCGCCCGTATATGCAAGGCAAACACAAGCAAAAGTTAAAGAAATATAAAAAAGCGGTGGTTCCTTGCTACTTAGTAAGCAATTAACTCGGATGTGTAATATTCTTAAAATTCCAACTCTTTTTTTTTCTTGTCGTGTGCAATGTTCACAGTACTCTTCGTGGGCTCAACTATCACCAAGCAGCTCAATGATTGGCGAAAAAGCGAGAAAGTCACACATTGGTGTGACGATTCGGCGCGGAGCTCAGAATAGTGTAACGGTATTGCTGGCTTTGCAAACTATTAGAAATGCAATTATATAAAAATCTCATTTAATACCATTGAATGCCTAGAATATGGCAGGTAACTGCCTGAATAAAGTACTCACTACTGAGCGCGAAGTTTCGGCTTGGTTCCAGGCAATGACAGTGGCTTTTCCCATCAAGTAAAAACAAGGCAACAGAATGATAAAGCACCATAAGCAAAAACGTATATGTGCCTCAAGTATTGAGCATGTTCAAATCAATTAGGCGTCATAAATTGGTCGGTAGCCCCTCCGGCTCCCACGGCTGTCCGCAAAGCCGCACAGTATCTTTTACTCGGAAATTTCCAGTTTCAACTGAGTGATAACAATTTGAACATGTTTGCCATCCTCGGATCACTTATCGTCTTCCGCCCATGTAAAACACTACAACTGTAAAATAATGGACAGTTCTGTTTGAAGCTACGGAGCGAAAAAGTTACAGTCTGGTTGCTGATGCTGAACCCATTGAATTATGCATTCTGCTGTCTCTCGAGCTGCTTTTGTGTGCACTTTAAATCCCGTCAAGCTTAACTTGATTCACGTTTTTAGTGCACCGGCCAACTCAATAGGATGGATCATGCGTTGATTTCAAGGAAAATGCAAGCGCAAGAAGTTTGTTTTTCGAGCCTAGGGGTAATTATCAAAATATGATTATCTGACCACAACTTTCACGTGTATGTAGTGATGCTACCACTCTGTGTGTGAGGAACCCAACGGATCAGACCCTGACGAATTGCAGTATTCAAAACTAAACTGTATTGTTTGTTTTATTGACAGACGATATTGCTGAAATTGAGCACTGAACATCGCGTGACAATACGTTCACGTTTGTGCTGGTGAGCCCGAGATCGTGGGTTCGATTTATGGCTGCATCAGCCGTTTTTCAGATGGAGGCGAAACGCGAAAACGCCCGCCGTGCGTTCGACATTTCGGCGCGGGTTAAAAGTCCCCAGGAGGTAAAAATTAATCCGGAGCCCTCCACAACAGCGCACCTCATCGCCTGTCTAGCGTCGGCACATTAACCCAAGAGTCGATCAATCAATAAATAAATCAAAACGCTCACGTGCAACTGGTTACATGGACGCAAAACTGGGTCCTACATGAATAAGAATAACAAAATGGTCAAAACGGTCAGTTAAATTTGACGGGGTAAAATTTTACAAAACTGATTCAAACCCCTTGCTGTCCGCTTTATCCGAATGAGCGCACTAAACTTATTTCATTCTTGGAAATTTCATCTCGGTGGATCGTTCATCTCGATGGACATTCAGGCTCGAATGGACCTTCAGACTCGGTGGATCTTTCGTCTCGTTGGACATTCAGGCTCGATTGGACGTTTCGTCTCGTTGGATATTCAGGCTCACTGATCACGTGACGACTTGGACCTTTCGACTCGTTGGACATTCAGGCCTTAAGCGTGCGAGCACCGAAGGGGCGAACTGCCGCGTCATGGTTGATCCGGCTGCTGCGCTTATTCGGGGGGTGTACGTAAATTCTTTTATCTATTCAATGCGGAGCATTTCTTAGGCTCGCCTGGTCCTCCGTCGTCGATGGCGGCGCCGTTCACACGCTCACTGCGCATGCGCAACTCTCCTCCTTACACCCACAGCTCCGCGATACTACACTATAAAAAAAAGAAATAGTGAGCGGCGCCCGGTTTCGATCCCATGACTCTCTGGCCGCAACGGGAGGTACGCGGTGCTCTTCCCACTACGCTACAAATCCGGGACAGGAGCAAGTGCTACGAACGCGCCTTACGTCCTTGACTAATTCAAACTACGTCAAGAAGCTACTGATACAACGAAGGCACGCGAAGCTGAACGTCAACGGAAACGACGAACTGAAAACTTTAGAGGGGGATGCTGAATTTCCCGTGGGAAAGCTGCGGCGGGAAGCGCCACGCGCCTTGCAGCTCAACCAGCCCCGTCCGCAGCGCCTCTTATGCTAATTGTGGCAGGATGCCCCTAGGAATTGGCCAACCAAAGAATCCATCACGAGATAGGTTCGCGTTCAACCACCGTCGTCATCTTCCCGTAGGGGAACCGCCTAAGAAGAAGAAGAACGAGAAGACAAAGCTGCGAAGAGGAGGGTGTGTACATTGCTCTCAGCCGGTGCACCAATGTCAACAACATTTACCTCACCAAAGCTGACGGAGACTACCGATTCTACCACAGAGACAACATCGACAAGAACATGATGGACGAGTTTCGGCGCCTCGAGAACCACCGCCTACTCACCGTAACACAACAGCACTTGCGTGCCTTTGCCACCGGTGTGGACCCGGACGCGGAATTCCCTCTGGCGCTAGTAAAAACCAGATCACTCAACATAACGGCAACACAATGGAACCACATGGAACCGCCACGATCCTTCGCATCCTCATGAGTGTTCCCCACGGGAAGATGGTGTAATGTTTTTTTATTTGACCTTGCATTATCTGAAAAAATACTTTTAAGCGCTGCTTTTGTCGCCTGGTTTCTAGAGATTCCAAACCGCTTAGTTTTAACAACTCGGTAACCGAATCCATACTTTTATACTTCGAACAAATAAATCGTGCGGAAAGTCTCTGAAATCGTTACAGTTTACCTATTAAACCCTTTTGGTGGGGGCTCCAGGCAGCACAAGCATATTCTAAAACAGGGAGCACAAATGTTTTATATCCAAGCAGCGTGACGTCTTTCGCAGTATTCGGTAATTTAACACGCAAGAAACGCAGTTTTCTGTAAAAGGCACAGCATACTTTCTCGACATGTGCACGCCATTTTAAGTGATTCGTAATATGCATTCCCAAATATTTAAATGCACACACCTGCGGTAAATAATTAGGTCCAATGCTGTAGGTAAATGGTAGAACGTGTTTCCTGTTAGTTATGTGCGTATATGTTGTCTTAGAATAATTTATTTTCATCTCCCATTTATCGCACAATGTTTGAAAATCATAAAGGCAATCATTATTGCATTTTTGGTCATTCGCACACGTCACTGGGGCATAGATTAAACAATCATCAGCAAACAATTTAATTTTTACAGGAGGGTTAACAACGTCAACAACATCATTTATATACACCAAGAACAGCCATGGGCCCAACACGGAACCTTGTGGCACACCGGAATAAACATCAAGTGATTTAGACTCAAACCCATCAATTCGCACCAACTGCTTGTCTGTAGTACTAAATACATTTGGTAGCATTCAACAAACAGGCTGTTTTTGTTGCGCTTTTACAGGCCTAACTTTGCCCGAAGGAACCTTTATTTTTAAAACAGAACGGAGCGTTAAAATTGGAAATTACGGAAATGAACTACATTTTGGTAGCTCATTGAGGCATCGCTGCTGTTGAGGCATCACCGACCAATGGACTCCTTCAAGGGGATGCACGTCACCAGCAGACTCACGGCATATAAAGCCCTTCCTGGACGGAAGCGCCTTCAGTGGGAGTGGCGGCACGGACGCAACAATGTCGCCTAACCATGCCTGGATCGCTTTGCAGGTCAGTTTTTACTCGCCTACCTCGCAGTTTCGTTCGAACTGCCCTTGTCTTATCGTGCGGCCCCTCCCAAAAGGTTGTTCAGAACTTTTGAGTATGCTGTGATCTGGTTTTGCAATTTTACTTTCTGGGGACATCGAGACCAATCCTGGTCCCACGGTAGAAGAATTACTTGAATCAATTCTAGCAAAGCAAACCACCATAGAAAGGAGACTTGGCGATATCGAAGAAAAATTGGCTTTGATCTCTGACCACTCCGCCAAGTTGGTTTCCTTAGAGGGCACTGTGCGAAACCTTGAGAATGTAATTCAGCGTCAGCAAGACAGGTTGACTAAAATGGAGGATAGAGCTAGAAGAAACAATCTACTAGTTTTTGGCATTCCAGAGAGCGCAGATGAAACTAGAGAGGCCATTGAACAGAAGGTACTTAAAGCTGTATTTTCTGATCGACTTGGCGTCCAGGTTTCGTCAGTGGAACGTATACATAGGCTGGGCAAAATACCAGCAGATCGAGAACGACCTGTGATCTTGCGATTGTTTAATTTCAACGAAAAGGTGGAAGTCTTTAAGAATTGGAAGAAGCTGAAGGGAACGAATATAAGTATATCGGATGATTACTCGCAAGAAACACTGAGGAAAAGAAAGCTTCTTTGGCTCTCTGCCCAAACTGACAAGCAAAACAGCGCGAAGGTTAGACTCGTTAACGATAAGCTGTTCATCAACGATCATGCCTACACGTGGGACATTCAGTCTCATCTTCGTGTACAACTTTCACCTCGCCAAGGCACTGCCCCTAGTGAATCTGGCCGTCACGAATGACACTCAAAACCATCCGAACTAAGGATAATCAGCGTAAATGCCAGAAGTGTTGTTAATAAAACCGAACCGCTGGAGTGCTTATCTTTGCTACATGACCCACAATTGATTGCGGTGACAGAAACCTGGCTAAATAAAGATATAAGCAGTGATGAAGTTTTTCCTGAATAGTTTAACGTTCTTCGTAAAGATCGAGCGGCGAGGGGTGGGGGTGTGGCATTGCTAATAAAAGATACACTCAGATACGAGCCCTTGCCGTTAATCGACACGCATGAAAGTATGTGGTGCACGCTTTTTGTGGGCGATGTAATCTTAGTAATTGGAGTAGTGTATCGGCCCCCCGGAAGTCCCATAGATTTTCTTATTCAGCTAGATGACCACTTATCAGAGCTAACTAATGACAGAAGCAGAATTATTCTTACCGGGGACTTTAATATATCTGATGTAAACTGGGATGCTAGGATTGCGGGGCCCGCAGAGCGGACGCACGCTGACACTATGCTAGAGATAATGGCCAAACATAGCCTAATTCAAGTTGTAAACGGGCCGACCCGAATACAGGGACAATGCCAGACTACCCTTGATTCTTATCAGATGAAACGTGCAGGTATGAAGTCGACATCAAAGACGGAATCTCTGATCATAAAGTTGTAGTAGCTAGTCTCAGAATTAAACATAAAATAAACAGTCAAAACTCCAACTGTGAACGTTTATGAGTTCGAAAATGCCGACGACATATCAATCCTCGATTACCTTGAATTGGCTCTTGACAGAATGCCGCAGGAAGATGATGTAAATTCACTCTGGGCGTACTTCAAATCTGTCGTTGGCCACTGCCTTTCCCGATTTTTGCCCCTAAAACGTAAGCGTGTTCAAAAAGCCAATCCTTGGATAACGCGAAATCTCATCCATATAAAAAGAAGGCTAAAGCGCGCGCGGAAAAAACCTACGAAAAATCGCACGTTGATAGCAGAGCTTAGTGCCGTAGTGCAAAAAGAGTTGAAGGAGGCTAAAACTCAATTCTTTCGTAATACATTGACCGAATATATGAAAGATTCGCATCGGAAATTTTGGCGGTACCTATCTGGTAAAAAACCCTCAATAAACGCAGTTTTAGAGAATGGGAACATTTGTAGTCAGCTGACGGACATTGCGCAGGCTTTGAACAATTTTTTCGGGTCCGTTTTCACTGCGCAGAGGACTATAAATTTCGCGGAAGAGCAAACCGGGGATTTAGGTGATAGTGGTGTTGTGTCGCAAGAAGGTGTGCTTGCGTTGCTGGTAAACTTGGATGTAAAGAAATTATGCGGGCCTGATATGATACCAAATGCATTTCTGAAGCGATATTGTGAATGGGTGTCCTATTTTCTTGTTGGAATTTTCAGCGTGTCGTTGCAGAAAGCCGTTGTGCCGAGTGAATGGCTTCTGGCGAGAATCGTGCCGATATTTAAAACAGGAGACCGACTGCATGTGCAAAATTACCGCCCAATTTCGATTACATGTGCAGTATGCAAAACGTTAGAGCACATCATCAGAAAATATTTAGTCGAATACATTGAAAACAACCTTTTTTATTCGAAACAGCATGGGTTTCGCAGGCGGCTCTCAACTGTAACACAATTATTTGAAATTTCGCATTGCGTCGCCGAAGCCATCAACTCGAAAGAGCAGATTGACGCAGTTTCGATTGATCTTTCGAAAGCTTTTGACAGAGTTTGCCATGTGAAACTTATTAATAAGTTGTATTATTTCGGTATTAATCCGGGCATTATTTGTTGGATTCAGGCCTAATTTAATTACATAACAGGCAACAGTTTGTTGAAATTGCTGGCGAAGGGTCATCCAGTTTACCCGTAACATCCGGAGTACCTGAAGGGTCTGTTTTGGGGCCTATTTTATTTCTTTTGTGTGTCAATGACATCGCGGACTCGGTGCATCCATCTATTGAAGTGAGATTATTTGCTGACGACTGTTTGCCGTTTTGTCGCGTAAGGAGCGTTCGGGATCAGGAACTGTTGAATGATTCTTTGAAATGTGTGCATGATTGGTGTGTGCAGTGGAATATGCAGATAAATTATGGAAAAAGTGCTTGTATAACCGTTACACAGAAGAAGTCCTCTTTGAATTTTAACTATGCCAGCCATGAATGACACAGATATTAAGCGAACGAATAAGCTAAAATACCTTGGTCTCACAATTTCGGCAAATCTGAATTGGAATGAACATATTGATAATAAATGTGGTACTGCCCAAAAAAAGCTAGGTTGTCTGAGACGAAGGCTCAGAGATGCAACTGCGGAGGTCAAGCTGATGGCATACAAAACGTTCGTGCGGCCAACACTCGAATATGGAAGTATAATTTGGGACCCGTATCAGCAGTATCAAATAAATCAGCTTGAGCGGGTTCAACGAATAGCTGCCAGGTTTATTTATGCAGAATATCGCAGAACACAGTCGGTGACAGCCTTACTTGCGAAGGCAGAAGTTCCGTTACTGGCCTCGCGTAGAAAAATGGCAAGACATATTCTTTCACGAACTGTACGACGGCAAACTAAACTTACGTCCTGAATTATATCTGCAAATTCCCACACGAGTCTCTCCTCGCATCAACCATCCGTATGCTGTTTTGCCTAATTCTCCAAGGGTTGATATTTTTAAGCATTCCTTTCTTGTCAAAACAATTGTAGACTGGAATAACCTTGACCCGCGAGTGTTTGTGGAGCCAAATACCACTGATAGCTTTGTGAAACACTTGGAAATATTTCTAAAATAATAAGAGTTCTTTTCTTGTCGTTCGTTTGCACTGTGACTTGAGCAGTTTTTGTGCGTGTGAGTGTTGTTTATGATGTACTTGCCCACTCCTGTAACAGCCCGTAAGGACTAAGAGTATATGAAATAAATGAATAAATAAAAAAATGTAGCCATATTTTTTAATAACTAAGGCTTAATTCATGTATCTATAGATTTCTGGGTAGAAAGCAAAGCTTTCTACCTCTACCCCCAAGGGTTCTTTCGCGACAGTTGGTGTCACCAGAAAACTCCAGCGAACAAATAAAAGAATATACTGGCACCACCGGGAATCGAACCTGGAACTAATAGACTAACAAAGCGAGAGCCCGTTGTCTTACCGATTTAGCTACGAGCCCACGCGAACATGGGAAGACAAATGGTGTACTCACCAAGCACATCTACGGGTTTACTCCCTGTCTTCTCGCTGAATGCCACGTGAAAGCGTCACACGACCACTCACGCCCGTCTAGCGGCCCTGTGCGCACCTTGCTCATGTGGTAAGAGTTACAAAAATTAAAGAAAGCCCACACCAATCCATGGAATCTCACTTTTAGTACGCCAATGTGCTAATTAAGGCCTGTGCCCTCCAGTGTTCACGTAAAATATCATAGCTTTTATTCGTCCGCCCTCACGCCAAATCAAGGAATACATTCAAATACTCCTTGATGACCAGGCCATCACTCCAAGCCCTAGCATCAAGATCCTGGACCTACATCTCGAGGATAACACCAAGAGTGACGTCTCCTTGCAGCGCCTAAAAACAGCATTAATCAAATCATACACATGATCAGGCGAGTTGCCACCAAGAAGCGAGGCCTAAAGGAATCTGGTAGCTTTCGATTGTTTGAAGCTTTTGTCCTCTCGAGAGTCACTTACGTCAACCCCCTGTCTTCTTCTCGACGAGGAAGACATAGAGATGCATTACATAATGATTAGAAAGGCAGTCGAGCAGGCCGTTGGTCTTCTCACGAGTGCGTCCACTCTGAGGCTGCTTAGCACGGGCTCCACAACACGGTGGAAGAGCTGATAGAAAGCCATCTTTCTAACCAGAAGGTCCGACTCAGAACTGCGGTGGGTAACCGCATGCCTCACCAGATTGGCTGGGCAGCCCAGAATGCCACTCCGCTTGACGTACTCCCAGACTCTTGGTGACTAAAACTAAAGATGCTCCCTTTGCTTAGAAATATGAACCCCTCACATGACGAGGGTCACCGAAAAGCACGGGCTCAAGCGCTAAACACCACCCTCGGTGGGGCTCATGCAGTTATTTACACAGACTTCTCCAAACATCGAGGGCAGCAACACGCCATCACCGTGGCTACCTCCAGAACCAACCTCCTTGCGTGTACCTCGCTTAGGACCCAACAAATGACGGCAGCAGAAGAGGCAGCCATCACCTTGGCTCTCACTCAACCAGGGGTTCGGAGGGTAGTCACCGATTCCCAGCAAGCCTACTGGAATTACCAGTCGGGTTGGGTGTCCTTACCTGCAATGTGCGTGCTAAGAAACCACTCCCCAAACGGTTCCATTCAGCTCATCTAGACACCGCCTCACGCTTCAATGGAGGGCAATAAATACGCCCACCCAACAAGCCTGCGCTTTTACCTCCCGTGCTATGGAGCTGCACGAGGACAGTCACCCGCTTGTCACGTCCAGGGAGATAATCCAGCATTATCGCCTTCTGAGATAGACCGTACCTTCGCCTTACCCTGACCTTTCCAGAGAACAACCAACTACCCTACGGCTCATACAATCCGGACTCTTCCCACAGCCTACGCGTCTTCACGTAATGCATCCGAATCGCTACGACGCTGAATGTAAATTTTAAATGCAGAGCATTTCAGTAACTCACGATGTCACCCGCGTTGGCGTCCGTAGTCCGCATCGCTCGTAGTCCGCATCGCTCCCCCTACACTGTATAAGGAAATAATACTTACCGGCGCCAGGTTTCGATCCCACGACACTGCGGGCGGAACGCAAGGTGCACGTCGCTCTAACCACTGCGCCACAAAGCCGACACAGAGTAGAAGGTTACGAACGCGCCTTATGTCCTTGACTCATTCAACCGTCGGCCACAGGTGCGCCCTCTCCCCCGCGTCCTCCTCGCCTTCTCTGCGCTCGCAACACCCTCTCTCGCCGCGTTCGGTTCGCGCGCAAGAACAGGTGGGGGCGCTCGCATCGCGCTCTCTCGCCGCGGTCGGTTCGCGCTTAAACCACATATGTCGTTCGTGCGCTTTCCGGTCGCTAACATCTGTGGCGTGATCGTGACGTCAACATCACGCGTTCGTGTGGTGGCGCGATTTCGGCGCTATAACACTCTCTCGCGAGGGTAATTGGATTGGATTCGATTGGATTGGCTTGGATTGGCTTGGCTTAGATTGGTTTGGATTTGGGTTGGATTAAAGTGGATTGTGTTGGATTGTGTTGCGTCATAGCCGCTCCACGTTGCGTCATAGCCGCGGCAGGGGGTTCACGGCACGTTTCACGTTTCACCATCGACTTCATCGACAATGTCTACGCTGGAAGACAACAATTACAACAACAACCAATACGTAATCCATACGACTTGCAGGCGCGCACCCCGCGGAAATGCTCTGCATTTGATCGTGCCCCTCGCGAGGGGGATGTTTGCATAATGCGTCGACGCGGGCGACGACTGGATGGGAAACTTTTCTCACAAGTAGGAATACTCCGCCCCGTAATCGGGGTGGGCGACTTTAGCCCTGAGCACCCTCCTCTCTTTCCGTCAACTACCCAACAAGAGCAATGGGAGATGCTGCTGTCCAGGCCCTCTCTACCTACCCAGCTTCAGCGGGTGGACACAACACAGTCCGCGCGGACTGCATATGGGCCCCACAGAAGGAGGAATCACTCCCAGGGCTGCACTCTAGGCCGTTCAGAAATTTGAACAGAAGTATTGCTTCCTCTTTCTCCTTCTTTGCCGCAAATCTCGTCGCCTCCGTCCGCGGCGCAGAGACGGAGAAGTCAGATCGTCTAACACCGGGTTGGAGCTTACTTTGATTTTATAAAAAAAAGTTTCTACTCTTGTGCTACACCAATACAACTCAACCAAACACCATTCATGCATCATGCATTGATTTAACCTTACCAAGAATATCTTTTTGGAGTAATAAATGGTGTGGTTAAGTGCATTTCACTTCTCTCTGGTTTTACTATTTGTAGAGCGATGTGAGTGATTTTAAGTGACGTCGCATAAGTAATCGTTATGGGTGCCGTTTACAGCTCTGCTTTCCAACCCCATTCACGGGGTGGATTGGCGCCATTTTTAACGTATCTATTTATTTCTTTCAATCGCTTTTATTAATATAGCTGGGCTCTCTGCTTCAATGCAAGCTTTGTTGGGTTATCACCTTCCCTGCCGCCACCGCCGCCACGCCATCGTCTGCTGCTATGTTACAAGGTTATGGCGTGATCACAGAAAAAGACGGCCGCGACCATCGCTTCTGACACATAAGAGCAGGGAAGCGCTACGCCTGATAACCGCGGAGTGCACCGATGTCGCCGATTCACTCATTCGTCAAGCTCGACTGCAATCAGCGCTGTAATGAACTAAATAGTCACTTTTCATTGTTATTTTTCTCTTGAGTTCGTTCATGTGACCCAGCAGCTTACTAGGACAAGTATGGACAAATCAGAAATCAGAAATCAGAAAAGGTTTATTGTGCAAAATTCAGATGACATGTGCAAGATATACAGAAATGCCATGCATTGGGTTCTTTTTGTCGAGATGCTTGTACTGCCCTCTTATGTTGCGGTTACGCCAAACAAATAATTTTTATTTAATTGCCAAACATAAAAGCAAAATACCGCATGTTATTTGTATGTTCCATAATCGCGGACTTGGAAGCAGTTGAAACTACAATTTGTTTCGGTAGAAAGAATGCTTTAAACAGCGCGCATGCGAAACTGCGCCTGCTGCAACTTGCCGCACATTTCGCGGTGCCGTAAGCCGGGGCAATATTGTGCCCTATTTTGCTTGTATTTTGCGACAAAAACAGTCGCCATTTTCAAGCTGTTACGTAGCATTACGTCACTTTTACGCAGGCTGAAGTTGCCAATGAATGACGTAATCGTTCCCGGCAGCGGTTTAAATTACGTCATGCCTTCTCAGCCAATCACAGAGGGGGTGTGTATTACAAGCAGTATTGTTGTTGAATAGCAAAGACAGGCTTACGTTGTCATGACCGCTGCATTTAGTATGGTTTTTCATTGCCCGCCAAGAATTATGCGCCTTTAGTAACGAGAAATAAGGCAAACTTTAGAACTGGTGTCCGTAGACGACATGAAACGTCAAAATGACGACAGCACACACAACCGCTTTGTCAACCGGAAGCACGTGACCAAAATTGAAAGCCAATCAGAAAAGACTTCCGGAAAATTGCCTGAATTGCCGGCAATTTGTGCAGTCGAGAATAGGGCCCCTGCATGATAAGACAAAACGGGTTTGCCATTGCGTCCGAAGTGCTGCTGCCAAGCCTACTGATCATGTCCGTCGAAAGGCGGCTCTTTATAAGCGCCAGTGAAGCCACGTGGTCTGACGTCACCGATGAGGCCGCAAGCGCAGAAGAGGCGATGAGCGGCAAGAAGACGTCGCTGATGGCACAGTGGTCATGTGGTGCGGATGAGTTGTCGTCAAGATGAAGCACTTGTTCGATCAGTCCAAACCGGGCGCATGCGTGCAGTGGTTGCACATGAAGCAAAACAGCGAAGACCTGCACGATAAGACAAAACGGGTTTGCCTTTGCGTCCGATGTGCTGCTGCCAAGCTCACTCGCCTTAATATCCTCAGGAATTGACACCGTTGACCCTACAAGTATAAATACGGATGAAACAACTTTCCGCCTATTTTAAAGCAAAGCTTTTTACCTCTACCCCCCAAGGGTTCTTTCGCGACCGTTGGTGTCACCAGAAAACTCAAGCGAACATATACAAGAATTTACCGGCACCGCCGGGAATCGAACCTGGAACTAATAGACTAACAAAGCGAGAGCCCGTTGTCTTACCGATTTAGCTACGAGACCACGCGAAGACGGGGAAGGCAGGTGGTGTACTCACCAAGCACATCTGCGGGTTTACCGCCTGCGTTCTCGCTGAATGCCACGTTAAAGCGTCACGTGACCACTCACGCCCGTCTAGCGGCAGCTACGAGTTACAAAAATAAAAGGAAGCTCACACCAATGCATGGCATCTCACTTCTAGTACGCCAATGTGCTAAAGCCTGTGGCCTCCAGTGTTCACGTAAAAATCACAGCTCCTTGTCGTCCGCCCTCACGCCAAATCAAGGAATACATTCAAATACGCCTTGATGGCCAGGCCATCACTCCAAGCCCCAGCATCAAGTTCCAGGGCCTACATCTCGAGGCTAACACAAAGAGTGACGTCTCCTTGCAGCGCCTCAAAAACAGCATTAATCAAATCATACACATGATCAGGCGAATTGCCACGAAGAAGCGAGGCCTAAAGGAATCCGATGCCTTTCGATTAAATGAAGCTTTTGTCCTCTCGAGAGTCACTTACGTCAACCCCCTGTCTTCTTCTCGAAAAGGGAGACATAGAGATGCTTTATATAATGATTAGAAAGGCGGTCGAGCAGGCCATTGGTCTTCTCATGAGTGCGTCCAAACAGAGGCTGCTTAGCACGGGGCTCCGCAACACGGTGGAAGAGTTGGTAGAAGGCCATCTTTCTAACCAGAAGGTCCTACTCAGAACTGCGGTGGGTAACCACATGCTTCACCAGATTGGCTGGGCAGCGCAGAATGTCACTCCGTTTGACGTACTCCCAGATTCTTGGCGAATAAAACTAAAGTTGCTCCCTTTGCTTAGAAAAATGAACCCCTCACAAGACGAGAGTCACCGAAAAGCACGGGCTCAAGCGCTAAACACCACCCTCGTTGGGGATCATGCACTTAACTACATAGACGCCTCCAAATATCGAAGTCAGCAATACGCCATCCTCGTGGCTACCTGCAGAACCAACCTCCTTGCTTGTACCTCGCTTAGGACCCAAGAAATGACGACAGCAGAAGAGGCAGCCATCCCCTTGGCTCTCACTCAACCAGAGGTTCGGACCGATTCCCAGCAAGCCTACTGGAATTACCAGTCGGGTTGGGTGTCCTGACCTGCACTGCGCCTGCTAAAAAACCCCTCCCCGAACGGTTACATTCAGATCATCTAGACACCCCCTCACGCTTCAATGGAGGGCAATAAATACGCCCACCCAACAAGCCAGCGCTTTAACCTCCCGTGCTATGGAGCTGCACGAGGACAGTCACCTGCTTGTCTCGTTCAGGGAGATCACCCAGCATTATCGCCTTCTGAGAAAGACCGTACCTTCGCCTTACCCTGACCTTTCCAGAGAACAACAAACTACCCTACGGCTCATACAATCCGGGCTCCTTCCTACAGCCTACGCGTCTTCACTTAATGCATCCGAATCGCTACGACGCTGAATTTAAATTTTGCTCAGAAGTAGGAACACTCCGCCCCGTAATCGGGTTGTGCGACGTTAGCCCTGAGCACCCTCCTCTCTTTCCGTCAACTACCCAACAAGAGCAATGGGAGATCCTGCTGTGCAGGACCTCTCTACCTACCCAGCTTCAGCAAGTGGACGTAACACAGGCCGCGCGGACTGCATATGGGCCCCACAGAAGAAGGAATCACTCCCCAGGGCTGCACTGTGGACCGTTCAGAAATCTGAACAGAAGTATTTCTTCCTTCTCCTCCTCTTTTCTGCCGCAAATCTCGTTGCCTCCGTCCGCGGCGCTCAGACGGAGAAGTCAGACTGTCTAACACAGGGTTGGAGCTTACTTTAATTTTATAAAAATGTTTCCACTCTTGTGCTACACCAATACAACTCAATCATGCATTGATTTAACCTTACCAAGAATATCTCTTTGAAGTAATAAATTGTGTGGTTAAGTGCACTTCACTCCTCTCTGGTTTTACTATTTGTAGAGCGATGTGAGTGAACTTAATTGTTACGTCGGACGGGTAATCGTTATAGGTGCAATTTACTTTGCTTTCCAACCCCATTCACGGGGTGGATTGGCGCGATTTTTTTGTAAAAGGTAAATTCAGCATTATTGGCCGGTGTTTCTCGAGGGAATAACGGCCAAGCTTATGTACTCGCTTGAATTGAGTGCTTGTGCTAGGCAGCTCAAGTTTGTCAGTGCAAAGTTTGATCACTTTTCTTCTGATGCAGCCCAAACTTTGTTCTCATCATAATCAATTCCACAAAACAGCAGGTTTAGAATGTCGCAGTCTGTTTTCTGCATCACTGCTTATCTCAACTGTCTGCAGCTGGTTTGTTATTGTTTGTAAAAGATTCACCGGAGAGGCTTCAACTTAGGAGTTTTAAAAGGCGACACTAGCTTTGAGCGCATCAATACTCCTACTGAGGCGTTTAACTTCATTATCGATTGCGGTCTGCTTTTCCTTTAAACCATTAAGTTAGCTCAGTGTCGCCTCCAACACCAACACTGAGGCAAGGGTGTTGGAGTCCTCATCCTGGCCGGAATTTGTATCCCCATCCCCTGACACACGCAAGAAGTCAACAAATTGCGTGAATGCAAGCTCAACAACCATTTCACTTAATCACAAACTTCCATTGGGCACGTCACCGCTTGCCAACAGTATTCGCTCCTCCTAGTTGAGGAAGCAGAGTTCATATGTATAACCTTAAATAAGAGCAGGGGTGTGAGTTCCATCCTCCTTGCCGTGAGGTGAGCGACGGGGAACGTTGCTCGTGGCCTTTTATCGCCCGCGCCAGCAGAGTCGGCACTGTTGCTCGTCCAGCGTTGCAGGTGACAAAACTTGGCGAAAAAGGCACATCGGCAGTCCCGTGCTACGACGAGGCCATGAAGCCACGTTGCAACGGCCAGGGAGCTCAGCAGGTCAAACCACCGATGAGTGTAATCTGGAACAAGAGCAGCTGTAAGCATGCCATCCTGCTTTCGGTCAAGTCCGGTGTTCTATCTGTGACCTCAAAAGTCCAGTGTTTAAGCTCTGTACATAAAAGCTGAGTATGGAAGTTTAACGTGAGCTATGAAGAAACCATTTCTCTGCGCAACGTATCTATATTAGCAGCGACCACGCAGATATAGAATACACACAACAAAAAACAGCGAAAGCTGGACATCCCACGTATAAAATATTCTACGGAGAAATTATCCCGCAAGCTACCGAGTCTTCAAAATGTCTCGACCCTTCTGGTACTGGTTTAAAAAGAAGTTTTACTCATGACATTAGCAGGATGTGGTTGACACATTGTTAATTGGTTTTTTTTTAATCATGTGCCCATGGCCCGTCTTCACGCTGGAACTTGAATTTAATGTAGTTATCTGTGCTTGCCTTGCCGCTTTATGGCGCCACGGGTCTTCATCAAAGTGGTTACTAACATTAGTACGTTTATATGCGTTTTATATGCAACAATAATTCGCAAATTACGTTATGTATAAATATACCGATTGCCTGTAGACCGGCAACTATTTTCTCAAAAAGTTTATAGAAAAATGTGGCCTTAAAAATCGTTATCTTCATCGGAGGAAATATCGGAGCACAAAGCGGTTTCATTTTTATTATACTATCATCTTTCTTATTTATAACTGAACTCTCTGCTTTTTATGATTGCAATCCCCTGTATGCAGCTCAGAATTCCGAGGTGGTACAATAAAAGAACCTTTGACGCTGCTTGTCAAAGCTATTGTCAGTGTAGCGCGCGGTGTTACGAGCGGCGGCACGAAACGAAGACCACACACCTCGGACTCTTTGTGATCTCTGCGGCACATGCAACACGTTCCTTGGCCGGGCCGGCTTCGAAGGGATCTTTCTTCGGCAGTGGCGAGACATTCCCCCATCTGCGAAACAAAGCGACGACAGCGAGGCGCTTGACCTTGGGCCCGTTGCCCCAGCGCTTGTTACGAGTACGAGCGCCCATCGACGAAGCCGCATCTTCTCAGAAGCGCGCCACACAGTAGCAGCATTGCGCCACTGTACCAAAGAAGCACTCGCCGCAGCCTCCCATGGGCACGGCGGACGAGTGTAAGCGCTTCCGGAGACCGCATTGTCGCTGCCGAAAATTGCGTATCTGGGCAGCACGTCGTAATAACAACCACGTGCGGCGGCGCTCAAAGGAAGTGGCTGCTTAGGAAAAAGTTTTGGGACATGCCACGGGAAATTGTCATGACGAGCTAATATTGCGCACTAGGCGGCTTTGAAATGTTTGCAACGGAATGGAGAATGCCATTTCTCAGCGGGTACCGGCCGGAGCTGGGCTTTTGATTGCGCGCTAAGCCGGGCTCGAGTACTTGATAGATAAGTAAGGTCCACGACGTCTTAATTGCGGGATTGTCCAGACCAATTATGCACGCCAGCGGGCCGAACACCATGGCTCATGCGCTCAAAAGATCCAGAGTTGATTTCCCTGCTGAAAGGGAGAGCCTGAAAGTGTATAGCGGCCTTGACGTTTGAGAATATTTGTCCGGCGTTTTGCGTCGTGAACAGAGAATTAAGATCGCTGCCCACACCATACTGAGATATAACAAAACACAACAAATAAAGCTGCTCCAAGACCTGCCACCTACCGTCTATCAGTGGTCTTACGCTACACACATCTTCCAGCCCTCAATTTGGCCTTTCTTATTATGAGACAGCAGAAAATAAAGAAATCTAGTAATTTTCAGGCTTCAGAGTGTCAATGTACAATTATGTGCGATCACGTATGCAAGAGGAGGTCGCAACGTAAGAAACTGCAGGCGGGACCTCCTCTTCAAATGAGCTGGAGAGGTGTAAATTGCCGGCATAGTATTTTTATCTAAAGCTTCAGAGGAGTGCACGCCCACATCGTCCAAACAAAACAAAAAAAGCAAGACATTTTCTCTGTTGGCTAACATAACTCAACTTTTCGAGTTCGGTGGCTGATCTCGAGAGCATCCCACAATTGCACCCCGGGGTGTAGCTTGGGAAGCCAACTTGCCAACTTGGGAGTTGATTCATGAGGGCTGCCATCATCATCCGTTTTCTCTGTGGGAACGAGTTGGTCAAAATACGCCGCATACTGGTGGCCTCCTGGTGCTCGTTTTGCTCCTAGAACAGCATTGCTTTGGCGTTGTGTTGCAACCATCGCGTGCAGCTTCTCCCCGGCGCCATTTGTGCGGCCTACTGGGGAAAGCTGGCTGTTGCATTTGTCTCAGATAGCAAGCCATTCATGCAAACTAAATTTCTAATAAAGTTAGGCACGGTTCAGCGCAATTGTTGCGTTGAACAGTACAAAAGGGAATGCCAACTAGGCCAATCAATTACGTCACTAAACCATATTCTAATGAAGTTAGTTTGAAACGTGTGTTCAAAGGTTTGTGTGTGACTGTCTTGCCTTCTGTACATACTAACCCACATGAGTATGCTAGAGAGAGAGAGAGACAGAGAGATAGAGAATAAATTTATTCGTCGCGCCTTGGCTGATATTATGTACGTCCTTTAACGGCATCCCTAGTCCGGAGCTCCTTGACTTCGACTGGCTGTCCTCGCTCGGGTCACCAGGCTGAGCTAGGTGTCTGGGCTGGCCAGGGAAGGCCTCCACTGCTCCACACGGAATGGGGCGGGGATAGTAGTGTGGTAGAAAATTTTTTTTCACGCTCGTTTGCGCATAAGGCCTATTTAGCTGTACATAAGGTTTGTGTACTCGTGCTTTCTAGGGTGACGTATTTCTGATTCCATCCAGTGTAGAAATATCGGAGTTGTAAAGCATATTTCACTAGAATACATAATTGTTTGATAAGCAGGTTCTAAAAAGAACATGGGCGAGGAGTGCCTACAAGAGAGGACTGAAAGCGTTTTTTTACGTTAGTATACAATGTCCGTGAAAAGTGACACATGACAACTTACGTAGTCTCGCGCCGACCGCATTGTTTTCGAGCTCGGCCGTGGAGACAAGAAAAGAGTAGAGTAATGACGCTCAGCTTCGGCTGCGGCTGAACAAAGATTCCGTTCAGCTTCGGCTTCTTTCCTGTGCGCAATGTGAAAGTCGTCTTTTCGGCTAATTGCAATGTAATTGGTTTCTCTTAAACTTCATGTAAAACAAGTAACATCCGTTTTCTGTAAACATACCCCGTCCGTAGAGGGTCATGTACTGACAGCTGACAGTGGTTCTGCAGCGTTTACCACCCTGATCTAACTATTTATGACAAGTCAGTGAAACCTAGCGCATTGGTAGAGTCGTCTGAGCGGCTAGCAATTATATAATTTTTTCGTCATACTTTCTATAACAGAAGAGTTGAGCCGTTTTCTGCAAGCATACTCCCCCCATGGATGGCCATGATTCACTGCGCAACAGGTAATGTGGGAAAGCCAGATTACAAAGATTACAAAGTATGAACAAAGTAGCCCGACAACATGCTCTACCAATCTTACACCGATTTTTAAAAGTCTGCTTTACCTCTAACAAAACTGCACTGGTTAGAGGACCTTATCACAATATAAAGGCCCTAGGAGCATTTTTGATTTGCTTGTAATTTTTTAAGTGCAGAGCACTTTAGGGAATCGCCCTGTCGTCGTAGCTCGCTGTAACGCTCGATGTCAAGCGACTGCCGGCATCAGGCGGCGCAGCGAAATAATGGACCCAAAAGAGCCCGACAACGTACCCTAACGGTGTCCCACAGAGGCTTCGAATACCAAGCGGCTTGTATAGTTATGACTAGCGTCACTAAATAAGCTTTTATTTAAGGACGCTACTCATGACCGTTCGAAGCTGGTGAACCGCTGGCGCTTGTCATACATCTCAGCATTGTTTACAGCGAAGGGAACTGCAGGTGCATTTCAGAAAAAATACATGTAATTAACAGGCAGCACTCGCGTTCCCTTAGCCCGCACAACTCGCCGGGTTGGTTTTTACGATAGTAAGAGTAAAAAAGTGGCAGTGCAACGCCGGTATGTGCGGGAGGCACAAAAAGAACAGAACTCCCGCTGGCGCAGTTTCGGGCAGGCGGCGCACGAGCACTGCGAAGGCGGGAAATTTGAACTGCATTGCGTGGTAGGAGTGAGCGGATAACGGCGCTACAGCCCATTATGGCGAATCACTGCTCGGCACTTCTGACACCTTTCACGTTTTTCGTTGCTGGGATCCGGTGTTTGCCGGGCGGAGAGACCCGCTCCGGATGGAGTGTGACACAGAGACTGCCGTGAAGGCCGGCGCTAGAGGAGCTCCGCTGTGAAGATGGTCTGTCGATTACCAACCGCTGTGATTGTGCTCATCTTAGGGTTCCTACCAGTCCTCCTCCCCCATCGGATTCGTTTCCACCAGCGGTTACTGCATCGCTGTCAACGTCGGTGCGGGCCGCGCGATCTCTAGGACGGTTGGTCAAAAGCGCCTTTATTTCATTGAAGGCGGGCTACGCGGGCGGCTACGCACCACTTTTCTCAACTTGGACCAGTTCCCGGTGAAAAAAATTAGCAGTGGCTTAGCTGGGCTATGCCGGATATACGTTGCGTGAGCTAAGGTTCAGCTGGTTATTCTGAATAATACTGCTAATTTTAGTTTATAATGACAATACACTTAAATATGAAAAACGCTCTTTACTGCAGCAAGGCAACACATTTTGGTATATTTGGAAAACCCGTTCACATAAAAGGCCATCTTCGAGTTTTTCATGCATTCACGAATTAACGCAAAGGTTTCCCCTATCCCCTGTATGAAAAACATGCTGCACTATTTTTGTTGTTTTGCAGCTACAAAGCAGAAATATGGCCTTGCTAGCAGTATTGCGGTAACATACCCATGTGGTTTGTAAGAAGCCTATGACCGCAATGTATGGCGAGAAATTGCCGCTGCAAAGAGAGCATCATTGAATAAACATTGCGGTGAGCATGCTTTGTTGAAATTAAGTATGAACAAAATAGCCAGCATTTGAACAAGTTGCAGAACAGCACCCCAAGTCGGTCGTTCAAGCTGGCGCACTCCCTTTTCTGGATGCATCTCTTCATGCGCTGATCAATGTTGCGTGCGCGCTGTGCAGGCCCACTCGTATACACACAGTTCGTAAGATAAGATCCGGACCTCTCGGGAGCGACAGGGGAGCATAGGCCGCGCTCGAGCTTAGTCTAGCTTGCAGCGTCGGGGTAAGAGTTCTGGCGGAAATAAATAAGTAGAACAGGATGCCGGCTGAACTTCCTGCTTAGTTCCAGAAAGATATGATCTCGTGCTTCCCAGAAAAGCTGAAAGTATTAAACAAAACATATGACCCTGACCTGAGCCGCCGTGAGCGATAACAGGATCAGGCGGCTTGAAAGAACCGCCCTAGCCAGCAACAGTTTCTGCGTGATAACCGCCTGCAGTGGTTCACGCACATCGCCGAGCCATAGGACGCTAATAGCGCAAGAGTCGTAAGGAGGGCGGGCTTATATGTTTGAGAAGGGGTATAGGGGAGTGATTGTTTTTTCGCACGAAAAACTGGGGGCCGAGATATGTGTAGCACCCCCATGGGGCCGCGATCTGCATGGTGCAAATTTGTCCGAAAGACTGATTTCGAATATCTCCACTGCTGCTAAGTAGCGCCACAGGTGCAGCTAAGCAGTAGCGGAGATTTCTCGCCCGATATGTCAATGCGTGGTGAGGTATCAATCACACGACCATTTTTCTGCATAAAAAAGAAAATCAGCTGCTCCTGCAGGGGACAGACTGCAGGGGAGTGTAGTGCGAGGAGAGATCCACTAGAGCTTTGTCACTATTTATTGTCTCCATTGTTTTGTGCAAGCGATGCTGCGGCACCACTGAAGGAAATGCATTAAAAATTTTCGTATATAATTTGTTTCGCCGCTTAGCAGGGTACAATTAATATTTGTAGAAAGATACTGCTGGTAAAGCCCTCATTACCGTAATGAGTTTTGGCAGAGAAACTCTATTGAGTGTTAATTGAAAAAGTTTTTTGATATTCTGTTGAGTTATTGCTATTGAAACCTTGTTGACTTTTAAGTGACTGCACTTATTAGAAATATGAGCGTAGAATAAAAGAGCATAACAGTAACCTAGTAGTCTTGTAATAGAATGCCGTTGTTGCAGTGGGAAGCGTTGAAAAAAAAACAGCCCTTCACAGGTACATGTCTCAGCCGGACGGGTTTTGTCAATTGGTTCTGAAAAGAGTTTCAATAGGCTGGTGTGATTAGGATTTGTGCTCCGTTTTCTCAATAGAAATCCTTTGCACTTCTGATGACAAATCTCAGGAGCCCTTAAGTTTGAATCAAGTTTCTATTGACTCAATAAAAACTTAATAGGAAATACATTTGCCGAACACTATCCGGACAACATCCGGACACCGGACACCAAAAATCCATTTTAAGTGCAATGCACTTCTTAAGCGACCCTGAACCTCCGTCCACCGGCGATGTCCGCGCACGTGGAGATGGGCGCGCGCAGCCTGGCCGCTGACATGGCACATACCCACGTGGGGGATTGGCCAGGAATCTCCTCGTCTTCCTTGGCAACGGGGGGAGATGGGCGCGCGCTGCCTGGCCGCTGACATGGCACATACCCACGTGGGGGATTGGCCAAGAATCGGGCGTGAGAAGGGCTAATGCACCTGCTTAAAGGAGTACTGACACGTAATTTCAAAGCTGAGATCCGCTCTAGCAATCAGGTACAACGACAACACAAATAGGTGTCTGTGAATAAATGCATCTTTCTTTCTTTGTAGTTGTGTGTGTGTGTGTGTGTGATCTCTCTTTCGCGAACATTACCGAACCGCGCAAATTCAACTCGTGCATTCGCACTTTCACATTCTTCTCCTCGGGGAAATGCGGGGAATTTTTTTGTAAGGGTGTTGGGAATTAGTGGTAGAGCTGGGGGTAAAAGATAAAGGGCAAATGTAGGTGAGTGGAGGGATTCCGATTGGAGGAGCGGGTCATGGGGCATTGAATATGAGAGGGAGGTGAGGAAGGAGAAGATGGGGAATGGTAGAAGGTTGGCGAGAGGAGGAATGGAGGTAGAAGATGAATGGGCAATCGAGCAGCGCCGACAGCAACCCGCTTCTGCACTTCGCAGGTGTCTTAACGGTTTTCGCTACGGGATAAGCGAAGTGATAACCGCTCCTTCTGCTCCGTAGTGGATGAAACTTTTTACGAGCGCTTCTGTATGATCATCATCTTGCTCTGTTCTAGCGACCCGTTCCCAGGCCGTGCTTGACCTAGAGCACTTACCCGTCAGAGCAAATGGACATTTTTCGTCTTTTTAAACGGTTCATGCACAACTGACGGAATAGACGAAGAATCACGCCGAGCATAAAAGCCATAAAACCTGGGCAGAAAAGCATTGAAACGAAAATTGGGGCTATTCAGAAGAGGTCAGACGCCGTAGAAGGAAAGACGAACGCGTTTGCCCGCATGGATGAGGACATGGTACACCTTCACAGCTCCGTTGCCACCTTAACCACTCAAAAAGATAGCATGCAATCACGCGTTGACGAGCTGGAGGACAGGTCGCGACGCAGTAATATCCTTCTTTGAGGTATACCGGATGACCGTGAAACGTGGGCGTTATCCGCGGTGCGTGTAAGGGAAGTTTCACATGGCGTTTTATACCCTTTACCAGAGTCTGCGATTGAGAATGCGCATCGTATTACCCAGGTAAATGTCACCCAAATATTGTTCGATTTTCAAACTTCAATACTGAAAAGAAAATACTGTCCGAACGGATAAAACTGATCAGAAAAAATGTCTCAGTAAGAGAATACACGCGCCAATCGAAGGGTAAGGCCAGTACAAAACTGACATCTGCGATACCGCAGCTTTCTCACGGCACTTCACAGCACAAGGTCCGGAGATGTGTGTTAGGGCCCCGTCAGTTTTTATAACTGAGAAAGAAATTTTTTTATCTGTGCCGCTCATTGCGATCGTAGTGGTTTCTTGGTGTTAAGGTTTTGCTGTTTCAATGCCCTTGTCGAGTATACACCAGGAAGTATTTAATCCCTGGATCCCTTTCAACCGCCAATACCCTTGACCTCGTACTAACAACCAGACCTGACGTTGTTTCAAACATAACTTACGCACCAGGTTTAGGTGATCATTAGTTGTCGTCATTCAACATTAAGTTGGCACGTCCGCAACCCGTTAAGAGCACCAAAATAATTGATGATTACAATAAAGCAAATTTTGAAGGCATTAACAATGAACTGGACAGTTTTCTTGACTTTTTTTCTGGACGGTTTCGACAAGCCCACCTTTCAAACTGACTGGTCTTTGTTTATACGTAAGGTCGACGAACTGGCCAACAAATACATTCCCGTCCGATCTATAACTAAAAACTTACAAGCTCCATGGTCCAAAAATCACAATAAACGACTATCTAACAAAAAGAAGCGTCCATATAATTAGCAAAGCATTCCAACAACGCTGCTCGATGGAATGCTTATAAATTAGCGTCTACTCAGTACATCAAAGCGATTCAATCGGCTAAAGACCTATTTATCAATAGCACTCTACAAGCTATACTAGCTAATGGTCCTAAAAAGTATTGGCGTGTCATAAACCCAAGCAGTGGAAATACGATAACCCTTATCGATGACACTGGAGACGGTGTTGCTCCCAAGCAGCGCGCTTTATCTCTCAACAATTATTTCACTCGCAATTTCTCTCCGTGTGCCAACGAAGAAATGCTACAACTACCCAATCATGTTCCAAATAAATATGGATCCTGTTGGTGTACAAAACATAACTAAGTCTCTAAAACTTTCATCCAGCCCTGGTTCCGACCTGATTTCCACGGAGTTCCTAAAAGGTACCTGTTCTTACTCATCGATTAGTCTTACTAAAATTTTTCAACAGTCGCTTCACGAAGGCATATTACCAATCGAATGGAAGATGGGCAAAAATGTACCATTTCACAAGTCCGGTGATAAACGTGATAGACCCATCTCGCTTACGAGCATTCCATGTAAAATATTTGAGCGCATTTTCTTTTCTAACCTTGCAAGCTTCCCAGAGCCGAACTCATTTTTTACACGTCACGGCGTGTAAAAAGAAGGTAGAGGGTAAAAAGAGGGCACGGCGGGACCACATCGGACGGATCCATGAACACTCTACTCTTATTCGTACAGGTCACACTGCTAACTGTCGTCAATCGGGAAACACCCTGTAATGCTTCAAACGCAACAATCCTGCCGGGATCTGCGCACGACGTCATGATCAACCTTTTTCCACGTGGCATGGTGACACAGTCGGCTCGGAGTGCGATAGCGGCGCTAGCGTCGCTCGAGCATAAAGCTGGCTACATCGACGAAAGGCTCCGAGGGCACGGCGGGACCACATCGGACGGATCCATGAACCCTCTACTCTTATTCGAACAGGTTCGTGCAAGATAAGCAACGCCTTGTTTCCGTAGCGTTGATAGATGCATTGTTGTCCTGCCGTGCCCTGCGGTGTGTTGTTCATTACTGGAGTTCTTGAAAGGGACACTGAAGTGATTTGTAAACAATGCGGGTTTACGAGCGCAAATTGTAGTCCGGAGTCCCTAGGCCCTGTTTCGACCACTCTGAGCCCGTTTACGCGAATTTATTTAGTAGAAAAATCAATTCGGAAATGCTGTCCTCCTCTCTGCACTCTCGCCCATTTTCCGTGGCGTTTTCGTGTGACGTCAGCAGGAGAGGAGCTGGCAATTGGCTGCGCCACTGCACGGCTCGCCGACCTTCCGCGACCGAGTCAGTCGGCCCAGCGTTTAGTCCGCCGGCCGCCGACGGGTCGTCGCAATTCGCTCGATCAGTTGAAACTAAGCCACAACACGTTTGGGAATGGAAGAATGTGCCTTTCTTTACTTCGTTAGTTTGTACACTGTATCTAGCTCCAAGTGAAGGTCGCTTCACACAAGCGCTGCACAAGCGCACATGCGACTCTTCGCTGACTGGTGCGCCAGTAGGAAAATATAAGGCCTATTGAAGGGGGAGAAGAGTCAGCGAAGTCAATATAGGTACTAAGGAAATACAATCAATTGATATTTTTACCGTACAGCGTATACCTAGGGTGCGGGAAGCAATTTTTGCGCTGGGCGAACAAGCACAGCGGTCAGCAGCACGACTACGCATCTGCGAACGCTTTTCCGTCTAAGAAATGCAATTCCTAGACGTGAGCTATTGTGGAAACTCGGGGGACGCTTACTGCACGAGCGCAATACGACAAAGAGTCACCTGAAGCTGCTTGAAATACTAAAACTAAATAAAAGTGTAAACTGGTTATACATTATATATCTTATATTTCAAGTGTCGTGCAGCCTCCGCGCGTGGCCTAGTGGTTTGGAGCTCTGGTTATGTCGTCGCGAGTGTTTTGCCAGTCGCAAGTTCGAATCCTCGCAGGTACATGCTTTTTTTTTATAACTTTTTCGTTTTTCGCCCATGTTTTCTATACTGAGTTCATCTTTTTTTGGGCCGCAACGTTCATTGCTCCACGAACTAGTCCACAGAACTCGTGCAGGCTGGCACTGACGCGCTAGCGAGTTCTGCTTGGCGTGCTGTTGCCATAAGCACCGACTGCTTGCGGGCAGCGGGCACAGGCCAGAATCAACAGACCCTTGGCCTGGTGCGAACACGCTTTTTACGATACAGGCATGAGTGAGGAAAGCTCCAAATATGGGGGAAAAGCGCATGTATTTGAGCGTCTGCGGTGACGCGGAGGGAGTTCATGCACTGCGTAGGCCTCAG
This sequence comes from Haemaphysalis longicornis, assembly GCF_048455015.1. Taxonomy (NCBI): domain Eukaryota; kingdom Metazoa; phylum Arthropoda; class Arachnida; order Ixodida; family Ixodidae; genus Haemaphysalis; species Haemaphysalis longicornis. The sequence goes on from NW_027526203.1 coordinate 99,380,068, forward strand.
CTAGTGAATGCTACGATTCCAAGCCGTCCTGGGAGGCTTATCTTATGCATTTTACAGCCGACAACATGGCAGAAGCGCTGTACTACGATTACTGGGATATTGAGAATGCCCATCCAACGACGCCATCGGATGTCAAACATGTGGTTTTACAGAACCGAAACCGAAACCGAAACTTGCTTGATTGCTAACCTTAGGCATCGTCCAATCACGGTGCCTAAGGCACTGCACAAGAGGCACTGCAAGGAGACGTCCCTCTTGGTGTTAGCCTCGAGATGTAGGCCCAGGATCTTGATGCTGGGGCTTGGAGTGATGGCCTGGCCATCAAGGAGTATTTGAATGTATTCCTTGGTTTGGCGTGAGGGCGGACGACAAGGAGCTGTGATTTTTCACGTGAACACTGGAGGGCACAGGCTTTAGCTCATTGGCGTACTAGAAGTGAGATGCCATGCATTGGTGTCAGCTTAATTTAATTTTTGTAACTCTTAGCACATGAGCTAGGTGCGCACAGGGCCGCTAGACGGGCGTGAGTGGTCGCGTGACGCTTTCACGTGGCATTCAGCGAGAACGCAGGGGGTAAACCCGTAGATGTGCTTGGTGAGTACACTACCTGCCTTCCCAGTCTTCGTGTGGGCTCGTAGCTAAATCGGTAAGACAACGGGCTCTCGCTTTGTTAGTCTATTAGTTCCAGGTTCGATTCCCGGCGGTGCCAGTAAATTCTCTTATTTGTTCGCTGGAGCTTTCTGGTGACACCAGCAGTCGCGAAAGAACCCTTGGGGGGTAGAGGTAAAAAGCTTTGCTTTAAAAAGAGGCCTATCATAGCCAAACTCTTTAATGATGGGGAAATCGAAACGCTTCTAAACCAAGGACCCAAGCTAAAAAACACGCCGTTCAGCATCTCGCGTGATTATTCCCTGCCCGTTCGCGATAAACAACTCAAGCTGGCCCAATTCCAGAAATCTGTAGCTAAAGAGGGAGACCGCTGCCGCCTGGGTTTTACTAAGCTCCTCATAAATAATGATGTTTACGTGTAGGACACTGTTAATGAATGTGCTGTTAGAATAATTGCTAGTGATAATGCACCTGTGATGGTTTCCCCCGTAAGGGACACAACTGAATGACGTCGTTCCCTCTCTGCAGTTACTAAGTGTTCTTCACCACGTGTAACACGTTCCATTGCCGATCATGTTCCATTCTTGTTCACAAACATTCGAAGTTGTCTTTCCAAAACAGTCCCCCTTTCTTCACTCATCGATTCTTCATCAGCAGCATTTGCAATATTAACTGAAACGTGGCTCAATGACACTGTCAGTGATAAAAATATTTTTGTTTGCGCATCAGAATTTAACTTCTTTCGCTGTGATCGGTGCCACCGAAGTGGCGGTGGCGCACTCATTGCCGTCAAAAGCGATGTTGTGACCCCTATCGCAATATACACTGTTCTTGAATGCGTGTTTGTTTCCTTCAAGTCTCCCGGTAATAATGTTATTATTGTCGTCTTTCACCGTCCTTCTGATATGGGCTCCTTGTTTGCGACCGAATTTTCCAGTGTTATAAGCGATATTTATACCCGTTTTCCTAATATCACACTTCGTATTTTTGGTGATTTCAATTTTCCTGCCATAAACTGGAGTGATCTAACCGTTTCAAACAATGATACTGAGGCACACACATTTTTGCAGACTTGTCTAGAATTTTCTCTAACACAACTTATCAGCTTCCCTACACGCTGCTCGGCAACATCTTCTAATGTTCTTGATTTAATTTTAACGAACGAACCTGATGCTTGCTCAAAAATAAAATCTTTGAATGGTCTTTCCGACCATGTCATTATTACTGGAAACTTGATTCGCCCAGTCGTAGAAAGAATGTCAACTAACAAAATTATCAGGTGCTATAACCGAGGCAACTTTGATGGTATGAACTTCGCATTATCTTCCTTCTATGAGCAATTCATTGATGGGCATCTCCACCGCACTATTGAAGAAAACTGGCTGCTGTTAAAAAGTAAACTTCTTTGTCTAATTGACAAATTTATACCCGTACTAACCATGAGAACTCGAAGCACGGTTCCTTGGTTTACGCAGCAGCTCCGACGTTTGAACAATAAAAAAAAGAGTTTATATAAGCAGGCCGTCAAAAATGATAATTTACACTCTTCGAATAAATACAAAATGTGTGATAAAGATTATCAATCATTGCTAAAATCTACCCGCCGTCATTTTTTAGCCATGATTTATCATCGATCCTTGCAAATAACCCCGGCAGGTTCTGGCGACTTGTAAACCCCAAAAGTAATCCAGACATTACCTTAAACGATAACAACGGCGTTTCAGTTCCCGATTCTGAATGCGCAGAGCTGCTAAATCAGGCTTTTTCAAGTGTTTTTGCAAGAGAGGATGTTTCATCCGCTCCCATTTTAAATAGTTCATACGCTACAACAATGCCGGAGATTACTATCAGTGAAGCCGGTATTTTGTGCCTTCTGCAGAAACTGAAAATCTCTACAACAGCCGACAATATTGGCTTCAATAATAAAATCCTTAAAGCCATATCATTGAGCATCAGTCCCTTCTTAAGCGCTCTGTTTTCACAATCGTTATCTACCGGAACTGTACCTCAAGACTGCCTAACAGCTAAGGTTGTCCCTTTCTTCAAATCCGGTGACCGCTCTTCCCCGCTGAATTACAGGCCCATTTCCCTAACTAATACCATATGTAAACTCATGGAGCATGTCACATACAGTCAAGTCATTAACTATTTGGAAAAACATAGCATCATTTCTAATTGTCAGCACGGTTTTCGTAAGGGGTATTCCCGCGACACCCAACTTGCCGGTTTTGTTCACGATCTTCACAAATCCATGGATGCCGGATGCCAGGTCGACATGGTTTTTTTGGATTTCGCTAAAGCTTTCAATCGCGTTCCTCACCACAGATTAATACTGAAACTAGCACAACTTAACCTTCACCCGGACGTTCTTAGATGAATTGAAGCTTTCCTATCCTCCAGGTCCCAATTCACCTTTGCTATGAATGCAAATTCTTCCTCTGTTTCGGTAACTTCTGGCGTCCGCGAGGGTAGCGTCCTTGGTCCTCTCCTTTTCCTTGTCTATGTTAATGATCTTCCCAACTCTGTATCTTCTCAAGTTAGGCTGTTTGCAGATGACTGCGTAATATATCGTACCATTTCCTCTGATTCCGACCATTCAACCTTGCAATCTGATCTGGACAAAATTAACCTCTGGTGTTCAACGTGGCTTATGTCACTAAACGTTTCTAAAACTAAGTGTATGTCCTTTACTAATGCTACTAACCGTATTCCCACTTATTACTTCTTGAATAATGCGTCACTTGAGTTCACATTTTCTTACAAGTACCTTCACTTTCAGCAGGATCTAACATGGTAGCATCACGTCGAACTCTTGCCAGCACTAACCGTTTCGCTGGGTTGCTAAAACGTAATTTAAAACAGGCTCCATCACAGTTAAAAAAGATTGCTTTAACCACTTTATTTCGCCCTAAATTAGAGTATGCTAGCGCCATTTGGGACCCTCATCAAGCCTACATCGTATCAAATATTGAATATGTGCTGCTCGGTTTATTTACTCTTATTATTCTTCCTTTTCCAGCGTCACTAACTTGAAAAACCGTGCTGAACTAGTTGATTTGGCCCTGCGCCGGAAACATGCGCGCTTATCACTTTTTCACAAGCTTTATAACCACCCGTCACTGCGTGAAAGTTTTTTTGAAAGCCGGTCTGCTCTCTTTCCCCGACGCGACCACCCCAATAAAGTTAAACGCCCACAATGTCATTCACTTCGTTTCGCACAATCATTCATACCGCGCACCATTGTTGAGTGGAAGGACTTGCCAGCACATGTTGCCACCGAAAAAGATTCCAATAAATTCTTGCAGCTCTTGCACACTACGGTCACGAACTAGAGCTTTTTTTGTAGTTTTTACCTTTTGCATAAATTGTAGCAGTAGCTTGCATACCTTGCTCTTGCTCTTGCTGCAGGCTATTTCTGCATACGCTGCGACTTGTTATGTTCTCTGTTCTTTGTCTGTGCGTTATATTGTTTACTTTTTCAGCCAATATTATGGGCGCAAAAGTGTCAAGCAAATTCTTGAGGTCTTGCGAGCGATGTTCCCAATTTATCCGATTGTTTAACGATTGTACAACGCGGTATGGCTGTAGGTTGTATTTATTGTTTCTTCCCTTCGTTGCAACTAATTACTGGTTATAATGCGTTTTGTATTTTTGTTAGTAATTTTGTATAATGTTGCCTTGCCCCCTCCCCCCTATGTAATACCTTCGCCCAGAGGGCCTTTAGGGGTACTCTGAATGAATGAATGAATGAATGAATGAATGAATGAATGAATGAATGAATGAATGAATGAATGAATGAATGAATGAACGAACGTCACCAACACAGCTCTCGGAAAACATTTTCGTGCAAAACTCAACTTGTAGCCTTTACACACAAATTAAATGTCATTCTTGACAAACCTAGCTCCATCGACTGCATATTTATAGATTTTTCCGAACCTTTCGATAAGTTTTGTAACAACTTGCTGCTACACAAATTAAAAGAGCTTAACATAGATCCCAGCCTTCTAAAATGGCTCGAATTCTTTCAGGCAAATCGCTCTCAATTTGTTTCAGTTAATAATGTAAGCTCGGAGCCAAGTGCCGTCCCCTCCGGCGTACCACCAGGCTCCGTATAAGGCCCGCTGCTCTTCCTTTTATACATTAATGATCTACCCTCCTGCATTACCTGTAATATACATTTGTTCGCGGATGACTGGGTAATCTTCTGAGAAATAACTTCTTACGGCGATATAACCTCCCTTCAACATGATCTTAACTCCGTTTCTTGTTGGTCGAAAACAAGCCTAATAGAATTAAGCAATAACAAATGTAAACTTTTACGTGTTTCGAGAGCAAACCATCAACTGCCAACCTATTACCTTTGTAGAACACCTCTTCAATCCGTGACAAATTATAAGTACCTTGGAGTGTATATGACAACCGATCTGACCTGGACTGTTCACTGTAATTACGTAATCAAAAATGCAACCAAACATTACGTTATCTCCGCCACAACATTTCAACGGCCCCTTCGTCCTTGAAACTTCTTCTTTTCACTACACTTGAAAGATCTAAACTTGAATATACCGCTGCAGTCTGGGATCCTAGTCATGCCAACCTAATACACTCCCTTGAAAGGGTACAGAACCACTCAACTAGTTTTTTTACTTTGGTATTACAACTGCACAGCAAGAATAACAGCCATGAAATCCAGCTTTAACTTGCCCGTCGTCGATGTCGTGGTTTTGTCTCCCCTTTTTTTCATAACCTGTTTCATCACCCATGGCAGCGGGCGGTCACATTTTGCGTGCTAGTTATATCTCTTCTCACTTGGATCATTCCAATAAGGTCGGGCTTCCTTTGTGCAGGACTCACACTTTTTCTTAGTCTCCATACAACGCACCCCTGAAGACTGGATCCGCCTTCCCGCAGCAGCGGCAATCATTGGAAATCGCCTACATTTTTTTAGGTCACGCCTGTACTGTATCACCTGCTATTGTATTGTTCCTGCACAGTTTTTATTTTCTACTTGTTTTTCCTCTCTCGGTCTACTTTTCATTTCATATTTCCCATGCTTTTGTTTGCGCTAGAAAGCCTGTTTGCTATAATTGTATAATTACGAACTTCTACTCGATGGAAGTTTACAGCTGTATTTTTTAAAACCTTGGTATTTTCGTATGTAACCACTCCGCTCTATAATGCCTTGTGGCCCTGAGGGTATGGCAAATAAAGAAATAAATAAATAAATAAATAAATAAATAAATAAATAAATAAATAAATAAATAAATAAATAAATAAATAATCTTGGTGACGGTATTGGCTACACCACGGACCCCGTGCCCCCAAACATAAGTTGTATTCAACCGTGGCGATGTGTTTATAGGTGGAGGGTCAGAAACCACGAACGGTGGCCGTCGGAGTCATGGTCAAGCTCCGACGTATGGGCTCCCTGTCTCATTACCAGGCACAGAGCTGTGAGACCTCTCTCTGTATCAAGTTAACCAGAGCGAAGAAAGTACCCACGGCCACTGCTTTTAAGCTATGCAATATGGTATTTTCTAACCCCCCCACCCCCCCCAAATGTGAGTGGTCCCTGAAAAGGGGCCCCACTGAAGCTTCTTTTCCTCTTTTGCCTTCGATCTCGCTTTCAAAGGCAGATACCTGCCCACGTTTTGTGATCCTTGGATCTTTGGGCAAATCGAAGCCGGTTAGCTCTCAATCCGTACTTCTTGTTTCTAAATTCCTCAGAAGCAATCCACAATCCTCCTCAAACATACCCGCATGGCAGATCTGGAGATCAAGGTCACACCCCACTGCAGCCTCAACAGCTCTCAAAGTGTGATCTCTGAGGCAGATGTGATTTCCGAAACCGATGGTGACCTTTTGGAAGGCTTAAGGGACAGGACGTCACGGCTGTAAAGCGCATATCCATACGCCGCGATCATACACAGATAGTAACTAAACACATTATCCTGAACTTCGATCGATGCACCCTTCCAGAATACATAAATGCTGGTTATATAGATTGTTTTATCCGCCCGTACATTCTGAACCTACGGCGCTGCTTCAAGTGAGAACGGTTCGGACTTGGCACAAACTCTTGCCGTAGTCGACTTACCTGCGCTAAGTGCGGCCAGCATGACCATCCTTCAGAAAACTGTGAATCCGAAACCTTCACCTGTGCCAACTGCCAGGGTCCCCGTGCAGCTTACTCACGAAAATGTGAAAAGTTTAAGCAGGAGAAGCAGATAATCAGCGTAAAGATAACGTGAATATGAAGAGAACATAACCTTCCCAGAGGCGCGGAAGAGGTTGGCCTCTTTCCCTCTGGGGAAGTACACCGATGCCGGTCGCCGCGAGGCGGAGTGGCGTCTGGTTTTGCGGGCACCCATACCGCGAGTCGGACTTGGTTCCGCCTTCCGGGTTTTCTCAGGCAGCCCAACCCGCCTCCTCACCGCTCGCTGAGCCAGCAGAGGCTGTGGTCGGTTGGGGATGCCGCTGGATCCACGGTTTCCTCTCCACCGGCCCAAAGCACACGCGAGGGCACGGAGGAGGTGCCTGTGCCATCTAAGGTATTCCCCACGCCCCCAGCAGTGGCAGCGCAGGCAAAGAACACCCGAAAGGGTACCAAGTCTAGGGGGCCCAGTCCACTGGGCACCGCCTTGCCGTCAGATGACGACATGAACTTCCAGCCGTCCCGGCTTGCATCACAGCGAAAGGAATGGGCTGCGGCGTCCAGGTCACTTGAGGTGAACAAACCCTTCCAAGAGTTCCAACCCCGAAAGACGATGCGTAAACACGCACGTATTCCAGTTGCTCTAAACTTAAATAATGAGAAGAGAAAATATCATGCAGTGGAACTTCAGAGGCCTTCTTAAAATTCTTCATGGTCTCTATGAGCTATTGAACTGCAATCAGCCATATGTGATGCGCCTCCAAGAAACCCTTTTAAACTCGAAACACACAAATTTCTTTAGGTTGTTTAGAGAAGACGGGGAGAGTGGTGGCACCTATTGAGGTGGTGTGGCCACAATTGCCCGAAAATTATTGGCGTGCGACACAATCCAATTACGCATCATCCTTGAGGCTGTTGCCATTCGTAGAATAATATTTAATAGGCTCATTACGGTATGCTCTCTTTACATCCCTCCTTATTTGCAGCTAATTCCGACTTCGTGGCCCTGGTAGATCAGCTACCAGAACCTTTCATCTTTACAGGCAACTTTAATGCATATAATCCTTTTTGGAGTTCTTAGCACACAGATGCCCGTGGTTGCTAAATAAAAATTTTTTAACACCTTCGGGAGCATGCCTTTTCTGGAGCAACAGCCTACATACCATAATATAGGACAGAACACTGGCTCACATATTGACTTGGCAATTGGTTGCTCACTTCTCTATCCATCTACAGAGGGGATGTTGACACAAACCCATACGGTAGTAATCACTTCCCTACCTCTCTAATATTTATAGGTAAAGTACCAAGCAGTTCATCTTACCATAACAGGTTTAATGAATCAAAAGTAAACTGGAATATATTCACAGATACACCCAAACTACAGCACCCAGCCATAGCAAACTTACACGCAAAGGAAGCCACCCAACTACACACGGCGCACACCCTCGATGCTCCCAGAACGTCCATTCCCCAGGCCTCCGGTGTTCCGCGCAACCCAAGGAGGCCCTGGTGGAATGAGGACTTCAGGCGAGCGCGAGAAGCCCAGAACAAGGCGTGGGGGTCCTCCGCCAGTACCCCACGTCGGATAACCTCCTCTTCTTTAAGCGTGCAAAAGCACCTGGAGAGCGTGTGCGCCATGAAGCAAAAAGGGAGAGTTGGCGCACATTCCTCGCATCCATGAACTCATACACAGGCACTCTCAAAGTCTGGACACGTACACGAAAACTTAAAGGACACAGGAAGATCTGGGTAACACGCTCGCACAACACTTCCAACACGTGTCCAGTTCAACACACTGCGCTAACACTTTCATGAACACAAAATATCTTGAGAAAAGAAGTTCTTGCATGATAATAACAAGTCTAACACTTCATATAACTCCGCCTTTCGCATCAGAAGCTGAAGATAGCTCTCGGCATTTGTATGCCTTGAACTCCAGGCGCAGGCAACATTACATACACAATGTTACAACACGTCCATGAAGACAAACTTGAAACAATCCTACACCTCTACAACAAATAATGGCTCTTGGGGCACATTCCAAAGTCTTGGAGAGAGGCCATAGTAGTGGCTGTCCTTAAGGAGGGGAAGGACCCAACCTCTCCTGCCAGTTATCGGCCCATCGCCCTCACAAGGTAGTTGTGTAAGCTCCTCTAGAAGATGATGAACAGGAGACGCGTATTTTTTGAGCATAACGGTCTTCTGGAGGGCTGCCAGGCAGGCTTCAGGATGGGGCGATTTACAAATGATCAACTAGTAGCTCTAGAATCCTACACTAAAGATGCCTACCTATATAAGCAATATTGCATGACGGTGTTCTTTGATATTGAACAGGCATGTAAAACTTCATGGCGCTGTGATATTCTTCAAGAACTCAAATCCCTTGGCATATCAGGTAACATGCTGAACGCCCTTTGCAAGTACCTGTCTGAACAAATATTTCGTGTCAGAGTTGGTTCGGCACTTTTAAACTTTCACGTGCAGAAGGATTGCTGGTTCGGAAGTCTTAGACGTTCACGTGCAGAAGAATGGCGTGCCTGAAAGTGCCGTTTTGAGCTGCACCTTGTATACAGTCGAAACGATTTCGGTTCCGAAGGCATTGCCACAAACAATCTCTTCTTCGATGTACGTGGACGACGTACCAATATCTTTTAAATCGTGTATTATGTCGATATGCGAACTACAGGTCCAGCTTGGGGTAAGAAAGCTTGGTCGCTGGGCAGATCAAAACGTTTTTAAGCTTAATCCTTGGAAAAGTACCTCCGTCGTCTTCTCAAAGAGGCGCGGTATCCTGCCCGACCCTGAAATTAAACTTAATGGTGACTTGATTGCTGTAAAAAAGGAACTCTTAGACGAAACACTCACATTCATTCCCCACATAAAAAAACTAAAACATACATGCCTCAAAGCAATAAACATTCTTAAGGTCCTTTCACACCAATCATACGGTTCGGGCGAGCAAATACTCTTACGTGTCTTCACAAGCTGGGTGGGGTCCCGCTTGGACTATGGGAGTGTGGTTTATGGGTCGGCATCAAAACAGCACTGAAAATGCCAGACCCAGTGCTGCATTTATGGCTTCGCTTCGCGTCGGGCGCTTTCCGCACTAGCCCCGTACAAAGCCTATACGTCGAGTGTGATAAATGGTCCCTCGATCACCAGCGAATGTACATAGATCTTCGTTTTGCTTTTAACCTTTCGTCAATAACCCAACATCCTTTGAAATCTTTTATTTTTGATACACCCATGTCCCAATTCTTCTAAATCGTCCTTCCATCTCTGCTTCCTTCTCACACAGAGTGAGACATGAAGCGCCAGAATTATCTGTCACCGTTTCAGACACCTAAAAATCAACTCTTTCTGGTTTTTTACCACATGAAGTTTCGCCCGTGTCGTGCGACGTGGCTTTTGTAGCAGTTGAAAAAAACGAGTGCCCACAGCTGCAATTCTGCAGCACTTCTTGTTTCTTCAAGAGATATACAAGTGTGCAGAATTTTTTAGCGACGCGTCAAAAACAGCCCCTGCCGTGTCGTGTGCTGCGCACAAACCTGCTTTTAGGGTATCTAATACCTTAAACCCAAAAAACAGCATCTTTACGGTTGAAGGCTATGGCATTTTTCTGGTTATAAACCACATGGCACATCATAAAATTCCCAAGTACATTATCTTTACAGATTTCTTGAGCATAGTACGTGCATTGACATCTAAGCAGTTTTTTAAAAATCATGTTATTCATTTAGTTTACAAAAGCATTATGTCAGCATATGAAATAATTCTTGAAGTGACCGTATGCTGGGTGCCAGGTCACTCGGGGATCGCCGGAAAGGAGACAGCAGATCAAATGGCCGCTGCTGCTGCTCTTACAACTACAGTTGACATAACAATACTACCGTACACCGACCTTAAGTCATACATCAGAGAACACCTTCGCAAAAATGGCAAGCACACTGGAATGAACTGACAGACAACAAACTACACGTTATAAAGCCTCTTCAGGGAGCATACACCACTGACACACACAACGGACACCATGAAGTTACCCTGGCTAGATCACAGATAGGCCACACGCATGCAACACACTCCTACCTGCTCACAGGATGTCCAAGAGCCCTGCGTAGCAGGTGTGGAGACGGCCTACCCGTGATCCATGTGCTACTTCAGTGCAAAGCACTCCACACAACACGACACAAACACTTCGCCGACCTTAACAGACAAGACATTCCACTACACCCAGCATTGTTTTTATCGGATGATCCCATGATTCCTCTACAATGCACCTTTGAGTTTCTTAGCGACATCAAGTTTTAAAGCAAAGCTTTCTACCTCTACCCCCCAAGGGTTCTTTCGCGACCGTTGGTGTCACCAGAAAACTCCAGCTAACAAATAAAAGAATTTACGGGCACCGCCGGGAATCGAACCTGGAACTAACAGACTAACAAAGCGAAAGCCCATTATCTTACCGATTTAGCTACGAGCCCACACGAACACGGGAAGACAAATGGTGCACTGACCTAGCACATCTACGGGTTTACCCCCTGCCTTCTCGCTGAATGCCACGTGAAAGCGTCACACGACCACTCACGCCCGTCTAGAGGCCCTGTGCGCACCTTGCTCATGTGCTAAGAGTTACAAAAATTAAAGGAAGCTCACACCAATCCATGGAATCTCACTTTTAGTAAGCCAATGCGCTAAAGCCTGTGGCCTCCAGCGTTCACGTAAAAAATCACAGCTCTTTGTCGTCCGCCCTCACGCCAAATCAAGGAATACATTAAAATAGTCCTTGATGACCAGGCCATCACTCCAAACCCCAGCATCAAGATCCTGGGCCTACATTTCCAGGCCAGCACCAAGAGTGACGTCTCCTTGCACCGCCTCAAAAACAATATTAATCTAATCATAGACATGATCAGGCGAGTTGCCACCAAGAAGGGAGGCCTAAAAGAATCCGGTACCTTTCGATTAATTGAAGCTTTTGTCCTCTCGAGAGTTACTTACGACAAACCCCTATCTTCTTCTCGACGAGGAAGACATAGAGATGCTCTATATAATGATTAGAAAGGTGGTTGAGCAGGCCATTGGTCTTCTCATAAGTGCGTCCACACTGAGGCTGCTTAGCACGGGCTCCACAACACGGTGGAAGAGCTGATAGAAGGCCATCTTTCTAACCAGAAGGTCCGACTCAGAACTGCCGTGGGTAACCGCATGCTTCACCAGATTGGCTGGGCAGCCCAGAATGTCACTCCGCTTGAGGTACTCCCAGACTATTGGCGACTAAAACTAAAGATGCTTCTTTGCTTAGAAATATGAACCCCTCACATGACGAGGGTCAACGAAAAGCACGGGCTCAAGCGCTAAACACCACCCTCGGTGCGGCTCATGCAGTTATCTACGCAGACTTCTCCAAAGATCGAGGACAGCAACACGCCATCATCGTGGCTACCACCAGAACCAACCTCCTTGCGTGTACCTCGCTTAGGACCCAACAAATGACGGCAGCAGAAGAGGCAGCCATCACCTTGGCTCTCACTCAACCAGGGGTTCGGAGGGTAGTCAGCGATTCCCAGCAAGCCTACTGGAATTACCAGTCGGGTTGGGTGTCCTGACCTGCACTGTGCGTGCTAAAAAACCACTCCCCAAACGGTTCCATTCAGCTCATCTGGACACCACCTCACGCTTCAATGGAGGGCAACAAATACGCCCACCCAACAAGCCTGCGCTTTTACCTCCCGTGCTATGGAGCTGCACGAGGACAGTCACCCGCTTGTCACGTCCAGGGAGATAATCCAGCATTATCGCCTTCTGAAACAGACCGTACCTCCGCCTTACCCTGACCTTTCCGTCTCGTCGCCTCCGTCCGCGGTGCAGAGACGGAGAAGTCAGATCGTCTAACACCGGGTTGGAGCTTACTTTGATTTTATAAAAAAAAAGTTTCCACTGTTGTGCTATACCAATACAACTCAACCAAACACCGTTCATGCATCATGCATTGATTTAACCTTACCAAGAATACCTCTTTGAAGTAATAAATGGTGTGGTTAAGTGCATTTCACTTCTCTCTGGTTTTACTATTTGTAGAGCGATGTGAGTTATTTTAAGTGACGTCGCATGAGTAATCGTTATGGGTGCCGTTTACAGCTTTGCTTTCACACCACATTCACGGGGTGGATTGGCGCGATTTTTTTTGAACCTGATTTCTTATCACGTGTAGTTTTTAAACCTTATTTCATTCGACGCAACATCCCAACCTGGCCTTTTACACCAGCCATTCTTCTTTTACTTTTTTACTTTTTTACTTTACAGTCTTTTACTGATTTTGCTCTTGTTTTTGCTGAACGATTTTAGAGTTTACGTTTACATCTTTCATACCTAACCACTGTTTTGGCGCTCTTTCCCCTATTTGGCCTTGTGCCATAAACATTCAACCATCATCATCAAATAAAAATAAATAAATAAATAAATAAATAAATAAATAAATAAATAAATAAATAAATAAATAAATAAATAAATAAATAAATAAATGAATAAATAACAATAAATATAAAAATAAAAATAATAAATAAATAAAAGGCGGACGATGACGAGGACAGAAACGCAACAGGACAAAGAGCTGAACTACAACCGAGATGCAAACCCCCACACATCTAATCGGAGGATAACACAACCTAACGTCAACACTTTTCCTTCCGCCGTGAGCTTGTTAGAATTGTTGCCCCAGATATTCTAGTTCTTTTTGTGAGAGCGCAACCTAAGGCGTGCTTTTTTTTCGAATAAAAAAAGTTGTAGTCGTTTCTTGCGCTTGTGTCGTCATCTGCGGGTGCTGGTAATATGCATCACCAACTAAACCACCACGCCGCAGAAGATGGGGCAGGAGTGGAACGAGCATCGGAGGTAAAGCGGGGAGAAAGGGATTGAGCTAACAATATGATAAGACGGGGCGGGGAGAGATTGGCTGGAACGGAAAGATGGCGGAGGCAGAGGGGAGTTGAATAGGAAGAGAGGGAACATGTCAGGGTTATTGAATGAGTGAGCAGGAGGAGAAGGAACGCCGTTTTTCGACGTAATTTGTGCTGAAGCAATGAGACGCTCGGGCTATGCCTTGCGGCCACAAAAAAATAATAATACCAAAGAGCACGGTGCAAGTCTGTCCCACGTGTTTTCGGTTTCTGCAAAAGCACTCGCCAACATTCTCTTCGTAGTATTACTGGGAAATCACAACTTGAAATGTGTCCCCACGTGTCCCGAGCCCCTTCGCATTTGTGCGAAGGGGCTCCGGAGGTATGTAATCTGTATGAGGGGTTATATGGAACTTGACCATGCATTTCGCCAAGTTGACTCGGCACAGAAAAAAATTACTTTGTTATTTTCTGCATGCTAATGTCTCACCTCAGTTGGGTATACTTTAAACAAGGAAAACAAAAATTCTCAGTTGCAAAAGTATCATCTGTCCTCCTTTAACAGGGCGCGAATAAGACGGAGCCCTGAAGCGCCGAAAGGCCGTGAGAAGACATCCCGAGTTCCGGCGCTCCGCCTCCTTTCAAAGGGGGTCGGGGTGATTGGCGTGGTCGAACTCATGCGAACCCTAACGGATGATAACCGCTAATCGAAACGTTCTCCGTCGTGGTTCCGCATGTAAGCCTCCGTTTCAATGCAGGACCTAACATTCGGAATTTTTTAACCATGAAACCAGCGTTTAACCACGGGCGCTATAACGTAAGGTATCGTCAACAGTCATGGGGCGTTCAATGGCCAGCAATGAGAAATAACGGCACGAGCCCAAGCACGCTCATCCCAAGCAACTTGACGGCCCTGAGGCCGCTGACGTCTGCTCAGCGCTTTGCCATTCGAAAGCGGCGCAATGCCTGTTTGACCAAGCTGGCACCCCAGATGGAATCATTGCGACGAACAAGTTGGGACATCATTGTGTGAGTTGTATATCTTTTTTTGTGTGCACGGCATACTAAACTATTTTTATACTCACAGCCAAACAGCCGGTTTATTTGGTATGGGTTTCCTGGAGCCACCTTTACCGTCATTAACTGCGCAAATTCCTCAGCAACAGTGTCTACGGATGAGAGTCATGTATAGATTAACAAATTTTGGGGGCCACTAGCATCGGTGAAGGGTAAATATCAAAGCATTTTTCAACTGCAATAGGCGCGTGTGAGCCTTCTTGTGTAAAGTGCTTTTTTTCCATGACGACGCACACAGAAAAGAAAACGCGCCTCCCGTAAATTACCTTCCCTTTGTAAAGCGCGCTTTCCGTTAACGTGCAAAATCGCTCCCCTAACTTGCGGTGCCGCGGCTATGGGGACCCGTTCGGTCATCAAAATAATGTTGATAAGTCTGCTTTCTGCCCAAGATGGAATCAAAAATCGATGGCCGGGGCTTGAGCTTCATATGGAAGCGAACCCCTAGAGTGTGAAATATTGGACCAATTTCGGAAGAACATCCGGAAATTCCTAATCCAGAGGGGTGTTGCTCGTAATGATTGTCAACATAAGCATAGCGTTATACGTGCTCAGAAATCTCGGTACACCCGCCCCCGAAAAGCTTTCAGTGTACAGTGCTCCTCAAAGAAGTTCATTATAATGACAACCTTGTCAATGAAGTTAGTGGACACGTGCAATGGCGACCTGCCCTCGTCTTTTTCTGCTGAACTGGTCCAGTTCTTTCATTGCCTAGAGAATTGTAGTTCCACGACTGGCGCGTCAGTCCTCTTTTAAAAATAGTAAACCGAAAGATATTGTATTCGTTTTTCAAAACGTCTCCATTACACTTACCATGTACCTAGCTATTCCTGGAACTAGCTGCCACACGGAGACCTGCTTCACGAAGCTGTTCTTAATTAAAAACTGCTTGCATCCCACTCTCGGCGAGAGCAACATTAGGTTTTTAGCCGTAATGTAGATTAAACAAGACGTACGGAGTGATATTTCTTGTTATGCCATTATGTGAATTTGCGAGTTCACAAATCCGCAAGTGGCCTTTTTATGTTTAGATACAACAATCTTTATCTGGCTAATTAAGCCTGCAAATTTCGGTCTGTCTTTCTGTCTGCCTATGCATCGATCAAGCCACCAAGCCAAAAGGTAAAATTATTTTTTAGCGAGAAGTTTATATGTAACCAAGGCTTTTCCAAACCAATAGATATGGTATACCGAACTTCATCCTTGTCAACTGTCTTGAGCAAAAAGAAGGCATCAGGCGTATTTGAAGCAAGACATGAATTGATAACTGGTATTCCCAGAGTTTTTTAATTGAAAATGAATGTGCGCTTGATTTCTGCGATGAAAAGTGCACGTTGGAAATAATGTTACCACCGAAAAATTCAGAAAGGGCCTAGCGTGGCGGCCTTCGAACACAAACAGTAACGAAGTGTCCCAATAGAAAGCGCGCTAGCAGTGGAGCGCGGTAAAATTTAATTGACTTGAGCCCTGTTTAACATCAGAGGAGCGAGACGGAGATGAAGATAGCGGAAGGTGTACGAGGGCGATAAGAGAAGGCCCTATGTGGCAGGGGTGGCAGAAGACTATCGTCGTTCGACGGCACTTGCAGCAAGGTGAGCAGATACGCGGCCAATTTTTTTGTTCATGTTATAGTTTTCTGATTTGCTAGTTTTGGATCAGTGTACACCCCGAACGTAGCCGTTCTTTGTTTTCATTTTGTCACGAACGATGAAGCTTGAGCCCCACATGAATGCTGTTACTTAAAAATTCGACGTGATCATTCAGTTAACACAGCACGGGGCACCTTGATTAATCTTGGGGACGCTATTGGCGACACCGCGGACCCCGAGCCCCCATACTCACGCTGTAACCAACCATGGTAATGAGTTGTAAGGTGCAGGGTAGAAACCTCAAAAGCTGGCAGTCGGAGCCCAGGTCAAGCTCCGGCGGATGGGCTCCCTGTCTGTGTACCAGGCAGGGAGCTCCGGGACCTCTTTAAGGCTGACGAAGAAAGTACCCCCGTCTCCCTGCTTTTATACTAAGCTGTATGGTATTTTCAACCCCCCCCCCCCCCCCAAACGGGATCGGTCACTGAAAAAGGGCCGCCCCGAAATATTGTTTCCTTCCTTACCAACAATCTCAATCCCAAAGCCAGCCAACTATCCCCGCTTCCTCATTATTAAAAAGCCTGTTGCTTCTCTGTCCGTGTTCTTGGTCCCAAAGGTCATAGAAGGTATAATAGGAGAATCCTAGAAAGCAAAGAAACACAGGACCGGAGAACAGTTCGTCGAAGTCAATACCCAGCAGCAGGCAACAAATCTCCTGAGCCAGACACGCATCGCAGATCTTGACATCATGGTCACGCCGCATCGAAGCCTTAACAGCTCACAGGGCGTGATCTCAGATCCTGACCTCATAAACAAAACTGACACCGATCTACTGGAGGGCCTGAAAAGTCAGGGCGTAACAGCAGTGAGGCGCATAACGATACGCAGAGAAGACAAGAACATTCCTACCAAACACCTGATCTTAACCTTTGACCGGTCAACACTTCCATAATTCATTAACGCAGGATACATTCGATGCTCAGATTGGCCATACATCCCTAACCCGCGGCCCTGTTTCAAGTGTCAGAGCGTTGGGCATTGCACCACCTCCTTCCGTGGCCGACTTACGAGTGCAAAAGTGTGCCCAGCACGACCATCTATCTGACAACTGCCCATCACAAACCAACACATCTGTGCTAACTGCCATGGACCTCAGGTGGCCTACTCTAGAACATGCGAGAAGTTCAAACAGGAGAAGGAGATTATCAAGGTTAATGTCACTGAGAACATTACCTTCCCAGAGGCGCGAAAGAGGTTCACCTCTTTCCCCCTTCGAAGGTACTCTGACGAAGCTCGTCCGGGGGCGGCGCGGCGTGTGGTTTTGGCGGGGTCCCAGTACTGCGAGTTGGACCTGGTCCCGCCCCCACCCCCCATCGGATTGCCTGCGGCGGCCCAACCCGCGACCACACCACCTGCTCAGTCAGCAGTGGCTGTGGTGGCAACCACGTCCGTTGGGGATGCTGCTGCATCCACTCTTTACTCTCCACCGGCCCGAAGCACACGCGAGGGCACGGAGGAGATGGAGATGGAGGAAACCGCAGTAGTTCCCACCCACACCGCACCGCCTGTGCCACCCGGGGCGCTCCTGACGCCATCGGTGGGTGGTGGCTTGACCGAAGAGCAACGGAAAGGGTGCCAAGTCGGGGGGGTCCAGTCTGCCTAGTACATCTTCCAAATCTGATATGACATGGATGTGGGACCTTAACTGTCTGCTTCGCAGCGGAAGGAGCGGGTCCCTCCACCGAAACCACTAGAGAAGGTTAACAAACCCCTTCCAAGAGTGCAAGCCCCAAAGACCTTACGTAAATAGTCACACTCCAGTAGCTCTAACACATCATAATGGGAAGAGAAAATATTGTTCAACGGAACTGCAGAGGCCTTCTTAATATTCTTGACGATGTATACGAGATCCTGCATGCTAATCAGCCAAGTGTAATGTGTGTACAGGAAACACATTTGAATTACAATCACACAAATTTCTTGAATAGTTACATGTTGTTCAGAAAGGACATGGATGGCTGCACTGACACTTCTGGCGGTGTGGCCACAATCACCCGGAAATCCTTAGCATGCCACCCTGTCACTCTGAACACTGTTTTTGAAGCAGTAGCAAATCGAAGAATAATATTTAATAGGTTGATAATGGTTGATCTATATACATTCTTCCTGATCTTGCACTTTCGAGCTCTGATTTCGAGGCGCTGGTTGACCAGCTGCCCGAACCATATAACCTCACCGGTGACCTTAATGCGGACAATTATCTTTGGGGCTGTTCTCGCACTGATGCCCGAGGTCGCCTGATAGAGAAATTCCTTACATATTCAGGAGCGTGCCTCTTCAACAAAAATAAGTCCACATACGTTAATATAAGACACAACACACACTCATACCTTGACTTGGCCATTGGCTCCGCAGTTCTATTTCCTCTTCTCAAGTGGGTGTGGGCACTGAGTCATATGGTAGTGACCACTTCCCCACCTCACCAGCATATATAGGTAGAAGCCCACGCAGTCCATCTTCCCAAAACAGGTTCAACGAAACAAGAGCTAACTGCAATACATTTACAGACATCCAAACTACACCACACATCCATTGGACACCTACACGTTAAAGAAGCAACCCAACTCCTCACGGCGCACATCCTCGACACCGCCGAAAAGTTTATTCCCCACCCCTCTGGTGCCCCGCGCAACCAGTGGAAACCGTGTTTGAATGAGGACTATAGGCTGGCGCGAGAGGCCCAGAACAAGGCCCGGGGTACCCTTCATCGGTACCCCATGTCGGGTAACCTCATTTTGTTCAAACGGGCCAAGCGTTCGGAAAAAGTGTGCGCTGTGAGGCAAAACGAGAGAGTTGGAACACCTTCTTGACATCCATCAATTCATACACGGACACACACAAAGTCTGGACACATATACGTAAGCTCAGAGGACAACAAACATACAGCCTGCCCTGGTTAGCACAACAGGGGACACACTCGAAGACCAGGCTAACACACTTGCACAACACTTCGAACACGTGTCCAGTTCAGCACACTACACAAACACTTTCATGGTACACAAAACCTCTGCGGAAAAGAAGTCCCTCGGTGATAGCAACAAGTCGCACATTTCATACAATTCTCCTTTTTCAATTCATGAGGTGAAGGCTGCTCTGACCACATGTAAACTTTCAGCTCCTGGTGCCGACAAAATCCCATACACTATGATACAACACCGACACTCAGACACCCTTAAAACACTTATACATCTAAATAATAAAATATGGCTTTCGGGGCACATTCCATGCTCTAAGAGGGAAGCCATAGTAGTGGCTTTCTTGAAGGAGGGAAAGGACCCGTCGTCCCCCTCAAGTTACCGTCCCATAGACCTGACCAGCTGCCTGTGCAAGCTTCTCCATGTAGGCTTCTGGGCATGGTGATCCCCCAACGATCAACTAGTAGCATTACAATCATAGATTAAAGACGCCTTTATACACAAACAGTGCTGCATGACCGTATTTTTTGACATCGAAAAGCCTATGATATGGCATGGCGTTACGGCATTCTTGCAGACCTAAAATCTTATGGCATAACAGGTAACATGTTGAACACTCTTGGTAGTTGTTTGTCCAAACGCACGTTTCGTGTCAGAGTTGGGTCGGCACTGTCAGGAGTTCACATTCAAGAAAATGGCGTGCCTCGGGGCGGAGTTGTGAGCTGCACTCTCTTCATTGTCAAGATGAACTCGCTTTGGAAAGCATTGCCTCCATCGATCTCCTGTTTAGTGTAATTGGATGATGTAGAAATATCTTTCAAATCTTATAACATATCCATATGTGAACGTCAGGTCCAGCATGAGGTAAACAAACTTTCTCGCTGGGCAGAAGAAAATGGTTTCAAACTTAATCTCGTGAAAAGTACCTGTGTCGTAATCTCAAAGAGACGCGGAGCAAGGGCCGATCCTGAAATAACTTTCAATGTTGACCCAATTCCTGTTAAAAAAGAACACAAGTTTTTGGGTGTGGTGATGGACGAAATACTCACATTCATCTCACATGTCAAACAACTTAAGCAAAAAATGCCTAATGTCAATTAATATTATGGAAGTTCTATCTTACCAATCATACGCTGCAGACAAACAACTGCTGCTACGCCTCTATACCGCTTTGGTAGGGTCTCGCTTGGATTACGGAAGTGTTGTCTATGGGTCGGCCACGAAAACAGCGCTAAAAATGCTCGACCCAGTGCTGCACTTGGGGCATCGCCCCTCCTGTGGCGCTTTCCGTACAAGCCCTGTCCAAAGCCTGTATGTGGAATGCGATAAATGGTGCCTAGAGCACCAGCGAACTTATGTCGATCTTTTATATGCTTCTAAAATCTCATAAATCAATAACCATCCTTCTAAACCTGTTTTTATGGATACATCCGCATCACAGCTCTTTTGAAATCGCCCATTTATTTCGGTTCCCTTCTCACAAAGAGAGAGAGGAGATGGCTTTACTTAACGTCTCCTTTTTAAATACCTTCAAGTCATCATGCATTGATTTTATAGCGCCATGCCAGCTTCACGCTGTATCGTGTAACTTGTCTTTCTTTGAACTCGACAAAAATAGGGTACCCAGAAATGCCATTCTGCAGCACTTTCTGTCACTGCACGAGAAGTACCATTGTGCAGAAGTTTATAGCAACGCCTCCAAAACTGCCTCCGCCGTGTCACGCGCTGCGTACGGATCCGATTTATTAAATTTCTGAATCCATGAATGTAAAATGTAGCATCTTCACGGCAGAGGCTTATGGAGTCATTGTTGCTGTGAATGACATTGTGAAATATAATATTCAAAAATTCGCCAGTTACACTCATTCACTAAGTGTTTTACGGGCGTTATCATCCCGAAAGAAATCCAGACATTAGGTCATCAATCTTGTTCTTAGGACAATTATGTCGGAATGTGGGGCAAACCTTGAGGTGACTGTTTGTTGGGTCCCAGGCCACTCGCGGATCTTTGGAAATGAGATGGAAGATGAAATGGCCGATGCTGCACTCACAAACACGGTGCACGTCACAACAGTACCCTACACTGACTTGAAACCACACATAAAACAACTACGTAAAACATGACAGAAACATGTGAGCGAACTGACAGACAACAAACTCCGTATTGTAAAACCACACTTGGGACGATACACAACCGATTCATACAACAGACATGCAGAAAATGCCTTGGCAAGGTTACAGATGTAACCTTACCAAGGTTATATCCGTACAACACATGTAACACACTCCCACCTGCTCACAGGATCCCCAAGACCCATGTGCAGAGGGTGTGGAGAGGGTCTATCCGTAATCCACATACTCATTCAATGCAAGGCACTTGACATAACACGACACAAACACTTCCCAGAACTATACACACGACATATTCCATAACACCCGTCATACTCCTTAGGAGGCGAGCCTACGTTTTCAATCAAACGTGTTTTTGAGTTTCTTACCGACGTATAATTTTTACATCTCATTTCTTATCGTGCATCTTGACAACCCGGCCCTTTAAACCAGTCATCTTCATTACGTTATGTTTTACTTTGTTTATTTTTAGTGAAATAGTGTACATTTACCTTCATGTCGCTCTCATAAATTACTTTTGTTAGGCGCTCTTTGCCCTTAGTTAGCCTTGCGCCATTAGAATTCAGACATCATCATCATTGATTTAAATGTGAAATCATAATACATGCCTTCCACAATGTCTTTGGGCCCTTAAGAAACTAATAAATAAAATGAAATGAATAATTACTCAGTGTACAAGGATTGCGCCCGCACATCGGTTTTGTTGAATTTTAAGCTTATGTACCTTGAAGCTTGAATGCATAAAAATGTTTCTCCTTTTGAATGGATAAATAAATTCTCTAAAGGACAACAGGTGCTGTTGTCATTGCTCGGTAAAGGATATCTTCGGTGCGGGACTCCCTGGCTGTCGCTTGCTGCGCGGGCCCTGTCCACAAGGTGAAGCTCCATCGTAGGGCCAACAGTGCCGGCCACTAATGAATGGAGGGATTCCTGATAGGTTGTAGACTTGGCGTTTGCTGGCACTCCCATACCCGAAGGTATAGGGGGCCGTGTGATGGACATAAGTCGCGGGTGCCTTCACACTCTGTTGGAGATATGGCATGGAAGAGTGCGTGGTGTGGATGGGCGTAGGTCTGAAGTCGTCCAGTGGCTTTACCTCTTCTGAGTTGGGGTTGTGGAGGGAGAAAATGCGACGTTGTTATCGATAATGGGCCAAGATGTCCATGAAGAGTAGGATAGGCTGTTTGTTAGGTGCCAGGGATGATGACCTCAGACCGCAACTTTAGGCAAAATGCCTATTTTTTTCTTGAGTCCGTATCAAGCCTACTTTACATACATGAAGTACGGGAAGCGGGGCATTTTAAGCAATAGTTTATAGTGCGTATTGCCTTATTGTGCCTTATTGTGCCTATCAGTGTATGAAGCCTTTTTTAATTATATGGGGTTTTTAGCGCCTATTTAAACGGCGCATAAAAATGCCTTTTTGGGTTTTGCGTCTTTTTAGTTTTTCGAGTCGACGGTCTGCAAGTTCTCCCTTCAGAAGCCCGCAATGGGGTGTTCGTCGCACCCCGTATGCAAGAAAAATACTGGAGCCGTGCCACACTCGCCGAGAAACGCAAACCCTGCACGGTGGTGGTGGTGATTTATTAAGAAAGCATGGAAGAGAAAAGAACTGGGGATATTGCTGATCTCAACGGGGAGTTCACCCTCATACAAACCAGTCCACGGAAGGGAAAGAAGGGAAAGGGGTGTTTTAAAGGCTAGGACGACCGAAAGAGAGGGGAGAAGGAGGTGAGTGAGAGATAGTCTATGAAGCGTTCATCTCGTCCAAGGCTCGACGGCTACAAACGATGCAATAGTCCTGTCACAACCAGGAAGTAGAGGAGGTGCTGGAAGACCTCTCGTCGAAAGGCGTCCGGGCCCGTTGGGAACAGGAAGTCTTCCAGCTTGTGGCTTGGTGCACCGAGCCGCTGGAGGGCAGCGCGGAGTTCCACCCTCCCGGTGTCACGCTGGTGGCAAGAGCACAGTAAGTGCTGGGGCGTTTCCGGCTCTGGGCAGTAGGTGGAGGCGGGGGATGCCCGGCCGCCCAGGTGTTGCAAGCAGGCTCCCAAGTTGCAGCAATTAAGCCGCAAGCAAAGCAGGAGCGACCGCATGCCTCTGCTGATGCGTCCGGGCAGGACCCGTGGGGTTCGACCGCTAACCACTCGGGCATCTGGGTGGAGGGCCTCCGCTACCCGGGCTAATTGCAGCATCGAATAGCACCACGTCCCGGCAGGCTGGGACCCCTGTCTGGCCAGCAGCAACCTTGGCCAGGGCGTCCGCTACCTCGTTGCCCATGATGTCCCCGTGCGATGGAAGCCAGTGAAGTCGCAATGGGCACCCCTGGGCCTCCCCCGCATGAAGATTGGCCGCCAGCGACCGCTCTATGTAGCCGCTGGAGCTGCCTGGCTGGTCTGCAGCTCGCAGACGGAGGGGAGACCAGGAGTCAGTCAGGATGATTGCCCCTCGAACCTGGGTCCCCTGCTGTAGAAGATGGTACGCGGCCAAGTGGAGTCCAGCCAGCTCTGCGTGGGTGGATGAGGCCGGGAAGGGCAGGCTGCACACCTGGCTGGTGCCAAGTTCCGGGGCCGTTCAGGCGGCTCCGGCTCTGCCAGTCGACTGCTGCACGGAACCATCCGTGCACACCTGCAGAAGTCCGGCAGCGCCGTCCTGCAGCAGGGCGGCCACCTCTTGGCACTGGCCGCCGACACCTCCACCTCGCCACATCGGCCGGGCCGCAATAGGACCATACGCAGCGACAACGCAGCCAACCTTACCGACGTCACCACTGTCCACACGAGCTGTTTTGTTCTATGTCTTTGAAACGCGCTGTGTCCTCGGACCAAGGGCGAAAATGTTTGCCCATATGCCATATCCATTGCTCACGCAATGAAGTTCAGCAAGGATACATATTTTATGCGCCCTGGGAAGGCTGTCATTACATTATTTTTCAGATTGAGTATGTACTGCGTCGATAGGTGTTGGGAGCCCGCACATCATATTTGCAAAATATTCATGGTCTTCAAGGTACGGTGGAAAGTGATTTTGGAAACATCCGCAAATAGTCCCAAGAAAATGTTCTGTACTTTGGCTTTTGCCGCGTGCCGATTCGGCACTTCTAATAATTGTGAATCTGATGGACCGACGCGTAAAACAGACCAAGTTATCTGTGAGAAAATAATCATTAAATATAATTACAAATGAAAAAAAAGAAATTGCTTTTCTGTACATATAACGCTTCTGTATACAGTGGAACCCCGATAATACGACTTCCAAGGGACCGCGAGAAAGCGTCGAATAAACGGGGTATTGTACCGGGGTTCGGGTAAATGCCGGCCTAGTAGACGGTCTCACGCGACCGGTGGGCTAAGAACTTATCTAAACTACGATATTCAGCGTTCTCGCGTGATTTCCGAACCTTTGGCTGAAATCGCAAGCTTTAAAAAAAATCGCGCCAATCCACCCCGTGAATGTGGTTGGAAAGCAAAGCTGTAAACGGCACCCATAACGGTTACTCATGCGACGTCACTTAAAATCACTCACATCGCTCTACAAATAGTAAAACCAGAGAGAAGTGAAATGCTCTTAACCACACCATTTATTACTTCAAAGAGATATTCTTGGTAAGGTTAAATTAATGCATCATGCATGAACGGTGTTTGGTTGAGATGTATTGGTGTAGCAAGAGTGGAAACTTTTTTTTATAAAATCAAAGTAAGCTCCAACCCGGTGTTAGACGATCTAACTTCTCCATCTCTGCGGCGCCGCGGACGCTCTGCGGCGCCGCGGACGGAGGCGACGAGACTTGCGGCTGAGAAGGTGGAGGAAGAAATACTTCTGTTCAGATTTCTGAAGGGGCCAGAGTGCAGCCTTGGGAAGTGATTCCTTCTTCTGTGGGGCCCATATGAAGTCCGCGCGGCCTGTGTTCTGTCCACCCGCTGAAGCTGGGTAGGTAGAGAGGGCCTGGATAGCAGCATCTCCCATTGCTCTTGTTGGCTAGTTGACGGAAAGAGAGGAGGGTGCTCAGGGGTAAAGTCGCACACCCCGATTACGGGGCGGAGTGTTCCTACTTCTGAGAAAAATTTACATTACGTGAAGACGCGTAGGCTGTGGAAAGGAGCCCGGATTGTATCAGCCGTAGGGTAGTTTGTTGTTCTCTGGAAAGGTCAGGGTAAGGCGAAGGTACGGTCTGTCTCAGAAGGCGATAATGCTGGATTATCTCCGTGGACGTGACACGCGGGTGACTGCTCTCCATTGAAGCGTGTGGGGGGTCCAGATGAGCTGAATAGAACCCTTTGGGGAGTGGTTTTTGAGCACACGCAGTACAGGTCAGGACACCCAACGCGACTGGTAATTCCAGCAGGCTTGCTGGGAATCGGGGACTACCCTCCGAACCCCTGGTTGAGTAAGAGCCAAGGTGATCGCTGCCTCTTCTGCTGCCGTCATTTGTTGGGTCCTAAGCGAGGTACACGCAAAGAGGTTGGTTCTGGAGGTAGCCACGATGATGGCGTGTTGCTGCCCTCGATGTTAGAAGTCTGTGTAGATAACTGCATGAGCCCCACCGAGGGTGGTGTTTAGCGCTTGAGCCCATGATTTTCGTTGACCCTCGTCATATGAGGGGTTCATATTTCTAAGCAAAGGGAGCATCTTTAGTTTTAGTCGTCAAGAGTCTGGGAGTACGTCAAGCTGAGTGACATGCTGGGCTGCCCAGCCAATCTGGTGAAGCATGCGGTTACCCACCGCAGTTCTGAGTCGGACCTTGGGGTTAGAAAGATGGCCTTCTATCAGCTCTTCCACCGTGTTGTGGAGCCCGTGCTAAGCAGCCTCAGTGTGGACGCACTCATGAGAAGACCAATGGCCTGCTCGACCGCCTTTCTAATCATTATAAAAAACATCTCTGTCTTCCTCGTCGAGAAGAAGATAGGGGTTTATCGTAAGTAACTCTCGAGAGAACAAATACTTCAAATAATCGAAAGGTACCGGATTCTTCTAGGCCTCGCTTCTTGGTGGCAACTCGCCTGATCATGATTAGATAAATGCTGTTTTTGAGGCGCTGCAAGGACACGTCACTCTTGGTGTTGGCCTGGAAATGTAGGCTCAGGATCTTGATGCTGGGGTTTGGAGTGATGGCCTGGTCATCAAGGAGTATTTGAATGCATTCCTTGATTTGGCGTGAGAGCGGACGACAAGGAGCTGTGAGTTTTTACGTGAACACTGGAGGCCACAGGCTTTAGCACATTGGCGTACTAAAAGTGAGATTCCATGGATTGGTGTGAGCTTCCTTTAATTTTTGTAACTCTTAGCACATGAGCAAGGTGCGCACAGGGCCGCTAGACGGGCGTGAGTGGTCGTGTAACGCTTTCACGTGGCATTCCGCGAGAACGCAGGGGGTAAACCCGTAGATGTGCTTTGTGAGTACACGATTTGTCTTCCCGTGTTCGCGTGGGCTCGTAGCTGAATCGGGAAGACAACGGGCTCTCGCTTTGTTAGTCTGTTAGTTCCAGGTTCGATTCCTGGCGGTGCCAGTAAATTCTTTTATTTGTTCGCTGGAGTTTTCTGGTGACACCAACGGTCGCGAAAGAACCCTTGGGGGGTAGCGGTAGAAAGCTTTGCTTTAAAAAGCAAAGCCTACGCTGTGTAAACCCAACGCCTACTGCTGCTGCGTGAGGCCGTCGCAGGTTAACATCCGCTCACGAGTATCCGCCTGCTTGCTTACGTCTGTTCAGCAATTGGTGTGGCGCACTTGCGGTCGTTTGCACATAAAGCAGCGTCAAAAAGAGGATAAGAATAAATGTCGGGACGACGCGGCGAAGCGGTGTAAAATATGGGAAAAACGTCGGTTTAGCCGCGCCAGGGTCCGTCGTATGAAGCGGACCGCGTGCACCCGATCTTCATATCCTCGGGGTTTTTAATGCATTGTTGCTATGGGAAATTTTCAGAGACCACTGTGATCCGTCGCAAGAAGCGGGTCGTCGTAAGTCCGGGGGACGTATCAGCGGGGTTCCAATGTATTTTGTCACTCTCCAGATAGCATAACGTGTGGGCTTCAAAAAATTAACGTCTCAAGCCTTTAACTATCATCAGCCCCACCACCATCGTCATCATCATTGTTGTTGTTGTTGTTTTTCTTGTCATTAGGACTCTGAGGACGCATTTAGCCTCGGGCCCCGAACTTTTTTAATCCGGCCCTGCACCTACGTCCCCTACCCTTACACATTTGAGGCGAACCATCACTGCATAATTGAGGAAAAGAGGAAAAAGATATTAATTAATGAACGCTGTCTTTGTATGCAGTGTGGTAACCGTATACGGAAGTGTTGAAAGAACCGTTAGAAAGGGTACAGAAGCGTGTAGCAAGATTTCCTACAAGAAACTGTATTTCGCAATAAGAAGCTCTGTCAGCCGGGATAACTTAGGGTGGGAAACATGTTCGCGAAGAAAAACTAGCAGGTGTCTCTATTACATTAAGGTAGGATTAAAAAAATCGCGCCAATCCACCCCGTGAATGTGGTTGGAAAGCAAAGCTGTAAACGGCACCCATAACGGTTACTCATGCGACGTCACTTAAAATCACTCACATCGCTCTACAAATAGTAAAACCAGAGAGAAGTGAAATGCTCTTAACCACACCATTTATTACTTCAAAGAGATATTCTTGGTAAGGTTAAATTAATGCATCATGCATGAACGGTGTTTGGTTGAGTTGTATTGGTGTAGCAAGAGTGGAAACTTTTTTTATAAAATCAAAGTAAGCTCCAACCCGGTGTTAGACGATCTGACTTCTCCATCTCTGCGGCGCGCGGACGGAGGCGACGAGACTTGCGGCTGAGAAGGTGGAGGAAGAAATACTTCTGTTCAGATTTCTGAAGGGGCCAGAGTGCAGCCTTGGGAAGTGATTCCTTCTTCTGTGGGGCCCATATGAAGTCCGCGCGGCCTGTGTTCTGTCCACCCGCTGAAGCTGGGTAGGTATAGAGGGCCTGGATAGCAGCATCTCCCATTGCTCTTGTTGGCTAGTTGACGGAAAGAGAGGAGGGTGCTCAGGGGTAAAGTCGCACACCCCAATTACGGGGCGGAGTGTTCCTACTTCTGAGAAAAATTTACATTACGTGAAGACGCGTAGGCTGTGGAAAGGAGCCCGGATTGTATGAGCCGTAGGGTAGTTTGTTGTTCTCTGGAAAGGTCAGGGTAAGGCGAAGGTACGGTCTGTCTCAGAAGGCGATAATGCTGGATTATCTGCGTGGACTTGACACGCGGGTGACTGCCCTCCATTGAAGCGTGTGGGGGGTCCAGATGAGCTGAATAGAACCCTTTGGGGAGTGGTTTTTGAGCACGCGCAGTACAGGTCAGGACACCCAACGCGACTGGTAATTCAAGCAGGCTTGCTGGGAATCGGGGACTACCCTCCGAACCCCTGGTTGAGTAAGAGCCAAGGTGATGGCTGCCTCTTCTGCTGCCGTCATTTGTTGGGTCCTAAGCGAGGTACACGCAAAGAGGTTGGTTCTGGAGGTAGCCACGATGATGGCGTGTTGCTGCCCTCGATGTTAGAAGTCTGTGTAGATAACTGCATGAGCCCCACCGAGGGTGGTGTTTAGCGCTTGAGCCCATGATTTTCGTTGACCCTCGTCATATGAGGGGTTCATATTTCTAAGCAAAGGGAGCATCTTTAGTTTTAGTCGTCAAGAGTCTGGGAGTACGTCAAGCTGAGTGACATGCTGGGCTGCCCAGCCAATCTGGTGAAGCATGCGGTTACCCACCGCAGTTCTGAGTCGGACCTTGGGGTTAGAAAGATGGCCTTCTATCAGCTCTTCCACCGTGTTGTGGAGCCCGTGCTAAGCAGCCTCAGTGTGGACGCACTCATGAGAAGACCAATGGCCTGCTCGACCGCCTTTCTAATCATTATAAAAAACATCTCTGTCTTCCTCGTCGAGAAGAAGATAGGGGTTTATCGTAAGTAACTCTCGAGAGAACAAAAGCTTCAAATAATCGAAAGGTACCGGATTCTTCTAGGCCTCGCTTCTTGGTGGCAACTCGCCTGATCATGATTAGATAAATGTTGTTTTTGATGCGCTGCAAGGACACGTCACTCTTGGTGTTGGCCTGGAAATGTAGGCTCAGGATCTTGATGCTGGGGTTTGGAGTGATGGCCTGGTCATCAAGGAGTATTTGAATGTATTCCTTGATTTGGCGTGAGAGCGGACGACAAGGAGCTGTGAGTTTTTACGTGAACACTGGAGGCCACAGGCTTTAGCACATTGGCGTACTAAAAGTGAGATTCCATGGATTGGTGTGAGCTTCCTTTAATTTTTGTAACTCTTAGTACATGAGCAAGGTGCGCACAGGGCCGCTAGACGGGCGTGAGTGGTCGTGTAACGCTTTCACGTGGCATTCAGCGAGAACGCAGGGGGTAAACCCGTAGATGTGCTTTGTGAGTACACGATTTGTCTTCCCGTGTTCGCGTGGGCTCGTAGCTGAATCGGGAAGACAACGGGCTCTCGCTTTGTTAGTCTGTTAGTTCCAGGTTCGATTCCTGGCGGTGCCAGTAAATTCTTTTATTTGTTCGCTGGAGTTTTCTGGTGACACCAACGGTCGCAAAAGAACCCTTGGGGGGTAGCGGTAGAAAGCTTTGCTTTAAAACAGGGGACAGACACACCTTGCTGGGTGAATTACGCAAGAATGAGGGACGCCAATTGCAGAGTTATTTGCTTCGGAAAAGCTGTTAAGCCCCTAATGTACGTAAATTCAGAGAGGTGTCTACTTACAATGCCACAAGTTATTTGTAGACATCGTGAGAATACTTGTGCAGATTAAATCCTGGCGTCTCTAGGCCATGTTTGCACCACTCTAGGTGCGTTTGCGTAAACCTATTTCGTAGAAAAATCAATTCCAAAGTGTTGTTCTCCCTCTTGCATCATGTGCCGTTTCCGGTGGCTCATTGGGATTGGCTTGACTGCGACCGACCTGCTGAGCACAGCGCACAGCCGGCCGTTGGTGCTTCGCCGCAATTGGCTATCACATGAAAACTGAGCCCCGGCAAGATTTGTGCCTGCAAGAATGTGACTTTATTTTGTTAGTGTGTACACTATTTTAAGCTTACTGATGTAAAACTAACTCCCCGCTAGCGCGTATGCAATACCTATATTGCTTACGGTGCTTCGCCCGTTCGCCAACCTCTATTTACAGTAGTTGCAAGCTGCGTACGCCTGCGTGTCTGGAGCACTTGCGCAAAATGTCAGGCCACTTAAGGGCAGGAGTCACTGAATAGTAGGGACTTAAAACCAGCCGAATCATAAAGCACCAAAGGACAAGCATGAGAAAAAGCAATGTAGAGAAGCATTTTTTCTCAGGGTGCATTTGCGGTCGCTTTTCCTGCCTGAAGTAACGCAGTCGCCGGTGATAGTATATTTGTCGGAGCTAGGGGGACGGCACAAGCGTTATAAAAGAAATTCTCTGCTTAGTTCTTCAATAGAATAAATAAATAACAATGTTCGACATGATCTCCAGGAACCTATTGTTTGTGAGTAGTTTTGAATATTTTCAGAGTACAGTGGCTTGGAGCAGTACGCGATCCTGGTGTGCAGTCCCAGGCGTTTTTTTTTTTTTCATTTAATGTTGGGCCTTTGCACCCAGCGCCCGGCGGTTACTGCGGAAAAGAGAGCGGCGTGCTCCGAAGGTGCGGAAGAAAGCCAGTTGGGCGTCTCCGCTCAGCAGCGGCGTCCGCCTTTGGTGCTTGATCGCCCGGAGCCGTGCTGGCAGTCTTTTCCGGCCCATCTCCGCAGATATCGGGCCACTCAACTATCGCTGATGAGCGAGGTCCGATAATGTCGGAGGCCACGGACGTGTTGCATGTAACCGAAACCGAAACTACTGTGAAGAATTCTCTCCAAAAATACACAACGAAAAGTACATTCCAACACAGTCTCGTTGTCAATAGTACTAAAGTTTTTCCTAAAAAATGACATTGACACACACGCAAGTGCATCACACGAATTCCAAAATCTTGGATATTGCCCGATCACATCGTGAAAATGGTTCGTATCATTTCCGTCACTGCTGCGATTGCAGCCGCTGCAGACGTCGCATAGTATTTTTTCGTCTATCAGGCCTCACAAAGCAAATACGGATTTAACAATAGGATTGACGACGAAGAACATTTTTATTTAGCCAATCTATGCAATGCACACACAAACAAACACAAGTTTGACAAATTCACTTCAGTGTCTCTTCAAGAGTGGCCGTGCCATAGTCGCGGCGTTGGTGCCATAACAATGCACGCCCTCCTGCATTTTATTCTAGAAGATAGTAGTGGCTCATTATTGAGTGCATCCTATTAAACAGGGCATAGAGCCACCAAAACAAGCTCGTCAAATTTTTGTAAGGTTTTAAAGTTATTTTGCTCGAAATAGCTCTACTCGCAGTTTTAGGAGAGCGCTTCCTTTTACGGTAAATGTCAATGCTCTCCGGACTCTTCCATACAAAACAGTAATTCTCGGGCGACCTTGCGAATATAACTACTGCCAGTCAAACTTTGCCGCCTCACTTAATTAAAACGAGAGAATTTAACGATTTGTCCGGAAATTAAGGACGGAATATATGCTTCGCATACCTTCACCAACTATTTAAAAAGGTACGGGGTTTAATGTTGGTTGAACCTGGGCTATGAGACAGGCAGTTCTGGAGTACTCCGGATCCATTTTCACCAACAGAGGAAGTCTTACGGGAGCACGTGACCTAAACACCTTGCGTAGGCGGGGGGAAGATTGCCGTCTCGGCGATTCCGAGTGTTTCTGTTAGTCTGTATCATTATAGATTCACGATACATCCCAGAGGCGAAGTCCTTCTCGGTGGCGACAACACGTGCGTTGCCCCAGCCTACCTCATGGTTAGACGATTCTGCATGTTCCGCGAGGGCATTACTGGACAGAGAGAGAGAATGGCTTTATTGAGGTAAGGAGGCCAGATGCCCTGGGGGGAGAGAGGTCAAAAGGTAGGGGAAAGAGCAGTTCAGCGGTGCTCCCTGTTCACACAGTTCTCTTTCTCTGCATATTAATGCGCATGCTCGCTGTTCATATGCGGTTCACAGTTCACTAGCTTGTTTTCTTCTCAGTTTTCGCACAGAGACCGGGCAGATGGAGCGTGCTTGGTGCACTCTAGGGGAGTCGGACAAGCTGCTACACCATTTTAAAGAGACCATTCTCAAGAGCGCATTAAGTAATCAATTCAAGGGTTGGTGGATCTTCCCGCAACCGGCGTATGTGTTCGGATTCGGATGTAGGTACCGGGCCAATGGCTAAAAGCTGCTCACGGCCTCTGTTGAAGGCGGGACATAGCCAGATTAAATGAAATAAATTTGGTGTGCCCTCACAACCACAGTGTGGGCAGTGGTGGAGCTCGGA
The DNA here is from genome assembly GCF_048455015.1 of Haemaphysalis longicornis. Classification (NCBI taxonomy): domain Eukaryota; kingdom Metazoa; phylum Arthropoda; class Arachnida; order Ixodida; family Ixodidae; genus Haemaphysalis; species Haemaphysalis longicornis. The sequence goes on from NW_027526203.1 coordinate 99,412,867, forward strand.
CCCTGCAGGGGCTGTCCATTTTTAAATGGCGTGAGGGGTGTAGGCCGCATTGGCGTAGACTTTGTTTGCGAATATTTCCCCCGAGCGTGAAAGAGGCTTTAGAAGGTCGAGGACTCCGTCCGGTGTCGCATCTTGCAAGCGTTGTCTGCTTAGTTTCTTGAGATACCGAAGACGAAGTTGCCAATCCGACTGGAGGGAGGGAGTTGGTGCGTTGGTAACCGCGGGAGGTGCTTGAAGTCGCTCCCTGGCAGCAGCGTGTGCCGAAAGGTTGCCATGTGCACTCATGGCGTGTCCCGGTGTCCAGGCGATACGAATCGTGAAGCCTTCTTCTTGTAGGTCGCGTACTGAAGTCAGAATTCGGGTCGCCGTGCTATTAGGCGCGAACGCACGGTTCAGCTCCCGAAGTGCGACGTGGGAGTCCGTGATTATTCTGAACTTCTTAATGGAGAGGGTGGAGGTATGTTCGCCAATGTGCGATTCCTTTCTTTACGTCATTCAATGCTCTTTTAAGCGTCTTTCGAAATTTCCAGATTCCCCTATGTATACTCTTTTGCAGTTCGCGCATGGCTCTTCATACACAACACCTGGAAATAGCTCTTTTGGCAATCTATCTTTCACTGTCACAAGAACATCTGTAGCTTCGGGTAGAAACGTGGCCAACGTACACGCAATACGTGCGCAGGACTCGGGCCAATCATGGTGTCGTTCGATGTGGTTCAACTCTTTAGGAGTGTTCCAATAGATTTGGGAGTGCACGTATGCAAAGCGCTCTGGATTCTGACCCCACCCTCACGGAAAGAACGCCCATCGACGTTCTGGACGTTGTGATGCTTTTATTCTTCTGTTTGTCGAACACGTAGTTTGTGTTTAAGGGTGTTTTCTACAGACAAGTCTATGGTACAGCCATGGGGGCGTCAATTTATGTAATAGCCGCCACTTTGACAATGGTGTCTGCGGAACGACGAGCGCTTCCGTCCTTCACTCCAGCCCCGAAGGTTTTCCTTCGCTACGTTGACGACTGCTTTTGCATAATTGAGAAAGAAGATTTGGGTTCGTTCACGCATCCCTTTAACTGAATTGACACTTCGATTCAGTTTACAGTGGAAAAAGAAAACAACGGGGAGTTGCCCTTCCTGGACGTTGTAATTAAACGCGATGGTACTAAACTATCTTTTGATTGATTGTGGGGTTTAACGCGCCGACGCAACGCAGGCGATGAGGCGCGCCGTAGTGGAGGGCTCGGGATTAATTTTGACCACCTGGGGATCTTTAACGTGCGCCGAAATCCCGTACACACGGGTATTTTCGCTTTTCGCCTCCATTAGAAAAGCGGCTGCCGCGGCCGGGAATCGAAACCGCGACCTCGTGCTCAGTAAATTATCTTTTGATGTGTTCAGCAAACACGCACACGGGGCGATACTTAAACTTCAAGTCGGTGCACCCTGCAGCGCACAAGAGGTCCGTGGTATCTTCTTTAATACAACGATGCCGCACTATCTGCTGACCACTCGGGTGACGTCCAACGTGCACGCCACGACCTGTCTGCAAGCGGTTACCCGGATTCCTTCGTGGCTTCGGTGGAACACAAGTTGGATCGCGCCTCTGCAGCCTCGAAAAGATGCTCAAAAAGATGCAGCATACCGCACGTTCCTATAGGGAGTGAGACTGGCTCTAGTCCTGCGCACGTATGACATGCACGTTGCCCACGTTTCTACCCAGAAGCTAAAGGATGCTCTTGTGACAGTGAACGATAGATTGCCGAAAGAACGATTTCCCGGTGTTGTGTATGAAGTGCCATGCGTTAACTGCGATAGAGTGCGACATACCGGAATTTGGAAATTTCGAAAGACGCTTTTTCGATAAAGAAAGGAAACGTGTCCAGTAATGCCCTCGCAGAACCTGCACGATCGTCTAACCATGAGGAAGACTGGGGTAAGGCACGTGCTGTCGCTACCGAGAAGGACTTGGCCCCTAGGCTGTATCTTGAATCTATAATGATACAGACGAAAAGAAACACTCTGAACAGCACACACGGCAATCTTCCCCCTGCCTACGCAAGGTGTTTAGGTCACGTGCTTCGGCCTACTTAAACTCTTGGCTTTCTTTCTTTGCTTTTAGTGTGAACAAGGCTCCCGTTCGGAGGGCCGAAACGTCATGGTTTATTTTCTCTTGTGGTGGGCGTCTTCTTTATTATGTATTCTAACGGTGGATGTATGACAGGCGCCCGCGGTTCATGAGGTTCGAACGGTTATGACTATGACTATATATACCCTGTGGTTTTCGAGGCCTCAGTGTTACCGGCTAACGACGGTACACCAGGCTCTACTTGGGTCCGTTATCTCGCTGCCCCGCCTGATTCCGGCAGTGGCTTGACATCGACTGTTACCGAGCTACGACGACAAGGCCAGCCCATAAAGTGCTGTGCACTTAAAACCCCCCACGTACACTGTGCACGTGATCCTCCTTAAATAACCTAGTTCCTGCTAAACCGCGCGAAACTGAAACACAGCGCTGACCTCTACAACGGCTACCATGGTAATCATGGAGTTCGAGTAAGTGCTATATTACGCAGCCGCATGGCTGGCACTGGCAATATGTTTGCCCCCGGAAGGCAAGGTTGTTTGAGTTGCGCAAGAGGATCTCTGCAGCAATAGAGCGTCATCCAATTATAAGAAAGGCGCGAATTCCTCTTCATTGGTCGACCCAGATCTCCGTCGTCCAATTACCCAGTTACGCCTTGCGACCCTGTGTTCAGACACGCGTGACCTTTCGTCTATGCGCCTGGAGGACTTCCTCTGGCCATACTTTCGCGATTATCGTGACTGACGGCTTACTTGCCGGGTCGGGGGCCAAATGAAATTGAGACACGCGCTTGAGATTGCTGCCCAGCGTCCGTCGCTTTGACGCTCGTTCGGCACAGGGCGGGGAAGGCTCCCTCACGACCGACCAAAGTGGGTCCACACAAGTGGTCGCGTTTTGGTTAACCTCGTAGGGTTGTGAAAAAATGGTGTAAGTTAGAAAAATTGACAAACAAAAAATTTGGACTCCTTTCACATGGTAAATTCGAGACTAACGTAAGACCTATGGGCCGGCCCTAGATTTTTTCTTCGTTACTATTGGTTTAGCAATGTTACAGTTGTGCTAAAAAGGAACTATGTGTATTCGAATTGGCAGACCTTCATTCGGCAGAAATTTGGTTCTAGGTTAGAATATTGGTTTTTTTGCAAAAATCCCACATAAGACCTGAAAAACATGCCTGACCGCCGGAATTTGTGTTTCACTGCATTATCGCAGAATGCCAGTAAGAAGGAAGGTTGTCTTCTTTTTGACGCTATTCCGGTTACACAAACGAGAAACTCATCAATGCAAACCTCACTAAAACCCACTGCCTCGAGCTCCTATATTTAACCGAAAGAAGGAATGTAAAAAAGAATAAATGACAGTCAGTTCATTCACCTTCAATGTATACGTTCCACGCAAAGACAACAGAACGCAGATCAGGATATCGACATTCTTATTAAAACAGTCTACATTTAAAGCGATTATAAATGAATACGATTACGATTTGAAAGGTACCATCGCACTTAAGTAGACGATTTTTTTAGGTCTAACTGCATGGGAGTAGTATTGAGGCTACATTTCCAAACAGCAAATCCACCCTCCACATATCTGGGAGGCGAACAAGATATTTGCGTTCCTGCGTTAACCGGGTCACACATCATTCCAATCTTGCCGCCACTACATTTGTATCTACCTTGGGCATTTTTTTCTTCACCCCTTTTCTGTTATGTCAATGTGAACGCCCTTATAGGCGTTACGTGACTCGCGGAAATGCGAAACACAACGGTGACATCCGTGTGCGAAAATATGTGAAGAAACTGGCATGGCTGACCGACATAGGCGGTGCCTTCCCTTATAACCTTCCGAACCGCAGCGGCTTATATAATCGCGGTCGCGCTTCGTGGAGCGCGGCGTACGGACCGACATTCCTTCCGTGTTCGTCGGAGGCCAACTGTGACCCGAAAGGGAGAGGTGTGAGCAGCTTTACTCGGCTATCTTCGGAGCAGGCATTCTAGCTCCTAGGTGACCGCATTCAAAGCAAGGGCTGTTCTATCTCTAGTGGCCTCAAGGAGTACTGCGAGCGAGTTTTTTTTTTTTTTTGATAAAATGAGCGCTAAATAGCTCAGCTTTCGCAACGCTTAAAAGAAAGAGTAACCCAATAAACCACATAATATTTATGAAACCCGGTTTCTTGTTGCACAACATCTTAAAATCTACAAGTATATTACGCTGTAGGCCGTCCCGAAAATGGCATACACCGTGCTGAAGAAACCAGCACGTTCAGACGGTGCAGCAAAATGTCTCAGATTTTTGTTCTCTATTTGCATTCATTCTCAATTTATCGTGGCTAGAACAAAACCTGAGGGGAGCCAAAGTATGTAAGGCCGCGCCATAGAGTTTCACACCAATATACACATGAAAGAAATCTGGCGCAAAGCAGCGTTCCGTCATGCATTAGGTAGGCAAGTTTTCTTGGCATCGCTCAATTACTGGCGGGAAAGGTAGCTCTGGCTGCAAAAACGCTACAATATTACTGTAGAAGATTAATCAAACTCGGTGGTTATCAAAAGGAAGCTCCAAAAAGATTTCATTGTCAACAATTTTTTGGAAGCTTCGTGCAAGATGACCAAGAAAAAAGCGTTACCATTTTTTATTTTGGCTGAGAGACAAAAAAGAAACCGTGTGGCTAGCCAAGCCAAGTGAGCGAGGAAAGTCGCTCGCTGCAATGGCTTCGCCCACGACGGCCCGTGATTTCAGCGCCGGATTTCCCTCACTGAAAATTCTAGTATGAAACTCTATAGGCCACGTAGTAGTTGGCCATGAGTCTAATCTTTTATGTAGACTTGCGTGCTCAGCAATACAAGCCCCGAAGCGCTGGCTGCTAGTCAAAGATCCTACATCTACCTGACCCTTGAAGTGCTACAGCTAGCGGCACTAATTGCACTGATTAGACCCTTTGCGCCCTTGAAGCCAGCGGTTTGTTTCTCTGTCGTTTTTCTCTCGCCCATCCACTGTAACACCAACACTTATCACAATGAAGGGTGCGTAGCGCCTATGGTGGTGATGAGCCGAGGCTTGACTGGCTGCAATCAGAGAGCGAACGAGGTTTAATTGGTGTGCTGGAATCGCAAAGCGGGCACGGCGTCTTCAACGTGCGCCTTCTAAGTGTGAGCTTAACGCCAGCAATTTGGCCCCCGGGCTCGGAGAGTGTGAGACTGCAGGCTCGTCCGTCTTATGGATAACACTCAGCATGCAACGATGCCGCCATCGGCTCAGCAGCGGTGGTGGCGGCGGCGGCCAAAGAGAACCTCCCTCCCAACGCCGTGACCCTCGCTTTGCAACACCGACGAGACTATCCACCGCACTCTTTCGCGCCGAGGCTATCGAAAAAGCAAGAAGATGTAATTGCTGTAACGTATTCACACCGCGCAACAGGCATAGTCTCCCCTTACAAGGGTTTCGCTTGCTTGCAAAGACACATCTTCAATGTGAGACTATGTATGCGTTTCATGTTCTCTGCAATCAACTCTTCTAGGAAAGATAGTGAGCAACGAAAGCAGCAAGTAAATGATCTACTTTTATTAAGCAGCTAACCCTCTGAACCCACTATGTGACCTACTTCGGGCGATGCACAGAAAGGCTATGCACAGCAAGGAATCGAACTTCGCTGTCTCATGTTATTACCACCCTGCATAACTTCTTGAAACCGATGAAGTATTTGATCTGACTGTGGCTGTGGTGGCATTCGGGCATGGTCCCGATGTCGAAGCGGAAGCCGGTTAATACGCAGCAACGTGAGCCCTCGCTCCGCTTTCTACGTAAGCACGAAAAATCCTGGCTCAGTTCCTCTTCGCGCATTATGTAACTGCCGGAGCCGGACTTGTTCCTTTCAATTACGCCGCTTCAGCCCTACTCATACAGCTTATCGTTCCATTTTGAATACCAGAGCGCTTCACTGCATCATCGTCACCAGCCTGCTCAGGTCCACTGCAGGACGAAGGCAACTCCCATTGACCTGCGAGTGCATAGTTTATCCCCCGGGTTCCACTAAAGAATCTGTGCCCTTTCGTCGCTGTTTTTTTTTTACCCATGCCGGTCCCAACTGGCTACGCCGTTGCATGGGCTACGGAACACCATTTCACGAGTTGTATGCTCGATTGCAGGGGTTGTTTCCATGATGGATCCAAGAAACTCAATTTCAACATTTGGGGCATTTTCCTCCACAAAAGGTGTGCAGAATATATTCAGCAGTTCAGAAAGGCCTTCTCTGGGCAAACTTCACCATTGCGTAAACAAGGGATGAAAAGGTACCATCTCTTATGCCACACGGCGGCCCGAGTTAGAGGAATCGTTGTCCCGACACAAAATCTGGCGTATGACTTGCCCGCTTCTTTATTGCCAAAAAATGCCTTTTGGAAATGCCCTACCTTCATACCCCTTCTCGGTTACCCTGGTTCTCGGTTACCCCAACCCACTGGATGCAACCTTGATACTTGGCATCGGGTTCAACTGGTCAGGGGAGCAGAAAGAAAGATTCTGGCGGGTGTAGGCTGCAGCCCTTGAACGCTTCCGTCGTGTGCTTAAAACCGCTCGCTGATCTGGGAGGTAAATGTTGCATGAACGAGCGCAAACAAGCCCTGAAGAATGTATGGAGGCATCATCGTCCCGGAGGAGTACGCCGTCGTGCTTCCACTAGCCTCCCGGCGCCAGCACTCATCGCCGCGCAAGAAAACAAGGGAACACCGAGGCACGGCAAACATCGGACGGAACGCTGACGACAAAACGAGATTCGATTACGTCGTGCGACCTGCACGGCCTTCCCGGGAGCCTGGCGTCCCCCCGCGTCCTCCTGTTCACACCGATCCAGAAGGCTTCGGCGATGCGAAAGCTATTGTCTCCGGCCGCTTCCCATTGGCTTCGGCGGCAAAACGGCACAACCGGAAGCGAACACATCGGGGAATACTCGCGGTAGCTTCTTTTCCTCCGCGAGGCACGACGAGAAAAACAACGGGGAGATACACGCTGGGTGGGCGTTGCAGGCAAAGACGTAAATCGATTCTTTACGAGCGCCTACGATGCGGGGGTCTCATCGCTGTTTTGCAACGGGGCGACGACTTCCTGCCGGCGATCCGTCAAGCATACGCCCCCGTCGAGCGTGGCTGGCGGGCAACTCGAGTGGCTCGGTTTGCGCTTCCAGGCACTGCCAAGGCACCGTGCAATGCCGCCAGCAACAGCGCCGCGTTGCGAATGCCGTTGCGATATCGCTCACAGGGGAAAAATATCTCACTGCTAGCAACATTTCGGAAAAGCGGCGTGAGTAGAAAAAAATTCCTGCCACATTCTACGCAAGCCCCGCACTCCCACGACATTATTTGCGACATAGGAGACGGAAGGTTGAATTTCAGGTAATGCAGTGCTGAAGCGGCTATCTGGTGGAGCCTGTTGAATGAAGACAACTTAGGGTTATTTCAAACAGAAAACTTCACCACCCCACCACCACCGACAGAATTATTAGGACTCTGCGCAAAGCGGGGTATCGGGCCGATTCAGCTGATCAAGCGGCCAAGCTGAGCTAGGTTGAACCTGCACCAAAATGATGAGGTGAAAAATAGCGAAGACCCCTTTTTTCCCTCACTCTTATTCATGCTGAGATTCGACGACGTGTTCCGGACAAGTGTTTCGTCGTCCGACGGTTCTACTGCCCAATGGGAGCCTGGACCGTCGATAGAAAATGTCTGCGAGAAAATCATTGGTATCCTAATGAAGGAGGGAAAGCTGGGCGGAATGTCGCAAATAAGATTATCCACATAGCGCGAGAGATTTTCTGTAACAGTGCCAGAAACTATGGGGCGCCCTGGGTTGTTCACCTTGTGAATCGTACGGAGAAGGCAGAATTTAGCAGCCACTGGGCTTAAATAAATCAGGGAACGAGCTGTGCTTTCATTGATTGTTTTATTTTTAACAAGCTCAGCAAGTTTATCTTGGACGATTTGCTTATCGTCTTGAGTGTGGTCACTGGGTAGTGCTTCGGTGAACGTCGATACCGATAGTTGCTTCTTGGCCTCGTTACTATAGGCGGTTTCGTCAAGGACATAGTCGGTTTCGTTAATGGCGCCTCCCTTATCGGCAGGTTCAATACCTATGTCGGAACAGCTTGCGAGTTCCTCTACGGCTTTATTTTCGTTGTTAGTCATGTTATGGTGGAAAGAAATTGTGTTTGTTGTACTTTCCGTACGTCGCATTGGACCGCTATGATGTACATGTCGAGGCAACTGTCACGCTGTTTGGGAGGGGTCCAGTGCCTATAAGTAGGGTGCAGCGGGCTCCATCCGCCGCCGGGCGATCGTAGTATTCTCGTACCCTCGTGTTTCTTGCGAAATGATGTAAGTCGTTAAAAAGTTGAACTTCATCAAAACCACCTGTAGCCGGGCAAACGTGACAAGACGTTCATCTGAACGAGGGAGAGGGTTATAGTTCAAAGATTCATTACATTACCGGTAATATTTTTGTTTCTGACGGCAGGCGAGGAACAATTATGAGTACTGGTGTTTAACTGATCTGGTGGGGGTGCAGTAGTCGAAGCATTTATTGCAGACGCGGTTGTATTGCCAGAGTTGGGGCAGTTACTTGTGCCGGAGCTTGTTAGATCCTTACGAGTGGTGCCAGTGTTAGAAATGTTATCTCTGTAAAACTTGTGGTCTTTTGTTCGGTACATGGCGGAGGCCTTCTTGGATTCGTAGTTGCTTAAAATGTTCAACTCGCTTTTGCTTAGTTCCTGACTGAGTAGTTCCTGTTTGTTTTTGAGAGATTGGGACGTAGCTTAGTAGTGATTGAGAATTATTTCATTTAATTGCAAAGACGCTTTATTGAGTAACTGATGATGGAGCTAGCGTCGCGGGTAAAGGCATGTGTGATGCCTTTAATGATTATTTTGTTAGCCAAAGGACTGAATGTGCTACATCGCCAAATGACAATTAGTATTTTTATTACAGTTTTGCATGTTAATGAACCCAGTGACATTATCTGAGGTATATTCTGTTATTATGAACATGAAAAATTCTCAAAGCGGGGATGCAGATGACGTCGAGATAAAGCCGGTGAAATACGTGCTTGATATATTAACCCGAATACTTACAGACATGTTTACCCTCTGCCTTAATAAAGCCGTTTTTCCCACCGAAATGCAAAAGGCAAAAGTGTCCGCCCTCTTCAAAAAGGGAGACAGGAGATGTGTGTCAAACTATCGGTCCGTGCCAATATTGCCGGTACTTTCTAAACGGCTTGAAAAAATCAGTTAAATTCGGATGTCGTCGTTTTGTAAAAGTCATAAATTAATTTTTGATGATCAATTCGGTTTTGTAACGCACAAATCTCCGAAATTAGCACTATTTCAACAACAAGAATATGTGTTACGCTCCTTCGAAGAAAAGATGTTCCAGGTGTGTTCATAGATTTTTCTCACGCGTTCGATTGCATTAATCACAACATACTTTTATGGAAACTTCAGAGCTATGGTTTCCACGGTTGCGTTTACTCTTTGCTCGCCTCTTACTTAGCCAATCGTTCACAGTGTCTTTGCATTGACAACCCCAAATAATCTGTTAAGCAGGAGGATTGAAAGCTGGGCTAGTTGGAAAGACATTCTTGGATAAAACCAGTGCGAACTCAGACAAAGACGAACTCAGACAAAGTTTATGTGACACCTTTGTAACCCCTATGTAATACCCTCATAGGGTATTACCCTATGTAATACCCTCCCCAGAGGGCCTTTAGGGTTTTTTTTAAATAAATAAATAAATAAATCAGCCATGTAAATAAATCAGCCATGTAAATAAATAAATCAGCCATCAGCCATGTCGAACATAACTGAGTGCATGAACCGAGTGTGTTATGAGACAAGCACTAGTAGGCAGACTACATGCAATGGGGGTGTCAGGAAACCTTTGCTTCTTTCACGGCTTTCTCAGAGACCGGTACATGCAAGTACTGTTGGGGAGTGGGCTAAGCGAAAAAAGAAGCGTTACAAGGGGTGTACCCCAGGGTAGTGTTTTGTCTCCTATTATTTTCAATGTGGCTGCGGCTGGGCTACCTGCAGCACTGAAAGACTTTCGACAACGAGCTCACGTGTCCGTGTACGCTGTCGACGTTTAAATCTGGTTGTCCGGATATCAACATAAGCGACTGGCAGTGATGGCTCAACAGAGTGTTCATACCATGCAGAAATATTTGTCTTCTGTCGGACTGATGCTTTCGGGCGAGGAGTCCTGTTTTGTTCTCTTCCTTGGAAACCGGCGAGAGTCTATTGGTATTAATTTAACATTGGGAAGCCTGACTATCGGTCAAGCTACTCACGTGCAGTTCCTTGTTGTCACCCTGGACAACATTGGCGACGGGCAGTCGACATGACTGTTTTGGCTCTTTTTCCCCGTGTGAACATTTTGGGGAGGATTCCTGGAGCTATGTGGGGGAATTGGTCGTCCATGATTAAGCTGGACTCAGAACTGATTGTGAGTCGTATTCTTTATCACTTGCCTCTCATCTTCCCTTTCAGAATCCCAGTACGAGCGCCTCCAAGCAATCCGTAGAAAAAGGCCGAGGACAGCAATTAGAGTTCCTCAGGGAGCGGGGAACCAGAAGGTCATACAGGAGAGCCAGTCTGCTACACTCCGCCTGATGGCGTCACAGAGTTTACTGACGCAGATAATGCGTCTAGAGGAAACCAGTTCTGGAAGAGCAATGATAAGGACGGCCTCTCATGCGCACACTGCTTTAAAAACTCTCAGAGTTTTGTGCCATCAGTGGCCAGATAAACTTCCCATTTGGGAGCCATATGGAGCTTAAGAGGGTTCAACGCTGGTCGACCGCTCTCGACATGTCGCAGGCACTCGAGTCACGGCCTGGGGGCAAAAAGAAGGTCCCATTCAACCCGAGTAGTCGGAGTGGCCCTGGCTACCACCCACAAGCCCCGGAAACAAAAATACCTTTACATAAATACACCAAAAAGTGGAGGGGGAAATAGCCCCGCCGGTAGCGTAGTTGTCATCGCACCAGACGCGTTTCTGGATATCGTGGGTTCGGATCCCACCCGGCGGGCATTTTGCTCCACTTTCTTTCTGTTTTTCCAAATTCTTCATCCGTTTCAATGACCTACTTTCTGTTAAAGTGCCTTATACCCGTGCCACACGTACACGAAAAATGACATTACGTTCTTAATGCAGTACGTTTTGATGCCATTAATTCGCTGCTACATGCAAAAATCTAATGCCATTCGCTCTAATGTCATTTTTGGTTTAATAGGTTCCACACAACTCATTCGCCTTCATGAATGCCTTAAATCTGCCCACTCTCGAACGCGATGAGCACCAAAGGAAACCAACAAAACTCTCAGCACCAGAATGTTGATGCGGAAACATAGCTGAACTTCGAAATAAGACAATTTTTGTGCACTGTTGGTGGCGAAGTTTTGAAGAAGATGAAGTTCGCTAAAACAGCGGCAAGAGGCAAAACACTGTCACTCGTCGTTTAAAATTTTTTGGGTTTGGCAACGGCAGCTGCCAAAGCCACTTTCAGTAATGGCTCGCAACATTTTAAAGCAAAGCTTTCTACCTCTACCCCTCAAGGGTTCTTTCGCGACCGTTGGTGTCACCAGAAAACTCCAGCGAACAAATAAAAGAAATTACTGGCACCACCGGGAATCGAACCTGGAACTAATAGACTAACAAAGCGAAAGCCCGTTGTCTTACCGATTTAGCTACGAGCCCACGCGAACACGGGATGACAAATGGTGTACTCACCAAGCAGATATACGGGTTTACTCCCTGTCTTCTCGCTGAATGCCACGTGAAAGCGTCACACGACCACTCACGCCCGTCTAGCGGCCCTGTGCGCACCTTGCTCATGTGCTAAGAGTTACAAAAATTAAAGGAAGCCCACACCAATCCATGGAATCTCACTTTTAGTACGCCAATGTGCTAAAGGCTGTGGCCTCCAGTGTTCACGTAAAATATCACAGCTTTTATTCGTCCGCCCTCACGCCAAATCAAGGAATACATTCAAATACTCCTTGATGACCAGGCCATCACTCCAAGCCCTAGCATCAAGATCCTGGACCTACATCTCGAGGATAACACCAAGAGTGACGTCTCCTTGAAGCGCCTAAAAACAGCATTAATCAAATCATACACATGATCAGGCGAGTTGCCACCAAGAAGCGAGGCCTAAAGGAATCTGGTAGCTTTCGATTGTTTGAAGCTTTTGTCCTCTCGAGAGTCACTTACGTCAACCCCCTGTCTTCTTCTCGACGAGGAAGACATAGAGATGCATTACAGAATGATTAGAAAGGCAGTCGAGCAGGCCATTGCTCTTCTCATGAGTGCGTCCACACTGAGGCTGCTTAGCACGGGCACCACAACACGGTGGAAGAGCTGATAGAAGGCCATCTTTCTAACCAGAAGGTCCGACTCAGAACTGCGGTGGGTAACCGCATGCTTCACCAGATTGGCTGGGCAGCCCAGAATGCCACTCCGCTTGACGTACTCCCAGACTCTTGGTGACTAAAACTAAAGATGCTCCCTTTGCTTAGAAATATGAACACCTCACATGACGAGGGTCACCAAAAAGCACGGGCTCAAGCGCTAAACACCACCCTCGGTGGGGCTCATGCAGTTATCTACACAGACTTCTCCAAACATCGAGGGCAGCAACACGCCATCACCGTGGCTACCTCCAGAACCAACCTCCTTGCGTGTACCTCGCTTAGGACCCAACAAATGACGGCAGCAGAAGAGGCAGCCATCACCTTGGCTCTCACTCAACCAGGGGTTCGGAGGGTAGTCACCGATTCCCAGCAAGCCTACTGGAATTACCAGTCGGGTTGGGTGTCCTAACCTGCAATGTGCGTGCTAAGAAACCACTCCCCAAACGGTTCCATTCAGCTCATCTGGACACCGCCTCACGCTTCAATGGAGGGCAACAAATACGCCCACCCAACAAGCCTGCGCTTTTACCTCCCGTGCTATGGAGCTGCACGAGGACAGTCACCCGCTTGTCCCGCTTGTCAACTACCCTACGGCTCATACAATCCGGACTCTTCTCACAGCCTACGCGTCTTCACGTAATGCATCCGAATCGCTACGACGCTGAATGTAAATTTTTCTCAGAAGTAGGAATACTCCGCCCCGTAATCGGGGTGGGCGACTTTAGCCCTGAGCACCCTCCTCTCTTTCCGTCAACTACCCAACAAGAGCAATGGGAGATGCTGCTGTCCAGGCCCTCTCTACCTACCCAGCTTCAGCGGGTGGACAGAACACAGTCCGCGCGGACTGCATATGGGTCCCACAGAAGAAGAAATCACTCCCCAAGGCTGCACTCTGGGCCGTTCAGAAATCTGAACAGAAATATTTCTTCCTCCTCCTTCTCAGGCGCAAGTCTCGTCGCCTCCGTCCGCGGCGCAGAGACGGAGAAGTCAGATCGTCTAACACCGGGTTGGAGCTTACTTTGATTTTATAAAAAAAAGTTTCCACTCTTGTGCTACACCAATACAACTCAACCAAACACCATTCATGCATCATGCATTGATTTAACCTTACCAAGAATATCTCTTTGGAGTAATAAATGGTGTGGTTAAGTGCATTTCACTTCTCTCTGGTTTTACTATTTGTAGAGCGATGTGAGTGATTTTAAGTGACGTCGCATGAGTAATCGTTATGGGTGCCGTTTACAGCTTTGCTTTCCAACCACATTCACGGGGTGGATTGGGGCCATTTTTTTTTAGAAAACACTATTTTTCATAACGTTTTCTTTTGCAAATACATTTTTAACCCTTGTAAGACGTTTTTCTCTACGTTAAAAATTTCTAAAATATCAGTGCATTTTTCTTTTTGGTCATTATCACGATCGTGCCTAACACATTTAATGCCTTTGCATTTTTGCGCGTAGCACGGCCTTCCCAAATAATGCCATTCGGTATCTTAAAGCGTTATGCAGTTAATGTCATTTTTTGTGTACGTGTGGCACGGCTATTACTCTGGTATAAGTTGCCTTTTTGCTATTTTTTCTTCTTCTAAAGATTTTATGTGCTTATAAACACCCAAGCGTGCATGTAAACTTTACTTGAGAAGTAACCACTGGAATGTCATTGTGTTTTCTTTCAATCATACGCGAGCACCGTATGGGGTTCGCTGTGCCATCGTTCTGCTGCCTTGTACGGATGGGAGGTGGGGCTAGTCAAGCTACTATGTCGCCGCTTTTTTTCCAACTTTCCATGCACAAATTGTTTCTATTTGGTGTAAACCGCAGTGTATCTTTGTGGTGAAATAAACTTTAAACTTAAAACGTGTTTGCTACCTGCGTCACAAAACCCGCCGCTCCGACGGAGGCTCTAACCGGTGACACGGTGCTGAATGGCTCCACGCCACTGCGAAAGCCGGTAAAACTAACGGCAGTTTTTACACTCAAAACACAATAGTCATTGAGACTACAAATTCTCCAATCATTACATGCCAAAAAATGCTCGCTATCCCCCCCGGCGAAAGTGGATGTCCAGAGAAGCTGTTGTGAACCAGTGAAAATGCTGATGGGAAAGGGTATGAAATATTTCTCCGTTGTCTCTCGTTGTCTTGTTGTTGCACTCGGTTGCTCCGGCGGCAAATGCCTGGCCCTGCCTAGCCTGACGCATGCGCTCGGCGTCTTGGCCAAGAACTGCTCTATTTAGTGAGACTCAACCTGCCTAGCCTTCAAGCATAATCTGCAAACATAACCTTTACCAAGAACCTATGGTATAGTGCGGCGGGGGGAAGGTCTTGTTGCTCACAGGTGCCTTATCCTCCATAATGCGGTTTCGATGCTTGTTTCGTAGTTTCTATAAGCGAATGCTGAGCTCCATGCCATATATGCCTAGTTAGCCTGACGCATGCGATCGGCGTCTTAGCCGAGAACTGCTGGCTTATGCCTAGATTTTTCGAGCGAAGCTTCAGTGTTCTCACTGATGGCGTCTGTAACGCGAAAGCGCCGAAGTAACGCGAAAAAAACAACGGTTCCCGAGGCCAGAATCGAACCTGGCTCCATCGCGTTAGGAAGCCGGTGTTCATCCTCCATTTCCTCATGGCCGAAGCGGTTTGGAAAACTGACACGACAAAACTGACAACGACAACAGAGGGGCGCATGATTTTTGCTGACGACACGAAATTATCTTCCATGCAGCATCCGTCACTAGAAAACTTCGCGTTCAACCATTGTTGTCGTTGGAGAGAGGGGCGCATGATTTTTGCTGACGACACGAAATTATTCGACCAACTGGAGGCTTCGCTGTAAAAACTCGCCGACGTGATTTGATTGGCACAGCTCTAATGTGTGAAATGTCGGTGCGAGATATCTTCCATGCAGGCGTTACGCTGTCACAACGTCGGTCATTCGGCGCAGAGACATGGTTCAGTAACACGCAAGTATCGACGTCAGGCACCGCAGCATCATTGTCGCTTACGAAGCAAAGGACGATTCTTCGAGGGGCCATTGTTTCAGGTAGAGATAGATGGCTCGTTGGCCACTGCTGTATCAGGAGCGTGTCCCCGACATCCCAGTTGCTCCGCAATGCAGCCGCAGGTTGCATAAAGGCCGCTGCGAATGTGCTTCCTCGGCGTTGCGTGTTCACTTTTTGGCCAGTCAAGGTTACCTCGAATCACCCCCGCAAAACTGAAACAGCTGTTCCACACAGGTACACAATAGGTCACTGATGGCGTATATTGATATGTCGTCTGCTTCCTCGCTGCGTTGCTCAAGTGCAGGATGAGACGATCGGGTAGGCCGCAAGCGTCGGTACACTAGCGTGTTTGCATTGGCATTTGTGGAATGAGCATTCTTGCAAATGGTTCGTTTGTTTCCCGTATGCGGTTATTAACGCTTCAGTGCAGTCAGTGGGGTCTGGAAAAACATACAGCAAACGCTTATGTGCGTTTTTTAGCAACACGATATACGGTTCAGGTGCAAATAAAAACGGCATAACGGTATAACAGTGTAACTTTCAAAGAGGCAGCCTACACGGCACACAAAGGAGGGTCAAACATCAGACCCGACGTTGCAAGAGGCCAGCTGTGACGGCCAAGTTTGACTAGCCTTATGTAATGATTCCGCGATGCACCAGAGGAGCAGGTCACCCGGACACGCGCATTAGGGTGGGGACACTTGCCTCGATTGCGCGTTGTAAAATGTTTTTGCAATGGGCGCACAAAGAAGGGATAGCCCTTCGCCTTCGTTCCTCTCTTTGTTGCCGCAGAGCCACAGTTCTTTGTAGCGAAAGGTTCGTGAAAAGCGCGGAACCAGCTCCGCGGACGCTGTCCAAGTGTCTCGAAGAGGCCGCCGGGGCATCAGAAAGAAGCCGACCCCCGACCCTCGAACGGTTTCGTTCCTCATTGCGCAGCCAGTAACGACGAATGTTTGAAGAAAAGCGAGCCCTGTAACGACGACACGGGAAAATGCGCGCCTGGCAGCGGGCAGATGGTGCCGGAAGCGCTCTGTCGAGTGTCTCTGTCATTATCTGTCTCGCTTGGGCGTTTCTACGTTATGTGTTAGCGAGGCAGATAAACCCAGGCACTGATCTTCGTCTTGCAAGTAAACCTCCTCAGGCTGCTTCATCAGTACCATCCGGGGAGCGATGTCGGTGGTCGCCGCCGTGGAGCGATAGACTTTGTCGCCTTTGTCATAAGGAAATGATAAAACCGCGACAAATTCGCTGCGGTGGGTAAAGAGCAGTGCCAATAAAACCTTCATTCCTTATGAGACTATTTGGGCTCAAGCCTCTGGAAGGTTAAAGGTCACGTGACCACGGAAGAGGAGCTTCGATGTTTGAGGTGTTATCACCGTTATCACTGCTATCTTGAGGAGGCTAACCGCAACATAAGGTGGCAGGATTGAGCTGGGACATAATTAAAAAAGAGTAGCTTGATGTGTGTAGGAAGAATATGGGCCAAACGACTTAAAAGACTGACAGTTTGAGCCAGTTTCGAACCCCCGTAGTCGGTATGTGCATTCTATAATTGGCTGTCTCTATACCATACCCCTGGAATCTTAATACCAGTTACAATCTTGTTAGTTACAAGTAAATGAGAGCGAAGCATTTATTATTCGACCGTCAGGAATAAAGAACATCTATTCAATTTTTGCCACATTAATCTGGAGAGCATTAGAGTTCGGCCACTTGGCAAGCCGTGCCATTTGCTTTATCAATTAGCCCGACTTGGTTTGACCCACTGAAAACAAACTAGTATAATGGGCGTAAATGAAGTAAAACCCGGCGCAGGGGCTCAGCGGCTAAGGCGTTGCGCTGCTGAGCACGAGGTTGCGGGTTCGATTCCCGGCCGCGGCAGCCGATTTTCTGATGGAGGCGAAAAGCAAAAACGCCCGTGTGTACGAGATTTCGGCGCACGTTAAAGATCCCCAGGTGGTCAAAATTAATCCGGAGCCCTCCGCTACGGCGCGCCTCACCGCCTGCGTTGCGTCGGCGCGTTAAACCAAAAAAAAAAAGAAGTAAAGACGCCTTTTTTAATGCTGGTGATGTCATTTATTTACCAAAAAGGTTCCAGGGAATGCTTCTTTGTGGTCCTCCGTATGCAATTCGTTATTATACTATTAAGTAGCCACTGACGTCTACGTACTGTTGTCCCATCAGTAGACACTACTGATAGTACTTATCTCGCATACCAAAGTTATAGCTTCACAAGCAAGAATTGCATTATTTATGCTGTCAGATGCTTTTTTAACGAGTATTTCAATAAAAATGCCGAGTGTCTCATGCTAGTGCCTTCGATCACATGAAGATAATGGTTGAGGGTGGGTAGGGGTGGGAAATAACACAGGGAATAGGCTGAGGTATAAAATGCAGGAGTGTGTTCTAGACGGCTTTTGCTCAATTTTGTGGTTACCGGGTATGGAGGAGATCCTTTAAAGGATATGATTGTGCGTTTTTAGAGGCGTAATGAGCTGTCTTAGGCGGACCTGTTGGAAGCAATAAATGGACATAAAAATTGCAGCGTGATTAACTAGGGAGGTCACAAGGCCTTTCCGGATGGCTCTTTCTGGCGGCGGTGTGACGATCTCCAGAATCATAATCACAGCGCGAAGGCGACCAGTCTGCTTGGGATACTATTGGGAACATGCCGCAAAATGGGCTGCTTCATTTCCGGGTATTGGGCATGGCCGGGCAACCCACGTTATGGTGGCGTCAATGCGCTGTTGATGAAGGATGCACTTCGTTTCTTGGATCTTCTTCACTCGTACACTGTGATAGTTTATGACAACGTTCCAGAGAAGCTACCTGACCACCTTTGTGAATGCGTAGGTGTCTGGACGTGAAAAAAGCTGATAGTCGACTAGATTAAAGGAAAATCCGTTACGTGGAGTAAGTTTATGCGAAAGAAAATTTGGCCTCCGCCTAAATGCCGCCGTATGGCGACGTTTCCGAGAAAGCTTTCCTTTGCAGCCCTACGGCTTCATTTAGGTGGATGCCAAATTTTCTTTTGTGGAAAAAGATGATATGCTATTAAAATCTACTGAGCGCATGATAATTTCTAGTTCTGCCCCTAGAACAAGAATTTTGGTTGCAATAGATGAACGTTATTCAGGTTAAGTGTGTGTGAAACCCCAACTGCAGTTAAGATCTATTCTGTTTTTGATGCGTCAGTGTAGGTACTGCACCAGAGTGGCAAGAGATTTTGTGTTATTGTGTTGCAGATTTCCGCTTGTTTTGTGGTTGAGGGTCTAGTTTAGGACCAGTTAACGACAAGGTGGTCCATAGGGCTGATATATAGGCATGGTTTGGTAGCTGCGGGGTTCTGTGGCCAATGACTTCAAGAGTGTGTCGTTCTTATTTTGATGTCGGCAGTCGTTGTCTAGTGAATTACGGAGGCGGTTTTCGTTGCTGCGTATGTAAGTGCGCTAGTAGAGGTGATGAATTCTATTTTAAGTGGATAGGCAGGTGACAATCCGTGCAGTTTTTCTACGAAGTACTTTATTCAGTTGTTACATTCCAGTGATATTGAGGTAGGCATTCGTGGCTTTGGAAATGAGGAGTGCCGGAGAGGTTTCTAAGGTAATGTTTAAAGCCAGACTGGCACGTCGTGACCCGTGGGATGATGCGGAGTATCTCTAATGGTTTTTATTGTGTTAGTGACCTATATAGTAGCTTGCCTATTTTGATTGATG
Source organism: Haemaphysalis longicornis (assembly GCF_048455015.1). Taxonomy (NCBI): domain Eukaryota; kingdom Metazoa; phylum Arthropoda; class Arachnida; order Ixodida; family Ixodidae; genus Haemaphysalis; species Haemaphysalis longicornis. The sequence goes on from NW_027526203.1 coordinate 99,432,121, forward strand.
TGTAAGCCTGATACTCTAATCGGTCATTTGCGAAGGGTAGTCTAACTACACTGATGCGTACCCGCGGATGCGTCCCCGGACTTACGATGACCCGCTTCTTACGACGAATCATGGCAGTCCCGGTGAACTCCCCATAGGAACAATGCATTAAAAACCCAGATGATATTGTCGCGTGGATTGTGTGTTAAGCAGGGCAATCCCCTGTTTAAGGTATTTAAGGGTCGTTGCACTTGGTACAATCTCCAAGTGATGGATACGTGCCGTGTTTTTTGGTAAGCCGGCTAGCACAAAGACGACGACACAAACGCGTGCCCCGGGCCCCGCGCGCTTGTCTAGGGCAGCCATTTTCGCTGAGATTTGACGTGCTCTCTCGCCTTTCCATTTTAGGCGCCCGCCCCAAATAAATCGGTGCAACACCGTACAGCCGATTTTGCCTGCGTCTATCGGGACGCAACAATTAGACGCCCGGGTGCATGCGGTCCGCTTAATGCGACGACCCTGGAGCAGATTAACCGGCGTTTTCCCCATTTTGACATTCTTTGTTCCTAATCCCCGTTTGACGTTGCTTGATGTGCAAAGGTCCGCATGCGGGCCAGACCCCTTGCTGAACAGACGCAAGCAAGCAGGCGGGAACTCGTGAGCTGGAGAACTCGTGAGCCAACCGCGAGAAGTCAGAGTTCTGGGGGCAGGCAGACCTAGAATTTGAAGCTCCCATCTAGCCACCGAGAAACGCGAAAGCACATAAGACGCAACCCCACGGCGATGACCGAACAGTCGGTTTCCCCCCCTCTGGATCCAAGCTTCTTCCTTTCACGACGCTCTTTCTCCCTATATCTCTGCTCTCTGCTTATCAGTGTTTTCCAGTGCTCCGCGCCCTTCTTTGGTACAATGTCTCAATGCACGCGCGTCCGCCCCATTGGCGGAGGCACATATACGCTGGCACCGCCGTTTCGGGTCAATCGCTGGCCGCCGCAGCATCTCACTGTAGCAAAACCGCGCTATAATTCTCTCCGCAACAAGGTTTACTCGCGAAGCTTGAATAATCCATTTCGCGTTTATGGATCTTCAAGGAAACGAGAACTGCTATGTGTTGAGCACTTTGACCCAATAGCAGGCACGGGACCCTTCAAAGGATGTCTCCACCCTCTACGGGAATGCTGTTTTTTCCATCTGTGCCTTGTACTATTGTTCGTTTTGCTTGGCCTTCGGCGTTTCACACTCCCCTTTTCCCCTCTTAATTTGCTCGACACGTCGGCCTTATCTTGCGCGCGAAAAGCCCAGGGCTAGTGGGTGAAAAATGGCGCCGGGCAGCACTTGTGTCGCTTACTGCTGAGGCGCTTCGCTGGCGGGCTAGCGCGGACGCATAGAGGGGTGGGGGCGCAACATAGGCGTTGCTTTGTTTTAACTTGGGACTTCAACTAAAGTGTGACGCTCGTTTAATGGGTTAGTCACAAAGTCATATTAAGGTGGGACCACGCAGAGCTTGGAGGAAATGAGACACACTGAGGCGGGTGAAAAACATTAACAATTAGTTTAATGGGGTGCCTCAGTGGTGCCGGCTCTCTAACCAGGTTGAGCGGAATCGTTCGGGTTGCAGAAGGGTCAATCGTGGACGAGACGCCGACGGGCCAATTGGGTCTAGGGGCTAGGGAATGGAGGCAGTGCGGAGCCGGTGGCTCGGCGAGCTCGAGCTGTAGGCCGCGGTCAGGAAGTGGAGGTGGGCAGGACCGGTAGCTCGGCGGGCTCGAGGTGTAGACCGGGGCAGGAAACGCTGGCAGCGAGCGGGCTCCTCAGAGGGACGCGCTTTTGGATTGCTCCTACGGCTGCGTCCGAATGGCAAGACGGTCGCCGCAAGTCTAACCCCGAACCCCTCCGTTCGCTCCTCTTTATCTCCTCCTCCTCCTACGTCCGAGCAGCAGCAGGAAAATGGGGGAGAAACGCAGGCTTCAAGCGGCGGTGGATGACGTGGCTGTCTGCCCACCCTCCAAGGACGCGTCGAGCGGAGGGAAGCCTGGCTCGCCCCGAGTCAAAGAGGAACCATGTGTCCTTAGCGAAGCGGCCGCGCGTTCCCACGGGAAAACTTCCTGCGGCCAAAGTTCTTCCATCTTGTTCGGAGTAGTCCGGGCACACACACGACCGTCACATCCGCCCACTCTAGGAGAAGAGTTTTGCCACTGCAAAAGTCTTGAACTGCACCCGTGTAGGCATACACATTATGCGAACCGCAAAGTCCAGTCGTGGAGCACGGCACAGTTTGCAGGTTGGGCAATAAAGACACAGGGGAAGAGGCACTACTAAAGCACATAACAAGGCGCATTGTCGCCTCTATAAACTTGACCCTAGCGATCGTCGCGAAAAATTCAACTGTACAAGCACACAAAAAAATGAACAAAACAGCTCGCAACAGCTCGCCTCTCATGGAGGCCGGTACCGCTAGGCACCCTTTAGTATCGTCTGGTTTGTCTCTGAACCGGAGTAGTCCTCTGTCATCCACATAGTACTGTGTATCACGACCGCCGGCCTGAAGGAACTTGAGTATGGGCTGTAGCTGGGGGTCGTCGTCCTGCTCCCGTTTTATACGGGTCTCTTCAACTATCGGCGCGAAACCCTCGACTACCCGGATTCCTGCCATACTCAATGTATCGGCGTTCTTATTAGCTGTCCCTGCCCTGTGAATGACTTCGAAGTCGTACCCCTGCAAGAGAAGGTTCCATCTCGCTAGCCTCGAGTTCGGGTCGCGTGCGCTCATCAGCCATTTTAAGGGCTGGCAGTCAGTGACAATGAATGCGGAAGTTTCCCCCGCATAGAAAACACCGGAAATGACGGAGGGCCCATACTACGGCGAGTCATTCCTGTTCCGTGGCTCCATTCTTCTGCTCCGCGGAGTTTAACTGGCGACTCGCGTATGCTATCGGATGTTCCTTCCCCTCAAACTCCTGTGACAGCACCGCTCCTACAGCCACCTTCAACGCGTCTGTCGCGAGTGTGAATGGTCTACTGAAATCGGGGAACCTCAACACGGCAGCCTCCGTCAACTTCATTTTCATAGAAGAGAAGGCCGTATGCTCTACTTCGCCCCAGTGGAACGGTTTCTTGGTGGTAAGTTGTGTCAACGGACGGGCCTGCGCTGCGAAGTCACCGATAGTGGGACAAAAGGCCCAGGAATGCCCGCAGCTTGGTCTTTGTCTTGGGCTCGGGGAAGTCACGCATGCACTGTACTTTACCCGGATCGCGACGCACGCCTTCTGCCGATACAATATGTCCGAGGTATTTGACTTCGGCACTAAGGAACCGGCATTTGGAAGGTTTGAGTTTAAGGCACACACACGACCATCACAAAAGTTTCGGAAATCACACGAGAACGCGCAAAATAAAGTAGTTAAAATAATTTCTTATCCCACCTGTCGCCTAAGATCGTCTACTAGGCTCCATTTACCCGCACCCCCGTCGTACGACACCCAGGTCATACGACGCTTTCTCGAGGTCCCTTGAAAGTCGTGTTATCGGATTCCAAGGTGTAAAGCATATATGAGAAGAGTTCGCAAATTGGTTGAGTCCTGAAGTTGGGACCATCAACACAACGAACTTGGAGTTTTCAGGTGAGGCCTGCCTGCTAAAAAATCGAAGGGACTTTTCTAACGGCCTCGATGCCTCGCTGAAGCGAATATTCCGGTTACGGCACTGGGACTCCGTTGGACTACGACTTATGTCAAATGCTTAAATTGGGATCACGTATGCTGGTGAGTAATGCCAGGTAATACGCAATTGCATTTTTAAAAGATTTTAAAAAATAGGAGACAGGTCACAACCTTGCAAAACGTGAGTCTACGTTAATGTGGTTGTCAGACGCAGGATTTGCAGGCACTAAAATGCGTGTTTTAGGCCCACAAAATGGGCATGCACAACAACGTTTTAGGCCCCCAGTGAAGCATATATAGGCCTAAAAAATTTTTACATTTACCGAAATAATTAGAAAAGAAGACGTGCGAGGCCTGTACCTACGACAGAAAAACCGAAATTGTCGAACATAGCGCCAATAGTCGGACATAGCCGTTAAATTGTCGCACAAAACTGCTGAACTAATGAAGATGTGATTCAACAAGCCCACCGCTCACATTCATGTTCAATGGCCCCGGTCGCTTGCTCGAGAGTCGCATATAGTGAAACAGGCATAAGAAAGAATACTTGCAATCTGAGAATATTGATCAACAAAAGCTCTGCTGTGCAACGTTAAAATTGGGGTCACTGACCAAGTCAAAAATAGAGATGATTGACGTTTCGGCACCCCAACAGGTACCTTGTTCAAGATGAGCCTGTGCGGTGTGAAACGATCCTATATATTGGGCACTGGGCGGCACGGTGGCTTCGCATGGATTTCCCGGAGGTTGCTGCGAGTTCTGTTAATAGTTTCGGCAGTTGTCTCTATGATTGCGGACTCGAGCAGCAGTTGAGAAGAGAGGCTGCGCTCGTTTGTCAGCACCCTCGCTTCATCCCTGCGGACCAAGTGTCCCGTCCTCTCACAATACTCCGCAAGTGCACTTGCTTTCGCACGGCCTTCTTCACGTCGTTCCGGTGCTTTTTTAACCTTCTGGGTAGACTGCCCATCTCGTCGATATGCACCAAATTGCGCTCTTTAACGTCGGCAGGGCCACAAGGCAGAGGCACGTGCGCGATGTATGGCGGCTTCGTGAGGTGCGGGACATGCGCACGTCGTCCATATTGGCGTTCCTGCGTCGTGTTTTCGATACTCTTCTTGCTCACCTACCTGGTTGCTTCTTTCCAAACAAAAAAGATTCGTGTAGCCATTCCGCGGTAGGTCTCTTTCGATCATTTTCGTTCTTCTTTCAGGCTCTGCGCGTCTAAGCCTGGGCGTTCTGCTTTGTTGATAAGTAGCATCAGCACTAACAGTTTATGGAATATGAGGTAGTTATTGGGACATATAGCATCGTTTTCTACGGAACATACTCATTGTGAACAAGGTACCCATCGGGGTGCTTAAAGGAGCCATAAAGAGAAAACAAAAGTTGGTTCTATTCGAAAGATGACGTGTTTCATAGTAGCCCTAGCGCTTTCCCGGAAGCAAATGATGCTTTATTCACTGAGAAATAAGGCCATTTAAGCCAACATTTTAACTCTCCCGCTAAATTGCACATTTCATGACGGGATCAACGGCGTCATATGAGCCGGTCCATGAAACAGATACGTAGTATGTCGACTCCATATAGCACCCACACGCGGGAGTCAGACAGGAACCGAAACTCGTGCCGAAACCGAGACGGCGGCCATTTTAAAAATACTAGTAAAACCTACTGCACCCGCAGCTCAAGTCGTGGAATCGCCTGATCCGGACAACAAAACTCTCGCCCAGGAGCTCGGGCTTGCATTTAGACCGGAAAGCGACCATTCCGCGATACCCACAACAGACGAAACCCCAGCCATCGGCACCGTTGCCTCGTCAACGCGTTGCGACGGACGAATACAGACTGCTACGTATGTGCCGTATTTTTATTATGGTTAAAAATAGTTCAATTTCAGTAGCAGTATCGCTTATGCCAGTAGGCCGGTGTCGTGTATGGAAAGAAGTTCGCGCGAGCTCTCTGCTCCGACCAGAAAGAAACGAGAGTCAATGCGCGGTGTGTACAGTATTTTTTTTTTCCGAGCTCAGAGCGCTTTGACGGCGATTTGACGAAGTCGGCGACGAGTTGCGGCATGTCCCAAGAGTGAGCTAACGTAAGGGTCTCTGCCGTAATCACTTCGTCTGAAATGAAGCGAGCACACTCGTACTTCCTTTAGCTCCCTTTCTCCTCCGTTTGCAAAGTTCACAAAACGTAGCCACTTGCTTGCCGAGGTTCGTCGTTGGGCAGCACATGAAAGGAGATCTCTTCACCGGCGGGTATGTCGCACTCCCTCGACGATGGCCCGTACTACATGGGCATTTCAGGACGCGGAAACGAAATTTCATTGTAAAGTACTCGAACAAACTGAAGTTTTCAGTGGTTGTAAACTGGAAACGAGCTCGTAACGACAGCAGCAAGCCAACACCATTCCGAAACTGCGACGACTGTCACTATCTCGTCGCTGCTTGCTGTTCCTTACTCCCCTCGTTTCTATTTTACCTTTGCTGGTTGGCGATATGACGGCCAACCTCCTGTCAAGGGATTAAGATACCAAGCAAGGTCCCGGCTGTGCGTGCTGGAACGGTTCGTTGGCCCCGAAGAGCCTCGAACCCGAAAATTCGTCTGCGCGACGGCGAGCTGTCGAGCTCGGCCGGCGGTAGTTTCGTACGCATTGGCGTACATTTTTGCGTGTTCGTTCGGAACTTCAACCGTTTACTGCACCGTTCTTAGTGTCATAAAAGGAATATGCAGTATGTTTAATGGGCATACAGCTCACTTTGCAAATTGGTAAGCCCTGCCTAACTTGCGTTTGCTTTTGCCGGCCTCCGCCAGTCGCAGAGCATTCTAGTGTGACATCATAGGTTTTGTTGCGGGAAATGAGCTCGTGGGTCGCATGGTCATTCCATTTTTTCCTAATTATGTAGCTTATTTGAGCGAAGTTTGCGTTAAAAGTGGTGTCAGTATGGTTCTAACGAGGCAATCTTTCGAATGAACCAAACTTGTATTTTCTCTTCATGGCTCCTTTAAACGTCAGTGACCCCAATTTTATAATTGGAGACACGGTGCTCCGTCAGGCTCTGGACGAATCGCTATTGTGTGTCTGCCTGACGCGATTAAATTGCGAGACGGCAAAAACAGACACAGATCATACACGCAAGATAGACGATGATCAATTAGAATGTAGTATGTACTTAGATGAAAATTCTTAGCTAACTCTGGCAATTTTCCTATTGATATCCGAATTGCACAAGCAATTGCACAAGCAAGCACACTTCCACACATTTGAGGAGCCTTTTTCAAAAGCTGTTTAGCAGCCGACCAGATGTTTTATGGAAAAGTGCAATTCCGAGCCCGTCGGCAGTTTGCATATTCAGGAGTAAGGAAATGAGTGATGTTTCAGAGTGTTCCAAGGCTTGTTCAATGCTGAACCATTGCGTTGAAAATTGAGTCGTGATGAAGATGCTTCTAGAAACGACGATGCGACTGCACACGGTTGAAGAAAGCTGTTTGGAGAGTACGCGGAACGTAATCGAAGAATCACCCTGAAAATTGTGGAAACAATAGCAAACTGCACCAACTTCAGAGTTTTGGAGAGACGTGAAAAGCTGCGGACAGAAAGATCCGGGCCTGCCAGTCATGGAGAACTTTTAGCGGCAAGTTTGGAAATTCATGTGAGGTCCAACAGCCGGGTCTCCGAAGAAGGGGAGAGGGGCCGCCAGCTCTGGTGTTTCTCTATCCTTGCACCACTGGTGCAAGCTGAGCCATTTTTTTCTGGGGAATTTCAGTTCAGTCCGACTGGCTGGCTCGTGCAAATCGTCGATAACCTGTGGGTATTTGTGATTGAAGAATGCGCTCTTAAGTTCACGAATGGTTCAGGGAAAATCCGCTTGGTTTGTCGACATTCGCCGCAAACGGTGGGCTTGCACTACAAGGCATTTCTATCAGGCAGTGCGTGACATGGCCACTTCCGAAATGCAAATACTGGCCCGTATTTGTCGGCTTCCTATAAATGAAGCCTCCCTTGGAAAGAGTTTGAAGCCTGCCCTGCGAAAGTCACGGTAACGTCTAGGATGTTTACACTATGCTTGCAGTATGAATTAGAAAGGGAAATACTAGAGTGTGTTGGGTTGAATGTCTGAAATGAAGGGTGGAAGCTCCGTTCCGTCGTGCTGCCAGATCATGAAGATGCATTGGCTTAACAGTGAGAGGCAACAAAGAATACCCCCAACACAAAAGGGGAAATCAAGTTAACCAGGTGTGCTATTCCACAAGGCTAGAGATTGAGCGGAACTCGAGAGACACGAGCTCTAGCGACGCCCACGTAACATGATGATAAAATTTCGAGGCGAAGTTCAAGCGCTTTAAAAAAGTTGCGCCAATCCACTCTGTGAATGTGGTTGGAAAGCAAAGCTGTAAACGGCACCCACAACGATTACCCATGCGACATCCTGTAAATTCAGCCAGGTCACTCTAGAAACAGTGAAACAAGAGAGAAGTGAAATGCACCCAACCAAGCCCTTTATTACTTCAAAGAGATATTCTTGGAAAAGTTAATTCAATGATGATGCATGAACGGTTGTTGGTGGAGTTGTATTGGTGTAGCACATTAGTGGAAACTTTTTTTTTAAAAAATTAAAAGGAAGCTCAAACCCGGTGTTAGACGATTTCTGTTCTCCATTTCTGCCGCCGTGGACGGAGGCGACGAGATCGGCCGCAGAGACGGGGAGGAGGACGAAAAGAAGAAGGAGGATTAGGAGAAGGAGGAGCAAGATAAGGAGGAGGAATTACATCTATTCAGATTTCTGAGTGGCCCAGAGTGTGGCCCAGGGGAGTGGTTCTTTCTTCACTGGAGCCCATATGCAGTCCGCGCTGCCTGTGCTCTGTCCACCAACTGAAGCTGGTTGGGAGACCGGGGCTGGACAGCAGCATCTCCAATTTTTCTTGTTGGGTAGTTGATGGAAAGAGAGGAGGGTACCAGGGCTACAGTCACACAACCCCATTATGTGGCGGATTGTTCCTACTTCTGAGCAATATTTACATTCAGCGTCGTAGCGATTCGGGTGCATTAAGGGAAGACGCATCACGTGTGGGAAGGAGCCGGATTGTATGTGCCTGGGGTAGTTTGTTTTGCTCTGGAAAGGTCAGGTTAAGGCAAGGGTAGGGTCTGTCTCTGAAGGCGGTAATGCTGGGTTACGTCCCTGAACGGGACAAGCGGGTGAATGTCCTCGTACAGCTCCATAGCACGGGGGGGTGAAAGCACAGGCTTGTTGGTGGGCGCATTAGTTGCCCTCCATGGACGCGTGAGCGGGTGTCCAGATGAGCATAATGGAACCGATTGGGGAGTGTGTTTTTAGCCCACACAGTGTACGTCGGTGCACCCAACCCAAGTTGTAATTCCGGTAGGTTTGTTGGCAATCGGTTACTGCCTTTCGAACCCCTGGTTAAGTGTGAGCTAACGCGGTGGCTGCCTCGTCTGCTGCCATCATGTCTTGGATCTTGAGTGAGGGAGACGCAAGAGGATGGTTCTGGAGGTAGCCACGATGATGGCGTACTACTGCTGTCGATGTTGGGAGGCGTCAGTGTAAATAACTGCATGATCTCCACAGAGGATTGTGTTGAGCACTTGATTGGAAAGCAAAGCTGTAAACTGCACCCATAACGATTACCCATGTGACGTCACTTCAATTCACTCACATCGCTCTACAAATAGTAAAACCAGAAAGAAGTGAAATGCACTTAACCACACCATTTATTACTTCAAAGAGATATTCTTGGTAAGGTTAAATCAATGCATGATGCATGAACGGTGTTTGGTTGAGTTGTATTGGTATAGCACAAGAGTGAAAACGTTTTTCATAAAATTAAAGTAACGTACAAACCGGTGTTAGACGATCTGTCTTCTCCGTCTCTGCACCGCGGACGGAGGCGACGAGATTTGCGGCAGAGAAGGAGAAGGAAGAAATACTTCTGTTCAAATATTTTAACGGCCCAGAGTGCAGCCCTTGGGAGTGATTCCTTCTTCTGTGGGGCCCATATGCAGTCCGCGCGGCCTGTGTTCTGTCCATCCACTCAAGCTGGGTAGGTAGAGAGGGCCTGGACAGCAGCATCTCCAATTACTCTTGTTGGGTAGTTGACGGAAAGGGAGGAGGGTGCTCAGGGCTAAAGTCGCACACCCCGATTATGGGCGGAGTGTTCGTACTTCTGAGAAAAATTTACATTCAGCGTTGTAGCGATTCGGATGCATTAAGTGAAGACGCGTAGGCTCTGGGAAGGAGCTAGGATTGTAGGAGCAGTAGGGTACTTTCTTGTTCTCTGGAAAGTTCATTTTAAAGCGAAGATACGGTCTCTCTCAGAAGGCTATAATGCTGGATTATCTCCCTGAACGTGACCAGCGGGTGACTGTCCTCGTGCAGCTGCATAGCACGGGAGGTGAAAGCGCAGGCTTGTTGGGTGGGCGTATTTGTTGCCCTCCATGGAAGCGTGAAGGGGTCTCCAGATGAGCTGAATGGAACCGTTTGGGGAGTGGTTTTTTAGCACGCGCAGTGCAGGTCAGGACATCCAACCCAACTGGTAATTCCAGTAGGCTTGCTGGGAATCGGTGACTACCCTCCGAACCCCTGGTTAAGTGGGAGCCAAGGTGATGGCTGCCTCTTCTGCTGCCGTCATTTCTTGGGTCCTAAGCGAGCACACGCAAGGAGGTTGGTTCTGGAGGTAGCCACAATGATGGCGTATTGCTGCCCTCGATGTTTGGAGGCGCCTGTGGAGATAACTGCATAACTCTACCGAGGGTGGTGTTTACCGCTTGAGCCCGTGCTTTTGGGTGACCCTCGTCATGTGAGCGGTTTATATTTCTAGCAAAGGGAGCATCTTTAGTTTTTGTCGCCAAGAGTCTGGGAGTACGTCAAGCGGAGTGACATTCTGGGCTGCCCAGCCAATCTGGTAAAGCATGCGGTTACCCACCGCAAATCTGAGTCGGACCTTCTGGTTAGAAAGATGGCCTTCTATCAGCTCTTCCATCGTGTTGTGGAGCCCCGTGCTAAGCAGCCTCTGTGGACGCACGCATGAGAAGACCAATGGCCTGCTCGACCGCCTTTCTAATCATTATGTAAACCATCTCTATGTCTTCCTTGTCGAGAAGAAGACAGGGTTTGAAGTAAGTGGCACTGGAGAGGAGAAAAGCTTGAATTAATCTTCAGGTACCGGATTCCTTTAGGCCTCGCTTCTTGGTGGCAACTCGCCTGATCATGTATATGATGTGATTAATGCTTTTTTTTGAGGCGCTGCAAGGAGACGTCACTCTTGGTGTTAACCTCGAGATGTTGACCCAGGATCTCGATGCTGGGGCTTGGAGGGATGGCCTGGCCATCAAGGAGTGTTTGAATGTATATCTTGATTTGGCGTGAGGGCGGACGAAAAGGAGCTGTGATTTTTTACGTGAACACTGGAGGTCACAGGCTTTAGCACATTGGCGTACTCCCACTTACTCCCATTGGCCCCCACTTAACCAGGGGTTCGGAGAGTAGTCACCGATTCCCAGCAAGCCTACTGGAATTACCAGTCAGGTTGGATGTCCTGACCTGCACTGCGCGTGCTAAAAAACCACTCCCCAAACGGTTCCATTCAGCTCATCTGGACACCCCCTCACGCTTCAATGGAGGGCAACTAATACGCCCACCCAACAAGCCTGCGCTTTCACCTCCCGTGCTATGCAGCTGCACGAGGACAGTCACCCCATTATAGCCTTCTGAGAGAGACCGTATCTTCGCTTTAAACTGAACTTTCCAGAGAACAACAAAGTACCCTACTGCTCCTACAATCCTAGCTCCTTCCCACAGCCTACGCGTCTTCACTTAATGCATCCGAATCGCTACAACGCTGAATGTAAATTTTGCTCAGAAGTACGAACACTCCGCCCATAATCGGGGTGTGCGACTTTAGCCCTGAGCACCCTCCTCTCTTTCCGTCAACTACTCAAAAAGAGTAATGGGAGATGCTGCTGTCCAGGCCCTCTCTACCTACCCAGCTTGAGTGGATGGACAGAACACAGGCCGCGCGGACTGCATATGGGCCCCACAGAAGAAGGAATCACTCCCAAGGGCTGCACTCTTGGCCGTTCAAAAATTTGAACAGAAGTATTTCTTCCTCCTCCTTCTCCTTCTCTGCCGCAAATCTCGTCGCCTCCGTCCGCGGTGCAGAGACGGAGAAGACAGATCGTCTAACACCGGTTTGTGCGCTACTTTAATTTTATAAAAAACGTTTTCACTCTTGTGCTGCACCAATACAACTCAACCAAACACCGTTCATGCATCATGCATTGATTTAACGTTACCAAGAATATATCTTTGAAGTAATAAATGGTGTGGTTAAGTGCATTTCACTTCTTTCTGGTTTTACTCTTTGTAGAGCGATGTGAGTGAATTTAAGTTACGTCACATGGGTAATCGTTATGGGTGCAGTTTACAGCTTTGCTTTCCAACCACATTCACGGGGTGGATTGGCGCGATTTTTTTGTAACTCTTAGCACATGAGCAAGATGTGCACATGGCCGCTAGGCGTGCGTCAGTGGTCGCGTGACGCTTTCACGTGGCATTCAGCGAGAACCCAGTGGGTAAACCGTAGATGTGCTTGGTGAGTGCACCACCTGTCTTCCCCGTCTTGGCTTGGGCTCGTAGCTGAATCGGCAAGACTACGGGCTCTCGCTTTGTTAGTCTGTTAGTTCCAGGTTCGATTCCCGGCGGTGCCAGTGAATTCTTTTATTTCTTCGCTGGAGTTTTCTGGTGACACCAACGGTCGCGAAAGAACCCTTGGGGGGTAGAGGTAAAAAGCTTTGCTTTAAAATACGATTTATGCTTTTGGCGGAATATTGAGGTGACGTAACCGGACCAGGGCAGCGCTCTCCAAAGGAGGCGCGACTAGGGCGTGGCGCATTTTTTAGTGCGGTCTCTCGCTCCACTCTTGCGTGGCTACTGGGGGCAAGCATTTCTAAGTACTTTACTTTATTGCGCTTTTGTTTTATTAATCTGTATTTCACTGGAACGTTCATTTATTTTTTAAGGGGTTCACACGAGATTTTTTGAAATCTTTCTTCCTACGAAGTAGTGTCTACCCAATTTTGCCGTACGTGGCAGACAATGCAGTCACGTGACTAAGGCCGACTGTTAAAAATAAAGCGGGGGATGGAAACGCGCCACAAACAAAATAATTGCTGCTTGGTGTTACGTTATCAAAACCCTTTGTCTGCTTTTCGATACAAAATTTCCTTAAGGCACTTAAAGGCCAACTGCAGTGAAATTTTTCTTTTCCAAACTTATACCGAAAAAGTTGTTTATGCTGTAAATACCACCCTGGAGAAGTTCTAAGCCCCATACCTACTCAGCCCCTCAACTGCAAGCGCTCAAAGTAGCGCCGAGTAGACCACCTTCGTACCTGGGGGAGAGCGGCCAAAACAAGTTCCCAATGGCCTTTGACGGAGAGGAGGAAGTTGTCCCGTGAAGCTCGCGCTTTCCCTGGGAATTTCTCTGCTACACCACCACGCTGCCCCGCCGTCAGCAGCACGTTTTACAGCTAGCCACGTAGGTAGGAATACCCGCAATTTTTCAATGCAATAAAATATATTAGACGCCAACAAACTATAGGTCCGCTTTAGATGGTTCTGGAGTTAACAGAACTTTTTTACTGGAAAATAATATTTTAATAATGTACAATATCATACCAAGTAAGGCATAAGATTATACAAATGATCATACATACCCTTATGTAATGCCCTCGGGCCTTTAAGGATGCAATAAATAAATGAAAATGAAATACAAGGGTTCAACTTAATTTGAGCACGACTTAACAAAACTTGAGCTGCTTGGTTCAAGCCTAATTGAAAGAATAAAAGGGGCTCTAAGCAGACAAAGACGAAGTAGACGCACACACCACACCCACTGTTTATTTATCAAAACCACGCTTACTTATCCACAGGCCAATAGTACAGATTCAAGATTTCTGCTAGGAATTAACATTTGCTGATGGCTCCCAGATAAAATAGTAACAGCCATTGCCATGTCGGCACCTACGCGCACTAAGTACTGATACTACAGACAAAAAATCATGACGACTAACCCACGTTCTACGCTGGGGGAATGAAAGCAACCCCTTATCACTAAGTGCTAGTGACGGCGTGCTGACGCAGTCATCCCCCACTTTTTGATGAAGTAAGCCTCGATAATCTCCCTTCCCGCCTTTTTTCCTGCTTTACGCAAGAAGGTCATCTGGTCCAGGAATGACGTGGAACCACATCGCTTACCGTGATCCGCCAAGTGCCCGCCGCTGTTGCGGCTAACAGCCACCCATGGTTCTCTGGCCCGGTCCTTGAAGCAACGGCCCGTTTGGCAAACGTACAGGTCCGCGCAGAAGTAAACGAAGCACGGGTGCGGTGGCCGAACTGCATCGCTGCGCCACGTATAGGAGCGCCAACGGGAACCAAGGAGCGGCGTTCTGTGGGTACGCTCGCACCACCCCCGCCGGGCGTGACCGTTTTCGAAGGGCAGCGCCGGGCAATCCGGTGGCGCTGGTTACGTCGCCGCTCGCAGCAGGCAGCAGCGACCGAATCCGGCGCTTCTGGGTTCGCACAAACTACGCGCGCTCAGAAACGGGGCTTGTGGCGCTGTGACAACACACCGAGCAGACAACACACACCCAAGCGTGTGTGTTGTCTGCTTTCTCTCGTGTTCGCCTCTTTAAGGCTGGGCTTCACCATTCACGAAAGTATGCACCGACAAGCCCAACACCAAACTCTTCTACGATATCAGATGGGGTGGCGGGGGTGGTGCGAGTTTACCCGCAGAATGCCGCTCCTTTGTTCCCGTTGGCGCTCCTACGCGGAGCAGCGATGCAGTTCGGTCACCGCTCCCGTGCTCCGTTTACTTCTGCGCGGACCTGTACACCTTCCCGCAGTACAACGGGGTACTGTACACGACACTGCTACCACATCTGTGTAGTGGGTGGCGCGATTCTTGGAACATGTTGCTGGTGGCTTACTCGCCATCAAAGGGCAAATCTTAGCCAGCTTGCAAGGGGCCGAGAACGCAATGCGCACATTGTATCTGGCCCCGACCTTCTTGATATAGTGCTATAGTGTATCGTAGTAGTGATAGTGTAGTAATAGTATCGTGTAACGTGCCTTTTCATGTTTATTTTTTGCTTGTGCATCTTTCTGCCGTGTTTTAGCCTCCGCAAAAGGCTTTGGCACACACTCTTAATGACGTTGAGCTTCTTGCACGCGTTCCTCTTCGTCCCCTTTTATTTTCTCTGTCGAGGATGACTCATCGAGCAATGGAACAGAAGATGATAAATGTAACATGAGGGGACATGAAGAGAGCGGAGTGGGTCAGCGTATAAGCGCATGTTAAGGACATATTAGTAGAAGTTAAGAAGGAATTGGTGCGTGCAGGGCATGTAATACGAAAGCAAGATAAACGTTGGTCATTAAGGGTAACAGAGTAGATCCCTAGAGAAGGCAAGCGTGGCAGGGGGCGGCAGAAAGTTAGATGGCAAGATTAGATCACGAAGTTTGAGGGGATAAATAGGTCGCAGTTTGCACACGACTGCAATAACTGGACGGCTATGGGAGAGGCCTTCGTCCTGCAGTTGGTGTCGACAGGCTGATGAGGAGTATACTACTTATAGAACTACCGCGAAACGCGTACTTGCTCGTTCATTTATTATTTCTATTGTGTCCGCCACAAAAAAATTCCCCCGCATTTCCCCGAGGGGGAGAATGTGAAAGTGCGAATGCACGGTTGTCGGCCCGCTTGCGGCGCTTGCGCTCGGCCCCCGCAGCCCACCGCCTCGCCGCCTTCTCTTCCATCTCTTCCATCGGGTTTGTAGTATCACGTGTACACCACGCAGTTATCAAGCCGCTATAACGCCGCTGAGTCACCAACGCACGCCGCTGAGGACGTAGTTTGAATGCGTTAAAGATATAAGGCGCGTCTAACACTGATATCACCGTCGCGTCCGTGGCTTGGTCGGTAGCGCGTCGCGCTGCGGCCGCAAAGTCCTCGGATCGAAACCTGGCGCCGGATGCTGTTTCTTTTTCAAATATAGAGGAGCACTGCGGACGCCAACGCCGCCGGCGGTGGATGGTTTGGGGTCGCTTATAAAGTGCATTCGCGCTTAAAGAATCTTTTATAAATCCTTGACCAATTGGACTCACGGGGGCAATATTAGCTGTATGTGGGCTGGTCCCACGTTCCTCCTGCGCTTAGACACCTCGAAAAGTTGGACGACCTAACTTGTGTTCTGCGCACAAGATTTCGTGCTACTTTTTCCTCCTTCGCTAAAGGAACTAAAGCCAGCCTTGCTCATGTTAACAAATATATCAACAGAAAGATCGGCCGTCGTTTTCGCGAAGTGCGATAGCTAACGAAACTGCTCCTCTGCTGAATGATAAATTACTTGAAGAAGGGGTTGCGTTCGGGCTAGTTGGTATTCCATAACGTTCCTCTTAAGCGCAGAAAAATACACGAACACAGAAGACAAGACAGGCGCTACTTCCAACTGAACTTTATTGAATAAGGGTGAAATATATAGCAGCAAAAATACAAGAGATACAGAAAATGTTACGATTATACAGAGATTAAAATAACGGAATCGCTTGGCACATTCTCACACGTGTCAGTCATTACCGCGACTAGTTCTTTTTTAAGAACACCGCCTCCTTATTGGACAAGGCTACCGATGTCGTACTGACACACTTGAAATCGCCTAGTTGCATTTCAGTTGCCTCCACTATCTCACGCGTGCGGTGATCAGAGTAGTGAAACTATATCAGAGTTTCGAAAGTACGGCTCACACTTGGAACATTCACCGCAGTGAGTCGGCAGGTTCCCATCCTTTCTTTTGTGTACGTTATTTTGATGTTCGCGCAAACTGGAGTTGACGCACCGTGCCGTCTGCCCTACATATACCCTTCCGGAGGCTTGCGGAACACGGTACACAACCCCTCTATCGCATTTCACGTACTTGTTTTGGTTTCCAACGCTACAGCCAGTATATTATTTTTGTACAGGACATGTATCCCTGCAAGGACATGTATCCCTGTACAGGACATGTATATCTGCAGTCCACCTATGTTTCCTAGGACGGCAAACCTTCATACAAAAAAGGGTGTCTATATAGGGTCTTGTGGTGCTCCAGTGCTGAGCGATCTTTTTCTGGGCCTGATCGACCTGGTGCTGTTCGAGGTTACATTGATGTCAACAATGTCGTCAAAGTGTACAGGCTCGTGGATGATTTTTTGGTTGTCCTTAGTAGGGGAGCGTCTAGCTTTGACAATGATGTGCGGTCAACACTGGCAGTGTTCGAAGATTGCGTGAAACCACATCAGATGACTCGCGAAGTACAGGAAGGTAACGCTCTGAAGTTCTTGGACATGAGCCTAATGTTTTCGGGCAACCAGGTTTGCTGGAGTTACGCACCCCGCAGCCAGAAGCCCCTCTTGCCATTTAGCTCTGCACACACGAAACTGGTGAAACACCCAGTAGCAACGATGTTCTCCAGCAATGCTCTCAAGAAATGCTATGTCCATCACGTGCAGAGCGCTGTAGGGACGCAGGTGTCTCGGCTGAGACGGTCAGGATTTCCTGAACACGTCATTGTGGCAGTCGTTGAGGCTGTCCGCAGGCGTGAGAAACAGGCAATAAAAGCGACGGAAACAATTGCGCATGACCGCAACGAGCGCCGTACGACGGCGGTTATACCGTACTTGCACGGTATCGCACATCGGCTAAAGAAAATAGGCCAGAGGGCTGGCGTTCGCGTTGTAATGTCCGCACTAATCAAGCTCGAAAACACGTGTGTAAAATGCGATAGGGCGTTGTGTACCGTGTTCCGCTAGCCCGCGGAAGGTTATATCAGAGTCCTTCAATGCTTCTCTGGTCATGAAACTCCCCGCCAAGTTTCGTACGGGGACAAAGGCTACCGCGAGGGGCGCCACCGCAGATCGGAGGGCATCGGGCGGCCGCCGCTGCTCTGTAGCCAGACCGGCAGGCAGGAACGCAGTAGCAGCATGCCCGTTGGCCCCAAATTTTTTCACCACTCACAACATGATCAGTCCATTTGAGCGGCTCACGACACGACACGTTTTATCTTACTCCGTGGTCCGTTCCCTGCCAAACGCGCTCTGACCACGCCCCCGGCTGCCCTCCGATCAACACCAGCGCCTGCGGCGCGGCCTCCCTGGGCAGCGTACGAAGCTCCCCCATAGCGTGACGGCGAAGTTTCATGACCAGAAAGACATTGAAGGATTCTGGTTATATGTAGGGCAGATGGCACGGTGCGTCAACTCCAGGTTGCGCGAACATCAAAATAACGTACACAAAAGAAAGGATGGGAATCTGCCGACTCACTGCGGTAAATTCCCCAGTATGAGTCGTACTTTCGAAACGTTGTGATATTGTTTCACGACTGTGATCAGCGCACGCGTGAGATAGTGGAGGCAGCTGAAATACAACTAGGCGATTTCGAGTGTGTCAGTTCGGCATCGGTAGCCTTTATCGATAAGGAGGCGGCGTTCTTAAAAACGAACTGGTCGTGGTAACGACTGACACGTGTGTGACAGTGCAAAGCGATTCCGTTATTTTAATCTCGGTATAATCTTAACCTTTTCTGTGTCTCTTGTATTTTGGCTGCTATATATTTCACTCTGATTCCATAAAATTCAGTTGGAAGTAGCGCTTGTCCTTGTCTTATGTGTCTGTGTAATTTTCTGCGCTTATGATGAACGTAATGATAAATTACATTTTGTGATAACGACAAGTAAAGTACTTTCTCTTGTAGAGTGTAAGATTTAATTCACCTGAAATGGAAACGTCAACTCCCATGTCCTTGGTGAAAGTACCACATTGTGGTAGAGAGGCAACACATTTTTTGCGTTTGAGTGCCTCACCAACCTTTGGAAGGCACTATACGCCTGCAAACCGATTTTACAATTCCATCCTCGATGTTCGCAACCAAGATTGGCAAAGCTGTCTGCACATAAATGTACACAAGTTACAGTTTATGACTGATGGCTGCCAGGGCGCGGTTCGCTAATAGCCAAGGCGCCGGCTCACCAAAGGCGATTTCCAATATCATACAAGCAAACAGCTTTGTAAATCTGGACCTGGTTTTTTTATTCGCAATGCCAAGGATTGCTACTCCAGCAGGTATTCTAAGGCATCTCCCTTGAAGTGCATGGCCACCCTATTGTTCCAACTCAGCAGGTGAGATTCTTAGGCATGCTTCTACAAGCGGATCGCTCCAACACCAAACTGCTAGACCGACTTAAGCACACCACGGAGCAAGTCTCCCACATGATCCGCAGGGTCAGCACAAAAACGAGAGG
Organism: Haemaphysalis longicornis; assembly: GCF_048455015.1. Classification (NCBI taxonomy): domain Eukaryota; kingdom Metazoa; phylum Arthropoda; class Arachnida; order Ixodida; family Ixodidae; genus Haemaphysalis; species Haemaphysalis longicornis. Next base: position 99,451,111 of record NW_027526203.1, read on the forward strand.
TATGAGAGAGTCGGATGTGCTAAGACTTGTCGAAGCCTTTGTAATCTCTAGGGTTACTTATGCCCTCCCCTACGCTGTGCTGTCGAAGGCTGAAAAAGACAGGGTAGAAACTATCATACCCAAGGCGTACAAACTGACGTTGGGACTACCTGTCAGCACCTCGACACAGAAACTCCTACACTTGGGAGTTTACAATACCTTGGATGAACTCCTCAAAGCTCATCATATGAATCAAATATTACGTCTGAGCTCCACCTCCACCGACAGGACAATTCTAAACCAGCTGTGCCTGCGCTCACCGCTTCAACTCCCCCAGGCCGATGCGACTCAGCTTCCGCATGAGATCCGTCAATTCATTGATGTGGCCCCACTCTCCGGAACATGCATCCAACGCACCATCAGGATCGCAGAGACGCCAGAGCTAAAGCTATCTTCAAACGGTACGGCCAAAACGCCACCACAGTATACACAGACGCAGCCTCCTATCCCGGGAGGAGAGCTATGACTGCTGTTGTGACTACAGCTCAAGCCCTCCTCACAAGTGTATCAATTCTTACCACCCATGCACAACAGGCAGAAGTGGTCATACCGCTAGCAATTGCTGAACCCCTGCAGGGATCATTATTACGGACTGCCAACAAGCATGCAGAACTTTCTCCAGCGGCTTCGTCTCACCCCCCGCCACACAAATTGTGCTGCAGAATCCTCCACAACGCCGCGTTACCATTATTTGGGCTCCCGCCCATGCCGACGTGCCTGGCAACGAGGCTGCCCATCAGCATGCCCGCGATCTGACACACCGGGCTAGTCAGGAGTTCGGCGAGCAGCGGCGTGACTGTCCCCTCTTGTCCTACAAGGAAATCACGCAGCACTACCGCCTGCAGCGAACCATGTACCCTCCTTCACACAAAAACCTAACAAAATAACAAGAACGCCACCTTCGAGGTATCCAAACCAATACCTTTCCCCACCCAACTAGAGCCCACATTCTGGCTCCCACCCTGTACTCCTCGCAATGCCGCTTCTGTGAGGCTCCGGGCACCCTTTACCACATTGTGTGGGGCTGTGATAAAAACCCTGACCTACCCCCTCTGCCATTCCCCTCCCTTGAGCACTGGGAGAGAGCACTGTCCAGCTCGGACCCTGATGACCAGCTTTGGCTGGTGAAGAGAGCCCAAGAAACTGGACGGTCTCAAGGGGTCCTGGAATAAGGACTCTTCCCCAAGGCGAACTTCTTCATAGGGACGCTTATTCCTCCTCCTCCTCTAAGGCAGCAATGACTGCCGAGAGTCTATTTCGACGCCTCGGTTGATAACGTCGCGAAGTCGGAATAGCGCCTGACTCCGTTGGCCCCGGCAAATGGTCGGGGGTAGTTCTTCTGTGGAAGGGCGAAAGGGGACGCCGCCGCGGGCATTTGGAGGCTGCTACGAGCGGCCGCCGCACGGACTTCGGTTCCATCACCTACGGCACGTCTGGCCGCTGGTAATGGCCGCCTTTTCTTGCAGTTTCGGTTCCGAGAACGCTAATCTTTAGTAGCCATTTACGTCGCCCACGTTCCTATTCGAAACGCAGTGTTCTGCAGTTAGCACTCTTTTTATGTGTACTTTTAAATGACATTGTTTTTCGTTTGCGAAAATTTGAGTCCAGTCGGCCTTTAAGTCAGCTAACGGGCTTTGAAGACGAAGGGTTGTTTTTGACAACGTTTTTACTGAGGCATTGTACTTGCGTCTTTTTCGTCGTTTTCATTTCTTTGTCTTCTGGCGCTAATTATTTCGACTGGCTTCTTTTGTGCTATAACGTGTTTGTTTTTGGTATTTGCTATAGAATGCCCCTTGGAATAAAAATAACTTATTTACAAGTAGAGATGGGCACTAGTCTCTCGAAGGAAGTCAAGAAGGGAGCAGTGGTGGGGCCCCCAGAGCCACCCCTGGAGGTCGGGGGGTCTTCCGGGATGGAGGCCTGTGCCTCTCAAGTGTCGCTTTCTGGCGTAGTCCACTGAAGGACACGCCCATATTAGATGGTTCACATCAGCTTGTTCGGCAGGAGCTGTGCAGAAGGGGCAGGTGTCATCGAACGGGGCATGGTAGCGTGGAGGCCACGCCCGGGTCAAAGCAGGTGACAGCGCCACTCCGACGCGAAGTCTGCGCAGCAAAACCTCTTCCCAGCGAGCAAGTCTACTGGGGAGGTCCGTTCCACACGGAACGGACCTCCTGGATCGGATCGCACGTGTGGCGCGACGCAGATCGTCCTTCCGTTGGAGAAACTTTTCCATCAGACCGGGTGTTAAGATTGGCAGCGGCCGAGGAATATACGTAGAGTGACAAGCCCTATCCGCTGAAATGTGAGCGGTGAGCGTATTCCGCCTAACCCACAACAGCCTGAAAGGGCAGGGGTACGTGTCTAGTAGTGTGTGGATGTCCCTTGAAATAGTACAATTGTTGGATACTTGGCGTAAATCCCGTATCACCACCGTGGAATCCGTGTAAAGATGTAGGATGGCACCCAAGGGGGCTTGCTGTAGGGCCGGCGTTAGTGCCCGTAAGCCATCCCCGATGGCTGTGAGCTCCACCAGTAGAAATGGCAGGGTGCGGGTGGTTTGGTACAGGCAAGTTTGCGAGGAGTCAGGATAAACGGGACACTGTATCACGGTAGCTAAAACGCCATCCTGGGCCCCAGCGTCCACGAAGGCCTCTACCGCATCGTACTGGGTCGTAGCCGTAAGTAGGCCTCTCGCACATGCTTTTACGGTAGATCGATTGTGAAGTTGGGTCAGTGGTCGATTGTCGGTCACCTGGATTGTCGGTCACCAGGCCATGGCGGCCTGGTTACAGGGCGATCTGGTGAGACAGGTATGGAACAGCCCATATAACTACCTAAGGCCGCTGCTTACGCAACAAAAGTACGTTTGTGTATTCGGGCTGAGCGACGTTGTTCGACTAGTTAGTCAAGCGTGTTCAGCTGAGCCTCAGCTTGGAGCGATGGTATCGGGGTCGTTGCAGGGACGCAGATGATGGTGCGCATCGCGGCTCTGTTATTAGCCTCAAGCCGGGCCCACTCTGTCTGAGTCATGTACTCGAATTGGGCCTGATAAACCAGTAGAGGCTGCAGTACTGACCGCACCAGGAGGCGATCCATCTTAGAGCAGGAACCACCAGACTTCTGCGAGATGCGTCGAATCAGGTGAAGCTTCTGTCCTGCTTTTTGTCGGGCAGATCGAAGCCACATGGCAGCCGACCCAGACGCAGAAATTTCCAACCCTAGCACGCGAAAAGATGTGGCAGCGCGTGCGGGTTGGCCGGAAAGTTGCAGGCGAGAAATCGCTAGTTTGCGACGGCCCCAAGCACTGGCCACAGGTAGAGCGGCTGTTTTGTCCGCTGAGAGTGTCGGTCCAGCGTATTGACACCACCTCTGCGTGTCTGTCAAGGCTTGTTGAAGGCACACGTTTTGGCAATGCATGTCTGGGTGAACGGGCCATACCGTTATGTCGTCCGCGTAGACGAGGAAATGCAGGTTCGATATGGAGCCCAGATGCCAGGCAAGCGGCAACATCATAATATTGAAAAGGAGGGGTGAAATAACTGACCCCTGAGGTACTTAGCGAACTGGTGTGAAGCGGCCATAGCTTGATCCGCCAATCCGTATAGAAAAGATGTTTTAGTAACAAAATGTCTGAATGGAAGAGTCTGGGAGTCAAAGGCTTCGCAGAGCTTCCAGGATAGCCCCGTGGCTGACATTATCGTAGGCCTTATGTATGTCCATGGCAAGGATTGTCCGCCCTTTGTGTGAACGACCGCCTAACAACACTATTGACGACAAATGGCCAAGGCCATCCTCTGTACCCAGACGAGGTCTAAACCCTATCTGGGCCGGGTGGTACCATAGGAAAGTGTCCAACCACCATTGAAAGCGGGCTGCCAGCATGCGCTCCAAAAGCTTGCAAAGCGTGGACGTCAAGGCATCATCATCATCATCATCATCATTATTATTATCATCATCATAATCATCATCATCACAGCCTATCTACGCCCACTGCAGGGCAAAGGCCTCTCCCATTATTCTCCAATTACCTCGGTCCTGTGCCAACTGTGACCAATTTATCCCCGCAAACTTCTTGATCTCATCTGCCCATCTAACTTTCTGCCGCCCCCTGCAACGCTTGCCTTCTCTAGGGATCCACTCTGTTACCCTTAATGACCAGCGGTTATCTTGCCTTCGCATTACATGCCCTGCCCACGTCCATTTCTTCTTAATTTCTACTAATATGTCTTTAACACCAGTTTTCTCCCTGACCCACTCCGCTCTCTTCTTGTCCCTTAATGTTACACCTATCATTTTCCGCTCCATTGCCCGCTGAGTCGTTCTCAATTTAAGTTGAACCCTCTTAGTGAGCCTCCAAGTTTCTGCCCCGTAGGTGAGTACCGGTAAGATGCAGCTGTCATGCCCTTTATTCTTCAGCGACAATGGTAGGCTGCTATTCATTATCTGAGAATGTCTGCCATATGCACCCCATTCCATTCTGATCCTTCTAATTATTTCTGCCTCATGGTTGGGATCTGGGGTCACAACTTGGCCTAAGTAGATATATTCGCTTACCACTTCCACTGCCTCGCCACCTATCTCAAATCGCTGTGCTGTCCCGAAATTACGGATCATTACTTTAGTTTTCTGCATATTAATTTTCAGGCCCACGGTTCTACTCTGTTCGTCCAGTGCGGAAAGCATGCTTTGCAATTCGCCCCCCGATTTACTTAGCAAGGCAACGTCATCAGCAAATATGAGGTTACTGAGGTATTCTCCATTAACCCTTACTCGCACCTGTTCCCAATCCAACGTTCTGAATACTTCTTGTAAGCATGCTGTGAATAACATTGGAGAGATTCTGTCTCCTTGTCTGACACCCTTCCTTATAGGCATTTTACTGCTCTCCCTATGGAGGATGATGGTAGCTGTAGACCCATTGTAGATATCTTCTAGTATTCTTACATAATGCTCATCTACCCCCTGGTTCCGTAATGCCTGCATGACTACTAGGGTTTCGACCGAGTCAAATGCTTTCTCATAATCTATGAAGGCTATATATAGGGGTTCAGTATACTCAGCGCACTTCTCTATCACCTGATTGATCGTGTAAATATGGTCCATTGTTGAATAGCCTTTAGGGAACCCTGCTTGTTCTGTAGGTGGACTGAAATCTAAGGTTGCAGAAATTCGGTTAGCGATTACCCTGGTAAGTACCTTGTAGACGACTGACAGTAAGCTGATCGGCCTGTAATTTTTCATGTCCTTCATGTCACCTTTCTAATGGATTAGGATGATGTTCGCGTTCTTCCAAGATCCCGGTACCATTGCGGTCATTAGGCATTGCGTATACAGGCTTGCCAGTTTTTCCAGTACAATTTCTCCGCAATCCTTCAAGAGGTCTACTGTTATCTGATCCTCACCAGGTGCTTTGCCCCCTTTCATTTCTTTCAAAGCCTTCCTTACTTCTTCGGTCGTTACTGGTGGGATGTCTATCTCCGTCAAGGCGATGGGGCGCAAATTGGGGAGATGGTCCGGTGGCTTCCCTGGCTTCGGTAGAGACACAATATCTGCATGAAGCCACGACTCTGGTATTTGGGCAGACAGCCAAACCTCGTTGATGTAGTTGAGGAGATGCTAAGCGCTGGCTCATCGCGATTCTTGTACACCTCATATGTAATGCCATCCAGTCCCGGAGTAATCCGAAGTTTTGCGTGGTCAATCGCAGCTAGGAACACAGCCATGGTGAAAGCTGATTGAATTTCATGAGCTGCGTCGTCAGAGGGCGTTGAACAAACCAGGTGTAATAAAGAAAACGGCCACGGGTTACTGGCTGAAAGGATGTGATAGGCAGGGTACAAGGCGCGGGCAACATCGGTGGCAAAGTGGTCGGGAGTCTTGCCCGATGCCAGACTTGCACTGGCTACCGCATCCGGAATGTGGCCTCCACTTTCCATCGCCCGAAAGGTGCGCCATATGGATGATGTAGTCGCCGATGCGCCGAGCGATTCACACCAGCTGAGCCATCGCTGCCTCGACAGACGCTTCTCATGACGCCGGGCAGCTGCAGTCAGACGTTTCAAGCGTACCCAAGATTTCTGAGAGGCGTCATTCAGAGCATGCCTAATAACAGCGATGGAATTTGGGCTGAGCGCCGTGAGGTTTGTGTTGGTTTTACCCCGAAAGCCATCCCAATTCCCAACCGTGCAGCTACGGCGAAGGTGACGCGTCGAACTCGGAGTAATGCCAATCCTAATGGGGTGATGGTCACCGCGCAAGCAGTCTGCTTCTCGCTGCCATGATAACGTATCACCCCCAAGCCACCATGTGAAGAAGCGTAAAATTAGCATCACTAAAGTGGTCCAGTAACACAGGCCCGCCTTCACTTGAGGTGGGGTAACCCCAGTCACAACGAGGAGCATTAAAGTCCCCAGCCACAAGTATGGGACAGGCTGCGTTTGAAGGGAGCAGAGAGGATAGCCAGCCTAATCGTAGCCGAGGTGCACGTTCACTGTGTGGGCGCACATAGCATGACAAAAGAATTACAGCGCATCGGGGCAGTTGCACCTTCACCGCAACCACTTCTTGCCATGAGGTGCACCACGTGCGTAAGGGGATCGGGGTTTGTGGTAAAGACGTGAGTACATCAATGACGGCTTTGCTGGCGGGGAGCTGGTGGAGCCACAGCGCCGATCAGCTATGAATGTTTTAGCGTAAGCGCTGAAATTGGGAAGGCAAGGCAGGCAATTGGCCTCTTCTAAGAGGAAGGGCCAAGCACTAAGTTTGCCCAGGCGAAGACGTTCCCGAAGCTCTCCAATTTTCGTTGCGAGCCCGCGACAGTTCCACTGCACTAAGTATTGTGGTTCAGGCATAATGGAGTTGGGCTGCTAACACCGACAAGAACCGCTGTAACTGCTGCACCACAAATTGTAGGAGTTCTTGGTGGTTAGAGGCCGAGGAGACTGGCTTTTACGGGGTCAGGCTGGAGGATGAGAAGCGGGTCTCGTTGGAATAACCTCGTTGTACCCGCCGCGGTGGCTCAGTGGCTAAGGCGTTGCGCTGCTGAGCTCGAGTTCGCGGGTTCGATTCCCGGTCGCGGCGGCCGCTTTTCTGATGGAGGCGAAAAGCAAAAACGCCCGTGTGTACGAGATTTTGGCGGACGTTAAAGATCCCCAGGAGGTCAAAATTAAACCGTAGCCCTCCACTACGGCGCGCCTCATCGCCTGCATTGCGTGGGCGCGTTAAACCCTACAATCAATCAACCTTGTTGTTGTCGAGGCTGCTGACGTTGCAGGTGACGAATTAGCCAAGCACGGCGCTGGATGAGCTTCGTGACCTTGTTCTCTTCCTTTTCTTAATGAACTACGTCAGCAAGCAGACTGGCACACGCCACAGCCTCCCCAGAATCGGGGTTCTACGAGGCTGGCTTGCACCTGCCCTACTCCTGTGCCATCATGTTCAGGTGTCACGCGGCACGCACTATTCTGCAACTTCTACTTTTCAAATTCAAAGTGTGATGAATTTCACGAACCGGGCACATTAGCTACTAAAAGCTCAGAACTTCCTCCCCCCATTGGGACGGAGGAAGGAATAGCAACAACGAAAACAGCAACAATTTATAAGCTTTATTTCCTTTTCTATTCACTGTTCTTGTTCGGCGAAGCACTGTACATTGGATTTTCTTCCATTGAGTCCAATCCCTTCACTCCCCTCCTTTCTTTCGCCCCTTTCCCACTCCCTCTGGCGTCAGGCTGTTACTTAATTTGTCAGCTCTTTTCTCGCTTTCCATGCACTTCTTCCTGCAATACGCGGTGAGGCTGGCGAAAACACTTTTAAATGTGTATATATAGCCTCTGATAATAGATAGGCGCTGCTGATTTCACATATATATACACATGAGCTGTACTGCCAGTTACGTTTTTTTTTAATGTGCGACAAGCAACGCCACTGCCGCGCTGGCGATAAATGAAACTCACAGAAATTGTTCTGTGAGCAGACGATAACTTAAGCTCACACTCCGGCTGCAGACAGATAGACGCGCGGTAGAACCTGCGGAAGCCATGACCGGCGAACCACCTGCAAGAATATAAACCTCTTAGTGATCATATTGCGCACACACCGGTCAACTGTCGACTGGTGGCGGTCAGTGGTGCGGTACCAACGCTTCCGTGGTTCCAGCGCAGTGCGACACCAACGTTTCCGCAGAAGCTGCCCACCGAGTAAACCTGCAGCGCCTACAACACTTGCTCCTCAACGGTCATCGAGCGAAAGCCGCCTCGACGTCGTCGCAAACGGGGGTAGGTCGAGAAGATGACTGCACAGCGAATGCACAGTACTTTCGTAGAGATAAAAACATGCTTGAATTCATTTTCCATTTCAAAGATCAGTCGGGGTAGATAAATGCCTGCTACGGCGATCATGAACAATAAACCACGCCGAAGCAGCACCCGCCACGACCGCCACGGTTTCAAATCGTCAGTGGAAAACCATTCCCTAGTTTTCTCCGAGTTCACATTTTAATCAAACACACCCAGCTAATTCGTGGGCGTGGCGACCGAAGCCACAAAACCCATGGCGTCGACTTTGTCGATGGCGTAGCGTCATTGCCACGAAGTCGACATTTGATGCCTGCTAGCAGCGACAAGAACCCACCACCAAACAAAAAAAAACATTCCCCTCGCGAGGGGCACGATCAAATGCAGAGCATTTCTGCGGGGGGGGGGGGGGGGGGGGGGGGGCGCCTGCAAGTCGTATGGATTACGTATTGGTGGTTGTTGTTATAATTGTTGTCTTCCAGCGTAGACATTGTCGATGAAGTCGATGGTGAAACGTGCCGTGAACCCCCTGCCGCGGCTATGACGCAACGTGGCGCGGCTATGACGCAACACAATCCAACACAATCCACTTTAATCCAGTCCAATCCAAATCCAATCCAATCCAATCCAAGCCAATCCAATCGAATCGAATCCAATGCCCCTCGCGAGAGAGTGTTATAGCGCCGAAATCGCCACCACACGAACGCGTGATGCTGACGTCACGATCACGCCACAGATGTTAGCGACCGCAGCGCGCGCGAACGACATATGTGGTTTAAGCGCGAACCGACCGCGGCGAGAGAGCGCGATGCGAGCGCCCCCACTTGTTCTTGCGCGCGAACCTAACGCGGCGACAGAGGGTGTTGCGCACGTCCCCACCTGTTGTGCGCCCGAACCGAACGCGGCGAGAGAGGGCGTTGCGAGCGGAGAGACGTTCGTAACCTTCCGTTCTGTGTCGGCTTTGTGGCTCAGTTGGTAGAGTACCGTGCACCTTGCGTTCCGCCCGCAGAGTCGTTGGATCGAAACCTGGCGCCGGCAAGTATTATTTTTTTATATAGTGTAGGGGGAGCGATGCCAACGCGGGTGACATCATGAGTTACTGAAATGCTCTGCATTTAAAATGAACTCCCCAGGCCGCCGTGCGAGCGAATGGTGCTACAGTCAAGGGGGTCTTCGCTCCGAACCATGGTTCACTCTGGTCCGAGCCGATAGGAGTGGCCAAGAAGACACGATTTTCCCACAGCAGCATTCTTCATACACTCCTGAACACACAGTCGATAACAAATGACACGGTTTATACGCCTAAATCACACTCGCCAACGCTCGAACACAATCTTGACGCGCTGAATTGGGACAATTTCTGATAAGCGCCCGCCATGCACACTCGACCAAGCCGTAAACATAAATTCAGCATTAATGCGCCACGTTTTGTTTTTCGTAAGCAACACGAAAGCATGCAGTCAGTGACGTTATGCACGTATGTTTATGACAAGATGCAGTGTATTTTGAAAATATTGCCCATAAAACATATTAATACACTTGGCAGCTATTATAAAATAAGGACGGCAGCTGCGTTTGGCAAGAGAACATCATTTGTTCAGGTTAATATTGACATCAATACCCCAACGCCATCAAGTAAAGTTGATCCAAAGGCGAGCGGAAGGCGGGTGTTCAAGTGAAGAACATCACACACTCTTTTTTACCTCATCTATTTACTTAATTCAATCGCTTTTAGTAATGTAAGCGCTATAACCTTCCTGGCCGTCACCGCCGCAACGCTATCATCTGCTGCTGCGTTACAACTTTATGGCTCGATCACAGAAAACGACGGCCGTTACCATTGGTTGTTTGGCGCGGTAAGGACAGCGAAACGCTATGTATTTTAACGGCGGAGCGTACCGATGCCGCCGATTGACTGATTAGTCAAGCTCCAACTCATTCAGCGCAGTGATGAATAAAATAGCCAGATTTCTTTGTTATTTTTCTCTTGAATTCAGTCACCTGACCCACCATCTTACCATGGGGAGTGTGACCAAATGCCGCGCGTTGGGTTCTTTGTAAACGAGAAGCTTGCACTGCTCTCTTATGTTACTGTTACGCCAAACAAATTGCTTCCAAGCATAAAAACAAAATACGGGACGTTATTTTTATGCGCCATTATTGCTGACTTGGAAACAGTCCCAACATTTCTTTTTCGCTAAAAAACGGTTTTCAACCAGCCGTCGCACAAATTGCTTCCAAGCATAAAAACAAAATACGGGACGTTATTTTTATGCGCCATTATTGCTGACTTGGAAACAGTCCCAACATTTCTTTTTCGCTAAAAAACGGTTTTCAACCAGCCGTCGTGCGAAGCCTGCGGCAAATTCACGGGGATTTCACGGCACCAAAGGTCAGTGAAATTTTTTGCGCTATTCCACGGCGACAGCATCCTCCCTTTTCAAGCTGTTACGTAACACTACGTCAATTTACGCAGGCTGACGTTGCCAATGCGTGACGTGAACGTTCACTCAAACTGTTTATATTACGTCACGTCTTCTCAGCCAATCAGGAATGGCGGTGACCGCGGAATATAGCTGAACGTCCTATGTTTCTCCACCGCCGTGGTGGAAGTCATGGCCGTCGGGGACGTTCGAAGTGCTCATGCGAAAATCTAACCACGGAAACCTCGCGATAGCACAGTTAACAGGTTGGGAACCTGCTACATTCATTGCAAGGTCATTTTGACAAACACAGTTCTCACATACGGTATCGAATGTGACGGCGATTTACAGATTCAGGCGCGGAGAAGTGAGGTGTTTTGGCGGAGGGATGCACGTTTGAGCTTACGCTAGAAACTGCCCCTTCGATTTTCTTGCACTAAACAATTTAATTGAGGAAAACTGAAAAACTGGAATTCTTGCACAAATACCCGCACAACGAACGTGGGAAGCGGTGATGAAAATATGGCCGGGACGTGCTATTGCGAAATTCGTATTCTCGCATTGACCTGCTTCGAATAGAAAATACAGGAATCTTGACAATTTTTGAGCAGGGATAGTGTTGGTACGAATTTTGTTCCGCTTCATCTCCCTAAAAGGGTTGTAAGCACTGGCGACCAGTGTACGCTGCCAGTACTGTGGCCGTCCATGTGCGCATTCTTCAGTCCTGGATCCACGCATGATCGCTTCGAGCGGCTGATCGCTTTGATTTCTATTCAAAACAGCAGCGAGAATCGCGGGACGGGTGACGAGAAAAGTTTCGCCTTGAGGCACCTACGAAGACAATGCATCCGCGCGCGCCTTGCGAAGAAATCGGGGCACGCCGCCCGCACAAACGGCCTTTGTATATTCTCATCCACGAGGTCACATTGTTCCTCGCAAGCGATATTAATCATCGCTGTACCTTCACTGAAGCTCTCCGGTTGTTTGTTCCCGCTTCAACGCGCCCGACGTAGCGTCATCTAAAGAGCGAACATCAATCTTGTAATGCAAGACCAGAACACTTGGGTAGGGCGTTAACGGGCGCCCGACAACGATCTTCCCGACTCATTGAAAAGCCATGCGCTTTTCCACAACCGCGACGGACAAGGCATGACAAAGACGTGCGAACTACATTTTAAATTTTCATCGGGCAACGGAAGAGGCGAACAGTTTCCCGTCTTCCCCGCGTGCGACCGCGTGGTGCGTTTGATATTGCTGTTGTGTGACGGCGCGCTTTCTTGCAGTGTAACAAGGATGCCAGCACTTTGAGCCTCGTCGTGGTAGCGGGAGACTCCATTGTTGGCTGTCCGCGAGCCTTTGCCGGACACTCGTGAGATCGCACTTGGCGGCCGCTTTCTTCCGCACTCCCCGTGAGCAGCGCGGCCGCCTCGGACAAAAAGAGGGGGAAGAAGCAAAAAGAAAGGAAGGAAGACTACGAGGAAGACAGCTGGGAAGAAGAATGAAGAGACCGGACACGCCGGACCAGTTCTCGCGGCCACTTCCGAGTAATTTGCAACGCCCCATCACATACGCACGCACACACGGGGGCGTGAAGTCGGCGCCGCCTTGCGCCCTTCGCCTCGCTCGGCCGGCCGGCCGGGCCTTGTTTCCCGGTGCTTATTTCACCCTCTGAAAGCGGCAGCAGCGTTCAGGACCGTGTCGTGGCGCCGTTTCGCACGAACAGTGGCAGAGGGCGGCAGGGCCTGGGTGAGACGACAAAGACAATGGTTGGCTTCGAGAGAAGTTGGTGCCTTTTAACTTAAGGCATGGTGACGAAAAAGTCAGCGGAAACTGTTGCTGTGCTGCGACTTTTGCCCGTGACGCAGGCAGAGTGAAGTCTTTCCTCTCTGCATTGCCCACAGATCGGACAAACGGCGAGTGATTCAACGGAGGTCTCCTCGTGTCCTTGTGGAGGTTGCCATTGGATGCCAGCCCGAAAAGACACATTATGGAGCTGAGTCACGCGCGTTCCCCGGTCGCCTTGCTTCGCGATAACCGCTGAAATTGGTTTTTGCTTGTGAGGAAGGAGCACAGCAGCTCTAAAAATGGGTTCTCTGTATTTCCTTAGAATTGCTTCACCGCACTCGTGTTGAAATTAAGCTCCAATTTTTCCGTATAGTGGCAGCTTCACATGCCACCTCTCGGTCAAAAGCGGCGACTGGACTCAAAAGACTGTAGTTCAAAGAATTCCCTCGATTCAGGCATCGCAGACCAGCTTGCTATTTTTATTTGTATTCCGACTGGGTGCACCATGGCCAAGAACCTGATTCGAAGGTGAAACTTAGCGGCTGCACTTTTCTATTCCGTAATAAGACGCTGTGGCCGAAGCGCACTTGCACCTGTGTGAGCGTCCACCACGAATCTCAAATTCGGCACATTTCGGAATAAAACGACTTCTTCCAATTAGAGTCTATGCACAGTTTCCGGCACGTATCGGTAGATACCGATGAATCTAATCACTAAATAAAGCATCTCGCCCTTCGCCGGGACATTTGTTCTCCAGTTCAATTTAGAACCCCGTTTCGCTGCCGGTCGCAATCTCCCGTTCTAGACGAAGCGCTGGCGGAACTGTTTTCGCCGGAAAGGCTGAGGAGTGCTTTTGCGAGCGGTGGCCGTGTTCGTCTTGATTTCGAGAAATAGCAGCGGGCGCCAAACCGAATGGAAGCGGCGCCGCTTCTTCCGGATCGTGCCTTCACGCACATCCGCTAAGGGCGAGACGCGGGACGACCGGAAGTCGGCGGCGGCGGGGAAGCAGGCACGCGGTCGCTACGTTACAAGTTCCCACTCTGTTACGCACCGGCCGCGTCGCCGACGCGAGAAGAGGGTTCGTAAGGGGACGGCCACAGGGGCTGTCCACTCGCGCCTTTCAGGCGACGCTGCTGTGCTCTGCACTTACGGCGGGACGTGGCGGAGATCAGCGCGCGCGGCAGCGGTGTATGCGAGCAATACAATAACCGCTCTAGAAAGGCTTTTGTTGCAGTTGTTCACTTCTACCGTGTGTTTTGAATCGCTTATAGGACATGCGGGGCGGGAAATGCAGACTCAGCCGTGCTACTGCAGAGTCCTTCGAACAAATTCATTGCACACATTGGACGCTTGAGTGTTTTTAAGTTCGGATTTTATTACCACATTGGAGACCTTTTTGTCAGATTAAGGCGATATTTGTATTGCTACCCTTCAAGTGCTGGGGTCTTGTGTTCCGTACGGGATCAGGTTGTTCGAAGTGATGTTTCCCGTAGCACTTGTTGTTTCTCACGCTGGGGAGGGAGGGAGGTTGAGTGAAAATAACGAGGTTCGTAGAATGCGGGCTCGCTGCTTTGGACTCGGATGAACAGTGTGACACCGAAAGCGCATGCACGCACGCAAGTCGCGCAGGCCTTCATTTGTAGCAACTAGCACGCTCGCTGCCTTTTCATGAACTGGCTAGAAGCGGAAACGCTGCTTTCCTAGAGAGGTTGTTGTAACAAGTCCCGAGTCATGAAGACTTCGTTCCTCGTGCCTAATTTTTTTTCATATATCGAATGCAACAAGCAGCACCAGTGCAACACAGCAGGGTAGCGATTAGACATCACTTTCATACTGCATAGCCCCCGGGCCAGCCAATTCCTGGTGGTACGCACAATTCCAAGAAGCAGCGGGCAAATTATACAAAACGGAACAAGCCATAACATCATTTAGACCTCCAGCCACGCTTCTGGCGACGCACCGGCAAACGCGGTTGCCCCAGTGTAGCGAACCCGGGCACTAAACATCCCCATAACAGGGCCATCACCAAGAAATGTGCAAAAACGTTATAGACTGCACATCCCCTGCTTAGGCCTAACTCATATAGCCAGGGAGCAGTGTCCTTGAGTACTTACACTGCATGCCCCTCGGGTAGGCACTTCTCCAAAGGAAAGACAAAGTAAGCATCAGTGTGTGCACACCGATCCACAGCATATCAACACTCTAAACACACGTGACCTATCGAACTACACAGCTCACACTGACCCGACCTGGTGGACTCTCGTCTTATGTTTCCGGTAACAAGCAGCCCTAGTGCAATACACCAGAGGTGCCTTAGAGAAGCGCATTCCGAAGTGATCTTCTCTAGAGCACTATTGGTGTGCTGCATTCGTGCTATTTGTTAGTCGCATTTGTTAGTCGCCCCCAAATTGCATGAAGCTCCATCGGGTGGATGCGACATGTAATCGGGTAGTCGGAACCAGTGCCGATTCTAAGTGAAGTTTTGATGTGGAAGCATTCTCGTCGGAGCAACCTATTACCCCGACCGTGTACGCCCTGCGTCTGTACAAAAGTGGAAAAGTTCACACAATTTTTCGCTAAGATATGTAAATTAAGTTTATCGGGGGAAGGAAAAATCAAATAAAATTAAAACTCAGCCAAAGAAATTAGAAAAATTAAATATGGGTTCCGTCAAATTATGACAATCCCATGAAAAGTAACGCAAAGTTGTGACAAAGCAGCAACGCTGGGCTGCACACAAATGCACAATTAGCGCATTTCATTGTTATAAATGAACATTGGCAGAAACAAAGCCAAAAAGCTGACCAAGCGAAACGCAAAATCACCCAATACACCCAAACGCGACATAAACGACCAAGTGCAGCACAAATTGGCTACCAAAACCGAACGTAGTACCAAAACAAATTGGCGCGGCTTGCACTAGCGTACGATGTGCCCCAACGTACGATCGGCCACAGGTGCCGACGTATGAATAATCGACCCAGCGAACGCGCCAACAGCCCACGCACCTGTACCGGCAGTAACCTGGCTGCAGCCTTTGCAGAGACTGCAGAGACTGTAGGCCAGGCTTCGTAGCATGCCAAGTTTTCCGGCGTTACAGGGGTGCGCGCAAGAGGGAGATTTTTGAAGCGATCCTCAAGAAAGGCGGAGAGCGTGTCCCTACTGGGCGCGGAGATTGCATACATTGACAGGACTCTTGCGTGTGATTTTTAGCGCCTTTGGATGGCGCTGGCCCACGCGTTGTTCTGTGTTGTTTATGAAAGAAGCCATTGTGCATGCGTACTGTCAAGTACCTTGGTTTCTGTGTCGCGATGCGTTTTTTTGGGGGTGATGCCTTAGGTGCTCGGGCTGTCGGCGTCTCATGTCGTCGTAGTATCATGCAGTGACGGTACTAAAACACCGGGACACTCGTTTTCCCACGCCTCGCGCTAGAACACTTCGTGCTTCAAAGACACGAGACATACAGCAACGCTCTATACCTGTACCCCCGAAATGTTCCATCTCTGTGAGCAGGACACCAAGGCGACAAGAATACAGTAATAACCTGCATGCTTCGCCCCGCAACAAGTTCACATTAGTGGAGATGGCGCGGCATTTTTTTCCTTTGTTTTGGGCCCTGGGTTTCCCACATGCGTAGAACGCATTTCCGTTCATATAGTTTGTTCACTCGAATAAAAATCAGTTGCTAGTCTGCTCCCTGTGTATCTAGTCGTCCTCTATTGTGTCCTCGTTTTATGCGCAGATTTTCTCTTTCGTAATGTACCAACTAGCCGAAGTTTGTATTCTGCTTAAGTTTATTCCCGAACTAGCCCGTGAAATTCCTCTATGAACGGCAGGCCCGAATGCAGCCCGGCAGGCCCACGCTAGAACTCGCGGCCAAGTCCAAAGCCAACGCCTGCGCTACGAACCAAAAGGAAATGCTGTGCGCCCTCAATACGGGGCTAGCTCAGAAATGGCCAGCTCGAGCGCCGATGAACAGCTTCGGCTGATTCATCGGGCTGAGAGGGCTGGACGAGCACTTGCCTCTTTTTTTTCTGTAATAAAACTTACTCTCTCTCTCTCTCTCTCTCTCTCTCTGTCTCTCTCTCTCTCTCTCAGTCGGGTAAATGCCGGTTTTATAACGGGCGCGGCCCAGGTTCGATTTTCCTGATTTCCATTTGGGTGCAGATATGATTGTTCCCCGCCGCTGCTAACCCCGCACACCTCGGCCATGCGGGGTAGCCCAGTGGTTACATTGCTAGTTTCACAACGTGAAGGTCCCCGGTTAGATTCCCGGCACCTCCCTGAACATACTTTTTTCTTCGGTCGCGCACTCCCAGACCTGTTCGTGGGCTCCCTGCCTCCTCGTCAGTTACCCTCACACTTGTTGGGAGGTGTTATGGGGCAATGGACGGATATTGTCGCTGTCGGACGCATTTCGCTGTCTTGGAGGAAGAAAAGCGAAAATTTAAGAAGCGGCAGCCCGAACAGAAGCGTGATTGGGCGCGAAAACAGCGGAAAGCCAGTGCGGCCGCCGTTGCCGCCTCAAGTTCCAGCTGGTCATGTAGCTGCGAATCCCTCCCAAATGAACAGCAACTGGCCCGCTTCGAACGCGGACGTGGGCCAATATCAGTCGTTCATATCAGAGGGCTTTCAGAGCGACATCTTGAACAGTAGTTTTCACTTCTAAGCACCCGCTCATAACCGGTTGTCGGTTTATGCGGGAACGAGTTGGGAGAGGAGGGTAGCAGGGTGGGGGGGGGAGGGCACGCGCAGACCCTTACTGATGACATCTCCGTTGTGTTGGCGTCAGGTTCAACGTGGCCTTCAAACAGCCCAATGCGACCGGTCCAGTGTCATGTGTGACAGAATGCATTGGGTTGGTGTGTTACACAAACTGCCCACGAAGCGGGAGGGAAAGGGATGCTGTACGTTTGTCCGCCAGGATAAACTCGATAATCCTCGGGTTTTTCCAAGTTTCAGTCAGGTAATTCGCTAGGAAGTATGCTCAGTCGTAAATTACAAACAAACGCGTCCTGTTTCGTGCTCTCCGTGGTGGGCGTGCTGCTTTGTCATCCTGTCATCCTTCTTGACAGAGTGGATGGGCAGTAAATGTTTTCTCTCTTTCCCTATTTTATCCATATCTCGAGGTCTGTAGACATTAAAGGCACACCGAAGTGGACTCGCCAACTTTCAGTTTTTGTTTGATCTGCGTAGACTGGCTCAAATAAACACTTTTCTTCATTTATACGGTCGATAAAGCAGCATTTATTACTGATAAAATCTGAAGAAGAAAGCTCCAGATTACATGTACGTTTGGGTCTTAAGATCTATGATGCGCTAGCGTTACTGCAGCATCGAGGGAGCGTTTTGGGAAGGAGTTGCTGCATTTACCATTTATGCTTTCCAAGTACTGAATATCAGTGACGAGAGCTAGGGTAGCCATAGTGGTTTTGATCGCCACGGCGCTGGAAACTCATAGGAAATGCAAGCTTCCGTGGCTTAAGATATTGGAGCGAAAAGTTGCAGCAAACACTGTCTAAGATTAAAATTGTTTATTGCGCTGGCCTGACTGAAGTTTTGATTTTTTCTAAGCCATACAGAGAGCGGGAGAGAGAGAGAAATACAGGAGTGTCTGTGCAGTAAGACTTATTGACTCTTCGGGAGTAAGGGATGGCAGATACTATGGGTTGAGTCAGAATTCCAGGACCCCAGAATTAGCTCCCGCTTACCTTGAGCTCACACGCTGGTCCATGCATCCTTGATTTGTCGATATAAGTTGGATATGTAATGTTGGAATTGTTCACTTCTCAGCATATCCTTCGCTATGGGCAGGTTTTGTAGAAGAGAGTGGATGTCTGCCCGTATTTAACACAGTTTTAGGTTCATCAAGGATATTTCCTACCAGACAACTTCACCCCTCTTGGTTTGTATCCTGACCAGGGTTTAAGCGATGAGATCCCCGTGTGGCACGGGGAAGGATGGAGTTCCCACGCGTAGGATCAAGAAACGTTTTTTATATTTTTTGGAGGGGTGACTTGACAGCCGGGGTCAACAGGGCGCACGGGATGCAAGTTCGAGTGGATCTTGGTCGGCTGCGTCGCTTGCTTCCAGACCCTCGGTCCTGTGTGGTAATGTATTTGTGAACTTTTATCATTCTGTATTGCAGAATCCTTCTCAAGTATTTACGTACTCTGCCTGTTGAGTACCAACGGCCTATTGAGCATATGTAATGATGTTCAAGCATCTTTTCGACAGTTCCGCCGGGGGGATCGCAAAGGGGATTCAATTAACGTGTGTATGAAGGTAATTCAATCATAGAGATTGCCACATTACTCCAGCTGGACAATGTTGCCTTGTAGTTTCCAACGTCCCGGCGTCGGCCTATACTGTTGTTTTCATAGTTTTGAAACTTTCCTGAAAATAATTTGATCCTTTCTTGCTGCCTGTGCTGGCGTATCTTTGAATCTGTGTTTTTTTAGCAGGGGGAGGGCTTTTATGTAAAGTCGATGGATCAGTGACGTATCCATCGTGGCGTCCCGCCTTCTTTTTTCGGGGGTGCCGATATATTTTATAGGATGACCGGTTCCCATTTTCGTTTTCCCACACCCTCTTGTTGTGCTACGAGAATGACCGTTGTTATTTCTTCACAGGTATTAAAAGACGCAATTTAAAGGCCCTCGATGTGATTGTGAAACTAGGAAGGTTAAGGGCTGCCCCTTATGCTGTCTCAATGATGGTGTTTATTTGGCTTTCTTCAGTGCGGGTAAATAGTTTCTCGTACTGCAGGCAGTATGATGACTGGCCCATGATCAGTGCCTGCGCAAATGTTATCATTTTTAACGCGATAGCGTTATTAGGCTCCTTTTTCTAATCCCCTGTGGTTCCAAGCCGTCCGCTATCAGCCGTGCTCAACAGGCGTCCATGGAAGTACGTCAGCGCTGCCACCAGGAAGCTACGACTGAGGCAGCAAAATTCGAGGGCTCCGCTGAACCTGTAATGTGGCGCTACGGCAACAGAAGTTTGGAACGAAAGACAATGGTACAACGTCGGATACAAAAGAAAGGACACGCGTTTTCACCAGGTGCCGCGCCTGCCCGGTGAAGTTTCTTCTATGCCCAGTCGTTAATAGCATGCTGCGCAAATACGGTCTCCAGCCGTGCCCCCAACTTACGTCATCACACTAAAGCGGGTTTCCACCAGAAGATAAAAAGCATACATTTACGGCGATTCATGCCCCCGAGGGTACTTGGGGCCTACGAGGCTTTTCGTAGTGGAAGCCTCCGACAGAATTTTGACCACTTCAGGATCTTAAACGTGCGCCGAGATCTCGACACACTAGCGTGTTTGGGTTCTGCTTCCATCAGAAAAACGACCACCGCGGGCGGGCATTGAACCAACGGCCTTGGGCTTAGAAGCGCGACGCCTTACCCACTTAGCCACCGCGCTATTTCACGGGAACTTTTGCCACCACCAACCGTGGATGACCTAACTAAAGCAGGGGACAAAGGATTAAAGACGGTCTCTCAGAAATCAAGGAAGGCGCAGGTTATAAGCCAAAAATTGCTAAAATAAAGCCCACTATATAGCGTCAAATGGCATAAGTTTTCAAAATACTTTTCCATATTCCCACCGTTATGTCTTCGCTGAAAGCTCGGTTTGGTAAACAGATGGCGTCGGGCGGCCATGTTAAAACTCAGCCTAAAAATAGGCACGAATATTATCCCAGTGAACAGCGACGTAAGAAATATTGCTTGGTAGGGTGCAAGACAAGCAGATAGTTCCCAACTTGCAATTGCCAAAAACAGAAAATCTTTAACCAATTATTGCCCACAAGCAAAACGTCCAACAAAGAAAGAGCAAGGAAAACAGAAAGAAACGATTTAACTCGTGCAACCACTGATAATGACCAGAATACTGCCGAGCCTGCCGATTCACAAATTTACCTTCACCAAAGAAAATGAAAGAAACAAAATCATTACGACAGCATATAAACCAGTTTTCAACCTCGCAATTTTGACCATCAGAGGGACTAACAAAGGCTAGACCACCAAGATAACACAATGAAAATGCATAGACTGTTTTATAAGAAGGGCACGGTTGTTTACTCTATGGAGGAAAAAAATAACAGTTTTCGGAGCAAAGAATGGATTCGGGAACCGCAGGACAATAGTGTATGAAGGTGAATAGGAGAGGCTGTCACGCTGCAGTCGTCCTAAGTAGGATGTGTGTGATAATGACGATCAATGGGTCCTCAACTTGTGTCTTCCTAACGAATTTCAAGAAATCAGAGAAACCATGCACTCTCCTAGTCCCAAGAAAGCGGATGTAAAAACAAAATCGGGAGGGGCATCATACACTCTTTGAAAAGAAACAGGCACCCCCAAACAGAAAAGAAAAGACAGCCACCCACACCCCTTTGAGAGGAAACCACTGCACGCCATGACAGACATGGCTCCGATCCAGCGACCCCGCATTAAAACTCTCCTCTGCAAAAAAATGTGGATACAATCCTACACAAGAAGGGACGAATTGGCAGGCTCAACTTCATTAGAGGAAGGTTTCAATATGTACGAAAGCACGAGGCCCTAATTGCCATAGTTGACTACTCTGGCAACATTTGTGACTGCATCACCCTCCAAAATTTATGACAAAGAAGTGGAAGTTGGAGCCATCCTCTTGGTCATCCGTATAGCGGATGTATCGAATAAAAGCATAACATCCTTACAGACTCATAAAGAACATAATACGGTTTTCGTGCGGCATAATACTAAGCGTTTCGGCAAGATATTCTCATCCATACTGCAGAAAGTTAACAACGTCACCTGGACAGCCTGGTCCAATGGTATGAAAGCGAACGACGCACTATGCAAGATGCACACGAACTCACATACCGGGCTCCTTGTGACCACGACTGCCACACTTCCCTCTTCCAAAAAACGTTAAGAACGAATCCTCATCCTATGCCTAGGAACACATTCTTTCCCCTTGCTACAACGAGGTATCGATGAGGAAGAATCACAAACTCTGCGGAAGAAAAACCAACACAGTTTCCTGAAAATCCAGTGCATTAAGGTGTTCGGTGCGAACATCACACATAACATAACTCTGTTAAAATATGGAAAAAATCCACCCTCTTGCGCGCAACTTTGCCGTGTCCAAGGGTATGGCCTGGGGAGAACCACTCAAACATAACACATTCAATTTGTTCGAAGCATGGGAGGCATATTTGAGCAGCTGGTTATCTCAAGGTCGGAGTGAGCTTATTGAGAGGGAAAAGGAGCAGCTGCTGGATCTGGTGCCACAGGCTCAGGTTCCACCTCTGAGCTCGGTCATCTCTTTCGTAAACCACAACTATTTCTCCCTGGACAAAGATCTTGTCTCTCTCTCTCTCTCTCTCTCTCTCTCTCTCTTTGAGAAAAGCAAAATTCTTCGGCCCGGCTAATCATCACGGAATAAACGTTTCGACTCCTCACTCAAACTCACGTCGCATTTGCAGCCTTTCACGCTCACATTTTAAGCCACAGAAGCGCCGAGAGCCTTTTTCTTTCCTGGAACACGGCTATTGAAAACCCTTGTTCCTAGTCTTTCTCTTTTCGATAACCTTTCGTTCTCGTGAAGCATAGATATGAAATGTAGTAGCAGCGAACGGAAATGGTCCGTGGGAGTCTAAGTATCGCTATCGCGCCTTACATCTTGGGTTACAAACGTAGATGTCTTTGCAACTTTTGATTTCGTGAATCACACACATCCCCGGCTCGAGCGACCATGACGTACTCCAGTTCGCTCTTTCCCTTCCGGCTAAAAAAAAACAGAAGCGCATAAAAAGCATCAGGGAGTGCAATAGTGCCAACTTCGAAGCTAGTAATACAGGGCTTTGTATATTTCGTGATAGTTTTTTGTCACGTTATAGAAAACTAAGCGTTGACTACAAATGTAATTTCTTCGAATAACAGGTCTGTCAATTAACCAACAATGTATACCATTAAGGTGAGCCTATAGTTGTCTGGTTCCCCAGTTTATAGTTCGCTAGTTCCGTAATGCTCTCTGGTTTACCCGATATTTGAAACGATTGTCCAACAAAATAGCCAGGCTCTATCGTACTGACAAGAAATCTACTGTCCCGCAACTCTGGTCAGCCTACAAATTAGCAGCCGCATTAGCAGCCACAAAGTCCCTTCAAACTGCAAAACGTAACTTTTTTCAGACAACTCTACATTCATTATTAAAGACAAATCCTAAGCGTTTCTGAAGCGTAATGAACCCTAAAAATGAGAAAACAACAAGCCTGGCATATAATCACGGTGAACCTGTTTGTAGCCATTTGTGCGCCTCGCTGTTAAATAATAACGTCGCTAGATTTTTTTTTTTGTAACCCGGATGTAGAAAATTTTCCAGATCTGCAGTGTGTTAATTTTTTCCCAATGGACGCTATAGTTTTCGATCCTACTGGAGTTTCTGGCGTCATCAGCAAACTGAAACTGTCTTCTTCATGTGGCCCTGACAGCATTAATTCCAAATTTCTCAAGAATACTAAAAAGTATATGTCGATTTTATTATATTTCCTTTACACAAAATGTTTCGGTGACGGTTATTTACCCAAATACTGGAAAACAGCCCGGTTGGTACCCCTCCACAAATCCGGTGACGCACATAACCCCTCTAATTATCTTCAAATGTCCCTTACTTCGGTTCCTTGCAAAACTCTTGAGCACATAATTTTTTCCAACCTTGTGAAGCATTTAAAATCAATTAAGTTCTTCCGTTGCTCGCTGCACGGTTTAGGCTAATTATGTTCCTGTGAAAAGTTTACAAGCCTGTGTAATCACGTTTCCGGTGTAATCACGTTTACTAACGATCTGCATGTCAACCTTTATTCAGGTTTTGGGACTGACTGTATAGTACTAAATTTTTCTAATGCATTCGATAAAGTTATTTGCCAGCTGCTATTACATAAATAAGTCCATTTGAAAATCGATCCACAAGTACTTCAGTTTATTTGAGTCACTCTTGCTAACTGCACGCAGTTGGTATCCGTTAATCAAACTGACTCTCCCGAGGTGGCTGTACATTCAGGCGTACCTCAAGGTTCTGTGCTGGGGCCTTTACTGTTTCTAAAATACATTCATGACCTGCCTTCCAAAATTCCTTCTCCAGGTTGCCTTTTCGCTGAAGACTGTGTACTTTACCGTAAAATTACTAACGTCGCTGACATTGTGTGTTCCACAATCCGACCTTAACAACATTATTTCCTGGTGCAACCTCTGGCACATGGATTTTAACGTTTTTAAATGTAAATCAATGAGAGTTTCGCGTAAGAAACTGCCCTGATTACTTTCGTAAAGATATTACAAGACAAAGATAATGATCGATAAACTACTGCTAAAGATAAAGAATCCTACAAATACCTCGGTGGGCACATAACCAATAACCCATCCTGGGCGGGCCACATTGAATATGCTGACATTGTGTGTTCCACAATCCGACCTTAACAACATTATTTCCTGGTGCAACCTCTGGCACATGGATGTTAAGGTTTCTAAATGTAAATCAATGAGAGTTTCGCGTAAGAAACTGCCCTGATTACTTTCGTAAAGATATTACAAGACAAAGATATAGATAGATAAACTACTGCTAAAGATAAAGAATCCTACAAATACCTCGGTGGGCACATAACCAATAACCCATCCTGGGCGGGCCACATTGAATATGCTGACATTGTGTGTTCCACAATCCGACCTTAACAACATTATTTCCTGGTGCAACCTCTGGCACATGGATGTTAAGGTTTCTAAATGTAAATCAATGAGAGTTTCGCGTAAGAAACTGCCCTGATTACTTTCGTAAAGATATTACAAGACAAAGATAATGATAGATAAAATACTGCTAAAGATAAAGAATCCTACAAATACCTCGGTGGGCACATAACCAATAACCCATCCTGGGCGGGCCACATTGAATATGCTGACATTGTGTGTTCCACAATCCGACCTTAACAACATTATTTCCTGGTGCAACCTCTGGCACATGGATGTTAAGGTTTCTAAATGTAAATCAATGAGAGTTTCGCGTAAGAAACTGCCCTGATTACTTTCGTAAAGATATTACAAGACAAAGATAATGATAGATAAACTACTGCTAAAGATAAAGAATCCTACAAATACCTCGGTGGGCACATAACCAATAACCCATCCTGGGCGCGCCACATTGAATATGCTGACATTGTGTGTTCCACAACCCGACCTTAACAACATTATTTCCTGGTGCAACCTCTGGCACATGGATGTTAACGTTTCTAAATGTAAATCAATGAGAGTTTCGCGTAAGAAACTGCCCTGATTACTTTCGTAAAGATATTACAAGACAAAGATAATGATAGATAAACTACTGCTAAAGATAAAGAATCCTACAAATACCTCGGTGGGCACATAACCAATAACCCATCCTGGGCGCGCCACATTGAATATGCTGACATTGTGTGTTCCACCATCCGACCTTAATAACATTATTTCCTGGTGCAACCTCTGGCACATGGATGTTAACGTTTCTAAATGTAAATCAATGAGAGTTTCGCGTAAGAAACTGCCCTGATTACTTTCGTAAAGATATTACAAGACAAAGATAATTATAGATAAACTACTGCTAAAGATAAAGAATCCTACAAATACCTCGGTGGGCACATAACCAATAACCCATCCTGGGCGCGCCGCATTGAATATGCTGACATTTTGTGTTCCACCATCCGACCTTAACAACATTATTTCCTGGTGCAACCTCTGGCACATGGATGTTAAGGTTTCTAAATGTAAATCAATGAGAGTTTCGCGTAAGAAACTGCCCTGATTACTTTCGTAAAGATATTACAAGACAAAGATAATTATAGATAAACTACTGCTAAAGATAAAAAATCCTACAAATACCTCGGTGGGCACATAACCAATAACCCATCTTGGGCGCGCCGCATTGAATATGCTGACATTGTGTGTTCCACCATCCGACATTAACAACATTATTTCCTGGTGCAACCTCTGGCACATGGATGTTAACGTTTCTAAATGTAAATCAATGAGAGTTTCGCGTAAGAAACTGCTTTGATTACTTTTGTAAAGATATTACAAGACAAAGATAATGATAGATAAACTACTGCTAAAGATAAAGAATCCTACAAATACCTCGGTGGGCACATAACCAATAACCCATCCTGGGCGCGCCACATTGAATATGCTGACATTGTGTGTTCCACCATCCGACCTTAACAACATTATTTCCTGGTGCAACCTCTGGCACATGGATGTTAACGTTTCTAAATGTAAATCAATGAGAGTTTCGCGTAAGAAACTGCCCTGATTACTTTCGTAAAGATATTACAAGACAAAGATAATGATAGATAAACTACTGCTAAAGATAAAGAATCCTACAAATACCTCGGTGGGCACATAACCAATAACCCATCCTGGGCGCGCCGCATTGAATATGCTGACATTGTGTGTTCCACCATCCGACCTTAACAAGATTATTTCCTGGTGCAACCTCTGGCACATGGATGTTAAGGTTTCTAAATGTAAATCAATGAGAGTTTCGCGTAAGAAACTGCCCTGATTACTTTCGTAAAGATATTACAAGACAAAGATAATGATAGATAAACTACTGCTAAAGATAAAGAATCCTACAAATACCTCGGTGGGCACATAACCAATAACCCATCCTGGGCGCGCCACATTGAATATGCTGACATTGTGTGTTCCACCATCCGACCTTAACAACATTATTTCCTGGTGCAACCTCTGGCACATGGATGTTAACGTTTCTAAATGTAAATAAATGAGAGTTTCGCGTAAGAAACTGCCCTGATTACTTTCGTAAAGATATTACAAGACAAAGATAATGATAGATAAACTACTGCTAAAGATAAAGAATCCTACAAATACCTCGGTGGGCACATAACCAATAACCCATCCTGGGCGCGCCACATTGAATATGCTGACATTGTGTGTTCCACCATCCGACCTTAACAACATTATTTCCTGGTGCAACCTCTGGCACATGGATGTTAACGTTTCTAAATGTAAATCAATGAGTTTCGCGTAAGAAACTGCCCTGATTACTTTCGTAAAGATATTACAAGACAAAGATAATGATAGATAAACTACTGCTAAAGATAAAGAATCCTACAAATACCTCGGTGGGCACATAACCAATAACCCATCCTGGGCGCGCCGCATTGAATATGCTGACATTGTGTGTTCCACCATCCGACCTTAACAACATTATTTCCTGGTGCAACCTCTGGCACATGGATGTTAACGTTTCTAAATGTAAATCAATGAGAGTTTCGCGTAAGAAACTGCCCTGATTACTTTCGTAAAGATATTCCAAGACAAAGATAATGATAGATAAACTACTGCTAAAGATAAAGAATCCTACAAATACCTCGGTGGGCACATAACCAATAACCCATCCTGGGCGCGCCGCATTGAATATGCTGACATTGTGTGTTCCACCATCCGACCTTAACAACATTATTTCCTGGTGCAACCTCTGGCACATGGATGTTAAGGTTTCTAAATGTAAATCAATGAGAGTTTCGCGTAAGAAACTGCCCTGATTACTTTCGTAAAGATATTACAAGACAAAGATAATGATAGATAAACTACTGCTAAAGATAAAGAATCCTACAAATACCTCGGTGGGCACATAACCAATAACCCATCCTGGGCGCGCCACATTGAATATGCTGACATTGTGTGTTCCACCATCCGACCTTAATAACATTATTTCCTGGTGCAACCTCTGGCACATGGATGTTAACGTTTCTAAATGTAAATCAATGAGAGTTTCGCGTAAGAAACTGCCCTGATTACTTTCGTAAAGATATTACAAGACAAAGATAATTATAGATAAACTACTGCTAAAGATAAAGAATCCTACAAATACCTCGGTGGGCACATAACCAATAACCCATCCTGGGCGCGCCGCATTGAATATGCTGACATTTTGTGTTCCACCATCCGACCTTAACAACATTATTTCCTGGTGCAACCTCTGGCACATGGATGTTAAGGTTTCTAAATGTAAATCAATGAGAGTTTCGCGTAAGAAACTGCCCTGATTACTTTCGTAAAGATATTACAAGACAAAGATAATTATAGATAAACTACTGCTAAAGATAAAAAATCCTACAAATACCTCGGTGGGCACATAACCAATAACCCATCTTGGGCGCGCCGCATTGAATATGCTGACATTGTGTGTTCCACCATCCGACATTAACAACATTATTTCCTGGTGCAACCTCTGGCACATGGATGTTAACGTTTCTAAATGTAAATCAATGAGAGTTTCGCGTAAGAAACTGCTTTGATTACTTTTGTAAAGATATTACAAGACAAAGATAATGATAGATAAACTACTGCTAAAGATAAAGAATCCTACAAATACCTCGGTGGGCACATAACCAATAACCCATCCTGGGCGCGCCACATTGAATATGCTGACATTGTGTGTTCCACCATCCGACCTTAACAACATTATTTCCTGGTGCAACCTCTGGCACATGGATGTTAACGTTTCTAAATGTAAATCAATGAGAGTTTCGCGTAAGAAACTGCCCTGATTACTTTCGTAAAGATATTACAAGACAAAGATAATGATAGATAAACTACTACTAAAGATAAAGAATCCTACAAATACCTCGGTGGGCACATAACCAATAACCCATCCTGGGCGCGCCGCATTGAATATGCTGACATTGTGTGTTCCACCATCCGACCTTAACAAGATTATTTCCTGGTGCAACCTCTGGCACATGGATGTTAAGGTTTCTAAATGTAAATCAATGAGAGTTTCGCGTAAGAAACTGCCCTGATTACTTTCGTAAAGATATTACAAGACAAAGATAATGATAGATAAACTACTGCTAAAGATAAAGAATCCTACAAATACCTCGGTGGGCACATAACCAATAACCCATCCTGGGCGCGCCACATTGAATATGCTGACATTGTGTGTTCCACCATCCGACCTTAACAACATTATTTCCTGGTGCAACCTCTGGCACATGGATGTTAACGTTTCTAAATGTAAATAAATGAGAGTTTCGCGTAAGAAACTGCCCTGATTACTTTCGTAAAGATATTACAAGACAAAGATAATGATAGATAAACTACTGCTAAAGATAAAGAATCCTACAAATACCTCGGTGGGCACATAACCAATAACCCATCCTGGGCGCGCCACATTGAATATGCTGACATTGTGTGTTCCACCATCCGACCTTAACAACATTATTTCCTGGTGCAACCTCTGGCACATGGATGTTAACGTTTCTAAATGTAAATCAATGAGTTTCGCGTAAGAAACTGCCCTGATTACTTTCGTAAAGATATTACAAGACAAAGATAATGATAGATAAACTACTGCTAAAGATAAAGAATCCTACAAATACCTCGGTGGGCACATAACCAATAACCCATCCTGGGCGCGCCGCATTGAATATGCTGACATTGTGTGTTCCACCATCCGACCTTAACAACATTATTTCCTGGTGCAACCTCTGGCACATGGATGTTAACGTTTCTAAATGTAAATCAATGAGAGTTTCGCGTAAGAAACTGCCCTGATTACTTTCGTAAAGATATTCCAAGACAAAGATAATGATAGATAAACTACTGCTAAAGATAAAGAATCCTACAAATACCTCGGTGGGCACATAACCAATAACCCATCCTGGGCGCGCCGCATTGAATATGCTGACATTGTGTGTTCCACCATCCGACCTTAACAACATTATTTCCTGGTGCAACCTCTGGCACATGGATGTTAAGGTTTCTAAATGTAAATCAATGAGAGTTTCGCGTAAGAAACTGCCCTGATTACTTTCGTAAAGATATTACAAGACAAAGATAATGATAGATAAACTACTGCTAAAGATAAAGAATCCTACAAATACCTCGGTGGGCACATAACCAATAACCCATCCTGGGCGCGCCACATTGAATATGCTGACATTGTGTGTTCCACAACCCGACCTTAACAACATTATTTCCTGGTGCAACCTCTGGCACATGGATGTTAACGTTTCTAAATGTAAATCAATGAGAGTTTCGCGTAAGAGACTGCCCTGATTACTTTCGTAAAGATATTACAAGACAAAGATAATGATAGACAAACTACTGCTAAAGATAAAGAATCCTACAAATACCTCGGTGGGCACATAACCAATAACCCATCCTGTGCGCGCCGCATTGAATATGCTGACATTGTGTGTTCCACCATCCGACCTTAACAACATTATTTCCTGGTGCAACCTCTGGCACATGGATGTTAAGGTTTCTAAATGTAAATCAATGAGAGTTTCGCGTAAGAAACTGCCCTGATTACTTTCGTAAAGATATTGCAAGACAAAGATAATGATAGATAAACTACTGCTAAAGATAAAGAATCCTACAAATACCTCGGTGGGCACATAACCAATAACCCATCCTGGGCGCGCCACATTGAATATGCTGAAATTGAAACGGCATGCTAGGTTACCTCAAAAGAAATTTCTCTCTGTCCCCGTCTTCCTTAAAAAAGCAGCCATGTATACCCTACGTTCGCCCTTGGCTTCAATTTACTTGATCAGTTTGGGACCCTGGTTACATAACACTATCTAATAAAATTGAAGCTGTGCAAAACAGCTCCGCAAGGTTCATACTTTCAAACTGTTACCGCACTTCCAGTGTTACTACCATGAAATCCAGCCTTCATCTTGCTACTCTTGCCACTCGCCGAAAACTGGCACGCCTTTGTGTCGCGCACAAAGCGTATCGCCACAACGCCCGGCACTTCAATTACGTTGGCCAAAACCTCCCTTTTTCCAATCTGAACGCCTCGACCATCATTACAAGGTTCATATTCCTCGCCAAAACACCGTAACAAGCTCCCATTATTTACCACAAATATGCCATAATTGGAACAACGTGCCTGCGTCAGCGACACCATTACTCACTCGAAATTTTAATGCGTTGTTTTGCTCAAGGCATATTTTTTTCTTTCTTTGTTTTTGTTTGCTGTTGTTCGTGTTAACGTTCACATGTGTGTCGCAGAAATTTTATAGCAATTTTTTTATCTTGTTTTGTTTCTTTTTTCCCCAGTTTTTTTCTTTGGGAATTAGGTTATCATTATGGTATTTTTTTGTCGCGGTGCTTCCTTGTTTGATTCCTTCTTGATACTTTCTATATTTGTAAGCATTGTGGTTTATATGCTGTTTTTTATTGTTGTATGTATGTACTATATGTGGTTTTCTTTTTATGTGCGCCTTTGTATTTTACTTGTCTCCTAAACCCACTCCCCTCTAGAATGCTGTGTGCCCTGAGGGTACAATAAATAAATAAACAAATAGATTAATAACTAAATACCTAAATAAATAAATAAATAAATAAATAAATAAAAACAAGCAAATGAATAAATGAAACAAGTAAATAAATAAACAAATCGGCATACCACGCTTATGCCATGGAGTCGGCTATAAAATGTGACAGATAAGCCTGCCAGCACGGCTTGGATTCGTGACAATCCCAAGCTGAGACGTATGCCGTGAATGAGCGCCCTCTCCGCCACCGGAGACGCTGAAAGGCCATGCGCTTTTCCCCCCCGTTTGGAGCTTGCCTGGCTCGTGCCTGTATCGTAAGAGGCGTGTTCGCACCAGGCCAAGGGCCCGGTGTTTTAGGACTGTGCTCGCAAGCACTCGGTGCTTATAGCAACGCCACGCCGGGAACTGTGCCTGCAACACCACGCCAACGAGAAGTCTGCACGCGTTCGGCGAATTCGCTTGTGGAGCAGTGAACGTTACAGCGCAAAAATGGGGAATTAAGTTTAGAAAACATTACTCCAAAACAAATAAATAAACTTCAAAAATAAAAAAAGCGTACGCTTTGGAACTTGTGAAGTGCAAAGCAACCCTCCTCGCGCCCCAGAACACTCAGCCATTGGCCCCGTTTCACTGCCTCTGACCGCAGTTTTAATTCCGGTGAAGCTGATTTACTGGGCGCCGCTCCGACGCTCAACCTCGCCACCAGCGACACCGCTTTCCCAACTGTTATTCCTCTCGTCCCCACTGATGCCTCTTCTAAATCTGCGCAATCGGCGGATACCGGCGGTAGCGCCCTTATCAGGTGTTACCAGAGCAACTTGTCCGCTTTGAACGCCTACGTGAGCCCATATTATTTTTAAGCATAACAGGCTTTCCGCGGAACACTTTCGCCGGTGTATTTCACGCCTAAGCGCGCGCCAATCACCGGATGACGTTTGATGCGAGCACTGGCTGGGGTTGGAAGCAAGAGGGCGGGCACGCACACCTAGTCTTCACACCGCTACCTACGACTACAAGTTGTGCTGGCGGGAAATTTAAACGTGGAAGTCTGGCTCCTGAATGCGACCTGATAGCTGTCCTCAATGGGTTGGTACTGGTACGGGCACTGAGATGCCTAGGACGGAAGCGAACAGTCACATGTTTGTACACTCGAATAAATCTCGAGTACTTCCATGTTTTACCTCTCACTAGACAGACGCGTGACGTTCGTTCGGAGGAAGAACAGCGGGAATAGATGGAGCGTCTCCCGGAACAGATGCTTTAATGGTTGCGAAAGCATCAGAAAGTCTTCCCAAAAAAGTCGCGGCGCATGCGGACAAGGACAAGAAAGGAGAGCCACCCCGGCGCGCTGCTTTCAACGATGGAGTCCAAAGTAACGCTCCGTTCTTGGCATTGTCCGCGTGCGCTATGACTTCTTCTGCAATGCAACACCGACTCCCCTAGGAATCCGTACTCGTGAAGAGAATGCCGCTGCCACCACCGTTTCCACCGAAAGTTTCAGGCCGTCGAGTAGGTGGGAATCTCTTCCGAATGAACAGCAACGTCGACGTGAGGCTACGTTATTTCTTCGGACTCAAGGGCTCTGAGAGCGACAATTTGGGCAGAGCCTTTCACTTCTGGCACGCGCACATAGCTGGTGTCCGGTTTATCAGGCACTAGTTTGGGGTAGAGGTAGGGGGCGCTCACGCGCAGATACGGGTTTCATGCCCTCACCGTTGCGCTGGCGGGAGGTTTAAACCCGTACGTCTGCCACCCGAATTCGAACTTTCCGGTGACCTCAGGGCTCTAGCCGATTGGGTTGGTGTGTAACGCAGACAGTATGATGCATTTGATGCGGGAAGGAAACAGACAATTCCATGTTTGTCCACTAGAGTAAACATTGAGTCCTTCAAAATTTGGCTGTCTAAGTGCTAATTGCTTGATGGCAAATTACAAACAAATACGTTTTGTTTCGTGCATTTCGTCTACTGCGTCCAGCTTCGCCGATCATTCTTCTTCACAAAGTGAGGGGTACTTATAAGATTTTCAAGCGTCAATATTTAGATAGAGGACGAAAAGGGGACGTTGTCTTAACGTCATCCGGGCACCCAGCATTCCATTGCCACCCTTGCCCCAAATGCACCGCGCGCATCGACGAGATCGACGTGCTTCGGAAGAAACGCAGTCGAGGTCGTCGAAGCAGTGGCCATCAGCAATAAACGTTACACGTGCGTCAGCACCGCTTCCGTAGCGCTGACAAAGAAAGAACTGGGCCTGCTTAGCGGTTGTCCTGTTAACTAATCTCGCGCAAAAGAGTCTCGTGCTGTGCCAATGTTGTGCAGTGTTTCATGTATATATGTTCCCATTTTTTGTTAGTAAACTCAGTTGATAGTCAGCATTGTGTCCGTGTTTCCTTCATGAGTCTTGTGGTTTTCGTTCAAGCTGAATTTTGAAGTCGATACGAACCATCTCGCCCAAACCCAAGCAATTTTATCAGGGCAACCTGCCCGCTTGAACACCGAAGTGAGCGAGTAATTATTTTTCACCATGAAAGGCTTTCAGCGCGACATTTTCACACAGGTATTTCACGACTAAGCACGCGCCCATCCCAGTTTGCCAGTGTATGCGTGCTGTGATTGGGGGTGGAAGCATGGGGGCGTGCATGCACACCTAGTTTTCATACCGCGGCCTACGACACGCGGGTTGTGCTGGCGATAAATTTAAACGTGGAAATCTCACGGGTGAATGCGACCTGCCAGGGGTTCAGTGGGTATGGTTTTGGTAGGTGTGTTACACAGTAAGTGAGAGGCCTACGGCGCGGGACGGAAACGGATAGCACCCTGCATGTCCACTCGAATAAAGCTCGAAACATTCCAGGTTTTTTACTCCCTACGGGACAGACGCGTGACGTTCGTACGGGGGAAGAACAGCGGGAACCGAAGGGGCGTCTGCCGGAACAGAAGCGCGAATGGGTGCGAAAACAACAGAAAGCCACTGCGCCGCTATTTCCAGCGCAAGTTCAAGCTCGGCGAGTAGCTGGAAATCTCTCCTGGAGGAACAGCTACGTCGACGTGAGACTATGTTAGTTCTTCAGATTCAACGACTTTCAAGTGCCCATTTCGGCGGTGCCTTTCACTTCTTAGCCCCCACACATAACTGGTTGCCAGCTTATGAAGCATGCGTTGGGACTGTAGGGAAGGGGGGGGGGGGCGTGCACGCACAGCTACAGTCAAACCCGATTATAAGGAACCCGGTTGAGCGAATTATGCTATATATCGAACCAAACCAATTCAGTATGAAAATACATGCCAAACATATTCCTTATAACGAAGACGACATTGAATATATCGAACTCGGTGAACCTAGAATTGCCGCCGAAATTCATGGTCTTACAGCGGTAATTGACATGTTGATTGGCCGCGGTTGAGACGTTCAGCCTCACATGGAGCGACGTGACGCCCGACACTTTCCGTAACTGAAGCAGAGTGGAAAGCCGGGCTAGTAGAAAATGGTTCATGACTGCAACTGCGCACAACAAAACGGAACCATATAATTCCTTCTGGGATTTCCTGAGCGCCATGGACGATCAGGTTGCCGTCACTGTGAGACTCTCTGAGGCGACGCCCTCGTCGATGTCATGGCAGCTGGTGCTGTTGAAAGCTCCAAAGAGGCAGAGGATGTCGCGAGTGGAAACCGTCCAACGCTTAATGAAGCTCTTTCGCAGTTGATAGTCTCAGACATTAGTGCCTCGATATTGAAGGACACGGACTCAAATGCTGTCCTCGTTGACGCGCCAAACAAAAGTGAAAACTAGAATCATTTCTTTTTTGTGAAGTGGGCAGTTGAGGTGGAGTGTAGCCTTATTGCTTCAAACAAATGGATTGCTTTGTGTATGGTAATGACATACTTCATATTGTGTTGGTTTCTGCACGCGGGGATGGGGGTGACTGACCCGCGTATTGCGAACTCGTAACAAAAAACTCGTTATCGGCGGGTTTCGCGATATCGAACTATTAGATATCGAATAATTGCGGCGCATATTACAGTTCACTGTAACCGTGCTTCACTGTATAGGTTTCATTCCTTCACTGATGACATGGCTGTTGTGCTGGCGGCAGGTTGGAACGTTCACGTGCAACGCCCCAAAGGGAACTTTCAGATGTCCTCAGTGGTCAAGCGGATTGCGTTGGTGTGTTACGCAGACAGTAGGATGCCTACGATGCGGCACGGGAGCAGACAGCTCCATGTTTGTCCTCCAGAATATATCTCGAGTCCTTCAGAGATCCATTGGGTAAAGTGCTCGATCGCGAATTACCAACAAAGCTGTTTTGTTTCATAAATTTTGTGTACTGCGTCCAGCTTCGCAGGTAACCTTCTTCACGGAGTGAAAGGGCACTATATTTTTTTAACAATTTCGTTGGGGAATGTAATTGGTGAATATTGTTCCGGAACTTGTAATCCGCAAGACGAAGCGTGTAACAACAAAAGGATGCAACGACATATTCATGTCCTTCATATTATAGCCACAAATACGGCAGTGAATGACGCATAACCTCGCCGGGCGTTCTTCGAGCCCTGTCCGCCGCGGTGGCTGAGTGGCTATGGCATCGTGCTGCTGAGCCCAAGGACGCTGGTTCGACTCCCGTCCGCTTTTCTGATGGAGGCGAAAAGCGAAAATGTCCCTGTGTTCGCGATGTCACCGCACGTGAAGGATCCCTGCTGGTGGTCAAAACTAATCCGGAGCCCTCCCCTGCGGCGTGCCTCATCACCTGTGTAGCGTCGGCGCGTTTAATTTCCGTACAACCAATCAATGCTCTTTCCACCACATGGCACTTCACCTCTGTCCCAGCGGCGACCCTCTTGCGCCGGTGCGGGACGCCTAGGACCGGGGGACAGGTTGGCGTTCAAAGAATGTGGCCACCGTGAGGCGGCGGAGAAAGCTGAGAAAAGGGACATTAATTCATCAATGGGAGACTGGTTTTCAAATTGCGTAAAGTTTGTTTTTGTTTTTTACAAATTATGCACGGGTCATTTTAAAACTGTGTCACCTGCCGCGGTGGTTCAGTGGATAAGGCATTGTGCTGCTGATCACGATGGCGAGGGTTCGATTCCCGGCCGCGGCGGCCGCTTGTCTGAGGGAGCCGGAAAGCGAAAACGCCCGTGTGTGCACGATTTCGCTCACGTTAAAGAACCGCAGCTGGTCAAAATTAATCCGGAGCCCTCCACTACACCAAGCCTCATCGCCAGCGTGCGTTGGCGCGTAACCCCCCCTCCCCCCCCCCCCAATCAATCAATTTTAAACCTGTAAATACTCTCGGCTTTTTTTTTTTTTGTGCGAGGAATGCAGTATTCGTCAATTCTGTTGACCCAACCCTGCTCACTCTCGTAGTCCCAGAAGAGCGAAAAACCGGGAGGCAGCGGCCTGAAGTACAAATACGTGGGGCGCCACTTTGCTGTTCTCCAGTTTTTTGGGCGGCCTTCGGAAAAGAGCACACGTAATATAATCTGTATTGTTTTGTGTTGTCTTCCAACGAATTCTTTCGCCAAGATGCTATTGCATTTTTGAATGAATCCCTAAACCGACTGCTGAATCGCATTACTTACGAGGACAGATTTACTATCAAAGCGTTCATTATAATGTATGCCACGAGTATCCGGGCCGACTGTGCGTTGCGAATTGTGTGCTCCTAAGGCGAAGCAACGAAAACAAACGAACATGCCCAAGCTCGAGATCCGTTATTATAGAACCGTTTAACATACGGGACCACAACGCTCTGGGTTCGCCAAGGGGCTTGCTCGTTTTCGCGATCAACATTGTGGGCTACGACGATACCTGAGGTAGCCTTATAGATTAATGGCGCCATTAGCAAGTAATGGGCAAAGCTGGAAAAGAGGAAACAGTTCTGCACGCGGCAACGCTCCGCACGCACGCCAGCCGTGCCTGCTCGCTGGGCCCCATAATCGAGGGTCTGCTACAACTTCACGTTTCTCGCTACAGTGAAAATGCTGGAGAAAGCAAAGTTCCAGACACGCGAAAGAACACGATGGTGCGGTGATAAACCAAGGTACTACCATCTGCGCTGCTAGAGAAAGCGTCGCACGATGCTCTCTACGCTCACCAGCTACCGATGCTGAGCGACTTGGCACTGGACCTGCCCAGATGGCCCACGACGCTGCGACCGACGGCCGCCGCCTGCGAACCGTCGCTGGCCGCGGCAGGCAGCTCTTCAAAGCCCCGCAGAAGTGAATTCGCCGGCGAAAACACACTTGAGAAAAAATTTGACAGTGTCGTGAAACTCACAATTCTGCTATCAAGTGGAAGCGCCATGTCCGAGACACCCGCGCAGCCCGCGAGCTTAAAGCCACTTCGTAAATCTCGCAGCAAACCGGAGGGGTGTGTGCCCTTCGGGCTCCCCTGTTCTAAAGAAATGGTTATGGGCGTCTTCCATTCTCCAGAAGCCGTGAACGAAATCGGTCCGAGCGGTCAGCGCACCGCCGGCAACTGTGATCATGGCTTGATCGACCACCGGCCAATCTCAACAGGGTAGTTCATTCTGAGCGGAACATTGGTATGCATGTTCCGTAATAATGGCACAGTAATAATGGCACATGTTTTTTCTTTTTTTTAGAATTCAGCGTGAAGAGAACAACAAAGATGCGAGCATTTTTTGAAAAGCCGCGCTTTTCGGCAAACGAGGGCAAACTGCGTTGATCCGACTGACCACCCCAATGCTGCACTATGTGCGCATTGCTCGTATGGTAGCAGCTCTTTGGTACCTTGTCTGTCTTGTGGTAGCAGCTCTTCGTTGTCAATACTTGGCCCTCAGATGCTCCAGCAGGCGTCATCGATAGCATACTCATCACCAGCAATGCAACAATAATCACATTTATGGAGATGGCCATCCCTAATGGCCACGTATTTTTTTTTTTATTAGTTTTGGCCATTCCTTCAAGCTTAACGGCCTCAGCGTAATTACTCTTCCTCATGGATTTCTTCTCAATTAGCGGCTTTCGACCGCGTTTAACGGAGAGGGAGAAGTGATTCTATGCACGCCAGCAGATGGCGAGTAAATGCGAACGAGTTTGTTGTCAGAATAAAAAAAAAACTCACAATTCACGTAAGTTCGCAAGTTTAATGTTCCTGTGTCTAGAAATGGTTTTGTGGCCTTTGGTTACTTGATGGCGAAATTTGTGGTTCCTGGTGTATGCTGTATTTGAACAGTATTTAAAAAAAACTCTATTTCTAGCGTTTTATAGGCCCCTACATTTACTTTCGTAGCGCCCGTATCGATATTGGTTTCCGCTCATCGTTGGAACGATGACGGCGAAGACGCTGGTTGGACCCCGACCCTGGCGGCTGTTTTTGACTACACGGTTCGTCACTGCAAAGGCGCTTATTTCGTTGCCGTTTATTTTTTTACCTGCATTTTTTAACCGTTCGATCAGAACGCAAACCAACGATTGGTTGTGGGGTTAAACGCGCCCACGCCTCACACGTGAAGAAGCGCGCCGTAGTGGAGGGCTTGGAAATAATTTTGACCCCCTGGGGATCTTTAACGTGCGCCCAAACCTCGTACACGCGGGCGTTTGAAGTTCAGAGCACTCGAAGGGCCCACCTAGTCGTCGTGGCTCACTAACGGTCGATGCGACTGCCGGAATCAGGCGGCGCAGCGAGACAAGAGATCCAAGAGATACAAGAGACAAGAAACAAGAGATCCAAGCAGAGTTATTTGTACCGTCGTCAGGGGGTCACGCCGAGGCGTCGAAAACCACGCGGTTTAAATAGCCATAACCGTTCGAACCTCGTGAACCGCTGGTGCTTGTCATACACCTCACCGTTGTTTAGCGCGAAGAAAACAGCCGGTACATTTCAGGCAAAATCTGTGTGTATAACCGGCAGCCCCCGCGATCATTTAGTTAGGAGCGCTCGTTGGGTGGGTTTTTACTATAGTAAGCGAAAAAAGCGGCTGCGCAAGAAAAAAATGGCGCGTTCGAAATGCCACAAAACAGCCCCAGCAGAAGAAATTAAAGCAAGCACAGAAAGAAGAGAACCCCCGCTGGCGCAGGTTCAGGCAGGGGGCGAGCGAGCACTGCGAATGCGGGAAATTTGAAATGCATTGGGTGGCAGCAGTGAGCGGATAACGGCGCTGCAGCCCATTGTGGCGAATCACTGCTCTGCACTTCTTCCGACAGCTCTCGCGTGAATTTTTCGCTTTCCTCCTCCATCAGAAAAGCGGCCGCCGCGGCCGGGAATCGGACCCGCGTCCCAGAACGCAAAACAATGCCACTCATAGAGATGGAATCGTGTTTTGTTTGCTTTGCAACGTGTAATGCCGCTTTTGTAGCGACAACAGTGGGCTTGGGTTCGTACCCCGCGACTTTCTCTCAATCAATGGCCCAGTGACTGTAGTAAAACGCCTACACTCGGTCTGCTTGAGCTGTGCCAACAGTTACCCGAGTTTATTTCGGCACGTTATATATCGCATTTATATATATTATATTTTATATTGCAATATTTTATATTGAATTTCTGGTGGGAGGTGTGAGTTTAAAATTTGTACCTGCCCCGATGGCTGCGCCATTGCCCTACTCCACTCGAGTCCACCTGGAAGCCATTCTTTAAAAAGCATTCTACAAGAATGAAATGCATGGTAATGTTTGGGTCGTGAATAGAAGCACATATACATTTCCAGCAAACAAATACACTGTTTGTCATGCCTTAGGGATCTTTGAAGATTACACGGTTATGCAATTCAGCATATGCTTGTTGAAATTTATGTCGATAAATAGTCGCACAATCACAGGGGAGGGGGGGGGGGGTGTTGTATCAGGGAATGCTCTTGATGGGGCCACTGCATATATTTATTGTATGCTAGGTGAATCCATACCACTTGACGGCCTACTCACACTAGCGTGTCACCAGTCCGCATCGGCCACCTCCGGTCGCGTATCTTCCGGACCAAATACTTTCCTCGTTCTGAATTTGGCGGCGGATTATGGTACCAGGCGATGCTCGCCCGCTGGTACACATAGACGGCAGCTGTTTTAAAGCGTTTGGGGTAGTCCGCCTCTCCAGCCGTGAGCAGGCCCAAGCTCACCTTTGCGACATGTGTATGATCACCTATGTTCCAACTAGCCGCACGGAAGAATGCTCCCCAAGAGTTGCGCTTCTGCGTGTTGTGGCGAGCCTTTCGTTCGCACCGCTAGCCCCCGTACACATTACTAACTTTGTCGGGCTGGCGGTTCGTTTTCCCAGGGAGCACAGCCCACTGACCCATTGCGCCATCTAGGGGAATGTTTGAACATATAATCACTTGTCTCCTGACTTGGCTGGCTGGCGTCATGGTGTAGAGGTTCCTCTTCTGGCTAGCAAGGTGAGTTCGAATTGCATGAAGGCCGTTACTTTTTAATTCGAATATATTGGAAACAGAATATTGTTTATCACGCGTGCAATCCGTTTTCGACACTTTTGGGCATTATAAACGTGATTTAAGATAGATATCTTCTTTTCAGGTTAGTTTCAGGTACTGTATTTGTACATTTTGCTGGTTTCGTAGATTTTAGGTCGGTTTCCGAGACTTTTGTTTACTATATTTGATTACCGTGGTGCTTTTTGTGCTGGGCGCGTTTCGATTCACGTTTTGAGGTTTCGGTGGTTTTGTCCCCTCCAAGTTCGTTTCAGCTGTCCGTACAGGTTGGCGAAGGGATGTCTGGGCTAGTGAACCTACAGTTTTGCAGTTGGTGTTGATTTGTTCATTTCGGGCTCGTTTTAAGTTGTATTTATTTCATTGGGCATGTTTTTTGGTGCATAAGGCCGTGTACGTAGCCCCCATAGCCCGCTCAGGTGACCGGTGTCCGTGTGCGGACTCGGATGTGAGGTGGACCGGCATCCATACTGGGAAAACGAACGCTAGTGAAGAAATTGGGTCCACTCTTTCTGGCGCCTCCAATAAAAATGGCTGCGCAGTGGGCAATATTAGACGTCCTCGCAACTAGTCAGCCTCTGCACGGGGGCATAATTCTCAGAGCCGGGCATTCTAGAAGGGCTGCTCTCCCCTGTGCGGGCCTTGCTGGGCACGACCCGGCCCCCCGGCTGCGGCGAGCTCAGCGCACTTCCGGCTGGCGATCCTGCGGCTCATTTGGTTCGCGGGTCAGCCTCCGCTCGGCCAGCGCGGCGGTGGCACCCGAAAGCCCATCGCCCTGGCCTCGATAGCCGTGGCCAAGCGCTGATCGGCGCGGCAAAACGTGAGCCCGCAATTCGTTCTGACCGAACAGCCGCCGGGGCCAGAGGTGGCTGTATTCGGTTAGTCTGCGCAAAGCCTTTACCAGCTCGCTCTGCCCCCTCCGCCCTTCACTTTCTTCGCTCTCTTCCCCAGTGAAGCTGAGCTCTGCGGAGTTGTCCCTCACGAACGGGCAGGAAACGTTGACCGAAAAACGGGGCTCCGAAAATTCTGGTCACGGAGCCTCATTGGAGCGCACGCAGTTTCATGTAAAAGTTAGAAAAAAGTTAAGGGAGGGTGATAGGAGTTTTGTCCGCTCAGAAACTTTCACCTGGCTTCCTCGCTTAACAAGACAATTGGGACTTCTTTGCGTGCTTTGAGTCCAGTTCTTTTTATTCTGGTTTCCAACTTAAACTTTATTTATTTATTCATTTTTTTTCCTATTTATTGTATTATATAATTAATTGTTATTTATTTATTTATTTATTTATTTATTTATTTATTTATTTATTTATTTATTTATTTATTTATTTATTTATTTATTATGAGGTTTAACGCGCAGACGCTACACATGTGGTGAGGCGCGCTGTAGTGGTGGGTTCTGGATTAATCTTGGCCATCTGCAGGCTTTTAAGGAGCGCCGAAATCTCGAACACACGGGGGCCGTTTTCGCTTTTCGCCTCCATCAAAAAAGAGGACGCCGCGGCCGGGAATCGAACCCCCGTCCTCGTGCTCGGGTTCGCCAAAGGCCCATCGCCGTGCTGGGTGACCTGAACTCGAGTTATTGGTTCCCAACGGGCGCGATGCAATTAATCTCCGCTATTTGTCTGCCTGTTTGCCTGTTAATAAAACAGCGCCATTCTTGTTCAGATTTGAGCGATTGGAATCATCGGGCGAAATGACTATTCGGTAGTGGCAGGCACCCTGCAGAGGGTGGAGACGCCTTGAGGGGAAGCAGGCAAGTCGTGACTCCAGTCTTTGCCCGTGGGTCGGGGCTTGGAGAAAGTCTTCGACATAGACGGCACAATCTGGTTCAGGGAACTTATATGCATTTCTGAAGCGCAAATACAGAGTGCATGGACACTTGTGCGATGCATGGGCGTCATATGTGTGGACACTAGCCCAGAAGTATTTTCGCACCAGTGTAATATTATTTGCTCTGCAAAAACAGAAAGTGAAATTCACTCATTCAGTAGAAATGATATTTGCTGGCGCTTCGCCAAAGGTGTGCCACTTGATTAAAAACCAAACTCAGGTTAAACGAAGTAACTGAGAAATATCCGGAATTCAAGAAAACGTTG
Organism: Haemaphysalis longicornis; assembly: GCF_048455015.1. Classification (NCBI taxonomy): domain Eukaryota; kingdom Metazoa; phylum Arthropoda; class Arachnida; order Ixodida; family Ixodidae; genus Haemaphysalis; species Haemaphysalis longicornis. The sequence goes on from NW_027526203.1 coordinate 99,493,483, forward strand.
CGCTTAGCATTCATTTATATCAAATGAGGGTTGCATGGTGTCACTGCACTTATTGAAGAACTGCAGCTGCAGGCCTTTGATGAGGACGCCAATAGTGTTTGCAGGGAATATAAAGGGCGCCTATTTAACCCTCCAAAATTGCAGTTAGAAGTGGTGTATATTATGAACGTGTAATATTACTCAGTGGTAACGGCCTGTTGGCGGGGGCACAATACCGCCAGATCTACGACGTTCACAACGCTCCTACAATTTGAGGTGCTGACGTGCCTGGTGCCGGCCGCCGTTTGCCCTTACTTCAGCGCATAAAGTCCCTCTGGAACCACCTACCTGCGCGAAGAAAGTTCTCCTCCCGCCGCCACCCCCAACCCCCCCCCCCCCCCCCCAAGTTAAATGTCACCAGACGCCCGCTTTTAGCTAGAGCCTGGCACACCGCCTGGCAACCTTGGCCCTCTCCCACTTCAGCATGGAGGAAAGAAAAGCTTAGGAGAGGCCCTGACGTCACACCCAGCGCAGCCGGAAACGCCATTTCTGTAAGTCGAATGGCGGACCATTGGCCCTCCATGCCATTGGCGGACTCTTTTTGCCTCTCTCTTTCGGTGCACCTTCTCCGCCTCCTCCGTCCTGTATCGCCTCTCTTGTCGTCTGCATCTGCCAGCGCCGAGCCGGCGGAAATCAGCTGATAGGCAGGTAGAAGGCCGTTTTGCAGCGCGTGACCGTGAACCTAAACGCGCGGTTACACTGTTACACGTCTTCAGTGTGGCCGCAGCAGGTTTGCGAAGCGGCTCGCTCTAACAATGCCGCAATGCTCGGTGCCAGGCTGCAAGTCGCGATCGGTACCCAAGGAATTGGGCGTCACTTTCTACCGGTTAGTGCATCATTCCGCTGACAAGTATTGGTGTACATTGGCGTGCATTCATCCTTTGTTTGAAATCGCCGCCGTTTATAGGTTCCCAAGCGATGGAGAACGCCGCAAACAGTGGGCGAACGCCGTGCGGCTACCGGACTGGAAAGTGCCCAAGTTTGCGTTGCAGTTTCACTGGCAATCCCAGAGATGACTAGTCAATTAAACGGCCGTTCTATATATATAGGTAAGCAGTACTTCATGCAGATTTCACGCTAAAAAATTGTGGAATGTTTTTACCGTTGTTCGCGTGCCTTCGATCGAATTTTTTGCGGAGGAGGAGGAGGAGCAGGAGGAGGAGGCAAAACGTTTTATTGAGTAAAAAAAATGAGAGGGTGGGTGGCGCCAATAAACTTTTTTTCGCCAAGTTTCAACTTGTCTCAGTGTCAATAAATTCAAGGTGATATCACTTGAAAACGTTCATACACTAACCTCGCAGTATGAAGCGTTGAAAAGCGAAATCCAGAGCGAGACCACAAAAAGATCCAGATTCCAGATCCAGCACTCTTCCAGTCAACAGACGGACACCAACTAAGGTAATAGGACGATGGAATTATATCAACTGGGAATCTACCTTGTAACAGTTGCAAAAGCACTGCCGCGCATTGCCGGCCTAGCAAACTATATATTGCGGCGGCGATAACCAAAAAAATTGAGTTGCGAATCGTTCGGCTGCAAGTCGCCTACGTACTGCACACCGTGTATCACTTCCCGAAAATCTACCAGACGGGTGTCCGCGCGTACGACGGGACGGCGCGTTCACGATATCTGCACTTCAATAGGCGCGTCGTGATCGCGACCGGAGCAATAGCTTGACGCGGTACAAGGTGCCCTTGCAAGTAGAAATTAAATGACATATTCACATCGGCGCAGCTGTCGCAACTCGCAGCATCCTTTTCAGGTTCCGCAAGACCACAGCGCAGCAAAGCGAAGCAGCAATCTTCGCAATCGGACGACAAGGCAGGCGCTGCCTTCCCTCCATGACTGGCGAACGGCGGGCGGGCTATTGCTAGGACGCCGTTGCTAACGCGACTTCCAATGGCCGCCGAAAACACGTGACTTCCTCCACACTTTTGCCAATGCGCGGGGATAGCTGGGGCCTCTCCTAAGCTTTTTTTTCCTCCATGCACTTCAGCAACCACGGGACCGGATCGAGCGCTACATATACAGCATGGAATCGCCGACTGCTCGGGGCACAGCACTGCCAGATATACGATGTTCACAACGCTCTTACAATCCCAGGTTTGCTACCTCACCTGCTCAAAAGAATTCACAAGTGATGACAGATGTATAGTGGCGGTGTCGTGCCCCTACGACTTGAAGTGTCGCGGAGTGGTGCCGTTGTGTCGCGATGCGTTTGTCCTCCATTTGCTGTGCTAAATTTTGTTCATATTATCCGGTGATGTTGAGGACCCGCCCCTAGTACTGAACTTTTGCCTATCCTTGAAGCTATCAAACGAATAGAGGGTGTTCAAGCCTTAATTCGCGTAGATCTTGAACAAATTAAATCAACACAGACTGCCCATGAAAACCTCATAGCTGAGATTCTCAGCTGCTCCAACACATTAGATTCATGTCAACGAAACCAAAGTACCTCGACCGCTGTAAACACTATCGACCGACTATAGCATGCCATCACTACCCTAAGAGCCGCGAACATTGACACCAACAACCGTATGCGCCGGTACAACCTTCTTTTCTTTGGCATTGATGATTCCGATAAAGAACCTCGGGGTTAGGTCAAAAGTATTTTTGCGCAGGTCTAGAATTTTGTTCTCGGAATCGCTCCGAGGTTCTTTATCCAGCGATATAGAGCGCCAGCGATATAGAGCGTGCACACCGCCTTGGAAAATTTTCTGCAACAAAAAAACGCCCTATAATACTAAACTGGCTCACTTCAAGACGAAAGAAAACATATTGGCTTGTGGGCGTAAGCTGAAAGATACACGTTGCGCAATAAGAGAAGACTTTGCCCGAAGTACGCGCTTTGCACGCTCTAAATTGTTAAAATTTGTCAAGCTCCAAAAATGCGCGTTTAAGCTCAGCCTGGACAAACTACACGTAGGTAGCAGATGTTACTCTTACGGCACTGCATCCGATAGCGTTATTGAATACCCCACAGCACCAAACAGCAATACACTAACAGCCCCTAGAGATACCTTATCTGACCCACCCCAGTGACGAACAAGAATTTCTGCCCGCTTTCCTCCAAAAACCGGCCTCACCCATTTCTTCATATTAGCATGATATTCACCAACATCCGCAGTATAATCCCAAAGCGTGACGCACTCGAAGGGTTTATAGTCGATACCGCAGCCGATATTGTCTTGTTAACCGAAACGTGGCTAAACAAGGACGTCAGTGACTCCAAGTTTTTCCATCCAACCCCAATTTAAGAGTATATCGACATGACCGACATGTCAGACGAGGGGGAGGAGTACTGATTGCCGTTAGAGACAGCTTATCATCGTCCCTAATCACTCACGACGACAACATTAAACTAACATGGGTATGCGTGCACAGTACAATTACCAAAATAGTGTTTGGAATTTGTTACCGTCCACCAGATAGAAGCCCCTCCTTTTGCGATAAGTTACGTTTTTCCCTAGAAGAAATAAAAGCGATTTACCCGAGGCACCAATCTTTATTTTCGGAGATTTTAATCCTGTCAGCATAAATTGGCCGCTACTTTCAGTACCCTAAAAGTCACCATATAACTAACCGAAGCAGTTTCTTAAATTACTCTGGACTTTAATCTCCACCGAACAGTAACATGCCTTACAAGGGGCGACAACACCCTAGATCTCCTATTAACATGTAGCCCTGAAAACATAAAAAATGTTACTTTGCTCCCTAGTCTCAGCGACCATAGCGTACTTCATATCAGCATTTCATTGCCTATAAAAAAGAATGCCCCCACGCAAAAATTAATCACCGATTACAAGAAAGCTAATTTCGACGCATTTAACTGTGAACTTGCACTCTTCTACGACGATTTTCGACGATTATACTCTGCTCGCTCGGTTAACACCAATTCGGAATGATATAAAAACATGATGCAAAACTTAAAAAAACACAGACATATTCCCACTATCCTTGTAAATACAGACATAAATAACCAGTGGTTTACGCAACGCCTAAAACGCCTACTTAAAAAAATGCCCTTTTTCGGAAAGCAAAGCTTCTTAATAACCCCAGGGTTTGGGATCAGTACAAATTGATTGCTAATAACTACATTAAGGAACTGAAAGCCTCCAAAGACAAATTCTTCTCACCTGACCTCCTATCAATCGCACAGTCTAACCCTTGTAAATTCTTTCAAGTTATGTCGCCGCCAAATCGTCAAACGCAGCTCCAGCTATCAAACGCAGACAACGAATTAATCGAAACTGAAAAATGTGCGACAGCCCTTAACGACTTCTTTACGTCAGTATTTCCACCTGCTCAAAGCTTTAATTTTACCCAATTACCACACCGCTCGCCGACCACAATGCCTGATATCCAGATTAACGTTGATGGAATAGCCAAGTTAATAAACTCTCTCAAATTGTCGTCCTCAACCGGTTGCGATCAAATCAGGAGGAAAATACTTAAAAACACAATTTCCCTGTCAAGCGCAATACTAAGCTTAGTCTTCCAACAATCACTAAGCACTGGTGAGGTTCCTTACAATTGGAAAAAGGCACAAATCATTCCCATCCATAAGTCTGGAGACCGATCAAAAGCACGTAATTATCGCCCGATTTCACTAACCAGCATACCACCTAAACTGCTAGAACATATTATAGCAACCAATTTAATGAACTACCTTGAATCAATTAGCTTCTTTTATGCGCACCAGCATGGTTTTAGAAAACTATTATCATGCGAAACTCAGCTCTCAGAATTCACCGACGATATCTTGCAACATATGGACGATCATCAACAAATTTACGCCATCTTCCTCGACTTCTCGAAGGCCTTCGACCGTGTCCCACACAATCACCTGCTTGCAAAATTATCTACTCTTGGAATCCCCCCGACACTGATTACTTGGATCGAACATTTCTTAAAAGAACGCGTACAATACACAACAGCTAACTCTCATGACTCGCAAATTTCTAGTGTTAAATCCGGTGTCCCGCAGGGAGCAGGCTTATCCCCCCTGTTATTTTTAATCTACGTCAATGACCTGCCATCTAACACAAAAACCAGACTTCGATATTGTCTGCGGATAGCTACCTGTTTTAGTTGCTCTTCAGCTTCCTGCTATTTAAAGCTGGGCATATTCCACGTCGTGGCTGACGTCCTTATCTGAGTTCGACGCACGCCCACTGCACTGTGATCACCATGCGCAGGGTAAGCTATACGTAGTGGCTGTGTCCCTACAATTACTACGCCTAGTAGTTTTCCCTGTTCTAACGTGTAAAATCGTTGCGCTACTTTTTTATTATCTCGTCCATGTTGTGTGTAATGTTACCTTGTTCGTCTGCGAGTGCGTTAATTGTGTCTGCAAATTGCTTTTTTGCTTCCTCCTATTTACAGTGGGGCACATCCCACGTCGGGGATGACGTCCTTATGGGAGTTCGATGCGCGCTCACTGCACTGCGATCACCATGCGCGGGGCATGTGTCCCGTAGGGGCTGTGTCCCCACAATTTGAAAGCTTAGTTGTTGCCCCTGGTCTGACGTGTAAAATCATTGCTCTACTTTATCTGGTCCATGTTGTGTGTAATGCTAGCCTGTTCATCTGTCAGTGTGTTCATGCTGTCTTTGCGGATAGCTAGTTTCGTTTTAGTTGCTTTTCAGCGTCCTGCTACTAACAGCGGGGCACATCCCACGTCGGGGCTAACGTCCTTATCTGAGTTCGACGCGCGCTCACTGCACTGTGATCACCATGCGCTAGGCATGCTATACGTAGGGCCTGGGTCCCTACAATTTGTACGCCGAGTAGTTTAACCTGTTCGAACATGTAAAATCGGTGCGTTGCTTTTATTATCTCGTCCATGTTGTGTGTTGTGTTACCCTGTTCGTCTGTTAGTGCGTTAATTCTGTCTCTGCGGATAGCTAGCTCCATTTTAGTTGCTCTTCAGCTCCTGCTATTTAGAGCGGGGCACAACCCACGTCGGGGCTGACGTCCTTATCGGAGTTCGACGCGCGCTTACTGCACTGCAATCACCTTGTGTGGGGCATGCTATACGTCGGGACTGCGTCCCTACAATCACAGTGCAGTTTCTCACTTTTCTCACTGCTTCGTAGTTTCCTCTGGTCTAACGTGTAAAATCGCTGCGCTACTTTTATTATCTTTCCCATGTCATGTGTAATGTTAGCCTGTTATGTGAGTGCGTTAATTCCGCTCTGCCGAGACCTAGCTCCGTTTTAGTTGCTCTTTTGCTTCCTGCTATTTACAGTGGGGCACATCCTACGTCGGGGCTGACGTCCTTATCTGAGTTCGACGCGCGCTCACTGCACTGTGATCACCATGCGTGGGGCTGCTATACGTAGGGGCTGGGTCCCTACAATTTTGCGCTAAGTAGTTTCCCCTGCCCTAGCGTGTAAAGTCGTTGCTCCGCTTTTATTATCTCGTGCATTTTGCGTGTAATGTTAGCCTGTTCGTCTGTGAGTGCATTAATTCTGTCTCCAGGAATGGCTAGCTCCGTTTTAGTTTCTCTTCAGCTCATGCTATTTACAGCGGGGCACAACCCACGTCGGGGCTGACGTCCTTATCGGAGTTCGACGCGCGCTTACTGCACTGCAATCACCTTGTGTGGGGCATGCTATACGTCGGGACTGCGTCCGTACAATTATTACGCCTAGTAGTTTTCCCTGTTCTAACGTGTAAAATCGTTGCGCTACTTTTGTTATCTCGTCTATGTTGTGTGTAATGTTACCTTATTCGTCTGGGAGTACATACATTCTGTGTCTGCAGACAGATAGCTCCGTTTTAGTTGCTCCTAAGCTTCCTCCTATTTCCAGGGATTAATCGATCACAGCCGCGTTGTACGCATGAATGTGGTTTGTTTTACTTCCGGCAATCAATTTTGACATCTCTGCTTATTCAGTTTGACCTGCCGTAGTCGACAATTTTATGTTCTTAGGTTTCGAAAAATATTTTCTTCGTTTTCTGAGTTAGTTTTGCAGCTTGTTTCAGTTAGGTTACTTTTGTCAGAGCTTTGCTGATTTTGTGATTCCCATGGTAAGTTGTGATTTACCATGTTTTCGCTATCCTCGTTCTCTCGGGCTAAAAGCGCGAATTTGTTTCGAACGGTTTTTTCAAAATCCTGGGTCCTGGCTCTGACTGACTCCATGCCGGGTTTCTTATTTTTGACAATTTTTCTTCTTTATCAGACAAGTCAATGCGACAACAGCTAGCAATGGTGATGAGGCTGTAGACAGTTTCTACGAGGACGCAGATTCTAGAAGGACGTACAATCACCAACAAAGAAGGGAACGACAGAGTTCACGATTGTGAGTGGCGGCTAGCGCAAAAGTAGGTGAGATGCAAGTGGGAGGTATGTCAGTGGGAAACTTTGGAACTGGCCGTCGCAAGAGTACAGGATTACACTGGTAATTACACCAACCAGATTACAACAGTACACTGGTGTGATCATGTGAGAGAAATAACCTACGGTTGATGAAGACATTCTTCTGCGAACGAAAGAATAGGGAATGCACATGAAAAGGTCTCAGCGGTAAAATTGAAAACGAAATCAACTTGAAATTGAGTGTCAATCAAGGTGTTGCGCAGGGCGCGGAGGGGCTAAGCAAGATTTCGAAAACAATCCTGGAAGGGTAGGCGCAAAAGAATGCTAATTTCAAGAGTAGGAAGGAAAATTTTGTAAAGCAACACAAAAACTAACTCCCCTTGCGTGGGATGGTTGCGCGTAGGGCTTAAGTGTACAAGGCATGACCGGTACAAGCCTCCTGATTAGAGGCCTCCTCACCATAGCTGCCGAATTTACGTAATATTTTTTAAATTGTGGAATAACGCTTTCTGGAACCCTCACAAGTTTTCTTGCCTGAATTGTTACATATCGTTTTTTTGAAACCCCAGACAGATGCCGGAACCTCCACTATAATACCTCGGTCATGTTTCTTGACAACTGCTTTGGTCGTCATCCCCTAGTCGGGGCAACCGACCCTCGGAACGTATAGTAGCTGGGCGAAAAAGGGGCCAATGTCTCTGTTTTGTTCACTAACCAGGATAATTGCATGATGGTTACGTTAAAATTGGGGTCATTCTTATCGGGACACTGTGGTCTGATTAATAAACCAAACCTCCACTTTGTCTTCTTGGTTCCTCCAATATCCGTGTTTTATTGTTTTTGCAACAAAGGCACATTTAGGTTAACGTAACAGTTTTTGAAATAACTAGTTTCTCAAGCTTAGAAGAGACGCTACAGTGTCCCGATAAAGGAGATTTTCTAAAAATCCACGTGTAGTCTTAAACAGTCCCGTGGTAAGAAATTTGACTATGAAATTGTCTGCCCTCCTGTCAATTGAATGAAGCATATCTGTGCTTCTATTCGTAAGCAACAGCCAAAATTTTTTCTATGATGCCCCTACACAAAAATAAATTTCACTGCATTTTGCTCCAAAATACATCCCCTTAGCTTGTGTAATTTCGTATACTTTTTCACCCCCCTCTTTTCATATATCACAGCCTGTTTTATCTACATCTCGTCAGCAACTATGGGTTCCCTATTGGGAATCCATTCGTCCCTAAGGAAGGAACAGGACAGGCTAGATAGGATAGACAGTACTTAAATTGAAGCCCTTCCTACAAGCTTTAAAAGTACATACCCTTTATGGCAAGGATGTTGCCTCGTGACTTAGTCCTTGCTATCTCAGCGAAGACATTAATTCTCCGTTGTAGGGCTACCTTTTCAATATGCAACGACTTCGCAATGCCAGCCACCCATTGCAATATACGTTTTCAAAGACAAGTTGGGCGTTTTGAAGTGGACAATGGTGTCTACGCACTGGGTAGGGCTATGGAGGGCGATAGCACCATCTCTAGAAGTGGAGTCAAAACTGGCGTCCGTGAAGTCGATTGCTGCACCATTCTCTTTAAGTCAATAAATGCACCTTTTCAATGCTTTGTGCGTTGTGGCCTGCGGACTAAGTTGGGAGCAGGGTGCATGTGGCGAGACATGTGGCGAGGAATAGGAGCACTGGCTTCGTGTTAGTGCGGACCTCTGCGAGTTCTACTGGCCAGCCGTCCCCTAATGAACAGACTGTGGCACGATGGCCTGGATTACAATTGTTTAGAGAATAAAGTTTTTTTCTCTCTCTCTCTGTCTTTCCAAAGACCATCGGGAATCGGACGTTACACTAGATACCTTGATTTACCGGCTGCTTTGCAGCGACAGGCTGTACTGCGGAGACCACCCACGGTGAGAAAAGGTTTGGCCTGAGGAAATCCCTAAAGACCAGACTGCCCAGCCAGATGCCATGCACCGGTCATCTGGCATGGGTAAGGCGGGAGTACAAGACTCTCAAAAAACGAAATACGCTCACCTGAGTGGAAATAGGTGGCCACCTCTCAGCCATCATCGTTAGCTGGCTAGACCAGGACCAGGTCCACCAAGCTGGTTGGGGTGCGGGGGTCAAAATCGTGGAGGTGGGGGCTGCCTGAAGCGCCGGCACTGCCTACCGGAGTCCCACCTGCCGAATCGCAGGGACAGGGCGAACCCATCGTCTCCTACTCGGGACGCGCAAGATGGAACGCGCTTCCTGTACGGCTGCGCAAAGGGCGACCTGCAGTTGAGGACTAGCCTCCAGCGGAGTTCCCAGTGCGCGCGCAGTAGTACCCGGACGCCTGACGCGTCTACGGGGCGTAGTGTGCGATACAGATAACCACCCATGCCGTAGTGTTCAGGGCCGAGTAAGACCACTCGCGAACTCCGTCATATAGACGAGCTACTGGTCCAGGGGGACATTCCCCCGAACGGACACCTCCAGCCGATTGCTCACCGGGGTCCCGGGTGGGGTAGAGGTCCGCCCTGACGCAGTTTGTGCGTGATCCGCTAGGTGGGTAGGTCGAGTCCGTGGCCACCCCGGCTAGGCCGGAGTGGGTGTCAAGTCCGGGATTACCCGCACCCCGAGTGTGTGGTGATTGGACACCGGGCTCAGTTGGCCCGGCGCTCCTGACGCATTGGAACCCTTGTTTCCACCACAAGGCCGCTTAGGCCGGTTGCCACGCACCCCTTTAGCCGTCGGACTCGTGAGTGCCGACGTTGCCCGTGGGACACCACATGGAGGCGGGTGCGGGCAGGGCGAAGTGTACGCCAACTCCTACTGCTCCCCCCGGAGCAGATGGTCAATGCTCCTGGTCACACGAGCACATTACATCTCAGATTGGCATACAGTTCCTCCCGGCACGACACTGCTGGATATTCTACGTTCTTCCTTCTCTTTCGCCTTGTGCCTGCTTTTCCGTTTGATGCTGCCTGCTTCAAATGAGCCAAACGACTGCGTATGCTCGTCAGAGTCATCGTCAACGCTGAAATGGCTCGCCAGGTTGCCCGAGAAGGGATCTGGGCATCACAAGCATCCAATAAGTCTCAATACGACGAGCGCCACCGCCATGTAAACCTTTCTCCAGGCTCCTTGGTTATTTTGTAGACTCCTTCCCGCCGTCTTGGGCTGTCTGAGAAGCTCATGTCCCCCTTTACTGGCCCCTAGCTCACCGAGCGTGCCGTCACCCCCGCAACCTACCAATTGTGCCTCTCGTGCCTCGGACATCGTCTGCGCACTCAGCACCTCAACTCGTTCACGTGAGCCGCCTCAAGCAGTATCATCGACGGGATCCACCTACTGCTGCTCCTCCTTCATAACAGGCACCGGGACGGAGCTTCTGCGGCCGGGTCACCGGGCCAGCTTCCGCATTTCGCCAGCTTGCACAGAAAATGACGCAAAGCAGAACTGCGTATCGGGGCGTACGTACGTGGGTGCGTGCTGTTGTTGAACGACGCTGATCGATGACCAACGAAAAAAGAGAAGGAAGACCAAGTCCTAGATTTGACTGGACAGGCCATAGAGTTTCTTAGTAAGTATACTAGAGTACTCCACCTGGGAATCCATGCACCTGGATATACTAACTGCACCTGGGAATCCATGTCGTCGTGGGGGGTTATGGGAAGACCACAGCTTCTGGCTTGGGCTTGTCATGACAATGGGATTCTTACGCGGTTTTTGGGATTTGCTTTCTTCACTATGCATTAACACGTCTAAAACCCTGCAGCCGTCAGCCATCCCAACTGCGTGTTCGGTGAAGGAACAGGCAGTGCGTGATCGTACCAACGTTGGTCATGCCGGAGTCGAAAGAACGTATGACTGAGCGGGTAATAGAGAGTTTTAGCTGACCGTTTCTGACGGTCCGCTCCGCTGCCGGCGGCCCGTTCAGCACGACCAAAGCGTCAGCAGCAGAAACACTTTTACCAAAGCGATAACCGTATCTCCCTCGTCGGGGAATCATTCACGTCACTGCTCGTGCTCTGTGCGCGTGTAAACTAAAACGTCATCCAAAGGGTACGAATGGGTATTTTAGGCACTCAAATGAAGCGAAGTGCGTGTTTATGGCCTTCTTTTATCTTGTTATGTAATGTAGTCGCTTCCCGGATGTAATGATCCTGAATATTTATTAAAAGAAGCCGTTGAACTATCGAATAGCCAAGGCAAGGCTAGCTCTCTCGGAGGTGCATAAAAGTAGGCCGTGCTTCGGTCGACGTTTTTCGCTTGCGTTCCAAGTGTCGTTTAGATATGCGGCAAGGTAAATGTAACTGGTATCGAAGCTTCCATAGAAGCCCATACGTTCAGAAAATGGCGGCTCTTAAGCTGCTCATGGGGCTTAGCGCCATCTGTGTGAGGAGGGAACACTTCCGGCGGAACAAAAAATAATCCGGGCGGGACGAGAGATCCCGTCAAAAAGTGACGTCATTTTGGTGGCGTTAGCGCGAATTTGACTTCTTTATCAGGCCTGTGATCGCTGAGGGCTCATGTCATTGCCATCTGACGCAAGTTGGCGAGCCGTTGGCGTGTGCGCTTCAAGTCAACGCTAGCCTAACTAGTACAGACGCGTGACTAGAGAAACGTATTTAAGCATACTGTCGTATGATTCGCCTCGGTTTTGATAAAAACATCTTGCATTTTCTCTGAAACTTTATTCTGTATTCATTACTTCCACTGCTGTATAAAAGCAATCAGTTGTTTACTTTGATTGCAGTGGGTGGGAAACCAGGAATCAGATACGTACCCCCCCCCCCTCCCCCCCTCCTCCCGGATTTTTTTTTTCTGCCATGGGATACCGAGCACAAAATGGCACTCGACCACTCTGCACGGCCCTTCCTTCATATCAAAAAATTCCCCCGCATTTCCCCGAGGGGGAGAATGTGAAAGTGCGAATGCACGGTTGTCGGCCCGCTTGCGGCGCTTGCGCTCGGCCCCCGCAGCCCACCGCCTCGCCGCCTTCTCTTCCATCTCTTCCATCGGGTTTGTAATATCACGTGTACACCACGCAGTTATCAAGCCGCTATAACGCCGCTGAGTCGCCAACGCACGCCGCTGACGACGTAGTTTGAATGCGTTAAAGATATAAGGCGCGTCACTAAAGCTGATATCAGCGTCGCGTCCGTGGTTTAGTCGGTAAAGCGTCGCGCTGCGGCCGCAAAGTCCTCGGATCGAAACCTGGCGCCGGATGCTGTTTTTTTATATATAGAGAGGAGGACTGCGGACGGACGGCGCCGCCGGCGGTGGAAGGTTTGGGGTCGCTTATAAAGTGCATTCGCACTTAAAACGGGCCCCCTCCTCACCGCGATGCAAATTTCTACCAACGCCACTGCTGGGTTGTTTAACTGCGTCGCACAACGCAGGTTGCATGCGCGCCTTAAAAATAGATCAAGGTTATAAATGCTTGCTCTGTTTGTGTGCTTCAGTTCTAAGAGAAGAAATGACGCATAGTGATGCTATAATCAAGACATTTTAATTTTATTCCAGGATAAACATAGAACAGCTTTACCACACTGTACAAAATCAGCACGTATACAAATAAATACAAAATGTTCGTGGGCACTACATGCATTATGATTTTCTTTAGGCGCCGAAAAATTGACCTTACCCGTAACACATAGCATTATAAGCAATGAAAGCCTCAACAGCAGAACTACTTCCAAACAAGAGATAAGAACTAGGCATCTTGACGCAGGAAACCGGGCCCCAAGAATGCCGATTCACGAAAGTGCAGCGAGCAAACCGCAGCTGTCCCGGCGTTTTATCAAGTAGACATGCATTTCTACAGAACTTCATCCAGGGGCCGAATTCTCTAAAACGACGGGGCGTCGTTTCGAAACGACGGGGTAGCGCCATGCAAATGCATGTGTTCTGGGGTTGGGGCCGTCGCTTTGGGGTTCTCTGAAGGTAGGATGAGCCGCAGAAAAGCGCTGCGGCAAGGGCGCGAAGCGACACCCACTGCCCCCCCGTCGTTTCACTTGTCGCTTCGCGCCCTTGCCGCAGCGCTTTTCTGCGGCTCATCCTACCTTCAGAGAACCCCAAAGCGACGGCCCCAACCCCAGAACACATGCATTTGCATGGCGCTACCCCGTCGTTTCGAAACGACGCCCGTTTTTTTGAGAATTCGGCACCAGGATTCACTCCTGCAATTTCCTGATGGCATTGTTTAGGCAACTGTCACAACAGATAAGTAAAAAGAGGAAAAATGAATCAATGCAAAAGAAAGTGACGGCAGTATGCAAAGCACTTAGCAGGAAAGATCAGGCAGCAGCGCAGCACAGAGCAGCACAACACAGTACTGCGATGGAAATATTGCTAGCGCATACAAGCGCGGAAAGCAGCGATGACTACAAGCGTTGTAATGCAATAGAGAAAACACTGAGATAGGCAACTGAAGCGAATCGTTTGAATTCGAGTGGCGCACAATATTTGCGCTATTTGAATACGCTGAGAAGTCCTAGAGTAATTGACACCACTTGCTCCGAGCCAACCTGAGGTGAAATGAAGAGATAACTATGACAAAACAAAGCTTTAGACCCATTTTTTTTCGAAGCACCACCACGTCCCCTTACAAAACCCCCGTGCACGTATAAACAGTTCTATAGTTTCGCGTTACCTGTGGGAATAAGAGGAAAATGGCGCAGTGAAACGCCAGACGTACGAGAGTTGCTGTTGCAACCTTTTACAGCACATCGTTTCCGTAAGTACCGAGGAAAGGGCTCCGCTCCAACCGTTGGCAGCATCGTCCCGTAGTTCACTGTGCCCGCCGGGCACGGTACTATACGTGTTCACCGACGATACAACGCACCTCGCAACTCCACGCACAGCAAGAAATAATTGCGCACCAAATTAACAAGAAAAAACGAATGCAAATGTGCACCATCAAAACATGTGAGGTGCGTTTCCTAGTAGACGAACTTTAGGCGCGCCTTTCCGAATACTAAAAGGACTACATCACAGAGCAATGACATGTGCCATTCTTCAGAAGGCACTACAAAAAAGGTTTTTGAGAATGAACAAAATTTTCATAAATGCTTTGCACACTGTGCCTAAATACATGTGACTAAGAAATAAATATCGTTCGTAAAATATAAGTATTGTTTTATTGTTGAATAAAACTTCGTTTTTTCTTATTAGTGTTTGTTCCCTCCTCACCTAGTCGCGTTTCAATCGCCACTCCCATAGCCCCCCGTGTTGATGTCGCTGGCAATAGGTTCTGAACCGCTTTTCGCCCGAAGCTTCGCTACCATTTATATTTACCTTGTATGCGGCCCCTTTGCCTATTCGTTCGCGCTTTCGCGGTTTCGTTTCTCGTGTTTCAACTGAAGAAACAGAGTTCACCGTAGCGCGCGTGCCTCACAGGGGGCAGCCGTATTATGATTCCGCGCGGTAGCGTGAGCTGCCGCTACGGTCCGCTAAGAGGCCCAGCTCCGGTATCGCCCCTAGCGCCCATGCGCACCAGGCATGAGCAATGGCGCTCGCGCTTGCTATCGGAACGGAGTGGACCGTAAGAAACGGTCATCTAAAACTGTCTAATATGCCGCCGCAACAGTTGGAGCTGACGAAAAAAAAGAAACCAAACGTACTTCGACGAAGACAAGACAAGACAGGTACGGGTGCTGTATCCGTCCTATCCTGTCTTCATCCAAGACTGTTTAAGGCCAATTTTTCTTTTTCTTCAAGTATGAACCAACTCGGTCAGCAATAAGTTTTGTTGAATTAGCTGTCGGTTGGTGTACCCGTTCACATGCACACAGGCGACGTTTTCTCAAATAACTTCAAATAACTTGTTATTTCAAATATTGTTAAAATCAATAAAGGACGAGTCTAATAAGTTTACTCCAAAATATTAACATCGTTGTTAACTACCAGCTTGGCCTGCAGAATAGTAGGCGCAACCGTTACGGCAAATAAAAAACGCGTTACTTCTATTTTTCTTAGCATTAAAAGAGCCTGTGCTATTTTCCACTTAAAGAATAACACACCATTTTTTGATTGAATGTAGGGTTTAACGCGCCGACGCGACGCAGTCGATGAGGCGCGCCTTAGTGGAGGGCTCCGCAATAATTTTTCCCACTCGGGGATCTTTAACGTGCGCCTAAATCTCGTGCATGGTGGCATTTTCCCTTTTCGCCTCCATCAAAAAGCGGCCGCCGCGGTTGGGAATCAAACCCGCGTACTCGTGCTCAGGAGCAAAACGCTTTAGCCACTGAGCCACCGAGGCGGGTCACACCGTTTTGTGCCTTTGTCTGGCAGTGTGTTCGAATATACGGCCACTAAAACGTTTCAATCCAGCCAATGACGAAACTAAACGAAGCGCATGGTGTAATGGTGGCCCATGACGACACAGATGGCCTTGATGTGAGCCGCATAGGCACCAGCGCCAGATTCCTCTCAAGTGTATACAGTGAGAAACTTTATGGGGCAAGCTGCGCGCCATGAACCTGCCATTGTGCGATGGCTACGGTGTTTGGTTGGAAATAGACATTCTTTCCGACATCGCATCCCTGCGGTGTCACGTGAGAATATGCTAGGTGTCTTAAAGGAAGAGGTGAGCGCCGGGGGGGGGGGGGGGGAGGCAGGGACGGCGGCCATTCCTTCCGCTGTTTCAAATGAGGTGTCAGCTGAAACAGCCGGGCGACGCCTGTTTAGCCCGAATAATGACTGCAGCATGACATAACCATGGTGAAAATTCAAATCGATGCTGCTAGGGCGTGTAAGGTAAAGTTAAAGGTCTCGATAAAGCAAATCACGCGGAATAAATAAAAAATGCTTCCTGGGTATAGTAAGATATATCATAATGTGTCATAGATTGGGTTAACCTTCACAATGACATCGCGAGGGCGTGTGGGGAATCAAATTAAATGTCTAGATAGGGGGAATCACGTGGAACGAAAATGCGTTATGGTTATATGATGAGATATATGGTTAGTCATAGAGCGGGTTAAAATTGAAATTGATGCCACTAGGGCGTGTGGCGTAATAAATTAAAGGTCTCGATGAGGGGAATCACGTGGGGCAAATAAAAAAATGCTTCCAGGTTATTACCATGACCTAGTCAAGGCGGCTCATTATTTGAGTTAATATTCAAAATGACGCCACAGGGGTGTGCGGCACATGAAATTGAAGGTCGCAATGAGCGAAGTCACGTTGGCCGAAAATTCGTTATGGTTGTAACATGAGATAGCCATGGTTAGTCATTCATTTGGTTAAGATTCAAATTCATGCCGCTAAGATGTGTTGGATATCAAATAAATGGTACCGACAAGGGGAATCTCGTAGGACATATAAAAACATGAGATAGTCATAGAGACAAGTAAAGTCATGAGGTAGGCATAGAGAGTCATATTGGGTTAAAATTCAATTTGATGCCGTGAGAGCGTCTGGGTGTAAAATTAGAGGTCTCGACGAGGGGAACAATCTGGGACAAAAATGCTTGGTGTTTATATTCATGACACAGTCATGGCGAGTACTAGACTGGATGAAAATTTGAAATGATGCCGCCAGGGAGTGTGGGGCATCACATTTAAGGTCCGACTAGGGGAATCACGTGGAACAAACAAAGGTTCTTCGTGGTTATAATCATTTGAAATTCAAGGTGATGCCGCTAAAGCATGCGGGGTGTCAAATTGAAGGGTTCAGTTAGGGGAATCACGTGGGGCATATAAAGAATGGAATGTGTCACGAGAGAGGCATGGTGCGTCATATATTGGATTAAAATTTCTAGTGGTGCCGCTAGGGTGTGTGGGGTGTCAAATTAAAGGTCTCGATGAGGGAAATCACGTGGAATACAAGAAAAATGCGTCCTCCTTATTTATTTGTTTCCCAATACAGTCAACCCCAGAAGGAATTATTACAGGAGGGGCATGTCAGCAATAAAATGTCATTTGACTCTACAACCAATAAGTGAATCGCAACAATCCCATACGCAACATGGAAACTAAGAATCACGCGATGTCAGAGAGATCATTACAAGGGCGGTCAGATTCCGCTCACTTATCGAACACAACAAACTAACAATAGGAAAGATCAACACAGAAACAAGACGAGAAGGAAATGTGAAAAGAGGTAATATTTGGCAAGTAATACAGGCCCGGTGCATGCAAGAAGGGGTCACACACTTTTTCACGTGAACAAGAGCTCACCAAGGTGCTCACTAAACTTCTCGAGTGTTGGCTGTTGTATTAAAGAATCATCTAGCGCGTTAAAGACTGTGGTGGCTCGTCGGAAAAACGAATAATAGAAGACATTGTTCGTACAAAGATATCTCTCGATAGTAAAAATGTGTTTGTGCCGCGTTTCCCTTGCGCGATTAAATGTAAGAAATCATTCCGAATCTATTCTCAGCTTGGGATGCATCAGCTTATACAGAAACGTTTAGAGAGTTTCAAGCGATGCAAGTTTAGCGCAACGAAGCACAGCGGTTGGGGAGTAGGTACGTATATATCTGTTAAAAATGAAGTGGACAGCTTTCCGCTCCATTCTGTCCAAAATAGTGATGTTTGGTTTTTGTGGGGGAATCGCTCTGTATTCACATACTCAAGCATTGGCCTGATAAGCGCGACGTAAGTGAGCAGTTTTATGTCGAAGATCGCGTGGTTTATGGCTCGTTTAAGATAACATAGCTTGTTGAATGCCTTTCTTTGATATATTTTGTGTGCGTGAAGTCCACGTAAGCCCTGAGGACATACTAATTCCCAAGTATTTATACCCACTAACATTTTTTCACGAGGATGTTATCGTGTGGGATATCGAAATATAGGTCTTGATGAAGGGAGGTAGATCGGATAAGGTCAACGGAAATAATGCCACTGAATAAAGACGAGCTGAGCAAAGAAGTGTTATCCGGTGCCCCATAGATGTAATTGTGCTCGCGAATCTTGTTGGCTCGTAATCTTGAAAGGGTGGCTGGTTCGATACGCTGCAGCTCTCAACGCACGCGAACAAGCGTGCATTGCCTTAACAACGAACGGGCTGGTATATTTTGCCGTTCACAAGTCGTTATTTATGCCTATGAATGGCTGGCTTGATCATGCACTGGGTTCACATTCGACTCAGTGTGCCCCGTGCAGGCACAGGGTGTGCCGCTGATGTTGCACGCTATATTCCGGACTGATCTGTCACCCTTTAATGCTTTTCTGCTTCGTTGCGTAAAAGTCATTGAAATTAATCCACCTAACCAGATATGTATCAGTTGTTGAATAAAAAAACACACATAAAAAAAAGAAGTACCTATGTCCCGCACAGCCGACGTTGTGATGTTCTTGTGAGCGAAATAGGACGATAGTTGGAGGGTTGCAAGCTGGGCTAGTTGCAAGCTGGGCTAGTTGGCGGTCCTTGTGGTTTACTTTCTTCGTCCTCGTCTGAATTAGCGCTGCTTTTATCCAAGAAGGACGATAGTTGGCGGGGTTGGCTTGATTCCACGTTTTAAAAAGCGGCACAACCTGCGCAACCCTCTAATCACCGGGAATGATGCCAGATTCTAATGATTGCGAAAATATCACGAAAAGTTTCAGACTGGATAAAAAATAGTGTTTTTCAATCATTTTCTGTTAATTTGATCACATCCGGTAGAAGGTGACAGCTTAAGTTCTTTGACGAGATTAAAAATGCCTTCGCAGCTAACGTGGATAGCGGGTATCATGCTACGCAAGTGTTTCAAGTGGGGGCAGAAATAGCAGCGTTACTAGGAGTAAAAACGGAACAAAAATAGTCATTTAAGGCATCTGCACACTTATCGTTATTTATTGGCTCGTTGTCTTGGTCTGCAAGTTCTATTAGATTAGAGCCGGGCTTATTGCTAATCATGCGCCAAAACGTCTTGGGGTTAGATTGAAGAATATTTAGTAGGTCTGTAGAGAAAAATTTTGCTTTAGCTTTACCTAACTCCTGAATTTACTGTTTAGAACATAAGTGGCACCTGTGCCAGGCCTCAGGATGATTAGTTTGGTGTGCTCGTTTGGGCAGACGTTTCTTACGGTTTAGGAGGGATTTCAAAGGTTTAATAAACCAAGGGTTGTTTGAATCAGTCTTGACAAGAATATCCGGCACGTATTTCTTTTTTAGGTTTAGCATGACATTTTTATAAATTTCCCAGTTAGCGTTGACAGAGTGGTTTGGGTACAAATTTCTAAAGTCTTGAAAGCATGATCTAGGTCCCGGTTAAATGCCTCAAAATTGCCTTTCCTGTAGCCGCAGATTAACGTTTTTCATGGTGATCTTTGATGTAGGGGCAGTGAAATGCAAATATGGATAAGATTGTGGTCACTCAAGCATCCAAGAACAGTAACGCTTTGCACGTTATCAGGGCAGGATGTTAGCAGTAGGTCTAGCGTATTATCTGCTCTTGTAGGGGACGTTATCAGTTAAAGTCTAAAATTAAGTTTTAAAGTCTTTTGATTCGCTGTGCGGAGAACAGTCGGTCGTTGTTAGCAGGGGCCAATGAATTTCCGGAAAGTTAAAATCTCCGTACATAAAAACAGGTGCTTTTCGAAACTACTCTCTAACGCCAGTAAGTGAAGAACGGAGACAGGTACAGAAAGAGGAGGGGAGATCCGGTTGGCGGTAACAGATGCCAAAAAATGACTTCACATTGCTGTTGTAAACGACCACCCATGTTACTTCCAAATCAACGTCATGAAAGATGAGGAAAGAAGAGAAAGCATTCTTCACGGCGATTAGGACTCCGCCACCACGTCGATTGCTGCGGTCACGACGATAAAGTGTCAAATTCAGATTGCCGGGAAATATTTCGTCATCATTTATGTCCTCGTGCAGGGAAGTTTCTGTTAACAGGATAATATCTGCTGAGACGTCTTCAATGAAGCTGTAAACTGCCTCGCGTTTTGGCATAATGCTGCGCACGTTAGTAAAGGCGATGTTAATGGTCCTAGAAGATAGGTTCAACTGACGGAACGGAGCCGGTGAAAGATATGTCTTAGCATGTCATTGGCCGTCAGCAGCAGCACTTTCTGGTGAAGACGAAAGTGTACTTTGATTAGAGCTTTCTAGGACCGTGTCTGAGGAATGGTCATAAGAATAACACTTCCAGCCAGCGAGGAGCTTATCAAGTTTGAGTTTGATGGCGCACATTTTAGAACGAATAAATTTGATTAGCTTAGCACGTGCGAGTCGTGTTGCCGCTTCAAAGTCTTTTCTAATGACGAAGCTCTATGAAATGGGCAAGCTCTATGATTACAGGGCGTTTTTTTACAGGAATGTCTGCCCAGGCGATGAGCCCGTTCAATGTCATTTGAGTTCAGCTAAGTTTCGACTTGTTAGCACAAAATTCTCGAACCTTTTCTTCTGATTCCTTCCAGGTTTCTCTTTCGCAGTCGTTAAGGCCTAACAAAAGAACGTTATTGGGGGTGCATACGGTTATTCGAGTCTATGTGAGCGGCTTTCAAAACCTCGACTTCCTGCTTGATTTGGTAAGTTTCAATTAGTTGAGTAGTAGACGTTGGCTCGGCCTGTTTTAATTCTAGCATATGGATCAGTGATGATATCAGCTGTTCATGGGCAGCTTGAGCTGCCTTGACTTGAACTAGTTCTGCACGAATATCTGCTTGCCCGTCTTCCAGTTTTTTGACAGCAGCAACCAGCAAGGCGATGACAGGCTTAGGAGGCCCAGGGTTGCCCTCTACGTCGCCAGACAGTAATAGCAACAACTCAGACAGCAAGTGGCATGCAGCGCATCACTTAATAGGCGAATAACGCTACTGCAACTGGCTGTCCATGTCGAACAGGCATGTAGATAGAATATCGTATCGTTTACTGGTGACGTGCCTACAAATAATCACCATGAGTCACTGAGAGTAAAAAAAAAGGTCAACAAGAACTCCACAGTGGAAAAATAATTGTGCAGACCACAACAAAACTTCTGTTGAGTTGTCAATGTGTGACGTCAATGAACATAGAGTTTCTGTTGATTTTCGTGGAAACAATAACAACTCAATAAAACGTCAACAAAAATTCAGAAACCATTTTTTCAAGGGTGGGATGTATGTTTGTGTAGCTAGCAGTAGCTTGGGAGTTTTCTGCTGACGCGGACACGAAAATTTCCTTGGCTGGTTAGAGGTATACTGCTTCGCCGTAAAAGCCGCTCTCACTTTTATCCAGAATTGGGGAGACGAGAGTCCTGAAGAGGACCCACAACAGTGTTGAAAAACATGTTGCACTATTTTGTATATACCGAAGTTATAAGCGCTTTGAATCATGCTTTCCAGACGCTTCTCAGGCTATGTGCTCCGTTACTGCTGCTGCTTTAATGGTTTTGCGCCTTGACAAAAAATCGTCTGTTCGCATTTTGCGGACACATTAGAGAATTTTCAGCGTTCTGCGTCCTTGTTAAAGACCACTCTTCGTTTTTAATCTTTATTTCAGTCCATTTTATTCCATGGTTATAACGCAGTCAGCGGTACAGTGAAAAATTTTGTTTGCGGTATTCTGATATCGGCGACCACTTGAGAAAAGCTAAAGCAGTTGACCTTTAAGTGCGCCGCAACTCCGATGAACCAAAGACAATGTATTCAGTGAACCAAACCTTTATTCAGGTGCAAAAAAGACAGCGAGCTTTGGCTATTTCAAGTTCTTGGCGGGCGCGAGCAACCCCTGCTCCAATTTGACCAAGCATTGCATGAGGCTGCGGTCGCCACGAAGGTTTTGCGCTGGAAAGCTCCGCAAATGCTGTGGCTCGAATCTGAGGTTGCGTTTGTTGAGCTCAAAAAACGATTAACCGCTCATTGTGGGTACACAGCGCAATCATGAAGACTTACCGGTTTTCCTCCACGAGCTTTGCATGATCACCGGGCAATTTTCCCCGAGGTCTGCAGCGTTGAAGTTTGCAAAACACTCTTAGAAAAAGGGCTAGAAAAAGGGAGAAAAATGCGGGTTTTCTCCCCCAGCCAAGCAAGTTTCTCTTTTTAGCTCATTACACGCATCCGCCCTCTGTACGGCCTCTACGAAACACGGACACGGGGAGCATACATTCTCCCCTGTCGTCTGCGATCTGCCGTCGGCGCCGACGCCGATATCGAAACCGCTCTTCGTTGCAAAACGGCTTTCGCCCATCGGGCGTATGCGATTATTCTGTGCAACATCGCCCCTGCAATGTGGTGCTTCCTTGTCCCCGCGCTGTTTTTTTTTTTATCACCATGTGCTCGCCACGCAAACGCACGCTTCTCCAGCCGCGTGTTTAGCGCACATTCCGTGGTAGCTGCTGCATGCTTGCTGGGTACTACTCGCCTGCGCCCAGTTCAGCTTTACCACCGCATTTGTGGACGCTCACTCCCAAGGGTAAACGAGGGCGGTGATTATACTGAATTGCCCCTTTCTTCATCAATTAGCCCGGACAGCAGCATATTGATGCATCAGTGACCAACAACAAAAAGACCTTTGCAGTAGCATTGGTACAGTGTACTAGTAGCACTGGTAGTACAGTGGATAGAATCGGCTGGCGTCTCTGAATGGTTGCCAGACCAGCGGTGCGCTCTTCGCTAAAAGAGCGAAGGCAATGTCATCACTTAAACATGCCAGCCGTACTCTTTCGTTAGACGTTTTTTTTTCTTCTTTGAGCTATTCTACTACTTCTTACAAAACCTGAAACTAATAAAAGGTTGCAATTGCGCGAGTTACATTTGACGAAATAACAAAACACAGCTGAGGCTCATGCATTGCTGGGGGTTATTTGAAACAAACAAGCTCATTGTTCGCATTTGCACGCTCTGCAATCAGTGTTATAAATACTTTGTGGCCGTTTAAGGTGTAGTTGTGCTTTGTGCTTTGTGGACACGTGAAAAGTGTACTATATGTTGTGCAATGCGTATGTATATGTGTGTTATGCTTGCGCTGTTGTGCGTTGACAATGTATTGTGACAATGTAATGTTGATAATGTTTTTTGCGTTGACAATGCCTTCAACGTAGTGTATGTTGCTGTGTTGTGCTATGTTTCTTCCCAATCTGTGCCCGCCAGCGTGCGGCCTCTCTAATGTTGCTATATATACGTTAGCTATTCAGGAAACGCCTTGATGTAAGCGCCCACTGATAGCGATGCTTAGTAGCTGCCCCTCCTTCTCCCCAACTGTTTTTTTTTTGCGTCATCTATAGGCCATTTTTAAACGTTTACGATTTGAGCTCGCTAGGTGGCGAGCAGTGTCATCTCTTTTTTGTGTGTGTCGCCTGCACCGCATTTGTTCTGAGGTGCACGATTACAGACGATCTGCGTTTTGATGCATCGGTTATAGCAAGGTAATGTGACTAACAACAACTAGTCGTTCACTAACGGGCGCATTGGATGTTTTGGATCTCGTGAGTTGGTGAACGGCAGGATTACAAGCGTTTGGGAAGTAGAGGCAGCATTTTTAATACAATCGTTATGACTTGTGCTCTGTTTATAGCGGCGTGTTCGCGCTAAACGCGTAGACGGAGCGCTTAGCGGAACGTATGCAAGTCGCGCATATACGATTGTCGTCATGGTTTGCTAACCACAGTTCTGGTGCGCAGTAGGTAATGTTTGGGGTATTTTAGCGCATTTTAAGCGCACACAACCACAGTACCTACCTATTTGTACTTCCTGGATCCTCAAACCGATCAGTCCGCTAGGCCTTTCTCACATAACAAGCATTGCTCCGGTAGCGCCGCTAGGAGAGGAACGCTCCTCCATTAGCTCACGAAAGGGGGAAATCTTTCTCTAGTTCTATGCAAGGCTAAGTCCGCCTTATTCAACAATACTTACTTACTTACTTACTCCTCCATTTCTAGGGGGAGAAACGCGCTCCTCCCTGTTAAAGGGAGAATCTTTCTACCTCTTAGGAAGCAATGTATTACTGTTTCAGCCTTAATGCATTACTGTTTCAGCCTTAAACTAGAAACTACCGCACCCTTTTTTTTTAGAGTGAACAAGGGTTTTTCGGGCATCATTGTCGACGACACTGCATATTCTACGGTTCGAGTTTCGGTGTTCGCGCACCGTCGCGGCCGCCTCATTGACCAATACCTAGGAACAAAATCCAGTGACCCTACCATGAATTTTTACCGTTTGTCTAAAGTCGGATGGCGCGAATCGAGCAAGATAGGCTCGAGAAAATTGCGGGAAAACACCAGCTTGCGTTGCCCTGCCATGTTGACAGCCTGCTTCGCCGCTTGGTTCGCTGCCGCTCGGTGATGCTTACGCTCGTCATTTCGCTCTAAGGGGCTCAAGCTCTTCGTGCACTTCGAGTAATGCGGTCTGAAATGCATGCGTTTGGGTCGGGACCAGAAGAAATTTCGAATAAAGCGATATTTCGAGTAAAGTGATATTGTTATAACGAAGGATTACTGTATTTGCGATGATTTACTGAATAAGCGCAGGAACAGCTACGCATGTGGCGAACACCCGACTAAAAGCGCGTCTCTGTGGGCGGAACTTTTCTCTCGCCAGAAACCAAGAGCAGAGCAGGGTAAGAAAAAAGAGTCACCTCGGTATGACGACTGCCGGAAATGACCCAGTGCGGGGCGGGTGGACCAGAGGGGGTGCATTGGTAACTACCGCAAAAAAACTCGCTGCCTCTCCTCGCCGGGCGCATTTGCGCAATCGACCAGTATTTGGCGCGCTCAAACAACGAAATGACATCTTTCGTCGCGGATGGTGCAGCTATACCGACCATTGAAATAACCCATAAGGTAGCGAACTTCTGCACATGGACAACCAAGATGCCAGCAGCGACTGTAACGCGCCCATCCTTGAGAGGCGAGCTAGGGAACTTATTGTGAGGCTGGGTGAGTTGTAATAAAGCATCCAACAGGTTGAGCTCTCTAAAATCTGGTTTGTAGTGTTTTTAAGGCGGTCATCTCTATTTTGTGGTCGTTATCACTGCAGCAATGCGTACGTTTCATCTTCCTCTTACAAGAAATTTGGTTTGCTGTGTTTGAAGCTGGAAACGTCCAAGTTGTCCCTGAAATATTATAAACAGTTCTCCCCTCCTGAAAGGTTCCGTATATACGAAAATATGGGAATACGGAGTACTTTTCTAGAATGACACAACGGTGCCACAAAACAAGGAATATTTTGTATAAATACATGAAAATAAAAAATGCATACTTATCTTAAAATTTGACGCCGATTTTATGTCTGTAAGTTTACTAGAACCGCCGAATCATTGTCCGTATGACTTCCGTATATACGGAGTATTCGGAAAACATACGGAGCGTAAGTTTGCTTATTATTGAAGAAAAAAACACGGAAACTGTGCAAAACATTCTTATTGTGTGAGCGAATTTGATTCTCTTATTTATTAAACTAATATCTACTTTAGATGCGCTTGGTGGCATCATACTCCGTATGAGCTCCGTATTCCCATAATTCCATATACACGGAACGTTTCAGTAGGGTCTTTATTTTTATTATTGTGGTCATGTCTTCTGAGAGGCTCAAATAGAAAAGGAATGCTTTTGAATGTGACCAGCAATTTTCCACGCGTCCGCGTTATTTTACTTTAATAAATGCCTTCATGCCGAAACGCTCACGCCTACTTTTTAGGTGCGGAGTACCTTAGGACCGCACAATGTCCGTCCGCGTTCGTGCACATAGCATTTACAATTGCAAAAAATTACATAGACACCGGCCCGGCAGGATTCTAGCCTGTGTCTGGAAGACCAGACAGAGTTAGTTTGACTCGTCTTACCCATTGGGCTCCGACCGTGAGTTAGTACCCGAGAGTCAAATGGCTTACTCCCTCGCCTATGTACCTTAAGACCTCTCAATGTCCGTCCGCGTCCATCCGTGCGCACACCACCATCAAGAGAAAATCAAGCGAAATTCGATTTGAGCCGTAAGTTGCAGTTTCATTTAGGGAATAATCAAGGTGCAACTCACGGCTCAAATCGAATGACGGTCGGGGCGCAATTCGGATGTCACTAGGGGCACCACTTGGATGGAATTTTGAGCCCCCCGTACTCCGCACACTCGCCATCATCCACGGAGTGGAGATGCTGCCATTTTTTTCACGCTTAGGCGTGTCCTGGTGAATGTCGCTTGTTTCCGACATCGAAAACAATAGCAGTTTGTAATTTTTATTATTTAAACAAGTTCCCCATTTTGGAACAAGTGCTTCTTTTTGGACAAGTGGCCGGCCCGAGGTCAGTTACGGCAGTCGACACACCGAGAAGCCTCTTTGTTTTGTTACCCAGTTCTTAGTTTTTTGCCAAAAGAAAAGCTACGCACGCAAATGTGCTTTTTGGCGCGTCCCCGCCACAGACGTAACGCTTAATTAGTGAGTCATCCCAAATAAAAAGAATAAAAACATTGGCCCCAATCCAGGCTGTGAAGGTGCTTGGACTGCGAAGCTAGACTGTGAAGCTAGAAACGACACCCAGAACTACTAGCGGCGTCACTTGAATTCACACACGTGGCACTACAAAGAGTGAAACCAGAGACTCTGCCAGCCGTTACCTCAGATTCGCGGAGGCGCGTCCCGCACGCAGCAGCAGCGGCTGGAAGAAGACGGACAGGAGTGTCTTTAAAAGGTGAGGAGGGGGGCGGCACGCGCGGCTACAGCGTCATGTATCTCACTGCCTTCCCCTCACTCTTGTTTTATGTGTCGTCTCCAAACAGCGCCGCCCCCGTCCCCAACTCCGAATCCAAACCACCGTCTGTCTCACCGTCTCCAGGTGTGGGCGTAGCTTAGACGGCAAGACGACGGGCTCTCACTCCACTTCTCTTTTGGCCAAGATTGGATCCCTGGTGGTGCCAGTAGTTTGTGTAGCCTGGGTGTAGCCTGGGATGTTTCGTTGTGTAGCCAGCAGTAGCCTGGGAGTTTTCTGCTGACGCGGATACCAAAATTTTCTTGTCTGGTTAGAGGTATACTGCTCCGCAGTAAAACGAGCATTTCTCCTTTAAAAAGACGCCTATGGTTGAAAGGTCATTGGTGTGGCCGCAGAATGCGAACACACATTTTTTTATCAAAGCGCGAAGCCAGAAAAGCAGGGCAGTACCGGTGCACACGGCACGGATACTCGTCTCGAACGCGTCATTTCATTCGCTGACACCTTCAGTACAAACAAAATAATTCGTTAAACATGTTTGAAAAATCTGCAGCCGCCGGAAACCAAGCGGCACCCATGCCGCCTTTGCAAATTCGTTTTCTCGCGATGTACGCATGGTAGAGGAAAACGGATTGCAGTTATGAGCTATGCTCGGAATTTCGTAGAACTCATAAAAAGGTAAGCAAAAGCAATTATATGGTTGTTACATACATCTCTTCCTTCCAAAAACTCCCCTTTCGATAGATAACTGAAACGAAAATGGAGAAGAAACACAACACCGCCTGCCGTGTACAAACCGGCGCGCTTCCTTCCCTTTTAGCGTTGTGAATTTATGCCACACATTGTGAATATTAGATGCACTTAGGCATTTAAATATTTTACGTAGTGCTCGTAAAAAATACTTACAGAAAACAGATGACCCTAAAGTCCCCAATGTAAAATCAGCGACACAACGTGCGCCTGCATGCGGATGCTCTGTAAGTAATTTAGACGTCTTCCGTATCACAGTCCAGTAATTTATGGGGGCAGCAAACTTTAAGAGACACTGCAAAAGGCATCCGCGCGTGCGTTGCTAGACAGTTTCGTTGCTCATCCAGTGAAATTGCGAAGGAAGCGAACTGACACAGAATGCAAAAACAGAGAGCGATGCACAATTGGCAACGGGAAAATTCGTTCAGAAATCGGTAATATATAGGGCAGGTGACCCTAGAAATAACAAAGTATACAAGTTATACAAGCGCGGCACAGTGAGCAGTCCGTGGCGGGGCATATTGACCCTTCCCGACATTTAAGAAAATTTTCCGCTACCTTCATCTCCATCGTGACCCTGCGGCTGGTCACCAGCGTAGTTTTTGGTGGCTACGCGCACTTTTTTCCAGACATTGCGAGCCGCGGGGTGTCGACGAAGCCATGTGTTAAACATGCCATGGTCAAAAGCCACCGGCGCGATTGATCCCTCTGGAGCACCAGATGACGGTTTTTGATTATGGCCGTCTTTCAAAGCTGAACCCGCCATTATTCAGTCGCGAGAGTTTGCTTTAATTACACTAATTTTACACCAATAATTTCACACCCACCATGAGCGCACGACGCAACTCGGAATGTTTAGTTATTAAGTTGCAGGACATATTGAGCTTGCGATGCGGTCATTGCTGGGTTAAATTTGCGCCTTCAAAAACCTTTCCTTTGACACCACAATTCCATTTGTGCTACCTTAATTCGTGAAGTTTAACTACTCTCCACTAGCACTGATCACCGGGATGGCGTTTTTTTTTTGCCCACACGATTTTCCTCAACCCGACCTTTAATTTGATACCCCTAACACATAACTTAATCTAACCTAATTTATCACTCACCGTGAATAGTGTTACGTGTGTAACCAGCAACAGAGCGCAGACGCCAATCGTCCAGAGCCGGTGTGCGCCGTTCTGGCGTGTCTCCATCATCCTCATCCTCATCATGGAAATCACAAGCATGATCATCACCGCCTAAGCCGCGAGGAAGACGAGAACGTGCCCCCTTCGTGAGCGCGTGTTCTTGGTGCGACTGCTACCAGGCATCAGGCACAAGTTTTCCAATATAAACCCTCTTTTCTCTCTCCTGCTGGCCCTCATCAATTGTTGCACCGTGACACTGGTGGAGGTGCGGGGTACCGGAGCATCTGATGCCCAGGTCGCCCTCTGAAAGCCCTGAGCGACCTCCTAGCGTCTGCACGCCCGTACATCGCTGCAGCCGCCGCAAGCTAGGCCTACCTCCAGAACACGGCGTCCTGCTTGACACCGCACCAAGAACCGCATCCGCATCCGCACCCGACAAGGCGGTCTCCAAGTCCGCGGCGGGGAAACTAAAGGGAGCAACCTTGGGAGGCAAGGTTGCTAGCGGCGGAAGCACTGAAGACCTCCCAGTACCATCGACGGCTGACGATGTTACGGCGGCAAACAAGGACGTCGACGCTATCACGAGTGCCGATCTTTTAGTCGCTATCGACGGACACGAGGTAAAGGCACTTGTGGACACTGGAGCAAGTTATTCAATAGTGAGCCAGCAGCTCATGGACCGACTAAGAAAAGTGAAGACACCATGGGACGGACCCCAAATTCGAACGGCCGGCGGCCACTTGATGACACCCGTGGGCACATGCACCGCCAGAGTTAGAATAGGGGACAGTGATTACGTCGCGACCTTCGTAATCCTTCCTCAGTGCTGTAAGGACGTGATCCTGGGGATGGACTTCCTTCAGGAGCACGATGCTGTGATAAACATCCGCGAACAGTTCGTCAGCTTTTCGAGGAAGGAGACCACCCCGGAAGGTCATGAACAACGCATACCTCTGCGCACCATCGGCGACACTAGCGTGCCCCCACGGTCATGCGTGCTTGTTCGCGTTAAGCGCGACGACCTCTCCAGTGGCGATGGAATCGCGGAAGCTATCGGCCCGCTTCTACTTCAGCATGGAATCGCTATCGCTCGGGGATTGGTCACCATTACGCGCGGTGTTAGAGAGGTTCTACTCACGAATTTCTCGAACGAGCGTCGCGAAATCGCCGAAGGAACTACCGTGGCAGTATTTGAGGACGTCCCCGACACGACGGATTGCTTTGTGCTTCAGACCGACCCGACTCCCAAGGCGACGAGCAAGCTTTCACTTGACGTTAACCCGCGCTTACCGCAAACAAAGCGAGAAAAGCTCTTGGAACTGTTGCACAGCTTCACCGACTGTTTCTCGTCAACGTCACGCGTCCGACAAACTCCGCTCACAAAACACCGCATCATCACGGACGAATCTGAGCGCCCCGTTTACCAACATCCCTGCCGCGTGTCACCAAAGGAGCGCGACGCGATACGGCGGCAGGTGCAAGAGATGCTCGCTGATGACGTCATTCAGCCTTCGAAAAGCCCCTGGGCGTCGCCAGTCGTTCTGGTGAAAAAAGAGATGGCACCTTGCGATTCTGCGTCGACTATCGCAAACTCAATCAGGTGACGAAAAAGGACGTATATCCGTTGCCTCGGATAGATGACTCCCTTGACCGCCTGCGGCACGCTCATTACTTTTCGTCCATGGATTTGAAGAGCGGTTATTGGCAGATAGAGGTCGACGAGCGGGATCGTGAGAAGACCGCCTTCGTAACTCCCGATGGGCTGTACGAGTTTAAGGTTCTTCCTTTTGGCTTGTGCTCCGCACCCGCAACTTTTCAGCGTATGATGGACACTGTTCTATCTGGCCTGAAGCGGCAAACGTGCCTTGTTTACCTAGATGACGTCGTCGTATTCTCAAATACATTCGAGGAACACCTAGAGCGACTATCATCCGTCCTCCAGGCCATACGATCTGCTTCGCTCACACTCAAGGCGGAAAAGTGTCATTTCGGCTATGAGGAGCTTCTCTTTCTCGGCCACGTCGTTAGCAGCGCTGGAATTCGCGCCGACCCTGACAAGCTTTCAGCTGTTTCTCGTTTCGAAACACCTACTGACAAAAAGTCCGTCCGGCGTTTCCTGGGCCTCTGCTCATACTATCGGCGATTCATTGCCAATTTCGCCCACATTGCAGCCCCTCTCACGCGCCTTACTCGCAATGACGTCACTTTTGTCTGGTCCGCTGAACAGCAAGAAGCTTTCGAGCAGCTACGGCGTTGCCTGCAGACCCCACCTGTTTTAGGCCACTTCGACGAGGAGGCCGCCACTCTGGTGCACACTGATGCCAGCAATGTGGGGCTAGGCGCTGTCCTCGTCCAATGGCAAGATGGTGCCGAACGAGCCATTGCCTACGCAAGCCGAACGCTGTCACGGGCCGAAAGAAATTACTCGGCCACCGAAAAGGAGTGCTTAGCGGTTGTGTGGGCCGTCCTAAAATTTCGACCGTACCTGTATGGCCGTGCGTTCAAAGTTGTAAGCGACCATCACTCGCTGTGCTGGCTTACAAACCTGAGAAACCCGACTGGCCGCTTGGCACGCTGGAGCCTCAGACTCCAAGAGTTTGATATGACCGTCGTCTACAAATCTGGTAAGCGACATTCAGATGCCGACTGCCTCTCGAGAGCGCCGGTCGGTAACGCGCCCGCTGATGACGATGACGTCGACGATGGACCATTGATTGGAGTCCTCAGTGCGGCCACCATTTCGGAACAGCAGCAGGAAGACCAAGAACTGCTACCAGTGATCGACTTCTTGCAAGGCAAGGCCAACAGGCCACCTAAGTCTTTTATTAGAGGTCTGCCAACATTCTGCCTTCGCAGCGGCGTGTTATATAAACGAAACTTCGCCCCGAATGGCCGGCGTCACCTCCTCGTCGTTCGTCGTTCCGTCACCCTTACGAAACGACATCTTGCAGGCTTGTCATGATGAGACGTCCGCTGGCCACCTTGGTTACGCACGCACGCTTGCAAGAATCAAGAAGGCGTATTACTGGCCCAAGCTCTCGGCGAACGTGAGGCAGTACGTCCGAACTTGTCGCGACTGCCAGAGACGCAAGGCGCAGCCCGGCAGACCAGCCGGATTTCTCCAACCAATTCAAATTCCCCAAGTGCCGTTCCAGCAAGTGGGAATGGACCTGCTGGGCCCCTTTCCCACCTCTACAGCGGGAAACAGGTGGATAGCAGTCGCCACTGACTACTTGACCAAGTACGCCGAAACAAAAGCTCTTCCAAAGGCCACCGCGCTTGAAGTGGCACAGTTTTTCCTCACAAGGATAGTTCTCCGACATGGGGCTCCCAAAGTTGTTATTACGGACCGTGGAACCGCATTTACCGCGAAACTTCTGCACGAAGTACTCACACTCAGCGGCACGTCTCAACGAAAAGCCAGTGCGTACCACCCTCAGACGAACGGTTTGACGGAACGGCTCAACAAAACCATCGCCGACATGCTCAGCATGTACGCTGATGTTGAACACCGGACCTGGGATGCAGTCCTCCCCTACATCACCTTTGCGTGCAATACGGCCCAGCAGGAAACGACTGGAATGACACCGTTCACCCTCCTCTACGGCAGAGAAGCTACAACAATGCTAGACGCCATGCTGCTTCCCGACATCACCGACGAATATGACATCTTTTCCCAGCAATTCATACAACGCGCTGAGGAAGCCCGGCAGCTTGCCTGTCTCCGCATCACCGAACACCAGCACCTGGACGCCTCCCGTTACGACCTTCGCCGCCGTCACGCGGCGTTTGCACCGGGTGACCTTGTTTGGGTTTGGATACCCGTTCGACGTCGGGGGTTATCGACGAAGCTTCTGCGCAATTATTTCGGGCCGTACAAGGTGCTTCGTCAACTTAGCGAAGTAACTTACGAGGTGGTACCCGAGAATTCTGGTGTTGCCGGTCGTCGTCGATCTCGACCAGTCACTGTCCATGTAGTGCGTTTGAAACCGTATGTTTCGCGCTAAGCCGACTTCACGACCATTCTGGCTTTGGACCCTGTTGACAGTGATCTTCAGCATCGGGACGATGCTATTCCGGGAGGGGGATAGTGTTACGTGTGTAACCAGCAACAGAGCGCAGACGCCAATCGTCCAGAGCCGGTGTGCGCCGTTCTGGCGTGTCTCCATCATCCTCATCCTCATCATGGAAATCACAAGCATGATCATCACCGCCTAAGCCGCGAGGAAGACGAGAACGTGCCCCCTTCGTGAGCGCGTGTTCTTGGTGCGACTGCTACCAGGCATCAGGCACAAGTTTTCCAATATAAACCCTCTTTTCTCTCTCCTGCTGGCCCTCATCAATTGTTGCACCGTGACAATATCTCATGAGGATAAAAAGGAGGCATTTTTTTATTTGTCCCACTCGATTCCCCTTATCCAGACTTTCAATTTAATACCTCATGCGCTCCATGCGCCCTATACACTTCGATTTTTAGCCTAATCTATGACTTACCAAGTCCAATCCATGACTCGAATCAATGACTTTAGCCCAATTCATCACTCACCAATATAGCATGATTGGGACTAGGATGCATTCTTTATTTGTCCACTTATTTCCATAATCAAAACCCTTAATTTCATACCCTACACGCCTATGCGGCATCGCTATGAATTTCAACGCCATCTATGACTCACCACGACAATGTGGTGAATATTATCAGGATGCAGTTTTTATTTGTCCCACGTGATTTCCCTCACTGAGACCTTGAATTTGACACCCGACACGCCCTAGCGGCACATCCCCTTGAATCTTGCCCGTATGACTCACCATGACTAAACCAGGATTATAACAAGGATGAAAATTTGTTTATCCCATGTGAATACCCATATCGAGACCTCCAATTCGATACCCCACACGCCCTAGCGCATCACTAAGAATTTTAAACCAATCTATGGCTCCCCATGAATATGACATGGTTATGACCAGAATGCATTTCTTATTTATCTAACGTTATTTCCCTAATCGAAACCTCTAATTTGATACCCCAAACGCCCTAGAGGCATAACAATGAATTTTAAATCAGTCTATCGCTTCAAGGACTAGGATTCCTGGTATTCTGAATCCTTCCTCCGCTCGAGCCTCCAGCGGAGGCGATCCTTGAAATCGAGTTCCCCATGCATGAGCATTGCGGAATCCTCTCCCCAGCCGAGTGCAGGGAGTGAATGGAGTGGAGGAGGGATTCGGAATACGGCCCTATGTCATGATTATTCCCAGGAAGCATGTTTTATTTGTCGCATCCTGCTTCATGCCAGGCCTTCCCCTCTCGCGAACAATGGGTGGCCGGCCTGAAAATTCCGGATCCTGAGACCCAGTGCATAGCGGTGAGGAGGGCCGGGATTCTCCAGCCAAGGCCAGGGCATTCCGGACTCAGGATGCCCCCCCTCCCACTCCACCCCAGGGGGGTAGCCTTGTTCGAAAAATGCACAATTATTCCTCCTGCTACACCCACATCATTTCCCTCATCGAGAGCTTCATTGTGATACCCGACACACTATAGCGCTTTCATTTTGAATTTTAGCCTAGTTTATGCCTCACCAATGAGTTAATACCAAGAAGCAATTTTTTATTTGTTCTATGTTAATCCACTCATCAAGACCTACAATTTCATACCTTACTGCCCATGGAGGCATCATTTAGAATTGCAACCCGTCTTGGACCAGCCATGACTTTCATGTGTGGTCAGTAATAAAGCTGAACGCGTGTCACCCGGAATTCAGTTTTGAAAAAAAAAAAAAAACCAGATGTGCGTATCATATTACCAAAATAATGACAGGTTGCAACCCGTTCCACATTCAAACAAGACGGAAGCATACGTGTTGGACATGGGCACGCCATGACATGACCAGTCTATTTTTGGTATTTTTGCATGTAGCGCTGTTGACCGACGCCAGCAGCGACACCTGTCCCAGGTTGAGCATGCAAACAAAAACAAAGGCACTCCCATGAACGCCTCGTTCTTCACAGACTTGTGGGAACAGTTGGCTTCGCCACAAAGCGTTTTTTTTTTTTGAGGACGCAGAATGTGTACGGACGCAACCCTAATCATAAACAGCTTGGATGTAAACGAATTGAGCGTACGTCACCTACCTCAATGTCCTTTGTTCCTCCCCTGGGTTTCTGCGTACGCTCGATCCTGAATCCTATTCTTCATGTACACGCAGCCTATACCAAGGCTTTGGTACCCAATACAGTGAACTCTCGTTAAACGGACCTCTAGGTACCGGGAAAATATGTTCCGCTTAGACAGAGAAAGCATTGTAAACGCCGCTTGGTACCGACGCGGCGGGCGTGCGCGGAATTGGTCTAGGCGAAAGCGGATCCTCATATGCGAAATCTAGGCAATGTGGAGAACGGTGTATTATGGGCAGAAGCTTTATTGCACAAAAGCGACCAGCGGACTTGTTTTTTCAAAGTACACTACTCGGTTAAAAAAAAACTGTCAATAGTTTAACCACTCATTCTCCCTCTAAAGTACAGTGGGGACTTCGACTTATTTGCTTGACAAAAACGACTTGCGCGACGTTGCGACAGCCTCCCGCAGC
Organism: Haemaphysalis longicornis; assembly: GCF_048455015.1. Lineage (NCBI taxonomy): Eukaryota > Metazoa > Arthropoda > Arachnida > Ixodida > Ixodidae > Haemaphysalis > Haemaphysalis longicornis. The sequence goes on from NW_027526203.1 coordinate 99,528,852, forward strand.
TTGTCCTTGTCCTGTATTATTCTCGTCAGGCTGCTGTTGGGGACGGCGTACTTCGTTGCAAGCGCCATTTTTGTGGAGCGACCACTCTCGAAGTCGTTGATTACCTCCATCTTCCTGAACAACGTAAGTGCATTGTGGGGCCGTTTCTGTGCTGCCATCCTCACCTGGTTTCGCGACAAAATGTCGCATTCGATGTCACAAAAAGTCAGAAACCACCGCACAAAGCCAGAGACACCGCAGAAAGTCAGAGAAAACCAGAAACCGCCGGAGACGGACACCGGAAAATATCCGGGACGACAGGGGGCCAACAATGGTGCTTACCGCGACTGCGCTGCGCTTGCCCAAATAGTTGCAGTTTCGAGTTTGTTTTCGGTTCACTTTAGGCGGTGGTCGGAAAATTTGAGTTCCGATTAACGATTTTTTTACATTTCCTTAACACAAAACCAACTAATTGCGAAGAGTTTAAACGGTAGTTCAGTTTAACCGATTTTCATTTATCGAGATTGCACTGTACATGCCTACATTCAACTTCAATTCAGGATGACTCAACGAGCAATGGAACGGAAGATAATAGGTGTAACGTTAGAGAGTTTAAGCACTCCGTATGCTCCGTGTTGCTCCGTGCTGTCTCGCCTAGGGATCCACTCTATTAACCTGGTAGGTCCAATCATGCTGGTCTTGTGCTAACTGCGGCCAATTTATCCCTGCAAACTTCTTGAGCTCATTTGCCCATCTAACTTTATGTTTCCCCCTGCCGCACTTGCCTTTTCCCTGCAGTGGGCGTAGATAGGATGATGACGATGACGATGATGATGATGACGATGATGAAGAAGATCAAAAAGAAGAAGAAGCAGAAGAAGAATACCTTGGTGGAAAATTAGTAACTTCATGTATTGACCACATCAACGTTAGGGCACCGTTTTTTCGCATCTATTCGGCAGTAATCAAACACAAACTGGCCGACCATGAATTTGTGGGTTGCCGTGTTTATTTTCCCGTGCTTAAGAAGGATTGATAGTTTAGTTAATATAAAAAAAACAGCGCAAACGACAGGACGAAGAAAGGTAAGACTAAACCACAGGCGCGCCTGTGGTTTAGTCTTACCCTTCTTCGTTCCGTCGTTTGCGCTGTTTTTCTTAGTTTAACATTGTACCAACTGGCCCGTCAGCATACCCTTTAGTTAATAATTTTGACTGGAATTCATTCATGGAAGGGGCTACTCCACAAAATAGTTATAATAAATTTGTTAATCTTAACGACGTATTAAAATGCACGGCTGATAAAACCAATAAAAAAAACTCGAAATATTGACTTGCCTTGGCTTACCACTGTGGTTCTCATGGCTATTAAAGAAAACGAAAATCCTTGGGCACTCTCATAATAACACTGCTCTAAGGAACCCGTACACAATTCACAGAAATACGGTAACTGTGTTACTTCAGACCGAAAAGCGCTCATTTTACAGTAAATCCTTCTATGAAAACCGATGCAGCCCTGGAAGAACTTGGTCAACAATTAATCATATATTTGGTCAATATCTTGCCCAATCAGTCGACGACTTCTGTAAACATTTCGACAACTTGGAATCCGCAGTTACTCGTTTCAATGTTCACTTCGCTAAAACATCTTCGGCTACGCATTCAGCTTCTATCTATGGTTTCGACAACATCAGTGGTTTAGAGACCTCTGCATTCCTTCGGTGACTTCTTATGACTTTCACAACGTACTATTCAGCGTTAGGCAAACGAAGGCGCCGGGTTTAGTCGGCATATCTGTCAACGAGTCGCCACTAGAAATTCTTGCTCTAGAAAATATACTTTTATTTAGGCTTCATAGTTACATTGAGCTTTGTTTTTTTATCAAGCGGAATTAAAAACTGCAACTGTTAAACCATTACATAAAAATGTCTCTTTTAAACAGGTTGGCAACTACAGGCCGATTTCAATTTTCCCCGTGATTTCGAAAAAGACTTTTCCCGAGTAATGGCTAACTTTCTCGAAAAACACAATTTATTGCAAAGTTCGCAGCTCGGGTTCGTTCCTGGGAAAGGGTTTGTTCTACTTTTGGAACAATTAGCTGATTTAATCTACTCTGCTTTTGACAATTAAGTAGTACCGGTTCTTTTTTGGATGCAAGCAAGGCATTTGATTCTGTTATCCCAAAAATACTTTTGCGCCAGCTATATCTACTGGGATTTTGGGGACTTTTTAACGAATTATTAGCTAACTATTTCTGCAATCGTTCACAGGTAGTCAAGATCGGTGACCTCATTAGTAAGAAAGTTTTTTCTAAAATCTGGTGTTCCACAAGGATCCGTCTTATCACCAATATTCTTTAACGTCTATGTAAATGGTAATTATACATCCCATTGCCAATTATTTTTTGCCAGGAACTCCGCTTACAGCAAATCAGATGCAATGTTACAAGGGGATACTCAGTCCGTCAAGGATTCGTTTTCCCGAAACTCTATTACTATAAGTAATCAAAAAACAAATGTGGTGTGTTTTCAGGATCCACAAAAGCAGATTGACCATAATCTACCTCTTTTTCTTAATGGTTCGTGATGTAATAATTGCCAACGCTCCTCTTCTACAACTACCGAATGTAAGGTATTTAGAAATTGTCTTTCACTCTGATATGATATGCTCTGCAATAAACTCCTGGGCTTGTCATATACTATTTATAACACCCCTTTCATCCTCCATTTACCAGTGCGTAAGATTATCGTACATGCACTTGGTTACAGTATCTTGAGGTGGGGAATTGCGGTATTTTTTATGGTTGTTTCACTTGGCGCTAGGAAATACACTGTATTCTCAAATCGCTGCTACGAAATGTCGCCTAAAATATCAACATTCCCGAAGGCACTAGCTTGTTTTCTGTTTTGCAATTGCCTTCTTTTGATGCAGCATGTTTGCACAGTTTTATCTCCCGCCGTTTTTGGAATAGTGATTTTTTGTTTCGTTTTGTGCCTAGAAGACCCCTAAAACGTCATCCTTTGTTTCGCATACCCCGATGTTACACGCGATTTGGAATTTTGTGCGCAATCATTGTGTTCCCAGATATATTTAATTCTATTCCCCCTGCTGTATACTCCATTTCATCGACACATGCTCACAAACTGTATTTAAGGAAACACTTATCTGAAGTTCAGTAACCCTGCGTTTCTCTTTTGTATGTATGCATTACACAGTGCTTTACTGCTTCTGATCGTTTTCCTCTTTTGTTTTTGTCTTTTGGATTTGTTTTTTCTCTGTGTTCTCGTTTCTTTTCGCCCTCAACTTTCTTTTCTTTCCTTTTTTTTCTGTTTTTCCCTGCTGTAATGACACTGGCTGCCAGGTACAGCCCCACAAGCCTGTTTGGCTTGGGCTGGCCCATCACGTACTCTGTACCTCTACGACATTTTTATTATTCTATTATTATTATTATTATTATTATTATTATTATTATTAGGCTCCGCCTGTGCTTTATTTCTGTCATTTTCACTACTTCAATTTGTGCGTGTCTTGTCGCTTGTTTGTTTCTTGCTATATGTTTCTTGTATTTTGTTTTCATGTAACTACCCGTGCGTCAGCACTCAGGCCTCTGGCTGTTCCTGGGCACGTAAATAAACATGATTGATTGATTGATTGATTGATTGATTATTATTATTATGGCCGATTGCCATAGCTTGCAACACTATTTTTTGTTTTTTTAATGTCTGTAAGTATTTTTACTGTATTGTTTTTTCAATATCGATGATTTTGTGTGTTGTGCCGTGCTGTTTTACGTTTCTTTTATTAATGTTTTGTATATGGTGTGCCAGCACCAAGACCTTAGGGTTGTTCCTGGGCACCGAAAAGAAATGTTTATGAAATTGATTATTATTATTATTATTATTATTATTATTATTATTATTATTATTATACCGATGTGCGACTGTGGATGGCGAACGTAGGCCTAGCGACGCAGCGGAAGACTCGATGGTGAGCCCCCGCATTCCTGCCTCGGCGCCCCTCGCCGGTCCCGCCGTCTCTCCTATCGTTCATGGGGACGAAGAAACAGGTTTGCGCGAGCTCCTACTCAACGCGCTGCAAGGGATCTCGTTCCTCACAGACGCGGTCACCGAGCTTCGGGAGTGCAATGACCGGCTCCGCAGGGAGAACGCACGCGCGCTATCCAAACAGACGGACCCCATCGCCTTTCTGCGATCGGAGGTTAGACGCCTGCGCGACGAGCTATCGCTGAGCGCCGCATCCATACTGCCCCCGGTACTACACCTCCCAACCCCAACTTGGCTGCGGCGGCTCGCGTTCAGAGTGTCGGTGCATCGAAGGCGACAGACTCAATCGCTGCAACAACACCCCTCCGCCCTCCCACACACCTGCCGACAAGCGCGCCAGCGGCGATGACAACTGCGACGGCTGCCTTGCTGCCCACCGCTTCAGTAAACGTACCATCTCCCAGTGGTGGACTCCGGACGACGAAGAGCAAGGAACCAGCCTAACTTGGATCATCCGACTCGACTGGCTTGGTTGTTGTGAATCCACCGAAGCGCACCAAGCTTGTTTTCGTGTCGAAACTAAGTCCAAGTACGACGGCGGGGCAGCTCCAAGCCCACCTGTCTTCAGTGAACGCTGCAGCGCTATTCTGCCACCGACTTAAGACCAAGTATGAAACGTATGCATCATTCTGTGTCGGTGTCGACGACATGTACTTTCAGCGTTTATGTGACCCCTGTACCTGGCCCTCGGACTGTTTGATCAAGCCCTTTCGAGGTAGACTTCATTCCGACATGATTCTTTCCCCCAACACCAACTCCGTTCCACTCGATGACAAAATGTAACGCTAGCTTCGAAATATTGTATCAAAATGCCCGGGGGCTTCGTACTAAATCTTCTGAGTTTTTCGCGAATGTTCTATCCTCTACATACCCAATCATTGTTATCACGGAAACTTGGCTTTCAAACGACATTTCCTCCGCTCAGTATTTTCCTCCTAATTATCAAGTTTATCGTGCTGACAGAAATTCGGCAGGTTCTAAGAAAAAAGGCGGGGGTGTTCTTGTAGCGGTAGAGAAATCTCTGCAATGCGTTCGACGTAAGAGCATGAAACACAGGGGGATGTGTCTGGCTTGATGTGCGCCTCCTCGAAGGCAAGAAGCTCCTTATTCGTTCTATGTTCCCCCTGATACCACCCCCTCGGTGTTTAATAGTATCCTTTCTTCTATCGAGCAAGCGTCTACACTTAACAGCAATTGTCTTGGGCGACTTCAGCACACCAGGTGTTGAATGGAATAACCATACCTTTTCTCACTACAATTATAACAATGAACAAAAGTGGAGCATGATTCTTGATTTTTCAGCATTTACTTCCTTGCACCAGTTAAATCGTACCAAGAACTGCAGTGGCAGCATTTTAGACCTTTGTTTAACGGACATTTCAATTGCGCAAGTTTTTCATTCGAACATGGGTGTTGTACGTCCTGATAACTTTCACCGTCCACTTCTCATTTCCACATCTTTATCCATACAGCGTGACATAGCTCCATCCTTAGGCGGGAACATGGGTGTTGTACGTCCTGATAACTTTCACCGTCCACTTCTCATTTCCACATCTTTATCCATACAGCGTGACATAGCTCCATCCTTAGGCGGAGTGACTATGTAGGTTTATACCAATATCTTTCCTCTGCCGATTGGTCCACTGTCTTGATCCACTCTGATGTTGACGCGCAAGTCGAGCGCTCCACTGAAATTGTAAAGAATGGTATGGACCGGTTTATCCCAAAGAGCAAAAACTCGCAAAAATTTCCTTTTTGGCTCTCCAAAGAACTCCGAGCTGCCCTTAAGCTGAAGGATCGCGCACATAGAAAGGCACGTGACTCTGGCCTCGATAAGTGGAAGGAAGAGTTTCGAATTCACCGTTCAACGTGTAAAAAGCTCTATAAAAAAGTCTATAGTTCCTATGTTGAGTCCGTGAAGATTAGTGCAACGCGTGACCCTTCAAAATTCTGGCAGTTCATTCGTTCCCACTCAAATAACGCAGATGATCGCATCCGTTTAGTGGATTCTTCCGGGGCTGAGGTAACTGATGTAGCCAATTCCTTACCCGTCGTCCTTTGTGAACACTAGGTGCAACATGTCGTGTCTCCAGAGAATTTAACTATCCAGACACATTTCTTCAGCTCTATACCTCTATGTGTCGCCCTCTATTGGAATACGCATCCGTAGTCTGGAATGCAACGTGCCGGTCCAACGCGGTGGCCATTGAGAGGGTGCAAACTAAATTTCTCTCAATACTGAAGCATAGGTACGCTACTGTGAAGGCTAAAGATGATCCTGATGTTGATGGCGCCAGCTTGCTTGTACTGGACCCATTACACAGTCGGAGGGCCAAGGCTGACCTTTTATTCTTGTACAAACTGGTCCACAGCCTCATTGATTGTACAGAGTTGTTGGGTGCCATAAATTTGAGAACCCCGACAGGCAACACCAGGGCACCTAGACCATTTCATGTCTCCGCCTGTGTCAAGAGTCCGGTCGGACGCATTCAGCACCTATACAATATGCACGCAGAAAGTTTGGATGTATTCCATCGTCCCTTTCCAGCTTTTTGTAAGAAACTGCGTAGTTTGACAAACCAGTAGTTTGCTTGCAGTAGTATGTAACGTCCATTCACACACTTTATGCTGCCGGGGTTAGGTTTATCTATGTATGTATGCTAATTGTTTCGATGATTCACTTGTGTATGTAAGTTTTATGCCTTCATTGTGACGTGATTATGCCGTCATTGTGACAGTGTAGAGAGTTTTAATCTTGTCTTTTTGTCTTACACTTGCCTTGTTTGCATATGTGCGCGGGTCATGTGCGAGTGTCGGCGTGTGTGTATCTCAAAGTGTCTCGTTCTCGTTCAGACTAAACAATGCTATTTTCTATACTTTTCTGAAATATGCACTTTTCTTTCCGCACCAGCACATCGTTCCTGGACACACTATTAAACAGTAATTGGTTGATTCATTCGCCATTTTTATTATCTCTGTGATTTGTCGGTCTGATAATGTATGTCTATACTCCTGCCGTTGTTTTTTCGCTATTTTTTGTCAAACGTGTTGCTATGTTTGTTGTGTGTCTATCAAGATAGGACATTGCATTGGCATCGCTCGTTTTACGCTAATACTTTATTGCAGTGTAAGTTTTTAGAAATCTAAACTCTCGTTTTATATGTACACTCTGTCTCTATCATACGCACTGTGTATTTTGTTGTATAGTTCCTTTTCTGAAGGGCCTTGAATGTTTCGCTGGCCGAGGGCCATAGCTTGCAACACTGTTGTTTTTTTTTGCTTTTTTCTGAATTTCTGTAAGTATTTTTACTTTATTTTTTTCTGCCATATCGAGGATTTTGTGTGTTGTGCCGTGCTCTTCTACGTTTCTTTTATTAATGTTTTGTATACGGTGTGCCAGCACCAAGACCTTAGGGTTGTTCCTGGGCACCGAAAATAAAGGTTGATTGATTGATTGATTGATTGATTGATTGATTGATTGATTATTATTACTAGGTGCCATCTTGCGCCGCAAGATGGCGCCTAGTGCGGATTTCTGTATTTTGTGCTACCAGGCTTTCTTCGGTAAGCAAAAGGTTTTCCGGTGTGCCGCCTGTAAAAAACGTGTGCACGCGAAGTGTGCTGCGTGGCCAGACGCGGAGCTGCAACTTCTGAGGTCCGGTGCCCGGCCGTTCAAGTGCAATCTGTGTGCGACGGCCGAGGCGGCGACTAGGCCTAGCTGCAGAGCTTCATTGACGAGCAACGACACCGGCCCGTCCGCCACCAGGCGATCTTCCCCCTCTTCCCTCCGACGGAGGTCGCCGGCCGAAGAGGCCCCTGTTTCGCCGTCCCAACCGGTTGGCGTTGGGGCTGATGCTGCTGTCCTCCGTGCGCTCCTCACCGACGCATTGGAGGGCATTTGTTTTTCAACTGACCAAATGGCCCGACTGCGTGACGACAATGATCAACTGCGCCGGGAGAAAATGGAGGGTTTTGACAGCCTTCGTCGGGAGATTGAGAGGGACCGGGCCCACCACACTGCCATCGTCGTCTTGGCAAGAGGTACGCACTCTCCGAGAAGAGCTCGCCGCGCGATAACCGGTTTCCCTGCCTGCCTCCCCCAAGGCCCCCTCTTCTCCCGGCGTGATGCTTTCAACCGCGGCGTCGGGTATGGCTGGGTGTGAGTCACCTGTAGTCCCTGTGACAGCGTCGTTCGCCGCTCAGCCGCTCCTGCTGTTACTGTTGGTGGTGCGCCCAAAAACGTTTTCCACCTTCACCAGCCGGTGGCTGAACACGGACAGCAGCGTCTGCAACGGCAGCTTGCGTCGCCCAGCTCCAGCCCGAATGCTGTCGTCATTGGTGCCGATGCGTGTTTCGCACCGCAACCGTCAGCTGGAGGAGGAGGATCCACCCTGCGCCACACCAGCATTGGTGATGTCAACGGCAAGGCTCGTCAACCCGCATCTTTTGGAACCTCGCACTCGTCGGAGCTCACGGTGGTGCAGCGGCGGCGGCTGCCGAAGGCTCTGTTCGTCACGAAACTTTCACCCGAAACCACGGGAGCTCCGCTGTGCTCGTATCTGACTGCCAGAGATGCTGCTCCTCTTGCTTGCAAGCGGATAAAAACTAGGTACAACACCTATGTCTCCTTCTATGTTGCCGTAAGCAATGTGTGCTATGAATTACTGCAGATCCAGCTCTGTGGCCAAATGAGTGTCTTTTTAAGCCCCTCCGGGGCGTACTGCGTGAGGCCATGCTGCACCTGTCTTAACTTTCCTCGCCCACATGATCAGTTTTTGTTGCCGAAATGTCCGTGGTTCGAGGACCAAATTTGCTGAGTTTTTTTTTTCTCAATATCTTCGTGCCCATATAATGTAATTGTCCTTACCGACACTTGGCTATCCTGAGAAATTCCGTCTAGCGATTATTTTACCGATTATTATGTTGTTTTCCGAAGTGACTGTACTGGCCACACTTAAAAATTTCGGTGGTGGAGTGCTCATTGCGGTGGACAAGTCGTTGATCTGCCGTCGTCGCTCAGACCTAGAAACTGCTGCAGAATCAGTGTGAGAGGAGGTTCTCGGTGGTAGCAAAAAGAGCATCCTAATTTCCCCCTTTTATATACCTCCATCCATTAATTACGCTGAATTTCAGCGCTGTGTCGCATCAATAGAGGATGTTGTTAATGCCTACCCAGACGCTAAATTTCTTGTATGTGGTGACGAACGTTCCCGGCGTAGACTGGGATGATCGCACTGTCAGACACGATCATCATTACATTTCCCAGAAGGGCTACTGTCTGTTAGACTTTATTTATTTCTGTGGTCTGGAACAAAGTAATAGGTGTAAAACATTTGTGGTAATGTTTTAGACCTTTGCTTTTCTAACCAGGCGGGCCTTACCATTTCTCTGTCGGATACCTCGCTGGTCCGTCCCGACAAATTTCATCCTGTCCTTCATATCTCACTGCCGTATGTGTCGGGGCAATCGAGATGCTCCGGCCATTCTGCACATCCGACGTACAATTATGCTGTTGGAGATTACGTTGCTTTTTACAACTACTTATGTAACACTGACTGGTCTCTCCTCGTCACACTTACCTCTGTTGATGACCTAGTCGAGAAACTTTCTACAATTATTCAGCAAGGAATGCACATGTTTATACCAAGAACGTCCGGAAAGAAATCTAAATTTCCGAACTGGTTTTCTGCGGAACTGCGAAAGGCTTTAAAATGTAAAGCCCGTGCTCACAAGAAAATTCGCGGGACACAATCCGAAGCTTGGAAAAGGAGTTTAAGTATTTCAAAGCTCTGTGTAAAGTTCTGTATGATCGCGATCGGTCAGACTACATAGCCAAGGTAGAAATCAGCGCTACGCGCGACCAGAAAAGTTTCTGGCAGTATGTCCGTTCTCGATCTGCTGGCAAGGTTGCCGAAATCGTTAACCTTCTAGACGACAATGGAAACCCGATTGGAGATGTTGCTAATGCCTTTGCGGATCATTTCAGCTCTGTATTTCCAAAGGGTGAAGTTAACATTGTGTCCAACTCTTCCTCTGCGTCGTCTAAATTCTGCGTTCCCAGAATAAGTGAGGACGACGTTCGGAAAGCCCTGAAGCGCCTCAAACTGTCATTTTCCTGTGACCCTGACGGCATTGCTCCCGCACTATTAAAAACCTATGGGGAGCTTCTGATTCGTATACTAACCGCAATATTTAATCATTCAATTCAATCTGCTACTTTTCCAGCAGCCTGGAAGATAGCACGCTTGGTCCCTGTTTTCAAAACTGGTGCCAAAGATAGTGCTAGAAACTATCGGCCTATTTCGCTTCTGTGTGCGGCGTCTAAGCTTTTTGAGACTGTGTTGCACGATGTTTTAACTTCCAGTGTTAAGGGCATACTAATTTCCGAACAGCACGGGTTTTTGTCCGGACGTTCCACAACCACTAACCTAGTTTCTTTCATGCAGCGAGCGTCCGAAGCCGTTCATCATAAGAGGCAGCTCGATACTGTGTACTTTGACCTGAGCAAGGCTTTTGATGTGGTTAGTCACCCATTGTTTATTTCTAAACTGTCACTCCTGAACATAGATAATTCGATTCTTGACCTCCTAATTAGTTACTTGCATGGGCGGACCTGCTACGTAAATGTTAACGGCCAGCACTCCTATCGTTACTGCGTTGAAAGTAGTGCGCCACAGGGGTCTGTTCTAGGCTCTCTTTTGTTTTCTTTATTTGTCAAGGATGTTTCCGCTGCTATAAGGCATTCTTCTTTTTTGCTTTATGCTGATGACATCAAGATTTTCAAAGAAGTTTCGTGTCTTAGCGACTGCGGGCATTTGCAAAGACACCTGGATGCATTTACTCTCTGGTGTAAAGAGAACGACCTAATAGTGAACGCAGCGAAAACCAAAGTGTTGTCGTACACGCGTAAAACAGACTGCCTGCTTTATCACTACTCAGTTCATGATGTTACTTTGCCTCGAATCTCGACAACTGATCTTGGCGTGCTCTTTGATAACCAGCTGACTTTTGCACCGCACGTTAGATCCATCAAACAGAGAGCTCTCCGCCGCTTGGGCGTAATCTGCCGGATGTCTAGAGAATTCCGTAGTGCAAAGTCCTTCCTGAAACTGTACTCCACTGTCTTTAGTCCCGTGCTTGAATATGCCTCGGTTGTCTGGAATGGCACATGCAAATCTAACAGCGGGGCCATTGATAAAGTGCAGAATAAGCTGCTGTCCATACTTAGACATCGCTTCCCTCGCGAGTATCACCGTCTTGACTCCGGAGCACGGTACTTGCAAGTGCTGCCTGATCTAAAGGCTAGGCGCGATACAGCTGACCTCTAATTTCTTTTTAAGCTCATACATGGGCAAATTAGCAGTGCCGAACTTCTTTCTGAGCTCCAACTAACAGTGCCTCTTAAAACCGCAAGAAAATGTCATCCTTTTCGTACTCTCAGCTCCTGTAAGCCACATTGCCCGCTGTTCAGGCTGCAGAGCACGTGTAATTTCTGCTCTGCAGCCGTAGATATTTTTAACAGGTCCCTCACTCAGTTCAGTTCAGACACTTGCAGAATTTTCATTCGCTAATATGTTCCCTCTTATGCTCTTACACGGAACTATATGGAATATTTCTTTGCTCCGTCATACTGAATGGATGTTGTTCTCGTTATAGTAACTTCTTTTTACCTGCTTGCCTTACTATATGGATAGCATGCTGTTTATATGACTTTTTTGTTGTTTTCCATTTTGTGGATTGCTGTTATAACGTTACACGATTATCTGTAGTCTGCAGACGTTCTGTTTCATCTGTATGATGTAATTACGAATTCTGTTGTATCCTGTCAGTTTTGTTTGTGTTCATTGCATGTGGTGTATACGCTGTCTACGTTTTGTAGTGGTTTGTGCAGTATACTTTGCAATATACATTGTAAAAGTATTTTTTTACTGTTTTATTTTATACATTCGTCAAAGTGTTCTTTCCTTTCACTTTTTTCCCTTTTTTTCACTTGTATCCATTTGTGTGCCAGCACCAAGGCCTCACGGCTGTTCCTGGGCACAATAAATATACATGATTGATTGATTGATCAATTGGTTATTATTAATATTATTATTTCGTATTATTATTATAAATATTATTACTATATTATTATTATTATTATTATTCGTTTTGTTCGTTTCAAAGCTTTCCCCATCCACCACCTCTGCTAGCCTTAAAACCCATCTGTTAACCTTAGGTGTCTCGCCCTTGAACTGCCGACGACTGAAAACTAAATTTGAAACGTACGCATCCTTTTATATTTCCGTCAGTGAAGAGTTTTTCGAGCGCTTGCATGAGCCCGCTGTTTGGCCGAAAGACTGCCTCTTTAAGGAGTTTCGAGGCATGTTTCGCGAAGGCATGCTTCACAGCTCTGAGCGCAACACATCAGAAAAAGAATAATGACTATTTTAGATGTTTTTTATCAGAACGTGCGAGGTCTTCGAACTAAGGCGACTGAATTTTTTGGTAATGTTCTGGCTTCTTGCTTTCCGTTAATAGCTATATCTGAAACTTGGCTGTGCCCTGATATTCTATCCAATGACTATTTTCCTCAAAATTACCATGTATATCGTAATGATCGTGCCTTAACTGGATGCAAACAAAAGGGGGGCGGGGTACTTCTCGCAGTTAACAAATCTCTCCCGTGTGTGCTACGTAGCGATATTGAAAACGCAGGTGAGTCTTTATGGGTCGAAATTCATATCTCTAAAACTGAAAAACTTCTAGTTGGTGTTTTTTACGTTCCTCCTGATGTAGTTCCTGACGCGTTCAATAAGTTAGTCTCCTCCATTGAACAGGTGCTCACTACTCATTGCGACCTCAAGGTCCTCCTCCTTGGAGATTTTAACGCTCCTGGCGTTCAGTGGAGCCACCTCACCTGTTCCCACTACAACCACCACTTTCAACAGAAGGGTAATAGGTTACTAGATTTTTCGTCTTTCACTTCCATGGCACAGCGTAATCACATAAAAAACTGCAGTGGAAACATTCTGGACCTGTGCTTTTCAAACTTCGATGACGTTAATGTGTCGCGCTCTGATTGTGCTTTAGTAATACCCGACAAATATCATCCTCCTCTTTCTATTTCCTGTTGCCTTCCTACAATGCTCCACCGTTCTGTAATTTCAAGCAATGCGCAACCTCGCTACGCTTTCGCCCGGGGAGATTACGTTGGGCTGTATGGCTACTTTTCTGCTGCCCCTTGGTCAACAGTCATTGACCACTCTGATGTCAATGAACAAGTTGACCGTTTTACTGAGATTGTGCTTTTGGGTATGAAGAAATACATCCCGCAATATTTACCAAAAAAGTTCAAGTTCCCACACTGGTTTTCTTCTGAATTGCGGGATGCCCTGAAACTCAAAGAACGCGCGCACAGAAAGATGAAGCGCTCTGGTGCGAATCAGTTCGTTCAGGAGTTCCGGCGCCTACGTGCCCTATGCAAAATATTGCACAAACGTGATCATGCTTCGTACCTGGCGTCAGTTGAAGCTAAAGCAACTCATCAGCCGGGAGCCTTCTGGAAGTACATTCATTCTAGATCTAGTACAACGAAAGAATCTATTCGTCTACTGGATTCCAACGGCGATGAGGTTGCAGATGCGGCCGACTGCTTTGCTCGTCAGTTTTCTTCTTTGTTTGGGCTTAGCGGTGGTAGTGATGACGGCAGCGCCTCTTGTCACCAGGACGGTTACTCCGCTTGTTTCCAATTGGATGAGAACATCGTGCGGGCCAGCATCAAGCGGCTAAAGCCCTCGTTTTCTTCTGGGCCAGATGGTATTCCTGCTGCAATTCTAAAAACGTATGCAAATATATTTGTTCCTGTGTTCACCTCAATATTTAATAACTGTCTGCGGTCTGGCACGTACCCTCGATCATGGAAAATCTGTCGTGTATTCCCTGTTTTCAAGTCAGGCCCAAAAACCGACCCCATGAACTATAGGCCAGTGTCGCTTCTTTGTTCTGCCTCTAAAATATTCGAGTTATCTCTTCATAAGGTCTTGTCTTTCTCACTTAAACACGTCCTCATTCCTAATCAACATGGCTTCATGCGTGGTCGCTCAACTTCCACAAACCTCGCATGCTTCATGGAGCAGGCTGTCCCAGCAGTCATTGGTAGAAGCCAGCTTGATGCGGTCTACTGTGACATGAGCAAGGCCTTTGATGTAGTCAACCACTCGTTATTGCTTGCCAAGCTCATTCTGTTAGATGTTCACGCTTCCTTAGTGGGTCTTATACGTTGCTATCTCCAGGAGCGTTATTGCTATGTAAGTGTTAATGATCAAACATCATTTAGGTACAAAGCAACCAGTGGTGTACCCCAGGGCTCCGTTCTGGGCCCCCTTCTTTTTTCCATTTTCATTAACGATGTTGCTTCTGCCATTAAAAATTCTTCTTTTTTGTTGTATGCTGATGATGTGAAAATCTTCAGAGAAGTGCGTAATGTTCAGGACTGTAATTCTCTTCAGGCTGATATCGTGTCATTCCATCGTTGGTGCACCAAAAACGACTTAATTTTGAACCCCTCAAAAACGAAAGTTGTTTCCTATAGTAGGAAAACTCAACAGCTGCAATACTCCTATAAAATAGCAAGCACTGCACTGCCGAGGGTGACCGAAATTCGGGACTTGGGAGTACTATTTGATTCTTCACTGACTTTCTCTTCACACGTTACACAAATTACCGGACGCTCTCTTCGATGTCTGGGTGCTGTCTGCAGGTATTCTAGAGAGTTTAAAAGTCCTCTTCCTTTCTTAAAGTTGTATTCGGCTCTGTGCTTACCTCTTCTCGAATACGGTTCTGTTGTTTGGAATGGAACTTGCAAGTCCAATAGTGACCGCATCGAAAGGGTTCAAAATAAGTTCCTTTCTATCTTTAGGCACCGTTTCCGTCATGTACAAGAAGACGCAAACGGCAGCACGTCTTGTCTCAAAAGTATTCCTTCCCTTTGGTGTCGACGAATGAGAGCTGACATTATCTTTCTTTATAAACTTCTTCATGGTGATATTTTGTGTGATGACTTGGTTGCACTTATCAATGTCAACTTGCCGAACAAACTTTTCCGAAGATTTCGAACTTTCAGAACAGATGCTTTAAGTAAACGATGCTCGTCCATCTGCAGAATACAATGTGCATATAATGAATATTCCGATCGTCTTGATATATTCCAGAGCTCTTTGTCTTTGTTCTCTAATGAATTGAAAACTGTTGTAACTTAAGTGCCTTTATGTCATTTATGTGCCGTATTTCTGTTCAGTATTTATTTTATGCAAATCATCATCTTGCTTGTTTGTTTTTCACTTTTCCTGATTTTGTGTTGCTTGAATTTCTGTCGGTTTAAGTGTCAGTGCTTGTAACGCTGAACTTCGTTTTTCCATTTTGAAACTTCCTGACATTTTGTTACAAAACCTTTGTTTTATGTGTATAATCTATCTCCGTCATGTGTATTGAGTATTTGCTTGTGTATTTTCAATTTTTCACGTGCCTTCAACGTTTTGCTGGCCGGGTGTCATGGCTTCTAACACTAGGCTTCCTTTTTTTTTTTTTTGCTGTTTTGCTGTTTTGCTTTCTGGGATCTCTGTAACTATTTTTATCTTATTGTTTCTTTCATATATACGGTTTTCTGTGTTGTGTTGTCTTGATTTTAGTTTGTTTTTATGAATGCTTGTATATGGTGTACCAGTACCAAGACCCTAGGGTTGTTCCTGGGCACCAAAAATAAAGGTTGATTGATTGATTGATTGATTATTATTATTATTATTATTAATATTATTATTATTATTGTTGCTTCCATTTTGAAACTTCCCAACCTTTTGTTACAAAACCTTCGTTTTATGCGTATAATCCATCCAAGTCATGTTCATTGCGTATTTGCTTGTATATTTCCCATTTTTCACGTGCCTGGAACGTTTTGCTGGCCGAGTGTCATGGCTTGCAACACTCGGCTTCATCTTTTTTTTTCTTTTGCTGTTCTGCTTTCTGAGATTTCTGTAACTATTTTTACTTTAATGTTTCCGTCATACATATGGTTCTTTGTGTTGTGTCGTCTTGATTTTAGTTTGTTTTATGAATGTTTTGTATATCGTGTACCAGTACCAAGACGATAGGGTTGTTCCTGGGCACCAAAAAGAAAGGCTGATCGATTGATCGATCGATTGATTGATTGATTGATTGATTGCTTGATTGATTGATTGATTGATTATTATTACTCAATACGGAGCATAACACATGTGTATTATGCTCCGTGGTTTTCTGTGCTATACAGAAATATCAACACTGTGTTTCGTGCAAACCACGTGCTCATGACAAGTGTGTGGTGCTGCCGGGCTCAGAACTGCAGTTTCTACAGTCTGGTGCTCAGCCGTTCTTATGCAACCGATGTGCGACTTTGGATGGCGAAGGTAGGCCTAGCGACGCACCAGACGACTCGATGGTCAGCCCCGCATTCCTGCCTCGGTGCGTCTCGCCGCTCCCGCCGTCTCTCCCCTGGTTGTTTCCGGGGAAGGAGAAACAGGTTTGCGTGAGCCCCTACTCAACCCGCTGCAGGGGATCTCATTCCTTACCGACTCGGTCGCCGAGCTTCGGGCCTGCAATGACCGGCTCCGCAGGGAGAATGCACGCGCGCTATCCCAACAGACGGACACCATCGCCTTTCTCCGATCGGAGGTTAGACGCCTGCGCGACGAGCTGTCGCTGAGCGCCGCATCCATACGGCCTCCCGGTCCTACACCTCCCAACCACAATTTCGCTGCGGCGGCTTGTGTTCAGACTGTCGGTGCATCGAAGACGACACACTCAGTCGCTGCAACAACAACTCTCCGACCTCCCACACACCTGTCGACAAGCGCGCCAGCGGCGATGACAACTGCGACGGCTGCCTTGGTGCCCACCGTATCAGTAAATGTAACATCTCCCAGTGGTGGACTCCGGACGACGAAGAGCAAGGAACCAGCCTTACTTGGATCATCCTACTCGAATGGCTTGGTTGTTGTAAATCACCCGAAGCGCCCCAAGCTTATTTTCGTGTGGAAACTAAATCCAAGTACGACTGCGGGGTAGCTCCAAACCCACCTGTCTTCAGTGAACGTTGAACCGCTGTCATGCCACCGAATTAAGACCAAGTATGAAACGTATGCATCGTTCTGTGTCGGTGTCGACGACATGTACTTTCAGCGTTTATTACCTGGTACCTGGCCCTCGGACTGTTTGTTCAAGCCCTTTCGAGGTAGACTTCATTCGAACATGATTCTTTCCCCCAACACCAACTCCGTTCCACTCGATGACAAAAAGTAACGCTAGCTTCGAAATATTGTATCGAAATGCCCGGGGGCTTCGTACTAAATCGTATGCGTTTTTCGCCAATGTTCTATCCTCTACATACCCAATCATTGTTATGACAGAAACTTGGCTTTCAAACGACATTTCCTCCGCTCAGTATTTTTGCCCTAATTGTCAAGTTTATCGTGCCGACAGAAATTCGGCAGGTTCTAAGAAAAAAAGCGGAGTTGTTCTCGTAGCGGTAGAGTGATCGCTGCAATGCGTTCGACGTTCGGAGCTTGAAACACAAGGAGAATGTGTCTGGCTTGATGTGCGCCTCCTCGAAGGCAAGAAGCTCGTTATTGGAGCGTTCTATGTTCCCCCTGACACCACCCCTTCGGTGTTCAATAGTGTCTTTTCTTCTATCGAGCAAGCATCTACACTTAAAAGCAATCACAAGGTGCTTGTCTTGGGGGACTTCAACACACAAGGCGTTGAATAGGATAACCATACCTTTTCTCAGTACAATTATAACAATGAACAAAAATGCAGCAGGATTGTTGATTTCTTAGCATTTACTTCTTTTCACCAGTTAAATCGTACCAAGAACTGCAGTGGCAGCATTTTAGACCTTTGTTTCACGGACATTTCAATTACGCAAGTTTTTCATTCGGGCATTGATGTTGTACGTCCTGATAAATTTCACCCTCCACTTCTCATTTCCGCATCTTTATCCGTACAGCATGACATAGCTCCATCCTCATACTCTACTCCTCGCCGTTATTGCTTTAGGCGGGGGACTATATAGGTTTATACCAATATCTTTCCTCTGCCGATTGGTCCACTGTCTCGATGCACTCTGATGTTGACGCGCAAGTCGACTACTTCAATGAAATTGTAAAGAATGGTATGGACCGGTTCATCCCAAAGAGCAAAGACTCGCAGAAATTTCCGTTTTGGTTCTCCAATGAACTCCGAGCTGCCCTTTAGCTGAAAGATCGCGCACATAGAAAGGCAAGTGACTCTGGCCTCGATACGTGGAAGGACGAGTTTCGAATTAACCGTTCAACGTGTAAAAAGCTCTATAAAAAAGTCTATAGTTCCTATGTTGAGTCTGTGGAGATTAGTGCAACGCGTGACCCTTCAAAATTCTCGCAGTTCTTTCGTTCCCACTCAAATAACGCACATGATCGCATTCGTTCAGTTGATCTTCCGGGGCTGAGGTAACTGATGTAGCCAATTCCTTCGCGCATCACTTCGGTAGCACTTTCGGACCCCCCAGACACAATGAGACATCTCGATTTATCAACAGCGTGCGTGGGGCAAGTTCAGTTCTTGATGAGAAGCTCGTATTTGAAAGCCTCAAGCACATGAAACCTTCTTTGTCGTTTCGCCCAGATGGCATTCCTGCGGCCATACTTAAAGCTTTCAAGGATATTCTAGTTCCTGTTCTAACATCTATATTTAATAATTGCTTAACTACTAACACATTTCCATCTAGATGGAAAATTTCTAGAGGATATCTTATCTTCAAGGCAGGCAACCGCACAGATCCAACGAACTACAGGCTGGTTTCAATCCTCTGTGCCACGTCCAAACTTTTTGAGTCCTCGTTACACACAGTTTTGTCTTCATGCGTAAACATGCATTGTTCCAGAATCAGCATGGCTTTATAACTGGGCGGTCAACGACAACTTGCCTTACCTGCTTTAGGACGCATGCATCAAAAGCAGTCACAGACCGAAGCCAGATCGAAGCAGTCTACTGTGATCTAAGCGAGGCTTTTGACCTTGTTACTCATCCACTTTTGCTCAAAAAAACTGTTGTTCTGTGGCATCAATGCCCCGCTAGTTGCCTTACTAGGCAGGTATCTTCTTAACAGACGCTGTTATGTCAGTGTAAATGGCCAAAGATCTGTCGCGTACATTCCTACCAGCGGCGTACCTCAGGGGTCTGTATTGGGCCCTCTTCTGTTCTCTCTTTTCATTAACGACGTATCTACCTCTATTAAGGGCTCGTTTTTCCTTTGGTATGCTGACGATTTGAAGGTTTACAAAATAATTAATTGCCCAGAGGACTGCCTCACACTTCAACATGACATCTCATCTTTCGCGCGCTGGTGTGCTGAGCAGGGATTAACTCTTAACTGTAATAAAACCAAAGTTATCAGCTACAGCCGAAAACCACATTCTTTCCCATTCTCTTATACGCCTAATAATGCTCTTCTGTCAAAAGTTTCCGAGCTTAGAAACCTTGGAGTGCTGTTCGACAGTTCCCTCAGTTTCACTCCTCATATACGGCAGATGGTCGGGCGGGCCCTCCGCTCTCTGGTTGCGGTGTGCAGGTTTACAAGAGATTTCACTCCTCCTGTTCCTTTTTTAAAGCTTTACTCATCAGTTTGCCTCCCCCAATTAGAATACTCACCTGACGTTTGGAATGGAACCTGCGAGTCCAACCACCAGTATCTTGAACGAGTTGAGAAAAAATCCCTGTCAGTACATAAACACCGGCTAGGACGCAGTTCTGTTTCGTCATCTAGTCAACATCAGCTACCTAAGCTTATTTTCTTGAGTTCTAGGCGTGATCGAGCTGATCTTCTTTTTCTGCACAAGCTACTACACGGAGTCATTTCCTTCCCAGAACTTCCGTCCCAGCTTATGCTCCGAGTTCCCCAGAAGTGCACGCGATCGCGCTATCCATTCCATACTGCTGCAACTAGTAGTCGTCACTCGCCTATCCACCGACTGCAAAGAATGTACAACTTTCTTGGGGACAAATGGGATGTTTTTATTGGCTCCCTGGCCCAGTTTCTTGCAGGACTGAGTACTGCTGTTTGTAGCTAACAGTGTATGTCTTACTCCGTTCACATAATCTTGCTATGTCACCTTGCTTTGTTTGCTCGTTAATGGATTTTATTCAACTTCTCGTTTCCATAGCTTTTATCCTTACCTCACTAGCTTCTAATTGGCTGTATGTTCACCTAACTAGTACGTTATTTGTGGCTAACTCTTCCGTCCATAGAGTTTGATATCATTGTTATTACCGTTCTTTTGTTCTTCTATTAGTGTAGCGTACTTTTATTGATACGTGTGTACCAGCACTAAGACATCACCGTCGTTTCTGGGCACTGAAAATAAATTGATTGATTGATGGATTGAATATTAATAATATTATTAATATTATTATTAAAATGTTATATTATTATATTATTATTGTTATTATTATTATTAGAAGCTTTTATTAGGGGCGTTTTACATTCCACCTGATGTTCCTATATCGTCGTTTAAAAAGCTCCTTAAATCTGTAGAAGAAATTTGCTCATCACACCCGAATCACCAGCGTATCATTCTGGGCGACTTCAATACACCGGGTGTACAATGAGGACACCTTACACATCAACACTACAATTATTACGTACAGCAAAAATCCAGCACGCTTTTAGACTTCGTAGGCTTCACATCCTTGGTGCAACTTAATATCAAAAACAGCTCTAAAAATATCTTAGATCTTTGCTTTCTAGATATTCAAAACACGCGAGTATCGTTGTCTGACATCTCTTTTGTCAAACCGGACAAGCATCATCCTCCTTTTCTAGTTTCTGCTCCCGTCTCGATTCAGCGTTGCAGTGCTACACTGAAGAATAATGAATTCGCTCCCTACTGTTAGGCCCGTGGTGATTATATTGCCTTGTATAACTTTTTTTCTTCGAAGTAACACCGTGAGTCGGCCTAGTTGGAATCTATCCATGGCTTACCGTTCGACTGGTTGGAAATTGAAGAACTCCCTGATTGCGATGCGCAGGTCGAGCGGTTCACTGAAATAGTCAAAAGCCGCATGAATCAGTTTATACCCAAGTGCAAACCGTGCCGTTCAAACCACCCCTTTTGGTTCCCTAATGAACTTCTTACCACCCTTAAGTTAAGAGACCGCTGCCATAGAAAATATAAGAAAACTGGGCTTGATGAATGGAAAGAGGACTTCCGCTGTTACCGTAAAACGTGCAAAAGTCTTTAAGAGCGGAACCAGCGCTCTTATCTCGATTCTGTGGAGAGTAGCGTTAATTACCAGCCTGTAACATTCTGGAAATATATTAAATCCTGTAAGAATAACTAACATGAGCAAATCCGTCTTGTTGATTCCTCTGGGGAAGAAGTTTGTGATGTTGCCAACCATTTTGCGCAGCAATTTAGTACTACTTATGGCCAGCGGGATGACAGTGAAATAAACGTAATGTTAAATAATATACAGGGTTCTAGCTTAGTACAATTGGACGAGCAATTGGTGCTTCAGAGTCTAAAGCGCATGAAACCGTCGCTGTCGTGTGGCCCTGACGGAATAACTCCCGCTATTTTAAAAACATTCAGCAGCATTTTGTTCCTGTTTTAACTGGGATATTCAATCACTGTCTAAAAACAATCACTTTTCCTCGAAAGTGGAAAATTTCTCGAGTGCGCCATATCTTCAAAACAGGCACCAAATCTGATTCAAAAAACTATAGAGCAGTTTCTCTCCTTTGTGCTGCCTGCAAGCTTTTTGAGGCAGCGCTGCACAAGGTATTTTCAAGTTTTGTACCGCAGTTTCTTACACGTAAACAGCATGGTTTTACGTCAGGAAGGTCGACAACAACTAATCTCGCCTGCTTCATGGAGCAGGCCTCCGCTGTACTTTCCGAGCGAGGCCATTTGGACGTTGTCTACTGTGACCTGAGCAAAGCATTTGATGTTGTCTGCCACGCATTGTTACTTGATAAGCTTTTGCAGTCGCGCATTGATGCACCAGTCGTGGCATTGCTGGGAAGCTATCTAAGCAATCGGTTCAGTTTCGTTAGCGTTAATGGGCACACGTCCTCTATGTATAGATCAACAAGTGGTGTTCCCCAAGGCTCCGTGTTGGACCCTCTCTTGTTCTCCATTTTTGTGAATGATGTGTCCGTCGCAATTAAAAAGTCTTCTTTTTTTCTCTATGCTGCCTACATCAAAATATTCAGACGTATAAAGTCCATCGATGACTGTGATGCCCTGCAGCAAGATATATTCTCATTTGCTAACTGGTGCTCAGGTAACAGACTAAATCTTAATCCGGCGAAAACAAAGGTCATGCCTTATACCCGAAAAAGGAACCCCATTTTCTTTCGCTACAGTATTGATGACGGTTTTCTGTCTGGAGTCGATGAGATCAAAGACCTCGGACTGCTCTTCGACAGCGCCTTAACTTTCTCGCCTCATATCACTCAACTGACTCGGCGGGTGCTCCGCTCGCTTGGTGCTGTATGCACGTTCTCACGAGACTTCCAGTTTCCTCATTTCTTCCTAAAACTTTGTATGGCACTTTGTATTACCTAACTTGAATATGCTTCTGTCATTTGGAATGAAACCTGCATATCTAGTTGTCAACGTGTAGAGCGTGTACAGACCAAATTTTTATCAATATTTATGCATCGTTTTCCCTCTGAGCCTCTCCAGATAACTGTCTCTTTAAGTTACCGGCGAATCCGCTCAGACCGTCTTTTCTTATACAAACTGCTTCATGGTACAATTTCATGCCCGGAACTGCTTGCAACAATCGGTTTTATGTTCCGAAAAAAACAACAAGGCTTAACCACCCTTTCCACGCAGCTACCAAACTTAGCAGATGTTCTCTTGATAGACTGCAACGCCTATATAACCTTCACTCCGGGGAACTTGATATTTTTTGCCGTCCCCTTGGGGGGTTTTTGGCCGGGCTGTTAGCCGTGGCGCACTAACTTCATTTCGTCACTACTCGTGTTCTTCAGTTATTTTCCTCATGTGTGTGTTGCTTTCACAGAGTTTGTTCTCATTTGTTCGTATATGTTGTTGGTGCTGCGGGCGTAATCGTTGTATGTACTATGATACAGTTCTGTAGTCAACTCTTCATACATATTTATCAGTGGCCCGGGCAGGGCACAGTAACAAGTTTTTCTATAACTTATCACTTTCTTTCAATAGTTACAAATATTTCCTGTACTTTGTTTCATGCATTTTTGTGTAATTCATGCTTCATCCGATTGCTATGGTCATCGTACGATGCGTTTGCAATGTATCATAATTTACAGTGTCTGTTAGTTGTGTAATGTAGTTTGGATACAACTTTTAATTTTATTCTCTCTAGTATTTCAGTTTAGTGTTTTTCACTCACCCACCTTTTTTCCTGGCTGTTTATCTGTCAGCCGCTGATGTATTTTAATGCGGCCTTTTTCTTTTTTTTTCATCCCTCTCAGTGCGCCAGCACGAAGGCTTCGGCTGTTTTCGGCACTTTAATAAAGGTTGATTGATTGATTGATTGATTGATTGATTTTATCTTATTACGAATCTGCGTGGAAACGTTTTGGACTTATCTTTTACTAACATAGAAGACGTTGAGGTGTCGCGTAGTTATATTGACCTCGTAAAACCTGACAGGTTTCGCCCCCCCCTTTCTCATTTCAATTTCTAACGTATCCCTTGCCCACCAGAGTCCTCCGGTCAACACACCAGGTGTCTGTGGTTACAACTTCACTCGTGGGGGCTATATTGCCTTGTTTCACTTCCTCGCTGAGACGGATTGGTCACCATTGGACACCCTCAGTTGCGCTGACGAAATGACTGATTTTTTCGCTGAAGTTCTTCACGATGGCTTAAGCAGATTAAAGCAGCAATTATCCGTACTGGTTTTCATCTGAACTAAGAAAGGCCCTTGGTAGAAAGAATCGAGCTCACAAACAAGCAAAAAAAAAAAAAAACTGGCCAAGAGAGGTGGCAGAGCGAGTTTCGTCAATTCAGGTCGCATTGTAAAAATCTGCTTAAGTGCGATAGGTCCAGTTATATTGCCGCGGTTGAAGCTGATGCGCCGCGCAATGCTAGAGGTTTCTGGGGTCATGTCCGTGCACAAACTTCCAAATACAACCCAGGAGATATTAACCTCATTGACAAGAGGGTGACAGCATTCCTGACGTTCCTAATGCTTTTGCTCAACAATTCAGTTCAGCATTCGGCAAGAAAAGTGCAGCCTGCCCCCCTCAAGTGTTTCCGGGGTATGATAAAAGCTCGGAATGTTTTATTTCGGAAAGTCTTGTATCAAGAGCTCTAAAGCGAGTTAAGCCCTCATTTTCGTGCGGCACTGATGGCATTCCTTGGGCAGTACTGAAGGCGTTTGGGGATCTTCTTGTTCCAGTCTTGGCGCGAATATTTCGAACGTCACTCAATACCGGTAAGCTCCCCACTCGTTGGAAGACTGCGCGGGTTGTTCCTATATTTAAGTCAGGGTCAAAGTTAGACCCCACAAACTACCGCCCGATTTCTATTCTCTGCGCTGCTTCAAAACTCTTTGAGACTGTACTACATAAACCACTCTCTTTCAGCGTAAAAACTATATTATTACCTCAGCAACACGGCTTTCTCGCTGGGAGATCGACCACCACTAACCTTGTAAATTTTATGCTGCATGCTTCAGAAGCTGTGCAGGGAAGAGGACAACTCGATGTCGTCTACTTCAATTTGAGCAAGGCTTTTGATGTCGTCTGCCATGATATATTATTTAGAAAGCTGTGTCAACTCGATTTACAACCATCCATCACATCCCTTTTATGTAATTATTTATCGGATAGGTCTTGCTTCGTGCATGCAAACTGGCAGTCTTCAATCTCCTACGAGGCCACAAGTGGTGTCCCTCAGGGATCTGTTCTGGGGCCACTTCTTTTTTCAATTTTTATAAATGATGTTTCCTCAGTAATTCATGACTGTCACTTTCTCCTATATGCTGATGATGTCAAAATATTTAATGCTGTTTCAAACACCGCAAGCTGTTCCGCTCTCCAGCGAGCGATCACGTCTTTTTCAGATTGGTGCTCACGCAACAAACTCCTTATCAATACATCAAAAACTAAGGTAATGACCTACACTAGAAAAACTGACAGTATGATGTTCTCCTATAAAATTAACGGTCAAGCACTACCACGTGTTGGGGAGGTTAAGGATCTTGGTGTTAATTTCGACAGTAAATTGAGCTTCTCCCCGCACATCCGGGAGATCACTCGGCGGGCCCTCCGATCTCTTCGCTTTATATGTCGCTTATCAAAGGAGTTTAAGGAGCCGGGCTCTTTTCTCAAGCTGTACACGACTATTTGTCGTCCGCAGCTTGAGTATGCTTCTGTGGTATGGAATAGCGCATGCAAAACACTCTGTATGCACATTGAAAGTGTGCAGAAAAAGTTTATCTCTATCTTCAATCATCGTTTTGCTAGCCATAACAATTTTGGGTCATTCTCTGTACCGACGCTAGAGTGCTTATACTCCACACGTATTAAGGCTGATCTTTTTTCCTGTTCAAAATCATTCACGGCACAGTGTCTTGTGGTGAAATGCTGCAACATGTTGCACTCCATGTGCCGCAAAAATCCACCAGAAGACACGACACATTCTTTAATCCGAGTTGTCTGCGTGGCTTGTGCCCCTTGTTTCGCCTCCAGTGTACGTACAATCAGTACAACGAATATTTAGACATATTTAATAATTTCTCGACATAGTTCCACTAACATGTCTGTGAGCTTGTCATGTAAGTGACCTTTTTTATCCTATGTTCACACGCGGTAACTTGAGCATGAAGTGCTGACAACACAAGACTTTCTTTTTTATATATTCCCCTCATTCCATGTCTGGTTTTCTTTACATGTACATTCCTTCCATGCTCCTTTTCTTACATATAAGCTATCTTGATTCACTCCGTTTCCGTGCAACTAAACTTTAACATTTATGTATATTTTTGAAATTATCTGTGTATGATGACCACTGGCGTGATGTCACATGCCTTACTGCAAGGCACTGTACTTGCTTTTGTGTGTATGTGTGTGTGTTTTCTGTGGGTGCATGTATATTCTGGTGTACGACTCTGTGTAATTTTTGTGTGCGTGTGTCAGTATCGCTGTCATTTAATTGCAGTACCTGTGAGGTGTGGCCATCTTACATTGCCTGTTTTTTCTTTCTTTTTTCTTCCTGCGCTAGCAGAAAGGCCCTCCGGCTGTTCCTGGGCACGTTAATAAACGATTGATTATTATTATTATTATTATTATTATTATTATTATTATTATTATTATTATTATTATTTCGCCGCGTGATGGCGCCCAGTAAGGACAAGTGCCTCCTCTGCTGCCTCGCTTTCTTCGGCAGGCAGGAGTTTTTTCGATATTCTGCGTGTAAACGCCGTGCGCACGGAAAGTGCATTGTTCTTCCGGACGAGGAACTGCAGCGTTTGACCTCCGGTGAGCAGCCGTTCGTCTGTAATCTGTGTGTGGCCGCGGCGTCACCCGCTAGGCCTAGCGACCCCGGTGACCAAACCAGCGAAGACGGTGAGCCAGCGAACATCCCGGCCAAACGAGTGGCGTCCCCTGTCGGAGCATGCTTCAACCCTTCGGCGGACCTACGCGCAGAGGTAGCTGCTTTGAAGAATCTCCTGTCCGAAGCCTGCGACAGCCTCTCTTTTCTTGGGGATGTTGTCACCGAGCTGCGGGAGGAGAACCGGCTTCTGCGGCGGGATAATGTGGCTGCGCTTGCCCATCAGGCTGCAATCGTCGCGTCCCTGCGTGAGGAGGTTCGCTGCCTGCGAGGGGAGCTCGCCCGTCCGCCGCCTTCCCTGAAGCCTGCTAGCCGTTCCACGCTACCGGTGACGTCACCCCACTGGGGTCTCCCCATGAGGTCGTCGTTCGCCGCAGCTGCCGCCGGTGCAGCGGGCGAAGGCGGCCCCCTCCTGTCCTCGACGAAAGCTTCGGCATTCTTAGAACGCTCCAGCGGTCAACCAGGTGCGGTGTTGAGTGATTTGAGTTCCCCATCGGACTGCCCCTTGCCTCCGCCTCTACAGTCCAACACTGCGAGTAATGACCCGCCGGTGAACTTAGTGAAGAAAAGAAGCCCTCCTCGCGTTGGTGCATCGGAAGCTTCTGAGTTGGTTGTGGTGCGCCGACCGCCGAGCTCCAGGGCCATCTTTGTTTCAAAGTTGTCGGCTAACACGACATCTGGGCAACTGTTGGCCCACTTGTCGAATGTGCAAGTCACGCCATTGTCGTGCAAACGCCTTAAAACCAAGCATGACTCCTATTCTTCTTTTTGTGTAACTGTTGACGCAGAGTGTTTCAGGCGCCTGTGCGACCCGTCTATGTGGCCAAAGGGCTGCCTCTTCAAGCCGTTCCAAGGCAAGCTCCACCCTGGCATGGTGCACAGCTGTGAAACTTCTGAGAATGACCAGTAAGAACGACACTCTCGACATCTATTATCAAAATGCTCGGGGTCTACGTACTAAGTCCTCCGAATTTCTTAGAAATGTTGTGTGCTCCAAATTTTCTACTATTGTTATTACTGAAACTTGGCTTTGCGATGATATCTCATCTTCCGACTATTTTCCTCCGACCTATGAAATTTTTAGAAGTGACAGAAAGTTAACTGGGCCTAAGCAAAAGGGTGGCGGTGTTCTCATTGCCATCGATCGCTCAGTGCAATGCGTGCGGCGTGCAGACCTCGAGACTGAGGAATCAGTCTGGCTTGAGGTAGGCCTCAAGAGGGGCGAGAAGCTGCTCATCGGTGCATTCTATATAACCCCGGATATCTTACCTGCTGAATATAATCTCAAGCTCACATCTATTGAAAATGTTTCCAATTCACACTCCAACCATAAGCTAATTATACTTGGGGACTTCAACACCCCAGGTATTCACTGGAACAGTCTTTCATTTCAGCATAAAAACCATTATGCAGCGCAGAAATGCACCATGTTATTAGATTTTCAATCATTCACCTCCTTGCAGCAGTTCTGCCACATAGAAAACTTCTGTGGTAATGTCCTAGATGTGTGCTTCTCGAACTTGAAAAACGTACAAGTGTGTGCCTCCGAAATATCTCTTGTACGCCCCGACAAGTTTCACCCCCCTCTTATTGTCTCTATCTCTGTCGCTGCCCAGCATTGCTATGGTGGTGTTGACGATTGTGCAGTCCCGCGATATGCTTTCAAGCGTGGAGATTATGTTGGGCTCTATCACTTTTATTCATCTGCTGAATGGTCTAGTGTTTTTGATGTCAATGATGTTGACGAACAGGTTCGACGTTTTACCGAAATTGTCAGGAGTGGCATGGAAAAGTACATCCCTTTTTATAAGCCTGTTCATTCCAAATTTCCCCACTGGTTCTCTAAAGAACTTCGAAGTTCGCTTAAACTTAAGGACAGTGCCCACAAAAAGGCCAAGCGGTCTGGGCTTGACAAGTGGAAAGCGGATTTTAGTCGGTATCGCTCACTTTGTAAAAGCCTCTACCGGCGTGACCACCAGCTCTATATAGAGTCGTTAGAGGCTTCTGCGTCTCAGAAACCGGCTGACTTCTGGAGGTATGTACGCGGCCGTTCTAAGGTGTCTAAAGAACACATTAGTCTGATTAATTCCGATGGGGAACAGGTTGAGGATGTCGCCACGAGCTTTGCTCAGTACTTTCATTATGTCTTTCAACTGCCAGATGGTCCCGACGAACGCCTATCGTTTAATAATATGTCTAATTTTAGTACACTTATGTTCGATGAAAAACTTGTCAATGATAGCCTTAAACGGATGAAGCCGTCATTTTCCTGTGGTGCAGACGGAATTCCAGCAGCCCTCATGAAGGCTTACGGCAACATTTTTGTGCCTGTCTTAACTTCCATTTATAATAACTGTTTGCTTTTCGGCAAGTTTCCTCGTGCATGGAAGATTGCTCGAATTTTTCCAATATTTAAGTCTGGTGATAAGTCAGCCGTTACCAACTATCGCCCAATCTCACTCCTTTGTGTCGCCTCAAAACTCTTTGAGTCAGCTCTGCACAACGTTCTTGCTGCCTGCGTCAAGAACGTTCTGATACCAAATCAGCACGGCTTTTTCTCGGGTCGATCGACGGTTACAAATCTTGCAAGCTTCATGACTCAGGCTTCGGCTGCAGTTTGTGAAAACGGCCAGTTGGATGTAATTTATTTTGACCTCAGTAAGGCGTTTGATGTAGTGAACCATAAATTATTAATTAACAAGCTTACTATGTCCAGTGTTGATGCAAGTCTTGTTGCCTTGTTGTCCAACTATCTCCTTGACCGGTCCTTTTACGTAGATGTAAACTTCAAAAGGTCTAGTGTTTACACTGCAACGAGTGGTGTACCTCAGGGTTCTGTGCTGGGTCCACTATTGTTTTCTATCTTTATCAATGATGTGTCAACAGTGTTAACAAAATCTTCATTTCTTCTCTATGCTGATGATGTCAAACTATTTAGGCACATTAGCAGTTTTCAGGACTGCTGTGCCTTGCAGAGGGATGTGTCGGAATTATCGGTCTGGTGCAGCAAAAACTGTCTAATTTTAAATCCAGCTAAAACAAAGGTTGTCACGTACAGCCGGAAAACCCATCGTCTACTGTTTTCCTACAGTATAGCGGGAGCTCCGTTGCAAAGGGTTGAGGAGATTAGGGACCTCGGGGTTCTTTTCGACAGTACCCTCTCTTTTTCTTCTCATATTAGGCTCATCACCCGGCGAGCGCTCCGAAGTCTTGGAAATGTGTGTCGGATTACAAAGGAATTCTCTTCTCCAGATCCATTTCTAATGCTATACAATGCAATATGTATCCCCCAGTTAGAATATGCTTCTGTTGCCTGGAACGGCATCTCCAAATCTAGTAGTGAATTAATAGAACGTGTGCAGAAGAAGTTTTTATCCATATTTAAGCACCGTCATCACAATCACAGTTCGGGTCCTGATTCTGACTTACCCATAGTTCCTTCCATTCCTTCGTTGACCTGCAGACGTATGCGTGCAGACCTTACATTTCTTCACAAAATTGTTCATGGTGACCTTTCTTGTGCAGACCTGCTTAACTGTTTAGAGTTTAGTGTTCCACAGAGGCCCACCAGGTCGCATCGCCCTTTCTTGACCGCTGCGCGCAACTCCAATCATTCTCCTGTGCGCAGAATACAGAATTGCTACAACCGCTTCTCTGAACGCCTTGACATCTTTCAAAGCTCCTTTACAATTTACCGTACTGCTTTGTTGAACACAGTATGTTAAACATCTATGATATCTCTGTCGTTCGTTTTTCTTTTTTTTATTGCTGAAATTTGGTTTCTCTGTGGTTCTGTTTAACCAATATAGTTGCCTGTTTTTGAAACTGTTTACTTATCATGGTTGTCTTATCATTTGTCTCTATACTTTGTCATTGTTCTTGTCGTCTTACTGTTAAACTTTGTTCTCTGCTTGTTGTGTATCCATTACAATAAGCTGAGCCACAAAGGCATCTTCTTTTTCTTTTTTACCTGTACCCAGGCTCCGCCTGTGCTTTATTTCTGTAATTTTCGCTACTTCAATTTGTGTGTGTGTTGTCGCTTGTTTGTTTCTTTCAATATGTTTCTTGTATTTTGTTTTCATGTAACTATCCGTGCGCCAGCACCCAGGCCTCTGGCTGTTCCTGGGCACGTAAATAAACATGATTGATTGATTGATTGATTGATTGATTGATTATTATTATTATTATGACATGCCTGCATTTACTTGTAAGAGGTGCTAGGCCTGATGGTTGAGCAAGTATAGCTTCATTAAATTTGCAGGGAAAAATATTTACCACCCCACTGGAGTTACGCGATCAAGTCTTTCTTACCAAATGTGCGGATTTGAGCACACTAGTTTGCGCCCGTACGTTTCGTGAACCCGCCTGAATTTTCCAAACTCTGAATCCATATGAATTCTGGGTCCACCTTAGTGCGTCTGAGTTCTGAGTCTATTTTGAGTTGTGAGCCAGAGGGATTTCTAATTTCATTTTGAGTTCTGAGCCCAAGTGAGTTCGGAGTCCGTTTGAATTCTGAGCCCGAATTGAATTTTGGGCCCGAGTGAGTTCTTAGTTGGGCGTTCGCAATGAGTTTGACTTTGAGTGAGCTTCGATGAGTTGCTCAGCAATGTGTGAGTTTGAGAGCGATGTGGTTTCAAATGTGAATTTGTGAGTGAGTTTTAGTAAGTCCGTCCAACTTTACACCGCTATGCTTGGGAGTAATAGATGTGAGACAAGCTAAGTGTAAGAGCAGTGCACAGCTAATGTCTCAAATGTAGGCATACTTTTCAAGGTCTCATCTGCGCTAGTCTCACGCGGATTGTGTTTTAAATGAAAGGTGGCCCTCCTTTATTATTACCCGCAGAAAAACAAGGCCGTTCGGAAAATCGGTCGGGTTGTTTAGGAGCCGTTAGAAGTGTGTTCATTCTGATGCCACATAACTCCAAAGCTGGTTAGCCCGGCCAGCCCAAAATGCCGTGGTTGGTGACTTCATAAGCATCCCATAAACAGCGATATGCGGTTGGAAAAGAGCTGAGCGCCGCTGTTGCCGTCATGATTTGCAAGCTCCGGAACATCGGGTAAAGCTGCGGGTTCGCGCCAACTACAGACTCTCTGAGTCTTACTATTCGTCGATTCATCGGGATAATAGATAATGGGCGTGGATGATGGGCGCGGAAACAGCGCGCACGCTTCCGCACTGGCCGCACTTCCGAAGGAGGCTCCGAGTGCGAGGACGTTCAGCTGCTCTTGCAAGGTGCCGTAAGTGCAGTCGAAAATTGTTGCCGAGGGGGGACTTTCTTTTCCTTTCTCGGATCGGTGTTGCACGGTCCGGGACCTTGCGGATAAAAGCGGTCCCACACCAGCCCAATTGTGGGCGTCCCACCGAGAGGACTGCAGCGCCGGTCTTCCGCGTTCTCCGTGGGGCTCCATTTTAGGTGCCGCGAATCTTCTTCCTCCTCTTCTCTTGTGTTCGCATTGTCCTCGCCTCGTCGTCCGAAACTCAACTCCTCTGCGGGCCTCATATGACGCTTTCAAGAGTAACTGCCTCGTGACATGCGCTGGAGTTGTCGCTTACTTCTTAATCCGGCTCATTTCTTTCGTCTTCCCTTCTTGAGTTTATTTTCTTTGTGGGAAATCAAGGCAGCACAAATCTTCGTTGGGGGTCACCACCGGGAAATGAGCTGGGTATATGCGTCATGGGGACATTGGTACCCTTCGAAAAAAACTGTCAAGCAGTCTTCGCTCGTTTCTGACGCCCACAGCCTGTTCGTGGTTGGCTGCTTAGCATCGTCTCGTGACTCTGTTAAGGATCGATAAACAGAACTTATGAGAACAAAAGGCTAACCTTTTTCGTCCAGGAAAAAGATGTGAATTTTCATAAAGTAATTATCCATTATGGCACGTTAAAATTTGCTTCAGAAGGCACGCTGCACTAAAAAGGTGTCTACGTTCTCAGTCTTCTCGACCGTGATCTATCACGTTTCAGCAGGCTTTCACTAAACGCGACACCGGTGAATTTTTTGTGCCTCCGAAATCACCGTAACATCTTTAACATAGTTCTATGTACTTACTCTGGTATGACTATGACTGTCGTATTAAGGGAAAGAGGCAGAGGTGGTACAATGTCCGCAGAAAGTCTGGGGACTTTCTTTTCTTAACTTCCATTGCCCCCGCACTCCTGGTAGCACGGAGGCCAAAGCGCTACACAACTTTTTTGAGTTTATGCTTTTTTTCATGCTGCCCCGTGGTGTATGCAAAAACGCGCAGTTCTACTTGAAGCTCCCTCTCTCGCTGCCCTTATGTGCATCACCCTTTCGTCCATCACTGAAAATCAGCACAGAAAAAACACAGCACAAAAAAGGAACGAGAAGTACAAAGAGGAGCGCTGCACTCACAACTAGTTTATTTTGAAGAAAACACTAATATTATACATACATCAATCTCCTGCGTGGCAGCAAATTATTGCACTGAATGAACAGAAACAAAAATGCAATCACTAATCGGTCTGTACAAGTGTAATCTATTGCTTTACGCGGTCATAAAAGGGACAGTCAACATGCAAGTCAACAGTCAAGAAGGTCCCCTTTACCCCGAGTAGTCCGAATGTCGCTGGCTACCACCCCCAAGCGCAGAAAACAAAAATACCTCAACATACATACCCCAGAAAGTGGAGGGGAAAATAGCCCCGCCGGTATCGTAGTGGTCATTGCACCAGACACGTATTCTGGAGGTCATGAGTTCGGATCCCACCCGGCGAGCGTTTTTTTCTCCACGGCATCTCAGCCAGTGATGCGGTAAGTTCGGTATTTGGTCTTATACAGTTGTAGCTGATAACGTCGCCTAGAAGGTCTACTTCCTCAAGGGCGAACTTGCACTTGTGTGGATTAAAGGTCAGGCCAGCTTGGCTTGCTAGCTGCAGGGCATTGCGAAGGCTTTCGTCGTGTTCTGTTGTCGTGGCTCCCCAGATTAAGACATCATCAACATATACGCGCACACCCGGAGCCCGGTCGAAAATTTCACTAAAAGTCTTTTGAAATACCTCGGGTGCTGACGATATTCCAAATGGTAGCCTCAAAAAGCGGTAATGCCGAAAGGGCGTACCGAATGTGCAGATTTTTGACGTGGCTTCGTCGAGGGGAATTTGGTGAAATCCGGAGTTCGCATCTAGCCGGGAAAAATACTTTGCCCCCGCGAGCTCTGCTTCGATTTCTTCCTGCTTTGACATCTGGTAGTGCTCGCGCTTCAGACATTGGTTTATGCGCCTAGGATCAATGCAGGCCCGCAGCGTGCCGTCCTTTTTCCGCGCAATGACGAATTGACTCACCCAGTCAGTTGGCTCGTCCACCTTTTCGATGATGCGGCCTAGTTCCAGGCGCTCCAAGTCCTGTCGAAAAGGTTCTTGCAGTGCCACAGGCAGAAGTAGGGCCGGTAATACCACCGGAACCGCATCCTCTCGCATCACCATACGGTACTCACGGGCCACGCGGCCGGTGCCTTGAAATAGGTGCGAAAATTCTTGCAGTATTCCTTCACTGCGGCGGGCGGTCACCGCATCTAATAGACGGCAAACTAGTCCCAGTGCTTCGCTCGCCTGTAGTCCGGCTATGGCCTGAGATGCTTTCTTCAAACTAAAGAAAGTGAAGCTAGCAGACTTGTCGTTCACCACGATTGGTAGAGTAGCAACACCGATGACGTCCGCACTGTAGGAGCGAAGAATGGAGCCGCTTGACTGCAGGCCGGTCACATGGCGGCACCGTCGGTACACAGAATAAGGGAGCAGGTTGGCCTGAGATCCAGTGTCCACCTTAAACACGGTGTTTTGGTCGGCGACTTTGAGTTCACAAACCAGTCGGCGTTACTTCCGACGGTGCAGACCCTTACGTCCAGAATGTCGACGGTGTCTTGCTGCTCCACTACTTCACCGACTCGATCGAGGCACCGACTTGCAACATGCAGCAAAGTGGTTCTGGCCGCCGAACAGAAAACACGCTTTCCCGAACGCAGGGAATCTGCCGCGCTCGTGCGACCTGTTACAATTCGAGCACCGTAATTGCTGCCGTCTCTTCACTGCTGCTACTACCCTTTCCGATTGTCGCCAGGTTTCATTCTGTTGCGCTGATGCTTCCGAAGCTTCGCAGATTTGTTCCCCCTTAAGCAGTGTCAGATCTTTCATTTTTAGCATCTTTTCTTTACCAACCGAACCCTCAACCTCCAGAATACCGGTCTGGTGTGGTATTCTGGAGGTCGTGGGTTCGGATCCCACCTGGCGGGCATTTTTCAACCACTTTCTTCCTGACTCAAAAAATTCTTCATCTGCTTCTATGACCTACCGCATTCCCCCCTTTGCTTTCCGAGATTTTCTTGACTGCCAACCTTTTTTTGTCTTAATTCACGGAGCCCTCATTTCCCATTTCTGATTCGCTATATATATATATAGTCTGGAAAGATAAAAACTCACACAGAGCGTGAAAAAATAAGGTTAGTAGAGACAGAGACACACGAGAAAGACGTAGAAAATAGAAACAAGTTTACTGTCGTTTCAGGAAGAGGACTTCCTTTCTTCAGAGTACAGGGTACTCTGAAAAAAGGATTACTAACCTTATATATAGATATATGTGTATATGTATATATATATATATAGATAGATAGATAGATAGATAGATAGATAGATAGATAGATAGATAGATAGATAGATAGATAGATAGATAGATAGATAGATATAAGGTAAGTAGAGACAGAGACACACACGAGACAGACATTACAAATAAAAATAAAAGTTTACTGTCGTTTCACAGAGGACTTCCTTTCTTCAGGGTACAGATTAGGTTGGTTTCAGGGTTATATATATACTGAAAATGTAGCAAGGGCGAAGGCAGGGCAAGGGAAGGGAGAGTTTGTACAATGGGATCATGGTTGGTGGGCAGCAAAAGAATGAGAGAAGTGGAAGAGAGAGGGTAAAAAATAAATTAAAAAAATATATATAAAGGATAACAAGAACCCACAGTCACGCGGTACGAACAAGAGAGAAAAAAAAAAGAGCCAAACAAGAAAAAAAAACCACGAAAAAAAATTACCAGGGTAATTTCTCCCCTCCCTCGTGGAAACAGGGGTGAAAGAAGGGGTCAAAACAAGATACGCACATGCACGTGTTTGACATCGGCAAAACATCAGTCACGCGGAACGAAGAAGGTCCAACGAAGGTATGCCCATGCACACAAAGGGCGAACATCTGCGCATACACACCCGTTCTAAGAATCAGGGTCAGGGGATTGAAACATGAGACACTTAGGTTCTGTTGGTAGGAAGCAAGGGTAGCGCCTGTCGAAACTTCCTGTCGAAACTTCGACAGGAAATGAGTGTACATTTGCAAACGAAGAGCAGAAAAAAAAGACACCGTCGAACAAGCCATGAAAAGAAAGAGAACAGAAGGAAGATGCACGCGTATGACGTGGCACCGGGAGGTTTGCATCTGGCCGGCGCATGGTACCAGTTCAGGGAACACCGAGGCGGTCAGCAACGATATTAGAAAACCGCAATACAAAAACGAAAGGGGAGAGGAAAGCAATCACATACGCTCGTGTGCACAAATTGATTATAAGGTGAGAGTGTCAAAGCTAACAATGGTACCACAGCCTTCTACCCAGAACATATTGTCCAGACTTGCTTGTCGAATTTGGTTTAATGAACCCATTGTGCTAAAAAACGCGGTGCTAGCATGCAACTATAACCATCTACGGGGGGTATCCAACTGATGAGAGAATATTATCGAGGGAAGGAAATGAACAGGCATAACACTAGCCTGAGAAATGCAGCCGAAATTTTAATCAGAGGAAAGACACGTCAAGACAAATCTGCTAATAACGCTAATTCTTCTTTTGGTTAAGTACACTCTGGTGTTCCACAAGGCAGTGTCCTGGGCCATTTACGTTTTTAAATTTTTATCAATGACTTACCAAATTGCGTTTCTTCAAGGATCAGGCTGTTTGGTGATGACTGTTATTTACCGTACAATAACCTGCTTTACTGACTAACTGGCCCTCCAAACTGACCTTGACTCTATATCTACTTGGTGTTCCACTTGGTTAATGTCGTTGAATAATTCTAAAACTAAACTTATGTCCTTTACAAACCATGCATCGCGCATTCAAACTTCGTATTCCTTAAATAACACAACTGTTGATCTAGCAGACACTTACAAGTAGCTGGGACTTAAACTGCACTGTGGCCTGACATGGAATCATCATATCAACATCATTCTCGC
Source organism: Haemaphysalis longicornis (assembly GCF_048455015.1). Classification (NCBI taxonomy): domain Eukaryota; kingdom Metazoa; phylum Arthropoda; class Arachnida; order Ixodida; family Ixodidae; genus Haemaphysalis; species Haemaphysalis longicornis. The sequence goes on from NW_027526203.1 coordinate 99,565,738, forward strand.
ATCCACCAACCACTCATTGGGTTTTTTGAAGCACAGACTAAAACATGCTCCATCTAACCTCCGCAAACTCGCATACACAACTGTCATCAGACCTTAAATTGAGTACGCATCTGCAATTTGGGACCCTGACAAAGCATACTAAGTTGACAAAATTGAATCCCTTCAAAATCATGCCGTTCGTTTCAGCTTTTCAGATTGTTCACGTCATAGCAGCGTCACAGCTCTAAAATTCGCGCATCTTTACCTATCCTATCAGATCGGCGTAAACTATCACGTTTATCATAGTTCCATAAACTGTACCATCACTGTTCACTTCAGCCTGATTTCTTTTCTTCGACACCGACCATCTTTCCCGGACGGGACCATGCCTTAAAAGTGACACGTGCGAAATGCCACACTTCCAAATATTCACAATCCTTCATACCTCGCACAATTGTGGATTGGAATGCCCTACCATCTCACATTGTAAATTTAACAGATACGACCAAATTCCAAGAACTTTTACACGTTTACTTCGTATGTTAACTTTACTAAAAAGTGCTTTTATTGGTTTTAGAGTCCTTTCAAGATTTTGTGTTTGTTTTCCTTCTTTCTTGCTTTCTTTCTCTTTTTTGCATGGCACCTGCTTGTATTTATTTGTTTGCCTATTAACGTGCTGTTAGTGCTCTTTCTTTATTCGTTCTCAATGTACCCTGCCCCTTATGTAATACCCTCCTAGTGAGGACCTTTAGGGGTATTTTTGAATAAATAAATAAATTAATAAATAAATTTCCCATAACTTTCATTGATGCCAAACGACGCTGACTTAAACTTATAAAGATGAGGTAGGACTCACGAACCTCGCGATCGTGATGCGTTTTAAAACTAGATTCAAGAATTGTGGCCTTCAGTTGTTCAAAAGAAGGACCAGGAGTGGTAACAAGCTTTGATAGAGGCAAATAAGGGGAGGTTTTAGATCCGACTGCATCTCATTCACTCGCCTCGTCCCTCCATACGGCGTTGTTGTCCGTCCACACCCCTCCCCCTACACTATAAAAAAAGTAATAGTCAGCGGCGCCCGGTGTCGATCCCACGACCCTGTGGGCGGAACGCGAGGTACATGGAGCTCTTCCCATTGCGCCACAAAACCGAGACAGAATCAAATGCTACGAACGCGCCTTATATCCTTGACTCATTCAAACTACGTCAAGATGCTACTGATACAACGCATGAGGGGGTAAAGACTAACACTTGCAATAAAAGGAAAGAAGCTCCCACTTAGAGCAACAATGATGGAGTAAAGGTCGTTGCGACAGCGAAGCCCCAAGCATACCACTTAGAGAGATTGACCAAGACTGGCCAATAAAACATAATAATAATCATAAAACATAATAATCATACGCGTTCCCGACACGTTTCACGCGATTTCAGAATCAATCCAACGGAAACACCAAGTGAACCCCACGATGCGTCGCATATACACAGGGTTCCCCTCACGGGGAGGTGGGCGCAATTTTTTGCATGACAGCGGTGATTGTTAAACCTCAAACGAAAAGGTGTTTCAGTCTGGCCGATGTATTGTTTGCCGCAGAGATCACATGCACCGCCACCCAAGCTCCCGCAGTGCCCTCATACGAGAGTAACTTCCCACCGCGGCCTCTGCTCCCCTCCAGCCCTACGCCGTCCAAGACGACCCCGGGCACACGGGCCAACAGGCCAGCCCCACATGCCGCCGTGACCACCGTGCCCACGGACCTTCGGCTGAGCGCCAGGGACCTACACCCGGAGTCCCCGGACGCCCGCCGCAGCCTGCCACCCGCACGTGCTCCTGAGGCCACGGCCACGAAGCACCGACGCATTACCTGCAACCCAACCCGGAGAGTGTGCCGCGCCAAGAGCCTGCCGCGCCCGCCCTTGGGATCGACAGCGGCCACTGGAGCCCCAACCACAACTGAGCCACTGCTACTACTACTAAGTGGTTCGAGTGAAAAGGAAAGGAGATGCACTGGGGATATTATTGAGCCCAGCTGGGGGCTCACCTGCATACAACCCAGTGCGGGGGGGAGGGGGAGGAGGGGTATGTAAAGATTAGAGGAGAAAGGGAGTGATAAAAGGATAGGTAGGAGAAAGGGAGAGATAAAAGGATAGGTAGGCGAGCAAACTGAGCCACTGGAAAACGCCAGCAGCGAATCCGCACTGCCTTCGGACGCCTCAAATCCCCGTGCCCCGTACAACCTCCGCAAGAAAGGGTCTTCTGCGCAGACAAACTGACTAGGACTCACAAAACCCGGTAATGCAGCCTCTTACCCAGTGTCAAAACAATTCTTTAAATTAGGAAAGATTACTTAAGAACGCATACGTTCATAATTGCACGTTTCCGAACTTTCACAGTATTTGTCTGCCGAGGTAGCTCTCATGGGTTGGAGGGTTAGGCTGAGACCTGCAACACTGCCGAACTCTCCCCATCCAACATGAGGAAGTGGCAACAGGAACGCATCCTTGCAATTAACGCAGATAATTCTAAAGCACTACGAGACTATGTCCTGCGCCAGTAAGAGGAAATTCTTAGTAAGGAGCTAAGCAAAAGAGAATCAGGCCTTCTACGCAGCTACGAATTCAAAAAGGCATCCGCCAAATCCGAAACAAAAGTCCATAAATTTTCCCGAGCTAATATTCCTAGCAATAACTACAGTCGTAAGAATAAAGTTATCCCCACTACTAATGGCTGTCCACTATCTGGGAATGCACATAAAAATCGCCCATTTAACGCGGTTAACGCACCAAATACTGACCATTCACCAGCTCACATTAGCGCCGGTACTAGTCAGTCTGCCAAATGAAACCCAAACTTTTATCCCCCTTATGTCAGGTCTACGCAGGATATCAACGCTAACAAAATCTCCCTGGAAATGTGATGAACCTCTCTAGTATTACCCTGTCACCAGATCAAATGTGCGCCCTGTCAAAAGGCCTGAATATTTGCCCGGCAACTGGCGGTTGTAGTGAATTTAAACTTTTTAAGAACTTAGATGACTTCGCCAGAAATATGAGAATGCGAGAGTACTTCCATGACCGTCTTCCAATCGACGAAGCCCGAACTGCGTTACCAAGCCACAAGCACTGGAGCCCTCCCACGCAGCGCGATACAGGCCTCGACATGTACATTAAAGCCATTCATTGCGATGTACGAGCAGCATACCAAAAGCAAATCTCCTTCCGCCGTAACATCACAAACAAGGAAAAGAAAGCCCTGGAAGAACTCGCCGGTTGCCCCGAAATAGTAATCAAACCGGCCGATAAAGGAGGCGCCATCGTGATCCTCGACAAAGCTGACTATGTTAACGAGGCTCATAGACAACTATCTGAATCTACGTTCTACAGAGTACTCCCTCGTGATACCACTAATGATTATAAGCTAATTGTCAAAGATAAACTCACTGAGCTTGTTTAAAATCAGGAAATAACTGAAACAACTGCTAGTTCTCTTATCCCCGTAAGCCCAGTAGCCGGTAGATTCTACCTACTCCCTAAGATGCATAAAAATAACAACCCAGGTCGCCCCATTGTTTATGGCATTGGTACTGTCACCGAGAACCTCTCGTGCTATGTCGACTGTCTCATTCGCGACATTGCCCCCAGCTTTCCATCCTTCATTAGGGATACAAATGATTTTCTCTCTTATATCATGAAGATAGAAATTCCTAGCAACTGTTTACTTGTTACCCTGGATGTCGTGTCGCTATACACTAACATTGCGCATGCGGATGGAATCACCGCTGTATCATGTGCGTATGAGCGGTCGGCGGGTGACAAACCTATCTATTCTCTCACCCTTGAAACTTTCCTTCACCTAATCCTTGAACCTAACAATTTTGAGTTAGATGGTGTCAATTACGTTCAAGTCAGCGGAACGTCAATGAGAGCCAAAATCGGGCCCAACTACGCGAATATCTTTATTGGATGTTTAGGGTCGAATTTCCTGGCAACCCAAAATTTGAAGCCACTGTACCACAAAAGGTATATAGATGACATATTCATGATATGGCAGAACGGCGAAATGGAACTTCTTGCATTTATTGAGGCTTTTAAACTTGCGCATCCTACTAGCTCCCTCTCTCATTCCTACTCTATGCACAGCATACATTTCCTGGATGTTACAGTCACAGTTTCTCCGGCTAGCCTTCAGACTAATGTCTATAGGAAACGTACGGACACGCGCCGGTATTAGTACTTCCACAGAAGCCATGTCAGGCACTGCAAGGGGGCAATACCTTATAGCCAATCTCACAGTTTTAGGCGAATCTGCACAGGCCAGGCGGATTTCGATTCTAACTGCAGACAACTTAAAACCGCGCCATTGAATCAAAAATACCCAGACCAGGTGATCGATGACGGGATTACACGAGCTAACCAGTTCAACCGCACGGACATTCTCCGTAAAAAAGCTCCGAAACTCAATTCACAAAGAAACCTCGTTTTGACCGATTCGGCCTCTTCTCGGAAAGTTGCATCCATACTAAGGAAACATCACAATATCCTTGCTCAAAGTGTACGCCTAAAAAGAATATTCCCGAGCCCCCCCCCCCCCCCCCCACCGCGTTGTTAATAGACGCGGCAAAAATTTGGGCAATGTTCTCACCAAATCCAGCATCAACTGAACCACATACTTCCGGTTGCATGCCCTGTAACAAACCACGGTGTAAGGTATGACAAGAAATGACCACCACACAGCGCGCCGCCAGCACAGCTACAAACTATTATGATAATGTAAAAGGTAACTTTACTGTGGTTCCGCCAACGTCGTATACCGGCTGGAATGCACCCTCTACGGAAACAGTACATCGGCCAGACTGAACACCCTTTCGTTTGAGGTTTAACAATCACCGCTCTCATGCAAAAACCTGCCCTTCTTTGCCTCTATCAAAGCATGTTAACACTCCTGGTCATTCTTTTGAATAACTGAAGGCCACAATTCTTGAATCGAGTTTTAAACCGCATTACGATCGCGAGGTTCGTGAGGCCTACATGAGCTATAAGTTTAAGTCAGCGTCGGGTCCCCCTGTGCAGTCTGAGTGGCACTGGCTACTTCCCTAAAGCTTCAGATACAGTTGTAGTATATATAAATACCCCAGAAAGTGAAGGAGAACACAGTCGCCCAGATAGCCGAATTGGTAAGGCATTCGAGATCTAATCGAAAGGTGTGGGTTCGGTCCCCACTCTGGGTGCGTGTTTTAAAGCAAAGCTTTTTACCTCTACCCCCCAAGGGTTCTTTCGCGACCGTTGGTGTCACCAGAAAACTCCAGAGAACAAATAAAAGAATTTACTGCCACCGCCGGGAATCGAACCTGGAACTGACTAACAAAGCGAGCGCCCGTTGTCTACGATTTAGCTACGGGCCCACGCGAGGAAATGGAAGACAGGTAGTATACTCACTAAGCACATCTACGGGTTTTCCTCCTGCGTACTCGCTGAATGCCACGTGAAAGCGTCACGAGACCACTCACGCCCCTCTAGCGGCCCTGTGCGCACCTTGCTCATGTGCTAAGAGTTACAAAAATTAAAGGAAGCTCACACCAATGCATGGCATCTCACTTCTAGTACGCCAATGTGCTAAAGCCTGTGGCCTCCAGTGTTCAGGTAAAAAATCACCGCTCCTTGTCATCTGCCCTCACGCCAAATCAAGGAATACATTCAAATACTCCTTGATGGCCAGGCCATCATTCTAAGCCCCAGCATCAAGATCCTGGGCCTACATCTCCAGGCTAACACCAAGAGTGACGTCTCCTTGCAGCGCCTAAAAAACAGCATTAATCAAATCATACACATGATCAGGCGAGTTGTCACCAAGAAGCGAGGCCTAAAGGAATCCGCTACTTTTCCATTAATTGAAGCTTTTGTCCTCTCGAGAGTCACTTACGTCAACGCCCCGTCCTCTTCTCGACAAGGAGCACATAGAGATGCTTTATATAATGATTAGAAAGGCGGTCGAGCAGGCCATTGGTCTTCTCATGAGTGCGTCCACACAGAGGCTGCTTAGCACGGGGCTCCACAACAGGGTGGGAGACCTGATAGAAGGCGGTCTTTCTAACCAGAAGGTCCGACTCAGAACTGGGGTACGTAACCGAATGCTTCACCACATTGGCTGGGCAGCCCAGAATGTCACTCCGCTTGACGTAGTCCCAGACTCTTGGCGACTAAAACTAAAGATGCTCGCTTCGCTTAGAAATATGAACCCCTCACATGACGAGGGTCACCGAAAAGCATGCGCTCAAGCGCTAAACACCACCCTATGTAGGGATCATGCAGTTATCCACACAGACGCCTCCAACCATCGACGGCAGCAATACACCATCATCGTGGCTACCTCCCGAACCAACCTCATTGCGTGTACCTCGCTTAGGACCCAAGAAATGACGGCAGCAGAAGAGGCAGCCATCACCTTGGCTCTGACTCAACAATGGGTTCGGAGAGTAGTCACCGATTGCCAGCAAGCCTACTGGAATTATCAGTCGGGTTAGGTGTCCTAACCTGCACTGCGCGTGCTAAAAAACCACTCCCCAAACGGTTCCATTCAGCTCATCTGGACACCCCCTCACGCTTCAATAGAGGGCAACCAATACGCCCACCCAACAAGCCTTCGCTATTACCTCCCGTGCTATGGAGCTGCCAGAGGACAGTCACCCGCTTGTCACATTCAGGGACATAACCCAGCATTATCGCCTTCTGAGACAGACCGTACCTTCTCCTTAGCCTGACCTTTCCAGAGAACACCTAACTACCCTACGGCTCATATTATCCGGGCTCCTTCCCACAGCCTACGTGTCTTCACTTAATGCATCCGAATCGCCACGACGCTGAATGTAAATTTTGCTCATAAGTAGGAACACTCCGCCCCGTAATCGGGGTGTGCGACTATAGCCCTGAGCACCCTGCTCTCTTTCCGTCAACTACCCAACAAGAGCAATGGGATATGCTGCTGTCCAGGCCCTCTCTACCTACCCAGCTTCAGCGGGTGGACAGAAGAGAGGCCGCGCGGACTGCATATGGGCCCCACAGAAGAAGGAATCACTCCCCTGGTCTGCACTCTGGGTCGTTCAGAAACCTGAACAGAAGTATTTTCTCCTCCTGGTACTCCTCCTCCGTCTCTGCCGCAAATCTCGTTTTCTCCGTCCGCGGCGCCGAAACGGAGAAGTGAGATCGTCTAACACCAGGTTGGAGCTTACTTTAATTTTATAAAAAAAAGTTTCCACTCTTGTGCTACACCAATACGACTCAACCAACCACCGTTCATGCATCATGCATTGATTTAACCTTACCAAGAATTTTTCTTTGAAGTAAGAAATGGTTTGGTTAAGTGCATTTCACTTCTCTTTAGTTTTACTATTTGTAGACCTATGTGAGTGAATTTAAGTGGCGTCACATGGGTAATCGTTGTGGGTTCCGTTTACAGCTTTCCTTTCCAACCACATTCACGGGGTGGATTGGCGCGATTTTTTTCTTTCTTTCTCACGTGATAATAAAAAAAAACAATGTAACTTCACTAACAGTAAAAATAGTCTAACCATTCCCATATGCCTTCCTCGGCCTTGTAGACTGCCGGCATTTCTTTCTGTATTTTCTAACGAGCCCCACATTTCCAAACCCGTTTATCACGCGAAAGCTTAACGAGGGCCTCGGTTCTTGCAGCCTTGATACCAAGGTACCGTAAGAGGGTTTCCCGCCAGTTACCCGCTCATGACAGGCTGTAGACGTTCGTGTCACGCCCCGGGCGTTGAAAAGAAGGTTCCCTTCTCCCCGTGTAGTCTGAGTGGCGCTGGCCACCACCCTCAAGCGTCAGATACAGTTGTAGTAATTATAAATACCCTAGAAAGTGGAGGAGAACACAGTCGCCCAGATAGCCGAATTGGTAAGCCATTCGAGATCTAATCGAAAGGCGTGGGTTCGGGCCCCACTCTGCGTGCGTGTTTTTCTTTCTTTCTCACGTAATAATAAAAAAACAAAAACAATGTAACGTCACTAACGGTAAAAAATAGTCTAACCATTCCCCTATGCCTTCCTTGGCGTTGTAGACTGCCGGCATTTCTTTCTGTATTTCTTAACGAGCCCGTCATTTCCAAACCCGTTTATCGTGCGAAAGCTTATCGAGGGCCTCAGTTCTGGCAGCCTTGATGCCAACGTAGCATAAGAGTGTTTCCCGCCAGTTGCCCGCTTATGGCAGGCTGTAGACGTTCGCGTCACGCCCCGGGGGTTGAAAAGAAGGTCCCCTTCTCCCCGTGTAGTCTGAGTGGCGCTGGCCACCACCCTCAAGCGTCAGATACAGTTGTAGTAAATATAAATACCCCAGAAAGTGAAGGAGAACACAGTCGCCCAGATAGCCATATTGGTAAGGCATTCGACATCTAATCGAAAGGCGTGGGTTCGGTCCCCACTCTTGGCGCGTGTTTTTCTTTGTTTCTCACGTAATAATAAAAAAAACAATGTAACGTCACTAACGGTAAACAAATAGTCTAACCATTCCCCTATGCCTTCTTTTGCGTTGTAGACTGCCGGCATTTCTTTCTGTACTTCCTAACGAGCCCCTCATTTGGAAACCCTATTATCGTGCGAAAGCTTAGCGAGGGCCTCGGTTCTGGCAGCCTTGATGCCAAGTTAGCATAAGAGGGTTTCCTGCCAGTTATCCACTCATTATAGGCTGTAGACGTTCAAGTCACGCCCCGGGGTTCAAAAAGAAAGTCCCCTTCTCCGCGTATAGTCTGAGTGGCGCTGGCTACACCCTCAAGCGTCAGATACAGTTGTAGTAAATATAAATACCCCAGAGAGTGAAGGAGAACACAGTCGCCCAGATAGCCGAATTGGTAAGGCATTCGAGAACTAATCGAAAGGCGTGGGTTCGGTCCCCACTCTGGGCGCGTGTTTTTCTTTCTTTCCTTCTTTCTACTTAAATTAATAAAAAAATATAACTTGACTAACGGTCAAAAAATAGTCTAACCATTTCCCTACGCCTGGTTTGGCGTTGTAGACTGCCGGCGTTTCTTTCTATATATATATACATATATATATATATACATATATATATATATATACATATATATATATACATATATATATATATATATATATATATATATATATATATATATATATATATATATATATATATATATATAGATATATATATATATATATATATATATATATATATACGGTAGGGAAGTCACATTGCAAAACATAAGAATATTTATTCTAACGTTTCGACCGGGGTCGAAACGTTAGAATATTGTTATGTTTTTCAATGTGACTTCTCTATCGTACAGTTAACCTTATAGCCTGGAACCTTTTCCCTGAACCATATATATGTGTATATATTGTAAGCGCGAATCTTAAATGTCCCGTCATCAGGCCATAGCTCAGTATTATGACTGGTCAATACCGCCTTCGTGTTTCGTCGTCGTCGCTGCATTGTGTGCGTCCATCACCATCTCATCGCTCGTCGTGTTTCTGGGACGCACCATCATCGCCATAGAGATTGATCCTGTTCTGGCCAGGGTACCGCTCGCCGAATAAACGTCGTCCGCCAAGTCTCCTGGCATTGCCTCTCAAGTGGTGGAGCGTGCGGTTTGATCCCTTGCCCTCCATCTCTGATATATATATATATACCCCGCACGGGGCACCTTTCGTAATCTTGGTGACGGTGTTGGCGACACCGCGGACCCCGAGCCCCCACACTCACGCTGTAACCGACCGTGGTAATGGGTTTTTAGGTGAAGGATAGAAATCTCAAACGGTGGCCGTCGGAGCCCAGGTCAAGCTCCGGCGGATGGGCTCCCTGTCTGTTCACCAGGCAGGGAGCTCTGGGACCTCTTTGACCATCAGGGTAAAGTCAAAGAAGAAAGTACCCCCGTCCCCTGCTTGTATACTATGATATATGGCATTTTCTAAACCCCCCCCAAACGTGATCGGCCCCCGAAAAGGGGCCGCACCGAAGTTTCTTTTCCTCCGTTGCAATCAATCGCTCTCCCGAAGCCTGATAATTTCTCGCGTTTTTGATCATGGAATCTCTTGTCAAGACAAAGCCCATCACTTCCCAGTCTGTGTTTCTAATCTCCAAGTTTCTTGAAAGCCTTATCGGAAAGTCGTACAAGGCTAAGAAACTCATAACGGGAGAAGTTTTGATAGAAGTAGAAAACAAACAACAATCCTCTAACCTCCTCAAGGAAACGCGCATGGTAGATGTTGACATTAAGATCACGCCCCATCGCAGCCTCAATAGCTGCCTGGGCGTGATCTCTGATCGGGATTTAATGAATGAGACTGAAGCAGATCTGCTCGAGGGCCTCCGAGATCAGGGCGTGACAGCAGTGAGGCGAATCACCATACGCCGAAATGATAAAATAATTCCTACCAAGCACATAATCTTGACACTTGACCGCTCAAACCTTCCTGAGTCGGTCAACACAGGTTTCTTGAGATGTCCAATCCGACCCTACGTGGCGCCCACGCCGCTGTTTGAAGTGTCAGCTGTTTGGGCACGGCACAACGTCTTGTCGTGTTAAATTGACGTGCACAAAATGTGCAGCACATGATCATCTAACTGAAAATTGTAAGTCCCAGAACTTCACCTGTGCGAACTGCCAGGGACCACACGCTGCCTATTCTAGGAGCTGTGAAAAGTTCAAACAAGAAAAACAGATCATTGCCTTGAAAGTCAACGAAAACATCACCTTCCCAGAGGCGCGGAAGAGGCTCGCCTCTTTCCCTCTGTGGAGGTACGCCGACGCAGCTCGCCGGGGGGCGGAGCGGCGTCTGGTTTCGGCGGGGACCCAGTACCGCGAGTCGGACTTGGTCCCGCCCCCGTCCCCCCCCTGGGTTGCCTATGGCAGCGCAACGTGCCTCCGCACCGTTCGCTGAGCCAGCAGCGGTTGTGGTGGCAACCTCTTCCGTCGGGACCGGTGCCGCTACCGTCCCTGCCTCCCCGTCCTCCAGTGCGTTGGAGGGTGCCATGGACACCACGGGCCCCGCACCTGCTTCCACCGCCATCGCACCGCCCGTGTCACTTCTGGTGCCCCCGACACCTGCAGCGGTGGCGGGTCAAACGAAGGGCCCCCGAAGGGGGGCCAAGTCCGGGGGGCCCGGTTCGACGGGCACACCCAGGACATCGGACGACGAGATGGACGTCGTGCCGTTCTTGCCTGCAACGCAGCGCAAGGAGCGGCCTCAGACGTCCAAGCCTACAGAAAGGCCCAAAAAGCCCAATCCAAGAGTCACAGCCCCGAAAGACGACCCATAAACATACACACTCCAGTAGCTCTCACACTAAATAATGGGAGGAGAAAACATAGTTCCATGGAACTGCACAGGCCTTCTGAGTAATCTTGACGACGTGTATGAGATTCTGCATGCCAATCAGCCATGTGTAATGTGTGTCCAGAAAACACATCTAAATTCCAAACACACAAATTTCTTGAATAGTTACCTGGTATATAGAAAGGACAGGGATGGCTGCACACACTCTTCTGGTGGTGTGGCCATAATCGCCCGAAAATTCTTAGCATGCCACCCTGTCACCTTGAATACCGTCCTCGAGGCTGTAGCCATCCGCACAATAATTTTTAATAGGTTGGTAACGGTATGCTCCATTTACATTCGTCCTGATTATGCACTTTCGAGCTCTGACTTCGAGGCGCTGGTCGACCAGCTGCCCGAACCGTACATTCTAACAGGCGACCTCAATGCACACAACTGTCTTTGGGGCTTCTCCAGAACGGATGCCCGAGGTCGCCTGATAGAGAAATTCCTTACATCTTCAGGAGCATGCCTTTTCAACAATAAACAGCCTACATACCATAACATAGGTCACAACACATACTCACATCTTGACCTGGCTATTAGTTCTGCAATTCGCTTTCCATGTCTTGAGTGGGGTGTGGGCACGGACCTATATGGTAGTGACCATTTCCCCACTTCATTAGCGTATATAGGTACAGACCCGAGCAGTCCATCTTCCCATAAAAGGTTTAATGAAGCAAGAGCTGACTGGAATACATTTACAGAGACATCCAAACTACACCACACATCCACGCGTTGAAGAAGCTACCCAACTGCTCACGGCGCACATCCTCGACGCCGCCGAAAAGTCCATTCCCCACGCCTCTGGTGCCCCGCGCAACCAGCGGAGGCCGTGATGGAATGAGGACGGTAGGCGGGCGCGAGAGGCCCAGAACAAGGCGTGGGGTATCCTCCATCGGTACCCCACGTCGGGAAACCTCCTCTTGTTCAAACGGGCAAAGGCATACGGAAAACTTGCGCGCCGTGAGGTAAAAGAGATAGTTGGCGCTCATTCATAACATCTATAAACTCATACACAGACACACGCAAGGTATGGACACGTGTATGCAAACTCAAAGGACAAGAGACGCACAGCCTGCCCCTGGTCAATACAACAGGGGACACACTGGAAGACCAGGCTGACACACTCGCACAACACTTCCAACACGTGTCCAGTTCAGCACACTACACGAACACTTTCCTGAGCTATAAAGACTCTAGTGAAAAGAAGTCCCTACACGACAACAACAAATCAGAGACTTCTTACAACTCCCTGTTTTCACTACATGAGATGAGGGCTGCTCTGAGCACGTGTAAACCCTCAGCTCCAGTCCCAGACAACATTACATATACAATGATACAACACCTACACGCAGACACACTTGAAGTACTTCTACATCTATATTATAAAATATGGCTTTCAGGGCACATTCCACACTCTTGGAGGGAGGCCATTGTAGTGGCTTTCTCGAAGGAGGGAAAGGACCCATCGTCCCCCTCAAGTTACTGTCCAATAGCACTGACGAGCTGCCTGTGCAAGCTCTTCGAGAAGATGATCAATGATCAATCGCAGGCTCGTGTACTTCCTCGAGTACAATGGTCTTCTCGAGAGCTGCCAGGCAGGCTTTAGGGTGGGGCGATCGACGAACGATCAACTGGTTGCACTTGACTCATACATCAGGGATGCCTTCGTGCATAAGCAGTACTGTTTAACTGTCTTTTTCCACCTCGAGAAGGCCTACGACACCGCTTGGCGTTATGGGATCCTTAGTGACCTGAAGTCATTCGGTGTTTCGGGTAACATGTTGAACACCCTTGTTAGTTACTTGTCAGAGAGAACGTTTCGAGTAAGAGTTGGCTGTGCACTCTCAAAGGTTCACGTCCAAGAAAACGGCGTGCCGCAAGGTGGCGTGTTGAGTTCCGCTCTCTTCATAGTAAAGATGAACTCTCTTGGAAAAGCACTGCCACCAACAATCTCTTATTCCATGTATGTAGATGACGTGCAGATATCTTCTAAATCATGTAATATGTCAATATGCGAACGTCAAGTCCAGCTCGGCGACAAGAAACTTGCCGGTTGGGCAGACAAGAATGGTTTTAAACTGAATCCTGTAAAAAGCTCCTGCGTTGTGTTTTCAAGGAAGCGCGGGGTCCATACGGACCCAGACATTACTCTTAATGGCGCGTCGCTTCCTGTGAACAAGGAGCACAAGTTTTTAGGTGTTGTGTTTGACCACAAACTCACATACATCCCACATATCAAGAAACTTAAGCATAAATGTCGGAAAACAATGAATATCCTTAAGGTTCTTTCCCACCAATCCTATGGGGCTGACAAAGAACTCCTACTACGGCTCTACACTGCTTTGGTTGGTTCTCGTTTAGACTATGGCAGTGTGGTATATGGGTCGGCGACGAAAACAGCGTTGCGAATGCTTGACCCAGTGCTGCACTTGGGGCTACGGCTTGCGTCGGGTGCTTTTCGCACTAGCCCTGTCGAGAGTCTGTATGTCGAGTGTAATAAGTGGAGTCTTCAGAATCAAGGAACGTACATGGACTTGCTTTATGCTTTTAATATTTCATCACTGAATAACCATCCTTTTTATCCTGTTTTTAACGATACATCAACGTCTCTCCTCTTTGTAAATCGCCCATTCGTTCCTTTGCCCTTTTCACTTAGAGTGAGAGAGCGAGCTTCGGATCTGAGTGCTTCGTTTTTAGATGTGTACAGGTCATCCTTTTCAAACATTTTACCGCCTTGGCAAGTTCGCCCAGTGTCGTGCGACCTTTCTTTTATAAAACTTGACAAAAACCGGGTACCACGAGCTGCAATACTGCAGCACTTTTGGTCTTTGCAGTTAGTTTGCAGAATTTGCAGAATTTACAGAATTTGCAGAAATTACAGAATTTGCAGAATTTTATAGTGACGCTTCTAAAACCTCCACTATGGTGTCGTGCGCTGCTCATGGTCCAAATTTCAATGCAGCCAGAACTATGAGTGTGCACACAACAATTTTTTCAGCAGAAGCGTATGGAATTCTACTGATTGTACGACACATTCTTGAAAATCAAATTCCCAATTCCATCATCTATACCAATTCTTTGAGTGTTGTTCGCGCACTGTCATCGCATACACCCCCCAAAAACCACATAGTTAATCTTGTATTCAACACCATCATGTCTGTGTATGCGCAGAAGCACCACCTGCTCCTCTGCTGGGTCCCAGGACACGCTGGGATCGCTGGGAACGAGTTGGCAGACGAGAGGGCCGCTGCTGCAGCACTCAGGAACACTGTAGATATAACAACCGTACCATATACAGACCTCAAGCCACACATAAGACAACACTTGCGCAGAACATGGCAAACCCACTGGAACAAACAGACAACAAACTACATGTAATAAAGCCACACTTGGGACGGTACACAGCTGACTCACACAACAGACACACGGAAGTCGCCTTGGGTAGGCTGCGGATAGGGCACACCCATGCGACGCACTGGTATCTGCTGACGGGATCTTCTAGACCCCAGTGCAGCAGGTGCGGAGAGGCCCTACCCGTAGTCCACATACTAATCACATGCAAGACACTTCACACAACACGACACAAACACTTCAGAGAACTCTACAGACAACATATTCCCCTACATCCATCGTTTTTTCTAGGTGACGATGCCATTGTTTCCGTGAAACGTGTGTTTGAGTATTTTTCCGACGTCAAGTTTTTAAACCTCATTTCCTATCACGCATAATGAAATCTGGCCCTATACACCAGCCATACTCATTGTCGTTTTGTGATTTTACTTTTGTTTTTGGTGACTTTACTTAGTGTTTAAAGTTTCACCCCTCATATATGACAATTTGAGAGAGAAAGAGG
This sequence comes from Haemaphysalis longicornis, assembly GCF_048455015.1. NCBI lineage: Eukaryota > Metazoa > Arthropoda > Arachnida > Ixodida > Ixodidae > Haemaphysalis > Haemaphysalis longicornis. The sequence continues at coordinate 99,580,919 of NW_027526203.1, forward strand.
GCACCGACCAAGTAACGAAAAAGAAAAAGAAAAACTTAAAAGACGTTTCGGCTCCCGCACGGGAGCCTTGTTCACAATCAAGGGAGCCTTGCACGGGAGCCTTGTTTCGGCTTCCGCTTTTAAGTTTTTCTTTTTCTTTTTCGTTACTTGGTCGGTGCCCTCTTTCTCTCTCAAATGTACCCTCCCGACCAGACGGTTGTCCGTCAAACCCTTGACTTCATATATGACTATTGTTTTGGCGCTCTTTGCCCAGTTGGCCTTGCGCCATAAACATCCAACCATCATTATCATATATATATATATAGAGAGAGAGAGGGAGAGAGAGAGAGAGAGACAGAAAAGCCAGCGCTCAAGAATCTCAGGAAGGTATTTAAGGTATTTGGAGGTATTTCATCGTGTTTTTGTGTTGAAATGCACTTTGTTGAACTGTTGAAAAGAAACTGAGGGAACACATGTTCCTCGGGTAAGATCCAGACGCATCACCTTTGGAATACCGGTCTAGTGCCATGCCAACTAGTCGACTGGGGAGGCTTTGCTCCTCTCCAGTTTCTGGGATATTTTTCACAGCGTAACTGTTTCCTGCACTTGGGACTGGTAGCCAGTGCTCCTCCGGCCACTCGGGGTGAAGAGGACCTTTTTTTAACCACCGGGCCGGGCCGCTCCTGCTTCGTCTACTACGGGAACTGTTGGAAACTGTCGAAACTATAAAACAGCGGTGAACCCTCTTATGCTTCCTATGGCACCAAGACTGCCAGGACACAGGCTATTGCAATGCGTGTAGCTCATCGCAAACGGAATTGCGGGGCTCGTAGAGTGAACAGAGGAAGTCAAACCCGTAGCGTAAGGCAAGTCTTTCATCTTCACCGCCTGGCGGCCTAAAGGTGTTAGGTGGTGCGTCTCGCCGGATTCGGGGTTTTTCCGCTCATACGCAATAATACTTGGTGTTGCGTGTCTTCAAATTGGCAAGGAAGCTGTTTACACTGCCGGTATGTCTTCCCAAGATGGATGGTGCAGAAAATGCGGCACCGCAATGGGATGTTTTGCTGCGCTAAGCAGCGCTGACGGCAGGCACACTCTGTTGCTCCTGTTTGGGTAGAATCAGATGCTTTAGCTTATGTTGTTTGGCATACTCACATGCAGTGAAATAATTATTTACCCAATGCGCCTGCATGCGTCCTCGTTTATGACGCCAACCAGTTTGTATCTCTGATAGCTTTTTCTAAAAGGCATAACTGAAAATCTCAGTGCATGGTAAAGTTGCGGCCATCTCATAAGCTCTTGTAGATCAACCACGCGAATGAACTTAATACAACCTCGTCGCTTCCAAGTATTGAGACCGTTCAGCCAGTGTTGCTTGTATCGCAGAACTATGGAGATCTGAAAATCGGCAGCAGCGTCGACACGTTATATTATACAGAATACTTTGATGGGAAATCACAGTATAAATGTTAAAATAGGGAGATTTCACATAAGATCGAACAAAGTGTGGCTGCTAAACCTCCTAAATTTGCTTGAAATTTTTTTATATCATTCTCTGATTATTCCAGTGTAAAGAGTCAGCAATATTTGCCCCGGACTAAATTTTGTCTAAATGTAAAAAATTTTGGAACGCGACTAGGTGGACCCCCTGCGCTACATGCCCAAGCGCCTTGGCCAAATTAAGCGAAGTCTAGCTACGAAAATATTTATGAGCGGCTGTTCGTAAATTTCACCCTAAATTCATGCCTGGTGCAAATTTCTGTAAAAAATTTGCTGCTCTCAAGAATACACATTTTTCGCAATAATATGTCAAATTCGGATCAGGGCGCAAGATTGTTCTGACTTTAAGCCTAAATATTACTAAAAGTACTTAGGTTGCAACCTTGACGTTTTACTCGCGCGCACTGCGTACCATTGTAAACGAACTTACGAAATATTATAATTTGATGTTGTTCGGTTAAGATGCAATGGACATGCAACTTAGAAAAAAAAAAACAAAAAGAAACACAAATTTCAGGATTTAATATCAAAGAACTCATCTCTGATCTTGCTGCATTTCTCCCCAGATGTCGGCGATTAGGTGTGCTTTTTAATCATCGACAGCATGTTGCATAATTTTGTTGCTGGGGCGTGTACAGCACGAGAGAGGAGCCCTATCCATCCGGCTCGCGAGGCCCCCCTGTAGTGATAACGACTCCGCCACAGTTCTATAAATTATAGGTGTTTTGTACAGAAGGCAAATGATTCCTCTACGGATACAATAAGAATGCAACAGAATAAATGGCATTTTTAGAGTCCTCGTTGGCACCACAACAACCAAACTGCGCCCACCTTAAAGTTTAAGGATTGGGGAAAAAGCGACAAAACTCTTATGTTCAAACTCATTTAAAAAAAGCGCTTGTTCAATTTTTGTGGAAGACTCCCAACGTTTTTACCGCTGAATGTACTGAAGTTAGAAGTAAAAAAACCTGGCATCGTATCGATACCGGAGTGTGTACAGCGCGAGAATGGTGCCCTGTAAGCCAATGCCCCTAGCGGGGTGCTCAGACACTAAATAGTGCAATAGCTACATCCTTAATATATTTACAGATGCTGGAGGCCTCAACTCAAATGAAATTTACAGAACACAGTAGAAAAAATGCCAGTTTCAAAGTTAATGTTTGATGCCATAAACCATCGTCATCATCATGGTCATCATCATCATCAGGTCCAACGCACGACTAAAGTAGCTAGAATAGCAGAAGGACGACGGCTTCTCCCATTCTGCCCCTCCCTTCCTTGGTAGTACTACCCATCTCTTGTTAGTACAGCTAATCTGGCCTCACTGGACAGAGTGCGTGCGTTGAACGTTGCCAGGGTCAAGTTCGAATGGAGGCTTCTCCGTCACCCCATAGAAATTCTATGCTGCTG